>NC_141769.1:2623750-3277187 GCF_051362555.1 Lingula anatina | reverse complement strand
CCTCCCCAGGGAAGTCTACCTGTGACGTAGCATATATAAAGTTTGATCACTGGAATGTTGGGATGTGACTGCACATATAAAGTCGTATAAAGATCATGCCACAATTCTAAATTTATACATCAAGGTTATCTGGTAATTGAAAAAAAAAAGGCTTTTGCTGAAAATGTTTTACAGTCAAGTCAAAATTCCAAACATCTAGGGCATTTGCACCTACAAATGGGTAATGGTACAGGCCTCAGCAGAAACTTTATGCAGCTAGTGCTTTGTAATATTAAAATGTATATTAAAAGCAATAAAAGCAGACAGTGGAATGGCTAAATTAATCACTTTTTTTAATGCAGGAATAAGATTGAAATGGTTTTCTGTTCAAAGCTGTAGAAGATGGTGGCAATGGCATAATTAGTTTTCATGGCCCTTGGTGTCGAAGATGTTGAAGGGCAATTCATGACACTTCATTCTCCACAAAGATATCTTCAACATAGCTGTTGTTCAGAGCTTATGGACCAGGTGGTTATACTAGTAAAATTAATTGTTTCGCTGTCGCTTTTTTCCATTTACTTTAAAAAATAATTTTGAATATATCAACCAAAATACACAAATTTATATATATAAATTAGTCTTGACTGACACTTCTTTCTTCAAGAACTCCTCTTTTAGCTTTTCTGTAGCTCAGAATGGCATTTTATGCATTGGTGATATCAACAGATACAAAACCATAACCTAGACCAATGTGTTAGATGAGACACTGGTTGAGACACTGCGCAATTCTAAGCACATCCTATGGTGCCTGACATAGGAACACCTGTCCAATTCAATTTCTTCTTAGTCAGTTAGATCTATCTCAATAATTAATCACCTTTTTTTGTAATTTCCAGCTTATCTCCTGCTAGCAGACACTGAATAACTACTGATTCACCAGATTGCAAACTTTTTATGTTCATGCAATCCTTGACATCTGAAAAAGGATGAGCTCTCTAATGCAGTAACTTCTCAAGTTACTAAAAATTATGGCTGGAAATCTGAAAAGGAAAAACCTGCAAGGTACATAAATATTTAATGCTCCTTGTGTGTGTAATCCATAAGTACAAAAAAAAAAAAAAAAATCTGAAGTGGTTTTGCCATTTCACTGCAGTCATTTTGTAATAGATATGTAAACTTAAGATAATTATTTACACATTTTACTCATTTAAGTTATAACCATGTTGGTAGTATGCTCATGCTTCATCTTTTTAGGTAGTAGTACTTAATAAATTAAATTTTAATCATAAAAAAATCTAACATGAACTCTGCTTCCTTTTTCTTATATATGGGATGTGGTTTACTTATTCACTTATTTACCACTGAGTCTGTTTTATACATTTTTATATTTTATACAGTAAATATCATTCATGAAAATAAGTAATCGCTTTTGTTTCAGGTTACAGAATAATTGCAGTAAATGGCACTGGTAAGCTTTAATCAGGCTATCAAATGTACTCTTTACACTAATGAGAAACTATTACAGTTGATACGAAAAACTTTTTTTGTGGTTTCTGGATAGGATAATAAAATAGAATTCTTCTTTTTTTAGAGACTCAATAACGTCAGTCAAAAACAATGTTTCTGTCCACCACCAATGGATACGAATGTTGATTTCGTGCAGGAATCCGACACTCAGGAAACAGGACACTATCATCAACTCTCTTATTACAGTTGGTTGCTAGCTATAAGGCAGTATAATTGGACTGACAGAAACTCACACACAAATAACATCATATAACAGAAGACATCTTCAAAATATAAGTGATTTTTTCTCTCTTAGCAGTTAAGCCATTCCTACAAATAATGGCATCAGATAGGAGATCAAATATCAAACATTTTGAAGATAAATAAAAAAAAAAACATGCTAAAGAAACCAATAAACAAAATTTAGTAATAAAAATGTATATGTCTGGCTTGAAGCCTGAGGGGGGTTCTGAAAAATGGACCTTTTTATCCTATTAATTGACCCATATTGTACAACCTAGATCAAATTTTGATTCAGAGTGGATCTCTTTCAGGCAAAATGGTGCATCTTTCCAACCCATACCCCCTACATGCCTAGTGTTAATATCTATAACTTACCTTTAGGTGACAGTGCATGGGAAGTGGCGATAGTCTGGCTCTTCTCACGAAGAAAGGATTCGGAGCCTGAAAAGAAAATGCGTAAACATCAGGCACGTAACTGAGCAAGAGCTTGAGCAACTTCCAGAAAAGACAAGTAGCCACTCATGCTACGAGACGAATACCTGACACTTGTCAAAGCAACATTACATTATAAGTGATATACTCAAGCTGCGTTATATTTTCAGGCCTAAAGAGAGAGAGAAAAAAAAGACTTCACCTTGAAGATTTACTCTTTCCGTCAAGCAGTACAGATCTTAATGGTAGTTTTTTTTGACACAAACAAGCAATTAGAAGTTGTGATGTCTGCAGCAGTAGATTCTTCCTCCAGCTGCAGGCATCATACTTATTTATACAGAAAGGCGAAAAAAGGATGAACTGCATAACATCTTTTCTATCAGGAGTGCCCATGTCCAAGAAAAGCACCAAAGGGGGAAACAATGACCGCCTTCAACTAAATGAAGCCCTTACTTCATTTGTATTCACATCCTTGCTTGCTGTGAATAACCATCACGCTTCATTACAGACCCATTTGATGATATAAAAGTCAACAACATTCTGAAAAATGGCCTGGACCTCATTTATGATAACATTTCCCCCTACTCATCTGGCTTTATTATAGACTATTAGCATTCATGGTTGTGCTTGGATGATAATAATCTTTTCCTTTCAGATCACAGACTTCCATGGCTCCAGAGCCAACAGAGTTAATATTCATTATTGAGATGAGATCATATTACAGAATTGCCTGACTTCAGATAAGCAAATTATAGTGCTGTGGTTTGGGTTTCAAGTATGATTACCATTAACCACAAAATTAGTTATAATAAACATTGAAAAATGTAATATATCCTGATAATGAACTATTAACAGGATATGTGAGCACATTCAGAACATGTTGATCCATGGACTAACTGATCTGCGGATCAAATATGACTCACTTGAATACTTGCTGCATTATCCCCTGATGGGCACTAAATAGATTCTCCACAGGGATTATTCGGTAAGCTTTCAAGTGGGTTGGCCATATTTGATCTGCTTATGAGTAGCAGTAAAACACTGGGCCAGATATTTTTAAGTGTGTAAATGATCTCAATATACAGGACTCAATCTTCATAATATAAACATTGTGTGACAGCATTCAATTCTATGACAAGAAATTCTATATATCTAATTCACTAATAAAATTAATAAAAAAATCTGGCACATATCAGATCATAATTTCATCCTATTGGCTAAAAGTTTAAATATTCACATTTTTCTCATGTTACACAAAACACCATTTCAAAACAAACAGAGTACTGCTGTAATGTTTTGGTCCTAGAAAAAAAAAACTATTTCCCAACTCTACCAACAACACAGCCGCCTCTGGCTCATGTATAGACAATGTAGTATGGTAAACTTAACACCAGTTTAATCGATATTGTTATGTTGAACTCCAGTTTTGATTGGGTAATCAAAAACAAAACATATCCAAATTTGAACTGATAACAATCCTAAATATCCACAGACCTAAAACTATTAACACTTCTGTAAACTTACAATCACTAATAAGTAAATTATCTCTAGAGCTTCCACTTTCTATCAGTTTTTATTTCAACATTTTTATGGATTGTATCAGGGGCGGATCCAGAGATATTTTCTGACAGTCTTCCAAATTATCTTTGTTAATCCATCCTCCATTTTTGACCGTCTTCCGACAGAAAAACTTAGATACCCGTCAATGTAAACTTAAAAATCTGACCGTCTTCCGAAAGACCCAGAAGACGGCCTAAATCCGCCCCTGTGTATCACTAAAAGTTCATGTGAACCTTCAACCACTGCTGCAGTCCTTCTAAGATACCTAAAATGAATTGTTTTTAATTTCCTTACTGTGCTCTTGTATTTGTAAATGCTATAACCCCAATTCTAAATTTCAAACTGTACAGAAATGTTTCAGTGGCTTCAGATGATAGATGTTAACAACCATGGCAAGGTATTTGATACACACTGACAATGCATCTTAAAGGCCACAATTCACTGCATACAAAAACAACACTTTTTGGCATACTTAATCTTTAAAATATGCACAAAGGTGAAGACCTGATGATCCAAGCCCACACACACAAGACAAATGCACCTGTTCTTACCGAAATGAAAAATACCATATTTTAACCTGTGTCTGCCAATGACATACATACTTGGCCCAAAGCTGGCGATTGAAAAGAAAGGGGGATGGAGAAGGAAGAAATGTAGCTACAAACATGTTTGGTGTACCCATTCTAAAGCAGCCCAATATTTTTCACCAATGTCAGAGAGTTTTAGGAATCTGCTTCCCCATAGTGATAATTTTTTAGCAAGTCAGCAAATAGCGTGACCACATTCTCCCACCAGATTCTCTAGAGTGAGGGCATTCCAAAACAAAGATGCTACAGTGAATTAAGCATCCTGGCATTAATTGAGAAACAGCAGACATCAACGAAAAAAAAAAATTACTGAAAAAAAAGACACCTTGAATTGTTTGTAAATACTTTGGGAGGCTCCAGCCTCAGATTCCAGACTGATGCTGGCTGCACATGAGTAATTTTGTGGAGACATGTAGTTTTTTTATGCTTCCTTATTAATCCCCATAGACAGCTACAGTACATCAACAAGTCCAAGACCAAAACAGCACGGAAGGCAAATGATTTTTTTTTTGAAAATGTACTTATTTGATTTCCAAAAAAGATCAAAATCAAAAATAAGTAAAATTCAATGAAAAGTATACACTGACAACTGGCCATTTGTGAAAGAAAAGGGGTCATTATCATTTTTGTATAATGAGAGAGAGAGAGAGAGAGAGCCCATTAACACACCTCTCTCTAAACCATCTATATCAAGTACAATAAAATCCACTAAATCCACTAAGACCAAATCCTAAATACACTTCAAAAATTTAATTATTTTCAACATATTTCAAAGTGAGGGAATTTCATCGGCTTGGTCCATTCATTAAATAACTTATATTGATCACTAGGCATAACTGTAATAAAGTCAAAATATTGTTGAACAATCATACTACTTACAAAGACTGTACTTTCTCTTTCTTCTTTTAAAAAGAAACATTTTCTTCCTGTTGATTTTCTTTAGTAAAACTCTGATGTAATATCCACAAACATGTTTGTTGTACTTAGTCTTGTTTTTCTCTTATCTGTTTGAGGTAATAACAAAAATGCAGGAAATCCTTGGTGAAGAGACTTCATCTTCCACTAACATTCCTCTTGCTGCACCTAGATACTGTTCCTCTCCTTGAACAAAAACAAGCTTGGGAAGCCCAGTGAGCACAAAACATCTCAAATCTCCCTCAATTTTCTATTCTTTTCCAAAAAAAGTTTTTGTAAATCTTACACAAGAAGCTATCACTGTGGAGCAAGGACCAAGAGCAGACGGCATCTCACAGCAGAGACTTGCAAAGCAAGAAAAGCTTTAAGTCTGGTGATTCTCAGCCAGCTTTCTATACTCACGAGTTACTAAGAAACCAATTAATTATAAAGCTACAGCTCTCACTTTTTCAGTGAGTCACCCAAACTGAAGTATGTTCCTCAGAAGAGATATTTTCCTGGAGTGTACTTTAACACATGGACCAGGTGTGCTTTACGCGGACTATCCCTAAATTTGAGACCGGAACGCTGATAAGCCAAGCCGATTTCATATCTTACCCATCTATCATTAGCACTGGTTTATTTATTACAAAGACAGTTTCAAGGAGATACAAAAATATCCATTAAAGTAACAAATGTCAGGGATGTTGTTCTACATAACTTCAACAGAACATCAGGATGAAACTGTACAAACCAAATTAGTGATGCTGGATGAATGATATCCAATACTTACCTTTGCCCAGTACCTTAACTATTAACCTTAAGAACTTACACAAATCTACCACAGAAAAAGAGCAACTCTAGCAGGAAGAAACAAGGGACCCAGCATGCTGAGAAACTGCCCAAGCTATGTTCAAATCATTAGATCTGTAAGCACTAAATTTAACTAAATAGAACTGCAAGCATCAATCTTTCGTTCTTGATTTAAAGCTAGTAGAACAAATGTGGTTTGTTCTGAAGCTTATCTAATTTATCACATGTAGTTTAGAAATGCAGGTATTGCAAGTATTTCTTTAAGTTGCAATTGATTTTTTCTGAGTGACATCAACATGTTTTTGTTGTTGTTGACTACAGAATATACCTAAATTGCGGGTTCAAAAAAATAAATCAAAAGCGTGACTGGCGTGATTCAACCCATTTGCATCCACGCTACTTGATTCATCAAAATTATCATTCCTCTCTTCTCAAATATATGCTTACACATTTGCCACATTTTAACATTAAACTTCTACAAATATCTAGTTACACTACAAAAATGTGTCAAGAAAAAAAATATTGTTCCATGCCAACAGTACAGATAATTCTTTTCAATTTTTCATTATGCTTAATGAATTTTATTTTTATTGCAATCATTCTTTTCTAATTCCTGGTGGTCATTACTATCATTAATGTTGCTGAAAATCTCAGTATTTCAATTTGCAAATTAGCAACGATCCCCCTGCCACCCAATGTTAAAAATTACACCAAAAACTGTCAAGAAAGAACAAGTAAGACCAAATCCCTGTACAAAGTCTCATGTTTTAAAAATACTTATCTTAACTTACCATATAATTTATAACAGAGATATGTCTAATGCTGATGATGCCAATTTGCTCTTTTCCTTCAAATTCAATTCTTGGCATTTCATACCTTTTTACAGTGTCAACAACCCAAAGCCATGTTCTTTTTTCTTTGTTTAGCAATCACCTGTTTAAGAAAAGACAATCACTGTGCCCACCTATTAAGCCTCCGTCTGATGCGATTTCACACAAGTGTACCCAGACATCAAAGCTGACATGGAAGACGACATAAAACTTCAAAGAGAATGCCTGTGGATATCTGGCTATGACTGGCGATAAACGATAAATGGCAACCTGTACACATCTGAACAAGGGCGGGCAAAGAAATGAAACGCCTTAACGAGTGTCACAACCTAACAGAGAACACCATCAGTTTTGTAATTAACTATTTAACGACTGTGTTATTACATTAAAAAGGAAGAATGGTTGAACTTATTTAATTAATGTCTTCAGGACTATAGTCAGTAAAGGATATCAAGGGGGGGGGTCTGAAAAAGTGGACCCATTTACCCTATTTGATGACTTAAGCTGAGAAATGACATGGAATCCATATCAAACTTTGATTTAGAACAGTTCTTTTCCAGCAAAATGGGAGATTTTTTTTTTTTTTTTTTTTTTGGAACACCACCCCTACCTACAGACAGTGTTTTTGCCAAGACAATATTTATGAATTCATCATTACTGCCTTTAAGTACTGTAATCAACATTTCAAATAAGACTGATTCACTTCACCTTTTTCCTCTCCCTTTATCATTTTTATTATTTTCTCTTTTTAATTATTTTACCAATTACTATCCTTACCCATCCATGAATAATATAAACACTTCCACCCAGAACAATCTAAATTTTTCATACGTTTCTTTTCATCCAAATTTGAAATAACAAAGTCATATCCTTTGAAGAGAAAGTAAGAAAACAAATCAGATGTACATTCCTGAGCAGAATATAATATTATATGCACTATCTGCCATCTGTCTCAGCGGCAGTTCTTTTCCTCTCAGACGCAGGCTCAGGTGCTCAAAGCCATGGCGCTGCGAGTGGTCCTACATGGTCTTAAGAACTACGGAGGAAATAACCTGACTAGGTCAAACCACCGCAAAATATCAGTAAGTTCTAAATCATAACATACATATATATATGGAGACATACAATGAACTGATAAAAGAAATGTTTCAAAAAAATACCCCAAAACTCTTTTTCCTGAATATGAAATATTTAAATAATTAAAATAGTACCAATGAAATAGAAAACAAATGCTCTCACCCCATACTTTGCCCACTGCAAACTGCATGCTGACTTCCACATAGGTGGTCACTGTGGTCACTACTGTTGTCCAGGCCCAGGCAGCCAAATGATAAACTAGCTGTCCATCTCACAGAGACTACAGTTATTATTTTTCCGAGTCATGAACTGGTCATCCCACCAACTGACCATCGGCTCATCAATTGACCGAAGCAATTACACAGAGAGTCTCAATGGAATGCAAAGACGGGTGATTCAGTGATGACTTCCACGGGAGGAGGGGGCGTGTGCTTTAACAGTCCAGGTAAAAGCATAGATCACAGGTGGTTAGTGTAACACCAGGTAAGGAATAAATGGACTGCGGCCCTCCCCCTGGCAGATAAGGCTGCTAAAGAGACTCATTATTACCCCTGAATGGTCTACAACTGGGGTTTAATTTAACTAAGTGGAAAACAGACATGGGGTGGTCTGCTTCATGATGCTGATTTGTGTGTTGATTCACTGTAAAGTAATGTCACAACATTATTGAAAAATGGGTTTGTTGCTGATGGCTTTCATATTTGTGGTAAGATTTGTTCGATATACTTGTATACACAGTTTAATAAAGAAATAATGGGCTCTTTATCATACATTGCACCTGAATATTGTTTGAGAACTGACAGGAATTTTGAATACACAAAACAACAGATTTAATCTCAAACAAAAACTTCTATTTTTTTAAGAACTAGGTCAAATTACTTTCAAAGAGTCAAAAGTGGACTGCTGATTTCCATTGTTGCTCAATCTAACCTACACTTGATTTTTATCTATTTCTTTTTTATT
Organism: Lingula anatina; assembly: GCF_051362555.1. NCBI lineage: Eukaryota > Metazoa > Brachiopoda > Lingulata > Lingulida > Lingulidae > Lingula > Lingula anatina. Next base: position 3,268,303 of record NC_141769.1, on the reverse strand, counting down.
TCCAAATGTTTTACCCCTTGCCTCACCCACAACTGTCAGCCTATAAAACAATGAGCCTAACTACATGCCAAAATACACAACAATGAGCAACAATAATCAAACCAAAATGATGAAAAACAATAAACAATATAGCAATAGAACCACTGCCCTTCCCTCGGTAACTGACCACATTGGTCATTCCCTACAGATAAATATTACTATCTCACTGTTGTGGTTCGAATGCCCACCACAACGGTCAACTGATTGTCAAAAAGTCATTAACAATGCTTTATAAACATTCATTTCTCATCGATAATATAATTGTCTCAATAGTTGTGGTTTAAATGCCCACCACAATGGTCAACAGGTAAAGATAGTGACATATCGAGAAAAAAAAAAAACCTACATGTGATCCACGGCGTATTGACAGTACATACTGCAACTTGAGTTATTAATGCTTACAACCTCTGTTATCAGTCATGTTGTAATATGTTCTTACTTCATCAAAAGTGGTCGAAGATCAACTGACGATCCAATCCCTGTCAGCTGGTCCGTCATCTGACTATGATGGTCAGTCATATACCTTACAGCATCAAAACTTGAGTGTCCTGTAGACCAGCTAACATATTCCACACCAGTTCATATCCAACGGAACACTTAGTAGACTTTTACTGAATACCCACTGGCTATATGCTACCAAACCCACTAGAGTCCAAAAGATCGAGTGTTTCCATTTCAAGCAATATTCATGTGCAGGCAAACTGTATCCAAGTTGAGTGAATAATGTAATTTGGCCCATTAACAGTATTCACGAGATATTTTAAGGTGAGAAGAATCTGAAGACATTCAATATCCATTCTAAAGGGCCTGAGGGCAAGTCAACAATGAAAGATGGGCCAAGTTGTAAAAAACATGTTTAGTTATTGTTTTACAAAGTGTGATATTTGCAGTACAGGGCTATAAAAAGTTTGATAGTAAGGAAAAATCCCTTCAGCAAAAGAATTGTCCGACTATTAGGATTTTTAGCCACTGGATGAAGTGATCAACTATCAAGTAACAAAATGGCTTTTAGCAAACAATCCTGAAAACATCACCTCTTAGTCTTATCTCAAATTGCTTTTTTTTTTGTATATTTATTTATCTTTTCACTAACTTGATAATGGGTAAAATATATAATTCAAATTCAAATTTTTATTTTTAAAAGGGATCCTCGTGGATATTTACTAGTGCTCCAGAATAGTCACTACTGTCAACTGACTGGACCACCAATAAAATATGAGATGCAACAATTAAGTAATCAAAAATTGATTTTTTTTTTCTCAACATATTATTTCCCCAGCTATTACACAATCTTTGAGCCCTTTCAAAGTGACTCATTTCTTCGGGATGTGTTCCAAAGAAAAAGCAAGCCTTTCAACAGTTAACATCATAATCCAAGTTGGTATTCAATTTCACAAACGGCCACAGTAGCATAAATGCCCTTGAAGCAATTTAAACAAAGCCATTACTTTGAGATGCAGTATACATCCCCCTGGCTATTGAGAGAGCTTGAACTCTCCATTGGACCCAACACTAAGTAATGATACGTTCAGATAGCGCCAATACCTAGCCCTGGGGTTGGCAGTTACACAGATTAATTCACATGATTTACTTAATGGATTGCTGGCTGACTAGGAAAAGTGTCTGATGCATATACTGCCTAATGGCCATTTCCTGTGAGCTTCCATATTCATGGTCTTAAGATTCTGCAGTAGAATTGTTATTGATCCGGACTGAACCAGTGAGACAATGATGAATTTTCACTCGTGCGTTATCTATTTCTTTAAAATTGGTTAAAACTACACTAAAATGAAATCATGCCGTCTTCCTCTACTTACCAGGTACTATAGTTAATATTTTGCCATTTTTACTTACTTTTCGGTGTTTGTGACAAAGAATTTTCCCTGATGCTTTCCAATGCTTCGTAACCCCATCTCAAGTCAAACTCGGCTTTTCCTTCATCCAGGCGGAGGACTGGGACATTTGAGCTTGGGCATCTCTCTTCTGCAATCTGCACAAAAAGAAAAGAAAACATGCTCCATAAAAAATCATGCCTTTAACAAAAAATATTTTTCTTATTGGCTATAATTAGACAAATGCATATTGATACAGCTCCGAAAGTCATACACTCAAAAGCAAGTAAACATTTGCACACTGTCATGTTAATCCTCTGAAAAGTATGAAGTCCTTTTTAACAGGCTGTTGTAGTTGAGACTGCCCTAGATGTGACAGGCACAATTGTGCTAGATGTGACACAGAGGATGTGCTCTGTACAATGAGGTACTCAACCATTCAGCCTGAATACTGCATACAATTGATGCAAACTTTATATAAAAATTCTTCAGTAATTTAATCCGTAGAGAAGAAAGCAATTATAATCAATGTTTCAAATCAGTTTGTTTAGTTATTCTATGTAAGTGTATAGCAGGGGCAGATCCAGAGATATTTCCTGACAGACTTCCAAATTATCTTTGTTGATCCATCCTCCATTTTTGACCGTCTTCCGACAGAAAAAATTAGATACCCATCAATGTTAACTAAAAAATCTGACCGTCTTCCAGAAGACCCAGAAGACGGCCTAAATCCGCCCCTGTGTAGAGGGAATTTTATGGAAAAGGACAGACAGCACAATTATAATATAATATCTACTAACTTTGTTTCATAAATATCATAAATTCCACTTAAAGTTCACAATAAATACCCAAGTTTGAATTTCACTGGTAATTCAATCTTACTGATATTCTATCATTTAATTGCCATTGAAATATGGAGAATCTCACACGTGAATTAGTTTCTAACCTTGGCATCTTAGACAATGCACCTAATACACACACACACTGACACACAAACACTCATCCTTGCTATCAAACCTACATGTCAGACATTACCAAGCACACCTTCCCTGACTTGCTACTTTTGCTAAGAATGATCAGAATGAAGAAAGTGATGCTAATGTAACAGCTGTGAAACACGCTTTCCACTTAAGGCAATATCACACATTGCCAATGTATTACAACATCATTTATTTATCTATTTATCTCATCTTTTTTCATCCTCTAGAGGAAAATATGCTAAAGCCATGGAGCATGGAATCAAAACAATCCATAACAAATATAAAATACACTTTCCACTTAAGGCAGTATACACTGAATGTGCATTATAGCATTTTCTCATCTCTTTTTAACCTTCATCAAAAACATGTAGTGAGTAGTTCTTAATTCATATCTAAATCCCAGAAGATCAATTTTCATTTCAGGGAGTAATTATTTCAGCATAAACTACTAGTGCTTTGAGAAAAAAAGGATAACAGACAAAACTAACAGACAAAACAAATCAATTTTTTCAAGCTAAATATGGACAACACTCCATACTGTGTAAGACTTTATTATGTATCACACCATACACTGAAATCAGTTCTGCATTTCATTCCATGTCAGACCCAAAAGCAAATCAACTAGAGGAAGGTCAAGCATTAAATATTGAAACACCAACACAATAGGAATTGCTATACATCAATTACTGGCTCAAATTAAAATGCAGCAGCTCTGAAATTGAATTAGGAACTTAAGTGATTAGAAAAGAGGCAGAGAATTGATTTTTTTCTATCAGATTATCACAAAGACTAGAGGAGAAGAAGTAATGCCAATTTGTCACTGAGACAATACCTTTTCTCCTCATCTTTAAAGAAGGGGGAGGGTGGTGTGTGGAAATGATTCCAGAATTAAAAACTCCAACTGAAAAGAGGAAGAGAGGGGGAAATAATTCCAAATGTTCAATATAAATGGTTTGAATAAAAAAATGCCATTTATACATGTCGGACGATTCACTTTCTCCATATGCTGTAGTTCACCATTCACTTCTGGTTATACCCTCTCAGCTTCTCTCAATAGTTCTGATAAAATACAGTTTTAATTGGTGCATCAAAATCTGCATACGAATCAGAATCCCCTTTCCTAATCCACGCAAAGCTAGCAACCTCATTTTTATATCTGGGTGAATTTCCAGGTCACAATGCACAGGAAAGTAGCTACCTGGTAGTTTAAATCCAAGACAAAATCTTACATCACTGGACACTCAGTAGAGGTCCTATCATAGGACCATAGTCTATCCAAGAGAGAGGATACAGAAGTTTCTAGTACATTGGTACAAATATCTAAAATTTCTAGCACTCTCCCCCGTCTTCTTTTAATAACACCATCTACATACATGCAGAATGCATCTTTCATACATCCAACACTGTCACCACCTCTGATAAGCTAATACTACAAGGGATAGCCCCAGCGCTCTAGAAAATTCAGTTATGTCTGTGGGGGAGTTCAGAGTGTCAGTCTAATCATGACTAAGTGATGTCTATTTGTGGGATAAATTAATAAGAACAAACCACAGGGACCTCATCATAACTTTCATGCAGGCAGGGTTCACCGAATTACCACAAATTAAATCGCAGGGATAAGACCAGTCCTCAATGAAAAAGTAGGAAAATTGGCCGTGGGTCCAGGGTACAAGATTCACAAGAATGACCCGATTGACCCTGAAAAAGTCGGAATTCCGACAAAAGTAGGAAAAGTCTCATCAGTGAAATTGTGAGAATTTTCTCACTGCAGTAGCTATAGCTGTTTAGTTTTTGCCATGATGAAGTACTGGAATATGTTTCTTTGGTGGTATCCAGTACAAAATTTTAGAGAGAAGAAATTACATTCTTTATACAAATCCCATATATATTTCAGAAATTTACATCCTTATTACTGTCAAATGTCACTTTATCCATATTTTTCCAGATCTGGTGTAAGTGTCATTATGCAGTCATCCACATCTCATTTTAAGCACACTCACTTTATTATTCCAACATAAGTCACTCATCAAAAAAAAAAAAAAAAAAAAAGCACAGGTAATATATCTCAAGAGAGTGACTCACATACTCATGAAATGATGTATGATCCTCTTCCTATGAGACCCTAGTGTATGTCATCAACAGTCACATACACTGATCAGGGGACAGCAATGAAGATTTTGACAAGGTTTTGGGCTATTTTTGAATTTTAGTGAAAGGCACATTTTTTTGTTTTCAAAAAACAGACTTGGTAATTAGACTGGTAGCCAGCACTGTGAGGTGACGGTAAACCTGGACTGAATTTATGAGCTTGGCCCTGTACCAGCTTTATAAGTTTTTTCTGTACCATTAACAATAATCGACATTTTTTTAAAATCAAAATCCCTTCTTTTGCATATTATATAGACATCTCGTTTAGCATGAAGGAATGAAAAAGTAATCATAACAGATAAAAAAGATATAACAATCTCTTTGCTTTGTTATGAAATCCTGATGTAGATATGTCTTAGATGAAAGACACAATATTGGATTCTGTGGATATTTCACTGCTACTTAGGCTTTGTTCACATGCAATGTCTATTTTCTAAATTCTATTTTCTATTCGCAGTATGTCTTATGATCACAGGCTGTGCCCAGAATATCCCGCGGCGTAATTACTGGCAGTGCGAGCCAGTTACTATAAGTTACTATAAGTAACTGGCTCGCGCTGCCAGTAATTACGCGGCGGGATATTCAGGGCACAGACCGTGATCATAAGATAGCGCGAATAGAAAACAGAATTTAGAAAATAGACATTGCATGTGAACGAAGCCTTAGTAAAATACTTGGACTTTATTCAAATAATCTCAATAACAAGTTCCTTTTAATGAACCGTGAAAGCCTCTTCATTTTCAATATCCATTGCTTATATTAAGCTTTTAAGAGGCAATTTTAGAAAATCAATAAGTACAAAATAATCATCTACTATTTATGTTGTGGATTATGCAGGCTGTCTGTTAATCTTTAGAGAATTGAGGTTGTTTCAGACAGAGAATTTTCTTGCAAGGCAATGTTGATAATGAAGAAATTTGATAAGTGGAAAAAAATATTATAATCTGTATTTTTTCTCACTCTTGCATTTATAAATTGCACAAGCAAATAAAAAAATCATTTAACAAAAATTAACAAACAAAGTATAATAATTTTTTTAAAATTATATAATTTGACAAAATTCATCCTATATAATAAAAGATATTTTCCAGTTATAAGCACGCCTTGGCATCTCCCACAGAATAATAATTTATAAGAAGCCATACACCTGCTGGTAAGAAGAGAAAGCATGCAGGAATCCTTCCAAACAAAGAAAATCAATTTCCTGTATCCAAATGTGATGGTTAGCATTTCATGCACCTTTCAATCCTGACTGGAACAAAAAAAACTGAATCTGAATTTATTTTGAGTTGACATTTCTGAGCTCATTTCAATTTCATTTATGACATGATATGTAATTTGGTACAATCTCAAGATGTTAACCTCCACGCATATCCCTCATTTGTAGGAACACATGATGTAAAGGAAACCTGAACCCACATGCTTTAGAGGGAACAAATCTGCAGGCTTCATCAGTGACTGATTAGGACTTTGAAATTATCTGGACCTATTACAGCAACAAGGAAAAGAAAAACACAATAAATATCAATTATTTTGACAGACATATTGTTTGTGTATGAACTTAAAACTTGGTCTGAATCACTGTGGACTGACTTCATTTCCTTTGGGGACAGCTCAATATAAAAACCTCCATGAGAAATAAAAATTGAGGAAATGTTTATGCTGGGTATTGATTACACAGAGTTTCTGACTCACTGGCTTTTTTCCCAGATTGATTTTTGAAACCCAGAGAGCAAAACCTCCCTGATAGGTGCAAAATACATCAATCTGTGCTGAGTTAATTTGAGGATGGCATGTCAAAAGGTTAGAACAAGCCAGTTGATTCACTTGGTGTATATTTAGCAGTTTATTCATCTGGAAACGTCTAATAATTGTAAACAATAATGTTCATATAAATACTAGTATCATAATTTTTTAAAAACTGTATTTCATAACAGTTACTGGAATAAGTTATTAGAATACTGATTATTTTCAACTGTAAAAAAAAAAAAAAAAAAAAAAAAAAAAAAAAAAAAAAAAAACTGCACAAAGTCACTTTCAGTATCTTCTGACCCAGAACTTCAGTCTTTTACCCAGAATTCATCTGAAGACTATTTGTAGCGGCCGGACTTGTGAAATATAAATTATATAAATTGCAAAGCTGATAAGAAGATAAATTGATGGCTCAGAATAAGATACTTGACAATCAAATGATTATATAACTTTAGTCTTTTTGATGAAAAATGTACTTGCAGTTAATGAACAATGTCAATATTGAAAGATAAAGCACTTTTATCTGTCTTTGTTAATTCTGTCCTTCATTCCATGTATATAAATTGGATAGCTTAGTCCAGTTTCCCTGACAATGAATCATTACATGGATAATTACTACATCATTTTGACAAGAATTTCTGGGAGACATTAGCAGAAAGCATCAAAAACTTTTAGATTTTACATTTCTAAATCAGTTCTTTTCTCTAAAATCTTCAATAAGAGGCAAAAAGAGCATATCTTAGGTTTTCTATGACAGAATTTGATCTACATATTCCAAAGTAATACAATATTCATTCATTTCATAATATATGTAATACCTAATAGGGGATTGTATCTGTTATATAAGGAAGATGTCATATCCTTGACACAATATCTACACTGAGGGTGACTGATTCCCAATGTGCCCAAATAATTTCAACATTTTACTATTGCAAATATTAAACCTATTGTGCAATTTTAAAAACATTATTAAAGAAAGTCTTCAACAAGCCACACATATTAGGAGTTTGATTCATGGTAACAGATTTTGTTGTTATGCATTGCATATCACATGATCAGGTCGAGGCCAACGTGGCAATTGACAAGTCCTAAACTTATGTGACAGTCACTTGTCACCCCCAGCCACATAAAGTCACGTAGCAGAATAGGCCATCAGTGACATTTTGTTCATAGAAAATGGAGACCCAAGGAGAAGAATCTAAGAATCACTTTATGAAACGAGCCATAGAGCTTAGCCGACATGCAGTAAAAGTTGGGGATGGGGCCCCATTCGCATGTGTTATTGTCAAGGACAACCAGATTATAGGTAAGATAACTAGAACTGCAAAAAAAAGAAAAATATATATGAAGGTTAAACCTTTTCTTTAATACACTTTGTGGGGTATTACACACTGTTTTTCTTACGGTTATATTATTGTCAAGAAAAGCCAGATAAAAGATATGACAAAGAGTGCAACAAAAATCTATGATTGACTGTTAGTTGGGTATCATGCATAATCTTTGCAGTGTTCTTACCTTGGGTATGCTAGTATGGGACTTCTGTTCATGTCCTAAAGGTGTACTTAAAATTTTAGGGTAAAGTGAAACTGATCAGATTGCCAACCACCAATCCCAGCCATAATTTAACCAAACATATTTTTTGCTGAGTATTGTTCATCATCAATTCTTATTTGTAAGTGAGGAGTGGAACCATAAAAAATCCCACTACTGATCAGATTGTGGAACATTGATTCAACCAAACATCATTTTTGCCGAGAACTGTTCATCATCAATTCTGATTTGTAGGGGAGGGGTGGAACCATACTAAATCCCAATATGACCCTACAGCTCATGGTGAAATAAACGCCATACGTAACACATGTCGTGCCATGAAGACTTTGTCACTAGAGGGAGCTGAGACATACAGTAGTTGTGAACCATGTCTTATGTGTGCAGCTGCGTTACATATCATTGGGTAAAGAAAACATAATTTTTCCAATTCATAATTCATTTTTATTTCCTAATATCAAAAACAAAAAAAAAATATTAATTTCTCCCAATGAAAGATTTTACAAACTTTTGAAATTCTCACTTGAAGTTTTCCTTGAAATTCAGTAACTAGGGGAGGAGGGGGGGGGGGGGGCAGGAGCGGGTGGAGGCAAATAAGTAAAAAGCCAAATGTTAAAAAAAGAAGCATTCATTTCCACGAACTTTTGACTAAAATAAAACAACTTTCACTAGAAAAAACACCTATTATTTACTTTTTATTACTTGGTGTACATTTCAGGGTTTCCAAGGTTTATTATGGCGTATCCAAGAGTGTGGTCTACTCCATATTGGGTCACCCCCTAGAGGCCATTGAGGAAGACCTGAAAAATCCAACTGACCAGCGCAAAATTCCTGCACAAAGCCTACTATCAGGAGAAGCTCAGAAAGTTGTTGAAGAATGGCACCAAGGAAAACATTGAGAAACTGTGTCCCTGACAATAACCATTTATTTAGTCACTTGAAAAATCACTACCTTTCTGTACTGTTCTGTACTTACAGAGTAAAGTACTAAGAATGAATGAATCTAGTATGTGATAATTTATAAAACCAAGTTAAGGTACAAGCAAATCAAACTTAGAGGGCTTGCAAATATTCACAGATGTTCTAACTAAATTATAATTTAGAACATTTGTTTTTTTTTTCTCTTCCACAATGCTGAACACTTATAAAAGTTTTCATGTTTACCATTACACGGGAAAAATATCAAGAGTGACTTAAATAAAACTTTGTATGTAAATACAAAACTAAACAGGAACAATTATTTTCCCTCCAAACATAATAATTAAAATAACTAAAATATTACGAAATAACAATTCATTAAAAATCATTAACCAAATCAACCAATCAATCAATCCCCCAATCACCAATCTAAGAATCACTTTATGACACGAGCCATAGAGCTCAGTAGACATGCAGTAAAAGTTGGGGATGGGGCCCCCTTCGGATGCGTTATTGCCAAAGACAACCAGATTATATGTAAGACAGAAAGCAGAGTAAAAAAGAAAACAATATACATGAAGGCTTTCTTTGATATACTTACACAGTCACTGATATACTTACACAGTCACTGTTCTCCTTACAATGTCAAGGAGAACCACATTATAGATAAATCAGAAAGCATAGCAAAAAAAAATATATATATATATTAATGAAGGTCCTTTATACATTTTTAGAGTATTACACACTGTTCTCCTTATGGTTGTATTGCTGTCAAAAAAAACCACATAAAAGATATGACACAGAGCACAACAAAAATCTATGATTGACTGTAAGTTGGGTATCATGCATAATATTTGCAGTGTTCATACCCTGGGCATGGGACTTATGTTCATGTCCTCATGGTGTACTTAAGAATTTCAGGGTAAAGTGAAACTGATCAGATTGCCCAACACCAATTCCAGCCATAATACGACCAAACATCATTTTTGCTAAGTATTGTTCATCATCAATTCTCATTTGTAGGTGAGGAGTGGAACCACACAAAATCCCACTAACTGATCATGTTGTTGAACACTGACTCAACCAAACATCATTTTTGCTAAAGTGTGTATTTTTAAAAATATTATTAAAGAAAATCTTCAACAAACTACACATACTAAGAGTTTGATCCCTGGTAATGGGTTTCACTGTTATGCATTGCACATCGCATGATCAGGTCGAGGCCAACATGGCACTTGACAAGTACTAAACTTATGTGACAGTCACTTGTCACCCCCAGCAGTGTAAAGTCACATAGCGGAACAGGTCACCTGTGACATTTTGTTTATAGAAAATGGAGGGTCAAGGAGAAGAATCTAAGATTCACTTTATGAAACGAGCCATAGAGCTTAGCCGACATGCAGTAAAAGTTGGGGATGGGGCCCCCTTCGGATGTGTTATTGTCAAGGACAACCAGATTATAGGTAAGACAGAAGGCAGAGAAAAAAAGAAAAATATATATGAAGGTTTTCTTTAATACGCTGTGTGGGGTATTACACACTGTTCTCATTACGGTTGTATTATTGTCCAGGGTAGCCAGATTACAGGTAAGACAGAAGGCAGAGAAAAAAAATATATATGAAGATCGTTAATACACCCTGTGAGGTATTACACACTGTTCTCCTTAAAGTAGTATTATTGTCAAGAAAAGCCAGATAAAAGATATGACAAAGAGTGCAACAAAAATCTACGAATGACTGTGAGTTGGGTATCTTGCATAATCTTTGCAGAGTTCATACCTTGGGTATGCTGGGAATGGGACTTATGTTCATGTCCTAAAGGTGTACTTTAAATTTCAGGGTAAAATGAAACTGATCAGATTGCCCCACACCAATCCCAGCCATAATATAACAAAACATCATTTTTGCTGAGTATTTTTTATCATAGGGGTGGAACCATACAGACTGCTGAACAGTGATTCTAGCCATAATACAACCAAACATCATTTTCGCTAAGTATTCCATTTCATTTTGTAGGTGAGGGTTGGAACCATACAAAATCCCAGTACGACCCTACAGCTCATGGTGAAATCGATGCCATACGTAACGCATGTCGTGCCATGAAGACTTTGTCACTAGAGGGCACTGAGATATACTGTAGTTGTGAACCATGTCTTATGTGTGCAGCTGCGATACATATCATTGGGTAAAGAAAACGTGGTTTTTCCAATTTATAATTCATTTTATTTCCTAAAATCAAAAACAAAAAAATTAATTTCCAATTTATGAAATATTTTACAAACTTTTGAAATTCTCACTTAAAGTTTTCCATGACATTCAGTAACCACTATTAAATGAGAAGAGTAGTATCAAGCATGAAAACACGGGGGAGGGGGAGGGGGGGGGCAGGAGGGGGTGGAGGTAAATAAGTAAAAAGTCAAATGTTAAAAAAGAAGCATTCATTTCCAAGAACTTTTGACTAAAATAAAACAACTTTAACCAAAAATTAAAGTACCAATTATTTACTTTTTATTACTTGCTTTACATTTCAGAGCTTCAAAGGTTTACTACGGCGTATCCAAGTGTGTGGTCTACTCCATATTGGGTCACCCGCTAAAGACCATTGAGGAAGACCTGAAAAATCCAACTGACCAGCGCAAAATTCCTGCACAAAGCCTACTATCAGGAGAAGCTCAGAAAGTTTTTGAAGAATGGCACCAAGGAAAACAATGAGAAATTGTGTGCATGCACACACACACACACACACACACACATGTGCACGTGCGCATACACACACTAACCATTTATTTAGTTACTTGAAAAACCACTACCTTTCTGTAGCTTTCTGTACTTACAGAATAAAGTTATTAGACTGAATGAATTTAGTCTGTGATCATTTATAAAGCCATGTTATGGTACAAGCACATCAAATTTCTTAGGTTAGAGGGCTAGCAAATACTCACAGATGTTCTCACTGAATTTTATAATTTAGAACATTAAAACGATAGCATAATTTCCCAAAACAGATGACAGGAGATCAAACCAATGACCCAAATAGTCATTTAGGTCAATCAACAATTGTTTGTACAGTGATAATATCTGCCACCCAGTCACTTCCCAGTCACTATTAACTTAGACGAGCAATGATGACCACTTGTTCTGTAAATTTATAAAATGGCCACAGAAGAGGCCCTAAAGCTGCATTTCATGAGGAGGGCTATAGAACTCAGCAGAAGAGCAGCAGCCACTGGAGATGGTGAGGCTTTTGGAAGTGTCATTGTGAGAGATTACAAGATTATAGGTAGGGTGCAATGAATCATTAGAATTATATCTTCAGCTTATTGTGTTATATGTATATATTGTTGGTTGTAGTTTCTGCATATCATCTTACATAAGAGAAAGAAAATGACTAATGCAAATATGGCAAATAAAAATAAGCTGTCAACAAATACAGGAAAGAAAGTCGTTGTGATTGTTGTTTTTTGCTTGTGCTGTATTGGAATATTGCTGTAAGGGATCTATCATTGTGGGTTTGAGTATGAAAAATAAGCCCCTGATCAGTCAGGTGTACCCCCTTACTGCACGTCCTACCATTGCCCCTATCACCACTAGTAAAAGAATGTGATTATTTATAATGAAGCTGACCAGGGGCGGATCCAAAGATATTTTCTGACAGTCTTCCAAATTATCTTTGTTGATCCATCCTCCAATTTTGACCATCTTCCATCAGAAAAAAATAGATACCGTCAATGTAAACTTGAAAATCTGACCGTCTTCCGGAAGACCCAGAAGACGGCCTAAATCCGCCCCTGCTGACTATGCAATTTTAGCAGCCTAAGCTTACCACATGAAGCAGGCTTTGGTCCATGACACCTGGGCAAGAGCAGGACATGTGGGACTGAGGGCAAAATATATCCCAGCACACCTGAGGACCAGCAGACACACATTATCTCCTTGGGCTACATTTGGCCAATTTCTACAAAAATATTTTCTAGCCCCCCCTCCCCTTTTAACACTTTTACCTGTTACATTGAGATTATCAATAAAGGGTTCTAAAATCCATGTCTACCTCTGGATGTTATTCTATTCATGCTAGTTATTTTTGTACAAAATCTAATTCCAGTGTTCAAACTAAACATCTTCCATCTCTTGCAGGAGAAGGCTGGAATCACATCAAAGTACGCCATGATCCCACTGCACACGGAGAAGTGGAGGCCATTCGTAACACGTGCTCGGCACTAAAGACGCTACATCTCACGGGAGCCGAGATTTACACGAACTGTGAGCCATGTATCATGTGTGCTGCTGTGATACAGTATGCTGGGTATGGCAAGTCAGAGGGGACATTTTTTTTTTTTTGAAATATTGAAATATTAAGTTTTTGGGCAAAGCTAAGACTGCTAAAATTAGACAAACAACCACAATAAGTAGACTCAGTGTAAAAAGCTGATCACTGTCATTTTCATTTGTCAGAACAATTATGGATGTTATTCAATGGCTTTTTTCTTTTATATTAATTGTGTTTTCATGGCAACATAAATGTTTAAAAGATGTTCATATTAGAAATGTGCCATTTTACAGAATAGTTAAAATTTACTATGGGACCACAGCGGATGATATTTCTCCCCACTTTGAGGATGAAGCGGGATGTGTAGATGTGAAAGCCGTGGCAGACGACCTTAGAAAAGAGACCAATCAGAGAAGGATCCCTGCAGAACAACTGCTGCCTGGTGAAGCTATTAAAGTTTTTGATGAATTTCACCCGAAAAAGACAAAATCTTAAGCAGACTCATATGCTCTGGCATGCATTTTTTTTTGACTCAGTGTAAATGAAATGGTAACATTGTAACAAAGCTTTAATGAAGCAATAAATAAAATAAAAAATATAAAAAATAAAAATTGCACTCACCTTCTCTGTCCTGTGCATAGTAAGGTTATGTTGCTCCTGGAGAAGAACACAGAAGGCAGGTTCAAATTTTGGTGCTGGGATGTTGCCATTTTCAAACAGCACGGTTTCCTCTGGCCTATCAAGCACTGCAAAATAAATGAAAATCATTAACATTGACTGGTATACTTTGATGATACAGTCTGTACCGTTACAATGTGAGATATCACATTTTAGGTTCTGTGTGGCTTATTTGTACTGCTCTATGTGAACAGGGCCTCCTGATCCTCCCTACCTACCCTGCCCCCTCCGCGAGCTCCCACAAACCACTGCCAGCAAACTGGCCCAGGTTGTCCTGAACATCCCCGTCAGCAGGCTGCCTGAACAGGCCATAGGCAGAGAAAACGAAGACTAATCATCATAGAACATACAAAGTATGAAATAATAGCATGTGAGTCATGAGAAAGGGAGAAGTTTGGAGAGATAAAATGTAAGCGTTCCAGTTACTGAGCTTATTGTTTCCCCAATGGCACATGATATGGTGAATGGCTCCTTTTGAGCATCTTGGGCAGAGTTGCCAACATGACACAAGTTAAATTGTGTAGAAATAATCTCCAAGGCTTTATGAACAATAAAATAACACCTGTAAACAATGGGAATCTATCCTAAATAATAAGTAAATTATGAGTAATTGTGTAGAACTGGCAACTCTGATTATGTGTTTGACCAGAAAGTCATAGTGCATGGAATGGAAGTGAATAAGGCAAATAATATTACGTTTTTCAAACCAATATTACCACAAAAGAAAGGGTTTCAGTCCACTGTTCTGAATATGGGTGTGCATAATATTTTAAAATTAATCTAATACAATTGTTCTCTAAATAGTTTCTTAGAAACGAATGGTATTAATTTTTTGACTAATATTTTTTTCACATTCTGATCAGGCAAAAAATCATTTTACCTAGATATGAAAATAAAGACATGGAAGAGTGAGACTAGGGCTCCGTATCTCGAAAGCTTCGCTATGTTGCGCAAATGCGTAAGCGTCTCGATTCCATAACTCGCCCATACTCGTCCCATATAATACACTATAGCCTCTTTTTGATATAGCGATTCGCAATACGTGGTACTTTCGAGATACGGGGCCCAGGATACCAGGTGTATTCAGGGAGCAGTCATTGTAGTGATTATATGCTTATTACTGCTCCATTAGCCACATGTTATCAATCAGGTATTATTGTATAATACAATTTGAGGAGGTGAGCTGTCTTCTCTTATCATTATCTTCTTCATAAAGACTATTATGATTATTAAGCATCATAAATTGTCTTGTATCATGGTCAGTGCAGCATCTTTGCTACAGCTTTCACTTTTTTATTCTCTTGTAAATCAAGAAATTGGTTGTTTTTAAATCAAACTCAAATTTATACAGCTTTAAAGAAATCAATAAAATTAACACAGCATCAAACTCATGCATTTTTTCATGCGGCGGCTTTACCACCACTTTATTCCACATAAATTTCATATGCTCTGTTAATTTGGAAGGATACTTCAGAAATTACTTCCGAAGTGAAATTGACCACAAATTAACTGATCTGATTATTGCAAGACCTACGGAGTCTTCCCTCTGTGAAACAAATCAATAATCCTAGTCATGTTTAACTGCCCACGAACCTTGCCGCTTATCTAATGAGAAAGTGTATCTCGTAACAAAAGCTAATAAACTTGACTCGGGCTCGACTTCTTTTCCTCGTAGGTCATGTCCAAACGAACGCTGACAAGTATGAACTGATTATTAATCCAGTTACCATTCAAATTTCCCTGGTGTGTTGGCTTTAAGGCCTTTCAGCATCATTAGATACAGCTATTAATGCTAACATGGATGTTTAACTATAAGCATGGACTGTCTGATGATGAACATTTGTTCATGGATCATTGCTTTATGGCATATGGATCTACTCCCTTCTTAAATTATATGAGGGAAAAATGACATTTTACTTTTAAAAGACAAAAGACAATTTAGATACCAATTTGTGGAAATAATCATTGACATGTGGTAAATACATTCAATAATTCAAATGAAAACAAATATAATTCAATGTACGGGCAAATGTGGTAATTTCAATCATGCCTCATTTTTTCAAGATGGGCTCACATAACTGTTAACCACAGATTAAGTGTTTGAGTTACCATATGCATGAATTTCTAATTGCAATATTTTGTTAATTTATATGAAAGCTCTTGGTCTGACACAGTTCTGTAGACCCCACTGCCAAGAATGATTACCTCTCATTTCACGGCTCATCTTGTCAACTGGTACACCTCATTTCACAGATTTACTCTTATGTGATGAGAAGCTTATTAGCACACATTAGGCCTCACACATGCTTCTCCAAAGCAACTACCTCCTAGTAAGATGATGCCTTTATCTTTGGTCTGTAGATTCAGGGCAGGGGTATCATAATGGGTGTCAGTTGTCTGTGTTGGAATGCAAAAACTGATGGTTGTTGATATCTTATTTTGATTTACAAACTCTCCCATTTCTCCTAATATAAATCCTTCCAACTATTCTGGTTTTGGACAATAGAAGACACTAAATGAAAAAAAAATACCCTGCTTTTATTTTTCAGAAGAAATTTAAATTAAAAAAAAAAAAAAACAACTAGGTATTTAGATTTCAAGTTACAATAATTATATGCATGATGATGTTATAATTAGAACAGCAGATGCTGACACTATCTTCAAGGGCCTTGAGTCTATTCAAAATATTCATGGTCGTGGACGTTCATATTAGACATAAATACATGTAAGGCACCATATCAATATTCACCTTTTTTTTTTTTTTTGCTTTTTATTGCATTTTTTGTACTGCATGGAAAAAGGCATGTACTTGTTTACAAATGTGAGTTGATTCATGAGCTCTTAAAAAAAGACTGTTCTGGGAAATTTTTAAGTTGGCCTCCTTACATGACATGTTAAGTGTTCCCTAACATTACTCCAGTGCTCTGTATTTGATGTATTCGCTCACCAAAACTACCAACGGAAATTTGCAGCAACTCTACTCAAATTAGAACACACAGGTGAACCTGGCAATTTACCATCTGACTCTTCTCTTTTCTATTGTCACAACTCACAACTGTTACGAGACACTTCGAGGCTGTCACTGATGACTTTTTATTACCTAGGTTAATTGCTTATTTCATGCTCTAGGAGTGAATACCATCAGTTACAATACAAAATTCTCAAGGAACTCCAGGTAACACACATTTGTGTACAAACAAGGCTGCCTAATAATAATACAAGCCCCAACTTGTTATAAAATTACTAGTATTGTATTTACTCAACACCAGGAGGAGGTGTTAGTCTGTTAATCAGACTGCATTTAGCAAGAGTCCCCATGGAGTTGGTGGACACTAGCTAATGCGATCAAACTCATTCTAACACCTCCAAGATGGCTGTACTCTGCCCTTTAAACATGAACACACACAAAAAAAAACATGAAACAAGATTATCAACTCATGCAGAACGTTGTTACATTCCATTACTTATTGAAAAAGTTCCAGGATGCTCAGGTCTGAAATGTGAGATGGCTGTACTTTGGCACTGACATCCACATAGGTAATGAAAAAATACTGTTATCACTGGGATATAACAGAATGCATTTCACCTGTGCCTTCCTCAGGGAAACAAAAAAAAAAAAAAAAAAAAAAAAACAGAACGAAAGAGTCATGACTCATTTTCACAATGGCTCTTCATAACTTGGTTTCACAAGCTTTCGTTTCTTTTCATAGCCAAATAATTCAATGCAAGTTTGCAAGATAGTTTGCTAGTTACCAATCAGAGCTTTAACTGACTTTGTATTATATTGAGAAACCTACATAGAAGATCAGCATATAATCATTTCTCCAAAATCTAACATTTAGTCGACACCTCAAGAAACAGTCCCACCAAGGTTACAAAGGGGTGGTCATAAATACCTCCTCCATCAAGGTGGTATCATTAATAACATTATTATTTCATATTCGGAGCTAATCAAGTTTGGCATGCCATGACCATTGTACTGGCAACATTAATTCTGCACTTTGATGTTACAATACTGACAGCTTCAGGCAAGAGATTTTTTTTTTTTTTTTTTTTGGTCATAACAAAAAGTATAATTAACTGCACCTTGCACTTGGGTAGATTCACATCAGGAATGTGCCTCAAACTACACCTGTTAAGTGGAGTTCAGATCAGTTTAACCAAAATCTGATATTTAGGAACAATATGTCCCTTTCATCATTTTTAAATGTACATATGGTGTTCCTTTTGCACCTAAATTAACCCTGTAAGTAAAATTTCATTTATTTTCTGTATCTTTTTTCCTATTTATCAGTCTTGAGAGAAACTGATGCTGAAATGAAAAGAAGCAACTGTGCCTAAGCACCATCAGTAAAACATAATCTTCCTTTAATACATAGTTCTATGTTCTACCCACAAATTGATTGTGTTATAGTTCAGTGGGTTGTGTCAGTACCCACATCATGTTGTGCCATATATCATATAGCTTACAGTGGTGACAGGTCCTCTGAGTGGGGTGACACCCCTCCAGGTGTTAATACATCTAAATGTCTATTAAGTAGGACTATCTGTTACTGCCCTGCAGGGCTTATACAATATTGATATCGCACCATCATATCATTATCATACATAAATCAATCTCTTAAGCCTCTCCCCCCCCCCCAAAAAAAAAATTAAATGCCTCAAAATAATTATTTCATTACAGAATATGGTACATTTTAATCTAACATTCAGTTCTGGTTAAAAAATAAGTTTAGGACAAAATGCTGTTTCCTGTGACACCTGTGGTTTGGGTGCATTCAGGACCCATTGATCTATGGACTAACTAGTCTGTGAATCAAATATGGCATGCACTGGACTATGGATTCCCCCCTCCCATATGCGCTGTTCAAGACACTGGAAGCAAGACTCGCTGATAAATTTTCCTTCAGGTCTGCATCCTGTTGAAGATAATTTAATCATTAAATAATGGTCCCATATCTCAGGAACCAGATTAGACAATATCAAAAACATCTCAATCTTAAAACCTTCAAAATGACTGTAAATTTTTATCTCCTTTATCTCCTTGCCTACAGCAACAATATGTCGGGCAGGCAGCATGCTGATTTATGATCTTAAGTTACAGAAACTGATCCAACCTGCGCACACCTGGCGTGCTACCACGGGTCTAGGGTATATCGTGACCTGTCCAGTCACAGGTATATACACAAAGGAAATCATCCTTGAGGCAATCTGATCTTCAGGGGTTTTTTTTTCATAAGTGCATGCAACATCAAACCAAGCAAACAATGAAATATTCTAAGTGGTGTCAGCACACAAGAGGAATACAAAGGACAGTTCCAAATTGCACTCTATGAATTTTGAAGTCTCATTCAAGCAATCAGGGCTTCTGCTGATCAATGTTAGCTGGACTCTTTCTGATTAAAATCAGAACAGTTCTGAACCAGCCTGAATTCACATGAAAGTGATAGACATCATGAAAACTGAACTATTTTTAGACTTGTGAAGATTCTTTTGTCTATAGCTATTTATATTAGTTTGATCTTACCATCCAATATTTCATCTGAACTATTTTTCTTTTCAATGACACTTACAGGTGCTAGGGATTCCACAATAGTATTTTTGTTAACTTTTGCTTGCTGTTTTATTTTTGTTTTTATTGTCATAATATTTTTTGGCACATGAAAATTACTTGGTTATAATTTCATTGATGCCCATTATTGTTTCATATGAAAATATATTTGAATGATAAACAGTGGGCAGGTGTGATGCAAAAGCGAAGTAGAGGTAACAGTGCCATGGAAAACACCTGGCTTCCACTTGATTACATCTCTGAGCTTGAGCCATCTGTCTCACCTTTATCTTCAGGTCCATTAGCCAGTTGTCCAACATAAAATACCCAAACAAATATACATGGCATACTACAGTATAGTGCAAACACACACATGTACATATACTCACTTATAAATACAAACTTTTTCAGAAACACAAACATAATACACATGGCACGGGCTCATTTGGTCACACACACACACACACACACACACACACAAAAATCAAAGAAATAAAGTTCATGTCCTGAAAAATATCTCTGATCTGAAAACTTCGACCATGTGCTGATATCAAACAAAGCACATTGGAACTGGTTTTATTTTTATTTGTGTGAATACAATTACAGATACCAACTGGCAATATGTTTCATGTATTTTGTACATTATATGAGTCCACTGTTTGTCAATTAAATTATTCAAATGTTACACTTTAGTTCATCGATTCCTAGCTAAATTTACTGAATGAACCATGATACAATTTTAATATTGCATGATATATATTATATAACCTTCAACAGAACTGTAATAGAAAACTTTAATCAATTTTGACACCTTCAACCTTACGAAAAAGCTGTTGAACTGGATATTGGATGTGTATATGTGTGTGCATGTGCATACATGTACATTGAGTGCGAGTGTCCGTTCTAGAAGGGTAGAGTAGATGGGAGTAAATGCTCTCTCTCTCTCTCTCTCTCTCTCTCTCTCTCTGAGCATGCACGTGGGTAGTGAAAGAAAGAGGGAGAGAGAACCATATCACCAATCACCATCAGAGTACATGGCAAGGAAAACTACATACTGACATATATGACCACACATTGACACACCCCATTCATGAACTGACCTGTGCCAAGACTGGAGACTGACGGCCTGTCACAGAGCACAGGAAGTTTATTCCTTTTAACATAAAACTGGTCTTGTACCTGACAAGACGCATTATTTGGTCAGTTGTGACAATTCAACTTGGTTTCTCCATCTTAACTGCAGGAGCCTGATTTAAAATAGTTATTTGGCTGAAATTCTTTTCAATTTTTAAGTTTTGTAGAATTTTGGTTCACATTCTTTAGAGAACCCTTTAACTCCATGGTCTACAGAAATGGCAATTGTACAAAGTGTAGCTAATGTCACATTACAACTGGATTTTAAACTACACCTTTAATGTAGCTTTTTTCTTCTCCGTTGATCCCAGGCTACCATGGTGACAATGAATACAGCTCTTCTGTCAATGTTGTTGAAAGACGCAAGAGCTTATCTGTCCCCAAGACACATTCATTATGAAATATAATTGAATTTATTTGTTTTGTGAGATTGATTGAGATGGCAATACACTGAATTCAAGCATCAATACATCTTTGGCAGATTGGCCAATTAAAGCCAGCATTTCAGTAAAA
The DNA here is from genome assembly GCF_051362555.1 of Lingula anatina. Classification (NCBI taxonomy): domain Eukaryota; kingdom Metazoa; phylum Brachiopoda; class Lingulata; order Lingulida; family Lingulidae; genus Lingula; species Lingula anatina. Next base: position 3,246,944 of record NC_141769.1, on the reverse strand, counting down.
AAACCTATATACTGTGACAATAATCTTTTCAAAAGCAAATGGAAAAAGACTTGAATGTGCTCAAAATTTTAGTAAAACTTCTTTCAGCTAATGTTGAAACATCATTGCGATGGTCCGGACAATTTTATAAAAAATCAATTTCAAGTTTTCAGTAAATCTTTTTGAAGCTGAGTGCAGTGAATCTAAATCATGGACCACACACACTGTGAAGAAGGTTAAGAAAGACTAAAATCCTACACAACTTTTGCATCACTAAACCTCGCCTCTGTAATCGCATATTCCCATTATATATAATCCTAAATACATACTTTATGCAAAGGATAATCCATCTTATGCCTGTTGTTGTTTTGTTCAGCCAATGAAAGAAATTATCCAATCACAATTTGTTGCTTTAACGCAGCCACAATTGCTGTAAGGGCTGCAAACAATCTTTATCCAAAACATTGACTTTTAACCATTTGCAAACTTGGGCATTTGTTATTTGCTCCCAAAATTTCTCAATAAATATGTTTGAACAGGAGTCCTGTACGTAAGCTATTCACAAAACTGGGATGGCAACCATCTGCTTCCTTTGGAAGCAAACAAGGCATCTCATGTTCTTAACATTAAATGTGTTTTGCACAATTCCGTGAGAATTTTACCATGTAAATAACAAAGGTCTCAGTGAAGACTTTCAAAACAAGGATTTCACAGAGATCAAGCGCCCACTCTTTATTCCCATTTCACAAAGAGCTCTGTCTTTGTTCAGACAAGCTGGAGGCAGCTATAAAAATCTCTGTCAGAGTTATCCGCATTGTCAAACAGGTATCTTTTCTTACACTATTTGTTTTCATGCATAACGTCTCTCCAAAGTCAGGAAGTAATCCACTCAATAGTTTCATTATATGCATGTTTATTGTAGTACGCAGACTCTTATTATACATCTCTTACATCAACAGTCTGGCTCTTTAACCCCCAATTATTATTCTATTACATAAACCAAATCTGTAATAAGGATATATATATACTCTCAACAGCAGTTGTGGGGAACAAAAGGAGAGTTTAACAAATGGATTTCTAGCCTTGATCAGTATGGATTTGTATACGTTTGCTCAGTGTGCGGCACTCAGCATGCAGAGGGTAGAGATCCCTTTAAGTTAACATAAAATTAATTGACTGCCTCCCAGTGGTAATGAAACAATAAAAACAGAAATTACAACAACTCTTGAGGTGAAATCCTCCACTGTTGTCTGCCAAAAGATTGATCGTGCCCCCTGACAAGCCGCCTAGCATCTGCTGAGTGCCTGCATTATTGATCTAGAGTCCAAAATCAATGAAACTGTTGGCCATATCAATACTTGTTCTACAAGTAAAAACAAAATCAGAGTTGCCCAACACTGAGACTAAGAGAAGAAAGAAATGTACGTATTCACTTGGGTAGGCACTGACAAAGAAATATTTTTATCTCAGTTTTTTTTCTTCATAATTATACCAACTCTTCTCATGAAGTCTTCCACACATTACAATATTCCTAATCATTAATTTAATCCCCATTGGTTTTCCATACAATGATGCTCCATATATAGCAGATATGTTTAGTCTTTCTAAGGTGACAGAATATCATTTGTCAAACATGATACTTTCCGATGAAAGACTTATTCTTGTTTTGTGATCCCACTAGTCTTGTTATAAGAAAATGCCTGCCTTTCAGGGCAACTCAGCACAATAAGAAACAATACCACCCAACAAAATGTCACAGTAGGATAAAAAAAAGCCAACAATTGTTGGGGTCAATATACCACCATGAGGCACCTTACCTGTTCCGAGAACAATTTACATTCATGTCTAAACAGCGTTAACATGTGGCTCAGTTTTGCACAGTTAAAGTCTTGGGTTATGTTGACAATTTGGGTAGATAATCTTGAAGCTAACGAATACTAAATTTTGAACGAATCCTCAACAAATTCGAAATATTGTTATGGAAAATTTTCCAGAATACCGCACCTCACTTATTTTGACCAGAAGCCAGTCACTCAAAAAATAACTTAAACCCTAAAATTGATGTTATCTTTTAGACGAAAAATTTTGGTTCACTGTGAATCATGATAAATCAGTATTAGTTCAATTAAATGAAATATTACACCTGATTCAGAACAAGAAAGACATGGCTATTGTTCCAGGCAAGTGCTGAATACTTAAGTTTAGCCTACTTCTATGGATTAATCCCAAAATGAAGTAGAATTTAGTTTTTTTAGTGAAACTGGACCCAAAACTAGTCTGGACCACAGATGGGTCAATACAGTGTAGGCTTCAATACAACCAGTGACATATCAAGCAGCCGAGACCGGTTTTAATTTGGTCAGTTGTATGAAAATCATTCTTCACTGCTTACAAACAACTCTATCTGCTCCTGCACCCTTCAACCTCTCATTGTGAATAACATGCTCTGATTAACACTTGTATTTTCTCCAACAATTTATTCAGAGATGATTAGCCCAGCCCGTGTATAGCTGGTGATATTGTCAACCTTTGTAATTTCCTATCCCTGAATTTTGCACTTAAAACCTATTGGCTTGTCGTTTCCTGCATACAAATGTACTATTGACACAGATTAACAAACCTAAAAGCAACCAAACGGAAATGAAACTTGACTGAATTTTTCTGCCATTAAATGGACAATATCCTGAAAACAGCGGATTCTTGACCTTCTGAGCTGAACGGAACAACCGTATGTTCAAGCTACAAGTCGAGCGCACAACCTAATCATTTTCAAACACACAAAACATCCAGTCATTTTTCTAGAAATGGTAACACAGTAGCTGTAGCAAGCTGTTCTAGATAAGCTACATAGCAGGAAGTCCAATGTGGATTTCCTTTACTATACCTGAACAGAAGTAGGATTAACAAGTTTAAGATTTCAGATATATTGCACAGGTGTCTGAAATAACAATTTTTTTCTCACTCTCTTTCTCTTTTTTGATTCACATTCTACATCAGTATAATGCCATCAACCCCCAATAAAAATGTCTTAGCCAGAGGAACGACAAATTGTTTTTTTTTCCTAAGACAACATTGATTTTCTTTTTTCCCCCCAGCCATTGGCAAAATTGTTGGTGGTTAAAAAGCTCAACAGGAAAATACCAATACAAAACCAAATGTGTCACTGACATTATCTTCATAATCAACTTCTAAAACAGAGGCTTATTGTCACAGTGATAACTAAGTATATTAATGGTATCTTTACAAGGAATGCTAGTTATATATGAATTTCAATTTTCAATAAACTTTCATTAAAAAAAATGTAAAGGTTTTAGACACAGACAACAGATGGTCAGGTGAATAGAGGTGCCAAACAAAGGGACAGGTGAGATCTACCTGCCCAGTCTCACCTGGTCTACCTGACATGTCACCAGTAGGGCAGGTTTCACAAAATGGCTTGAGCTGAAAATTGGTCTTAACTTAAAGACCCAAGGTACTAGTATGTCCATAGCTATCCACATTTTAAATAAAATAACTACTTGTCCTAGCAATGTCTTTCTTGTTACAGGGCAGGAGCAGTGTTTATTTTAATTATCAATAATTCACAATGGGTGAAAGTAGACTAAAAAGTTACGACTAGACTTTTGAGATTGAGTTATTTTGTGAAACAGACTCCTGGGTTCAAACTGTTATTATGGTTTGAATCCATTCAAACTAGTCAATCCATGTACAGCCAGTAAAAACCCAGGCATGTGACCAGCAAAAGAAGAAAAAGGACTTTTTTACCCTCTAGTTATCCAACGTGAGAAATGGCATATCATTAAGATTAGATAAACCCTCCCCATCGTTGTCCATGGGCCTGTACAAGCCATTCCAATGTGTTCCCACTATACAGCCATTACAGCCTATGCTGATTGCAATCAACCTGCTAGGTTCACAGCCAGCTGTCCACGCAAAAAGCTGTAGTTGATTGGAAACCACTCAATTAATTGCAAGCCTGGGTGATGAGCTATAGATCCAACTTGATAATTGAAAAGAACACTATTGATCTGAGCCTTTTGCAAGGAGAAAGCAATAGCTCTAAAATGGTTCTTAGTCAAAGGGGTCTTTTTCATACGTGGAGAAATAAGGCAAATTGAAAATATACTTAGTTTTAAGGACATCATTTTAAAGGAAATAAGCATTTGAGGTGTACAGTTAATGAAAATTTTACAAAATCTAACTTTCATTTCGAACCTTTCCTGCTTGAACAAAGACCTTGCACAAGCAGTTGTTCTTACCTTCTAACTCTATGGGCAGATTCAAATAATTGCACTCATACAACAAATGATCACTTGTAGTAAAGAAACACTGAGGTATTGCAAAAAAAAAAAAAAAACATTCTGGGGAGTTCGTTTTTAAAACCTAATATTCCATCTTTACTTTCTCAACTGATTCTACAAGATACACTTAGGCATTTAAGAGAAAATTATGAATTTATGGAAATTTTCTTTTTTTTTTTAAATCTAAAACAGTTTATATTGAAAAGACCCCCATAAATATGCATACACCAATGCGAACAGACCTTCATCATAAGACCACCTGGTATTAAGCCTGTGTGGCATGTTGGTATTACCACACCCCCATATAGCAGGTGATTATCTCCTCAATGACCAGGGAAGTGTCCACAGATTATGACACTTAGCACAGGCAAAGATGGGGCATGATGAGCCCTGGCATAGTTGACAAGTGTTATTATTACTGACCAGCTTGTTCAGACTCACTGATGCAGGTTCCATTACACCACATGCATGGAGATTGATTGTGTTGTAAAAATGTGGATGTCTTCACCATAACAAGCTTGTATTTGTTCTAAGACTGCATTTGTTACTCTTGGGCTGTCATAAAATATAATTTTTGAGTTATTTTTTTCCTTATCGAAGTAAGCACTCAGGAATGTAATGGTAAAAAACATGACGGCCGAACAAGTAGCTGTACTACATTTCATGACATTAAAACTATCAACCTCAAATGCTCTTTCTGATTCACTGACATGTTTTTCTATTTTTGATAATGTGAACCTGTCCTATCTATGCCTTTAAAATATAAATCATTTATGCAGCATGCAGCTATGTGTATGTGATATGAAAATAGTATGAAATTTAAGACATACAGTTCAGTAAACAGTTCTCAATAGGAATGGAAACATTTTTTTGCACCATCACATAAACTAAGAAGATATATTTTCCTGCTGATATAAACTATTGAAGGTACAAAGTGATTTTAATCGCATTAAAAAAAAACACTGAGAAAAAGGAACACTCATTTCTAAAAACAGGATTTCCCTTTTCCAAACCTCTTAAAATCAAATTCTTATGTTATAAAATTGTCTGTTTTTTCTCTTCAACTACCCATAACCCTTTGTGTCCAGACACAACCTTCATAACTTATTGACTGGGTGTGTGCTTGTGTGCGTCTGAGGATAAAATGTCACTCTATAGGCTACCTTTTCAATAACATGACAGGGTCCTTGCAAAAAGGGTGTCTTTGTCTGCCAAGGAAGGGATGTATACATCAATCTACGTGCCACGATCCCAATTAACTACTTGACTGACCACGCGGTGTAACGTGACCCTTTAAAGTGATACATTATATATCATATATCATCATTGGGTGCCATCCACTCTCAGGTTAACTGTCATGGATCACCATGTCTGTCCATCTTGTGCCATTTGTATGCTTGCACTTTCTTTTCGATTGGTCCATTCTTTACTTTTGTCGATCTTCAGGGGCAGATCCAGAGATATTTTCTGACAAACTATCTTTGTTGATTCACCCTCCATTTTTTGCTGTCTTAGGACAGAAAAAAATCAGATACCCATTAATATAAACTTGAATATATCTCAATCCACCCCTGTTGTTTTCAGTCTTCCACAAATTAGTCACTTAAAATCCACACTGGGCCATTCCAAATATTCCAGCATCCAAGCTGATTTATTTGTGCTTTTGAGGAATGGATTTTAAACAAAAAACTGAACCCTCAAGTCTTACAACTCTGGGGCCGGTTTCACAAAGCAGTAGTTAGTTAGAACTACTAACTACTGAACTACCTCGCTAACGAGCAAACTTAGCGATTTTCGAGGGGTGTTTCACGAAGCAGTAGTTAACTCATCGCTAAGTTCAGTCGTAAAGTTCGGTCGTTAGTTCTCTCGTTACTCACCGTAGTCTCGAAACCGTCTGCCGGAAGTGGAACTCTTGCGTAAAAGTGTCACGAAAGCACTAACTCTCCAATTTTTGGTGGCTGAAAATGCATAAGAACGTCTGCTTTGAGGTCGTCGTAAAGGATCTCCACCACCTTTTTGCCGCTCTTTTTGTCACAGCTAGGCGCAACCTCTTGTAAATTGCATCATCGTGTGTATATTCTAATAGATTCTGCCTTTCATGAAAACGTCGTAGTCTACGTTGCCGTCTGGCGGTACGGATAGCAAGAAAAGTAGCCGCCATATTGGATACAAAGACAAACGACAGACAACGGTAACTAAGCAACCTTTTTATTTCACTCATTACGCATGCGTACGATGAAACTCTAGAGTTAGCGACTGGTCTGACCAGTCGTTAAATATCCAAGGCAACAACGAGACAATAACGAGCGAGAGAACTAGCGACTGCTTCGTGAAACGGCACTCTAACTAGCGAGAGGCTAACTACCGATCGCTAACTAACTACTGCTTTGTGAAACCGGCCCCTGATAAATAGTGGGGAAAATGTTTCTATGCTGTTTGCTATGTATAAATCACCACTTATACTCAAGGCAGTCTTTCATTTCTGAAGTTCTTCAGCTAATTAAGCTCTTTACTTCTTGCTTTGCCTAACAGTATTAATAGAAATGTCACCATTGCCTGAAATCTTTAAATCTGGCTGAAGATAAAAGTTGCTGGCAAAAACAGCTGGCAGAAAGTATCCAACTTATTAACAAAAATGAAAAAAAAATATCCACATGCAATCTTTTTTTCAAATTCAGGTGACCTACACTAAAACTTGTTAACAGTAACTGAAGTTTAACACTAACAGCATAGCTGATAGCATCTATACAATAAATGTCACTATATCTCCATCAAAAGTCCGCTTTTGATTCAGACAGATGGCAGACATTTTAAATCAGTCAATTAAAAGGCCATCCAGTGCTAGGACTCCAAATGAATAAAGACAGGTAGATTGATACATATTGATGGATGCGATTATCACAAAACAGCTGCAATATCAGAAGTCTGAGTTTAATGCGAAGCTTAACATCAAAGCCAGTTTGCTAACAGATCAATTAAATGCTTGGACAGAACAAAACTTTGAATGTCAATAGCAATGTCAGATATGATGTCTGAAGTAGTAAGTTTAAAATAAGATGTCATATTAGTGAATGTAAGACTTAAAATGTCAGACTACAGGCAAATTTATCTAAATGTAAAATATACAGACTACAGCTTGACACACTTGTGGGAAATAAGCACAAGCAAAGTCAGAAATATCAGCTGTCGTAGTGTTTTTTCTTGTTCGACACCATTCAAAAATTGTCTCAGGCAAATTACTCCATCACACCTTGCTAGACATGATCTGAGCCAACTGCCCCATGATGGCTTTAGCTGACCTGTGTCCACCTGTTCTGACAGCTGGGCAGTTATTGTGCTCACTGGTTACATACAATACAGCACCAGACCATCAGCAGAGACTCCACACCTGCTGTACCTCAATGTTTGCCAACACACCTTACATCTTACTAGTACACTGTTATAGTGTGAATATATTTGTTCTCTGCTACTAGCTATCACCAATACAAACAGTTATGCAATGGAATGTGAACACCTAAAGAGATTTAATTAGTACTACAAATTAACAACTTGCTCACTGCTCGAAGTCTTGAATTTTTCTGGCAAGAAATCTATTTGGATAAATAATTATGGCTGATGAATGTTGAAACTGAACAGTCACAAATAATTCAATAAAGCTGTGATTCCACTTTAAAAATACTTACTGTGACAATTATAAGGAATGACACATATTTATGATATTAATAAAACATAAACAAAATACAAAATAAAACTGTCAGTTCATTTCAACTTGTATTATTAGCAAGAAAATATCTCAACAGTACTGCGTTTCTGTATAACAGTTCGTATGCCAAAGGGTTATCGACCATAAACAGTTCCGGGCTTTTACAGCTGATGTATTATTGTACCTACTAGTTAGTCAACCCTAGAGGGAATAAGTTAATGATATATCTTCTTGATTGTATGTACGGAATGGAATTTTCCACCCAGGGCTTAAAAATGCCCTGTAACCTTTATATTACTTCCCAAGACATGGTGATAGCGATTTAATACACAAGCAGAGTAACAACAACGTTTAGAACACTGACAGAATGGACCTGATGTCAAAAATTAGAGTACGGAGCTTTCTTAACTTCAGTTTAAGCAGTTGTAAACAAAACTTTTAAGTAAATGTGTCTGAAGGAAACCGGCGACTTCCTGCTGTCGAAACTGACATTCGATAGTTTTTTAAATATATTTTATTAATTACTGCAAAATTCTGTTTAAAACACAGGTTACTGTAACTGGTATTAAGTAATACTGCGATCCGCCGGTTAAATTAACCCTTGTCAATGGACAAGTATTCAGTTAGATTCCAGTTTCTGATAGCGTTACTCACCCCAAACATTTAACCAGCCTTCTATGCGACTTGGAAAGGGCATTTTAGCATTTCCGTCCATATTCACTTCTGTCAATTGTATATTCCGCCGGTTATCTGTATAAATCCTCAATTCCAACAAAACATGAGTTTAATTCTTCATGGATTCAGTACGCCGTGTTTCCTCTTTCTGCGCCATTTTGAGTTTACCACCAGCTGTCGAGCGTAGCGATATCAATCGACCTGACCTATTTTTAAAGAGTCAGATTTCTTTTAAAATAACGACTTTTTCCTATCGAGGAGAGAAGAACTGTTAACTTTCTACCGCTCACGGAAGAGATTAATGGGTCGGTGACACTTAACCCCCGATTAGTCATTCCCACAACACGTTTATTTATTTACCTGCTGTAATCGACAAATTGGGTCACGAGATGACCTAGATTCTGGGGGCTCTATTTGGGGGGTCACAATTAACGCACTTTATAAAATCAAACATGCTCTTTAAAAAAAAAAAAAAAAAAAAAAACAAATTCACAAACAGAAACATATAAGTGTGCATGTTTGTGCAAGAGAGAGAGAGAGAGAGAGAGAGAGAGAGAGAGAGAAAGCTCCTTAACGGAAAATGATCAGGAAAATTCAATAAATAATTTAAGTAAATAATTTACATGAAACAGAAAAGGAAAAAAGGAGGTACTAGCTGTGGTATAATATTCCTTTATAAGAGTAGGGGTGATTATTTAAATAATGACAAAAACAGTGAATCTATAAAATTGCAGTGGACTTTATATAAATATATAGATCTGAAAATGTTGTGGTCAAAATCAGTCTACTTATTAGGACCAAAACTTCCAACTTGATGCGAGTTCAACATGCATATTGGAAAGTTTGAGGATAAAAATACACATAGTTATTCGTTTATTGCCTTAACACGTAAAAGTGCAAGGTGCCAACACCAGCCAACAGAGGTAATATATTTACAAACAAACAGTGGTCTGAAACACTGTCTGTACATAAAAATGGAATTAAAATCAAATTCAATACTAAAACGATATGTAAGTCCAGATTTGAAAGTCATAGAGGGCATCATATTAATACATGGCATTATCACTAAGAAATAGGAGTAAATAAAATCTGTCATACAGCATCATACACAGTTTTAGGCCCATTTGTTTTAGAATCTTGTAAAACGTGACTGAACTGGTTACATGTCCTTTCAAAATGGGGTCCTTCCCAGAATACTTTGCCACAAGTTCCACACCCATAAAAGTACTCCATGCTGTTTAAAATGCCCTCTGGTACAGTTTCAACCATTAGGGTGCTCCCTGTGTCCTGTATAGTTACATCTGATAGGAAAATGCCAAGATGAGCCAGTTCTTTCTCACAGTGCCTCATGTGAGGATCTAGGCGGAGTGTGTTTGGTGAGCCAGGAGAAGGAATGTGTTGGCTGAGCGCCTTTTTCCTCAGCCATGCTGCCTTCATTGCTGCTTGTGGAATTTTGATATAGTTGCTTCCATTACACACCTAAAAGATAAGCATAAATGTAGTCATAAGAGCATTCCAGATTGAAGGAGCAGTTTAGAGTAGTGCCTGATCTATCTTGATACTGTAACAAACAATGGTTACCAGTTAGATTAAGACCTGTTATTTATTAAGTGGAATACTTAAGTGATGAAGCTGTACCCAATCACTTTGAGGGGTCCTTACTCTCTTTCACATGTTCTTCCCTGTCACTTTATATAGCCCCCCTCTTCCCACAACACAAAAAGAAATTGGGCATCAACACCTTATTGTTTCACATGTGTTAAATGTAACATATCTTTGTTTTACAATCACAAGAAAACAGCAAATTACCTCTTTTTAAAATACTTTTCTACATCACTGAAACTAAATTACCCATTCACAATAATAATTATATTCATACCTGACAACGGCTGAATATATCTCGCTGCATGACTATCACATTAAAATGCTGTAAAACGTCCACAACTTGTTCCCTTTTTGATACATCACATGCAACGTTGTAGCACATATCCTCCCCAACGTGTCCTCTGATCTAAAAAATAACGAATCTTATTGTGAATATTCTTTTTTTTTTCATACAGTCAGTGATAACATGGTCTGACAGTACCTAATGGAACACAAATATTGTCGAAGTTGTTGACTATAGATTTTTAAAAAAGTATTACACATGTATATATCACAACATGGTGGTCTGCCAATAAAACTGTTGGTACAAAAAACTTTATTAAAAGATGAGAAATACTGTAAATTATATTTATTTACAATTACAATACATTATTACTATTATCTTTTTATAATCTATCCAGCAAAAATATTCAAAACTCCCAAACTCAATATCTCAATGAATGATAAGTAATCCATTGTAATTCAAAATATTTCTTTTCACAATAATTTCATTGTGCTTGTTTCTGGCACAAAAAGTTTTCACTCAACATCTCTTGAAACATCCCTTATGATTTTCAATTAAAATCATATTTCTAAAATACTATTATATTATTATTATATTATTTACCATCTTGTAGGGTTCTCCTGACGTGAGAATGATTCTATTTTGTTTTCTGGAAATCTGGAGGAAAGAAAACATGAAAACATTGTACATCCTTTGTCATTCTTGTTTACAGTACCATATTGTTATTACCCGTTTTAGGTTGCTTCAAAATACAGTCTCAGCTTAAAAAATACTAGTGACTAATAGTAAAGCGTAACTATAATTTCTTTAAACATATTGGAGCACAAAAAATTATACACATTTCCAGTTTTACACCCAATAACAGCCACCCAATAAAATGATGACATGTGGATTTCCAGGACTGGCTCTCTCACCTCAATGGCTTCACTGTGGTCTTCATGATCCTTTAACATAACCACATCAACTCCACAACAGCGGAGCTGTCTCCCTAAGCCACCTAACACATTATCTACAACCAGCTGAAGCTCACCTGGTGTTATGGCAGGCCTGGGGGTGGCAGTGGAACGACCTTCTCTGGCTGTCTACAATATATAAATATATTATAAACTATAATAATGAGTACCTTTATACAGTGTGTACTTAGAGATGTACTTAGTTTAGTAAAATGTTGGGAAAACATTTGTTCTTTGTTAAAATATCAGAATCATTTTATTTTGGTCTTATGATGGCAGTTTCACAGATATTGTTTCTTTTATAAGGTTACTGATAGAAGTCAACTTAAACAGTTTTGCATGGAATAATTTAAAAATACTAGGCTATACAGGCATTTGATTTACATTTGCTTTTAAAAATGTACCTAGTTATTTTGAACACGTGAATTACTTCTCTGTCTGCTTCACTTCACTCCAAAATTGATATGATTAAATTGAATTCTTTAAAAATATCTACCACATTCTTTGACTTATAAACAAAATCCCATCTAAATCAATATTGAGTAGTGAAATATATTTCTAAGCTGTACATAAGCATCAACTATAACAATATGGTACCTGATCTTGATGCTCTGCAGTTTGTGAAGCTAACTCTTTCCGTTTTTCTCTGACATGATCTTGCTTTCTTTGCTGGCGAGACTTTTTGCTTCCCTTTACATTACCAATAGGAATGTTTGGTTCAGGATTCACTTTCAGTCCATAGGCAGTGATCTTAGATGTCAAAACCTGATACACTTCCAACAGCACATAGGCATCCAAGGCTGAAATACAAGCCAAATTATTTTCACTGATAACACATTTGACCAAATATGAAGTTTTTCTCCCAAGTCATTGATTGTAATGAAAACCATAACAAACATCTAGATTGCACATGATAAGATTAAAAATTAAATTGGTTTAATCAAACTGACTGTCACTAAAATCCAACCTTCCGTTAAATCTGTGTTGGTTTTTAAAATATTTAAACAAAACAAGATAACTACCAGTGTGGCTTTTAAATTAAGCAGACTGCTGTAACACAAAATCATCCATTCTAAGTCAAATGCAACATACACAAAAAGGAACCCACCAGCGTAAGTGATCTGAGCAGGTCTGAGTGGTCGCCTCTCCCAGTCTGACATCTGCTGTGACTTGTTCAGTGGCTTGCCAAGGCACTGTCTGACCAGGTCACTCAGGCCACGCTCTTCTGTCTTGAAGGTCTGCAACATAACACAATGTTTTACATTAACTGATGAGTTATCATGTTGTCTATTTCATCATTTCACAGTCCAACCTTTAACAGAATCCAAACATGACAATATGTGACAGAAGAAATTGACAGCATTTTTTATTAATTTCAAAATTAAATATGAAAATTAAAAATATGAAAGGGTTTACATAAGGAATGATTTTCTTAAGCATTTTTTTTTCATTCCTAAGGGTTTAGGTAAAGAAAAATTTTATTGAACCAAGTAAAACTATCACCAAAATTGCCCATGTGGCACTGTGTCTACATTTCCTAAGAATTTTTCAATTTTGGCATCAAAATTATAACATTTTTTTCTGTGGGTCATACCATGTAAAAAGACCAACCTTTATAACTGTATATGACTTCTCACTGCAGGGGGCAGCACTTGCACTTCCAGAATCTTCTACAACCTTGTCATCATCACTATCATTCTCTTCCATGCCACTGAAGTTGGGAACCCGTTCCTTTGGCATTGATTTTTCTATCTGGAAAATTAATCCAACAACACTCTCATTAAATCTTAAAATTTCAATAACAGTTACTCAAATATTAATATAAGGAGTGGAAAATTAAGAAATTTCAATGCACTGAAATATGGGTAAAGCTGCATACAGTTTTGGTACACATTAAATGTTACTAGTATATTATTAGCAGCAACCAAAGACTTTGTTTTGATATTCAAATGAGATGGTGTGTGAAAAAAGGCACTGGATATGAAGTGTCTTATCGAAGATATAAAAAGAAAGAAAGTTATGACACCATTTGCCACCCTTATACCCAAAGTATTACAAACAATTATTTTATTTTCCACTAGCCGTTTCATCATATATATTTGTCATATTTCAGCATAAAAATAAAATGCCATTTAATGTGAGCTGTCTAAAAATACTCTTTAAATTTTAACAGTCTCAAATATAAATCCTTCCACATGATTTGTGCACTGGCCACTCACTCTAGCATGAAGAGTCTGCAAGTCCACCATTCTCTTGGTACTCAGCAGAGGCTCCTGCATGGAGGGGATCTTTTTCACCAACATTTGAAGGTCTGAGCCAAAGCCATAGCCGAGTTTTAATACTTGGTCATTAGCAAACACGGTGACGGCAAACTGCTTCCAATCCTCAGCGGTCAGTCTTTCGGTCAACGCCAACATGTCCAGGAGAATGATGACATGCTGAGTGGCCAGCTGGAATAAGGCCATGCGTTGTGGTGTGGATGCTCCAAATGATGGTCTCCACTCCGCATCCATGCCGATGATGTTTCCAGGCTGGAGGTGGACAAAGTGTTACATGAAAGTGAAAGGTGCAACATACATCTAATACATATCATAAATTTGTTAAAAACCAGTAATTATGAACTTCTTAAAAACAAATGCATTATTCAGTACATAATATTATGGTTATCCAAATGGGAGCAGAAATATGGCCCAAAGAGGACTTACCTGTGATATTTCTCTGATGTGTTGTAAAAAATCTCTCCTGTTATCCACAAATATGATGTTCTCCTCTGGGAAGTCCAGGGCGTAGTACGCAGCATCCTCAACTTCCTTCTCACTGTAACATTCACTGTCCCAATCGGCACTCTCTGCTTCAGGGCTGGAGCTGTAAATCAGAAATCGTCATCAATATCTTCTACAAACACAACACTCAGAAGAGTTTTAATAATATCCAATCAAGTTTGGATTCCAGGAAGAAGACAGATGTAGATAATGAGTCATAAGTCAACTGTGTTTTACATAAAACCTGATGCGCCTTTAGTTAATATGTAATAAAATAAAAAGGCTCAGATGAATTAAAATTGGAAATCCCCCAAAATCATATTTTAGTGATTCTCCTTACTATGCTGCATTAGCCATAGTATCTCGTAAATGCTCAGGCAGTTTTTCATAGTCAATGTTGTAATATCTTGCCCACTTTACTGCCTCTGACACCTCATTGTAACCAATTAAAAGATCAATTAATTGTTCCTTTAGAAAGTCAGTGGTCACAGCTCCTTCAACCAGTTCATTCCAAATTTCTCCAGTCAAAGATTGCTGAAATTGGAAACGATTAATCAAAATATGCAAATTTTAAAAGCAGTTTACAGAAAGTGACAATGTCTTAATTTTTTACTTTTTTTTTTGCACAACTGCAACTGCATTAAGCCATGTATTTGCATATATACATAGCACACGAACGAAACGTAGTGCATGAAACCAGACAACTTTTGTGTTTTTAATCTCCAAATACGAAAAAAAATCAATTAAGCTAATAAATAGGCTAACGTTAAGAACGTATTAAATCGTTTGTTTTATATTAATAATTATTTAAGATCATAATAATAAACAAGTCGCATTTCGATGTACTCCATGCTATAACCTTTATATAAAAATAGCAATTTTTACGAGATTACAAATTGTATCGCATTGTTTGGTTCCATTGCCTCACTTTCAAAAATTAGAACAGGCGCTCCAAAATCGTAAAACAAAGTTAAAAATTTTATATTGGCCGAGTTCCCCCACTGTTAAGAATATCCTCGCAACATTATCTGCAGTTAACCTTCCTACGATTTTCAATGTATTTTGCAATATAATTTACAATCCTCCAGATGAAGAATTTTATTAATCAAGAGTGGGGGAGGTGTGAAAATCCCCATTGGGGCCACATATAACACTATAAATACAATGGGAATCCCCTTAAAATGAAGGTAAAATAAATGCTTTTCTAAGCAATTCAGACGGATTTACTTTTTATAACATAAAATCAATAGAACATTTCTAATATAAACTTTCAAAAAGACACCAGAGAGCTAATGAAACTAGAGGATCAGAGAGGCGATACCGCCTCCGAATATTGTACCACCAGCTGGAGCAAGCGCATTCATATAGACCCCCACATATACAAAATAAGGAACACAGCCACCAGTCTTGTGCTTGACAAGCTGTAAAAATGCAATCAACAAGAATTTTCAAAATATGCAAAAAATATATATATTACTAAAAATGGTACAATCAAAGTTAAGTTCATCGCAAGGTAGGTCAAAGGTCAATTCCAAGGTCACAGTAAATTGCCAGTATATGACTTCCTATTCAACTTCAATAGTAACTATGGGCCTATCTCTGCCAGGTTTGGAGTTAAAAGAGAAAGAAATTAGCAGAGTTCAGTTCATGATAATAAGTAGGTCAAAGGTCAATTTCAAGGTCACACTTAGATTGCCAGTATATGACTTCCTATTCACGTTCAATAGTAACTATGAACCTATCTCTGCCAGTTTTGGAGATAAAGGGGAAGCAAACTATGCAAAGTTCAGTTCATGGTGAAAAGTAGGTCAAAGGTCAATTTTAAGGTCACTTTAAGATTGCCAGTATATGACTTCCTATTCAACTTCAATAGAGACTATGGACCTATCTCTGCCAGTTTTGGAGATAAAAGGGAATCAAAATTTGCAAAGTTCAGTTCATGGTGAAAAGTAGGTCAAAGGTCAATTTTAAGGTCACATGTAGATTGCCAGTTTATGACTTCCTGTTCAAGTTCAATAGAGACTATGGACCTATCTCTGCCAGTTTTGGAGATAAAAGGGAAGCAAAATTTGCAAAGTTCAGTTCATGGTGAAAAGTAGGTCAAAGGTCAATTTTAAGGTCACATTTAGATTGCCAGTATATGTCTTCCTATTCAACTTCAATAGTAACTATGGACCTATCTCTGCCAGTTTTGGAGATAAAAGGGAAGCAAAATTTGCAAAGTTCAGTTCTTGGTGAAAAGTAGGTCAAAGGTCAATTTTAAGGTCACATTTGGATTGCCAGTATATGACTTCCTATTCAACTTCAATAGTAACTATGGACCTATCTCTGCCAGTTTTGGAGATAAAAGGGAATCAAAATTTGCAAAGTTCAGTTCATGGTGAAAAGTAGGTCAAAGGTCAATTTTAAGGTCACATTTAGACTGCCAGTATATGACTTCCTATTCAACTTCAATAGTAACTATGGACCTATCTCTGCCAGTTTTGGAGATAAAAGGGAAGCAAAATTTGCAAAGTTCAGTTCATGGTGAAAAGTAGGTCAAAGGTCAATTTTAAGGTCACATTTAGATTGCCAGTATATGACTTCCTATTCAACTTCAATAGTAACTATGGACCTATCTCTGCCAGTTTTGGAGATAAAAGGGAATCAAAATTTGCAAAGTTCAGTTCATGGTGAAAAGTAGGTCAAAGGTCAATTTTAAGGTCACATTTAGATTGCCAGTATATGACTTCCTATTCAACTTCAATAGTAACTATGGACCTATCTCTGCCAGTTTTGGAGATAAAAGGGAAGCAAAATTTGCAAAGTTCAGTTCATGGTGAAAAGTAGGTCAAAGGTCAATTTTAAGGTCACATGTAGATTGCCAGTTTATGACTTCCTATTCACGTTCAATAGTAACTATGAACCTATCTCTGCCAGTTTTGGAGATAAAGGGGAAGCAAACTATGCAAAGTTCAGTTCATGGTGAAAAGTAGGTCAAAGGTCAATTTTAAGGTCACTTTAAGATTGCCAGTATATGACTTCCTATTCAACTTCAATAGAGACTATGGACCTATCTCTGCCAGTTTTGGAGATAAAAGGGAATCAAAATTTGCAAAGTTCAGTTCATGGTGAAAAGTAGGTCAAAGGTCAATTTTAAGGTCACATGTAGATTGCCAGTTTATGACTTCCTGTTCAAGTTCAATAGAGACTATGGACCTATCTCTGCCAGTTTTGGAGATAAAAGGGAAGCAAAATTTGCAAAGTTCAGTTCATGGTGAAAAGTAGGTCAAAGGTCAATTTTAAGGTCACATTTAGATTGCCAGTATATGTCTTCCTATTCAACTTCAATAGTAACTATGGACCTATCTCTGCCAGTTTTGGAGATAAAAGGGAAGCAAAATTTGCAAAGTTCAGTTCTTGGTGAAAAGTAGGTCAAAGGTCAATTTTAAGGTCACATTTGGATTGCCAGTATATGACTTCCTATTCAACTTCAATAGTAACTATGGACCTATCTCTGCCAGTTTTGGAGATAAAAGGGAATCAAAATTTGCAAAGTTCAGTTCATGGTGAAAAGTAGGTCAAAGGTCAATTTTAAGGTCACATTTAGACTGCCAGTATATGACTTCCTATTCAACTTCAATAGTAACTATGGACCTATCTCTGCCAGTTTTGGAGATAAAAGGGAAGCAAAATTTGCAAAGTTCAGTTCATGGTGAAAAGTAGGTCAAAGGTCAATTTTAAGGTCACATTTAGATTGCCAGTATATGACTTCCTATTCAACTTCAATAGTAACTATGGACCTATCTCTGCCAGTTTTGGAGATAAAAGGGAATCAAAATTTGCAAAGTTCAGTTCATGGTGAAAAGTAGGTCAAAGGTCAATTTTAAGGTCACATTTAGATTGCCAGTATATGACTTCCTATTCAACTTCAATAGTAACTATGGACCTATCTCTGCCAGTTTTGGAGATAAAAGGGAAGCAAAATTTGCAAAGTTCAGTTCATGGTGAAAAGTAGGTCAAAGGTCAATTTTAAGGTCACATTTAGATTGCCAGTATGTGACTTCCTATTCAAGTTCAATAGAAACTATGGACCTATCTCTGCCAGTTTTGGAGATAAAAAGGAAGCAAAATTTGCAAAGTTCAGTTCATGGTGAAAAGTAGGTCAAAGGTCAATTTTAAGGTCACATTTAGATTGCCAGTATATGACTTCCTATTCAAGTTCAATAGTAACTATGGACCTATCTCTGCCAGTTTTGGAGATATAAGGGACTAAATGTTATAATTTTGGAGTTACCATAATGTGCCATAAATTTCCTACAAAAAAAATTAATTAAAATAAAGAAAAGGTCATTTTGGTCAAAATTCTTGAAATGGGAGGTGCTCTGAAGTTCCAGATGTTCAAATTTGATGAAATAATGTCATTTTTGACCACAAGTTGTCTGCTTTGCCAAGCCTTATGTTTTATTTTTACGGAGTTCAAAATTTATTATCCATTACCGTACGGCACATTTTGCTTTCACCACCAATATGTACTTTTTGATACAGCGTAACTCGAAAACCGTATGGAATACAAAAAAACGGAGACCACCTCCAGTGTTGGGCTTTACATGCTCTACAAAATGCAAAAAAGAATGGGTGTCTAGCATTAACGGTTCCCGAATTAGAGACAGTTTTCAGTTTCGATATCTTATGGCCGCTACTCCCGTGAAAATGCACCGATTGACCCCAAATTCACGGAGATGAAAGATGACCTGAAGGGTAACACTTTCCATTAATATTATTAGTTAAGTCTGTGTGGTGTCTGAATAAGACCGCAAATAATTTTTTTTTCGGCAAAAATTTTGTTTTTTTGAAAATTTTGGCCCGTTTGACCTTAAAATAAAGGTCAAAGGTCAAATCCAAGGGCATATTTGAAATCTACACATATGACTTTTGGAAAGCTGTCTGTAGAAATTTTTCCCATAATTCCTTCTGTAGGGGAGATAATTAGCATTTAATTTTGCCATTTTTGGACAAGGGTGCATTGCAATGAGTGCCACACCTAGACCCCAATACCGACAAAGCCCAAATTTTACGTGGAACGAGTTGAGATTATAGGTGACCTAAATCCAAGAGATGGGTATGGAGGCCCTTACCGTCTAGGAGGAGAAGCGGTAACGGTGACTTGGCGGCGGAGCCGCAGGAGCCGCAGGAGCCGGCGGAGCCGCAGGAGCCGGCGGAGCCGGCGGAACATACGGGTCGGGACCAAAACCATGTGTACCGCCAGCGCCTACGCTGGTGGTACAATAAAATCAACCAGACGGTAAACGCCGGCAGGCTTTGTCAATTTCACCAACTTGTTCATTAAACAGCGCACTTTTCGCACATGCGCAGTTGTTTGAAGCCTGTGCTTATATACATGCAAAAATACAGTTTGATCAAAAATACAAATTGCAATTCTTTAAAAACATTTTTTTTTAATTAGCAGGAAAAAACAAAGTCATACCTCAATATACCGTTTGTACATGAGAAACTTCAATCCACCAAGGCTTCTAGCATTACAAATGTTTGGACACAACTCTGAAGTTAAATATACAATGCATCTTGAACTGGGTCAATCTAACATGCAGCATTTTATGTACAATTATAATTTTCAACATTCAGAATAGGGGACTAACTAGTCCGAGGGTCAAACTTATGTCGACCCACTACAAAGCTTGCCATCTAATCCATTAATAGACACTGAATAGATATCCCATGGGGATGTATTCAAGAGGGTCGGCCATATTTGACCCTCGGACTTATTCTGAATGGAGCAACATACATATGCAGATGCCATTCATATACAATACATACCTGGAGGAATCTGGTACAGCTTCATTAACCTGATGGCCAACTTGCTTAGAACTTTAGGATGCAGTTTGTCACGTTTTATCTTCGATCTTGAAATTCCAGACTTGCTGAAAACAAGAACAATGTTCAGATCATAAATCAATTTCTATCAACTTAATATTCATTCAATAAAACTTTGTATAGATACTTAGTATCAATAAGACAGGATAAACCATTAAGCAGAGATATTTATGTTCATGTGCGAAAAAAAAATTGCATAGATCCGTAGACTGTAACTTTGCATTTTCTCTGCTAACTTGATCACATCTAAATTGCATGAAGCAATCATCAAGCAAAGGTTGTCTATGGATCATGCAAACTGAGACTTTCTTTGAGTATCAAGTAGATACAGGTCTTGTAAACTGTCCTATATTTCCAAGAGGATGACATCCGTCTTTGTTTTAATCACCTTAGTAGGTCTTCCAAATCAAAACTGCGATCACACATCCTGTCTAGTAAGGCTACCACATTTTCCTGCTGCTGCTTGTCTCGAAATACATAATTTTCTATTATATTCACCTTGTCTTGTAGAAGGAGAGGAACAATAATCTGTAAGAGAAATTACCAATTCTTTGAGATATCAGGTCTCACAGTCATTTGAAAGTTGATTTTCTTTAATGGTTTTTATCATCTGGGACCATTACTGTAAGATTATCTATATTCTATCTACTACACGTGCAAATTTAACCATATTCAAAGCTTTTCTCTAAATTCAAATTGTTGGAGAAAAATTCTAACTTGTAAAAATTCATTCAGTGTTACACAGATATCTGATATTGAAACACTTTTTATCTCATAACACCTTTTAGTACATAACTTCACAAAAATTTATTGTGCATTTTATATCAAAACCTGACCAATTTCCTTTTACATGACCCCTTACTACCATTCAAATAAACTATACAATATATGGATCACCCAGTCTGCAAATGACAAATCTGTCACAGACAGACTTACATGTAACCACCTTTTGCCCAGTAAATTCTAAAACTTACCTCCTCTATTCCAAAATGGCTCTGCAGGTTTAGTTTAGAAGCAACAGTGGCAGCCTTGAAATATGTACATACAGAACATCAAGCAAAGGAAAAAAATAATACATGGCAAAATATCGTAACTATATTCATGAAGGTACTTGTACCATTTTGAACAAGAATAGTGTAGAAAAATCAATCTAATTATGTTAATGCTTCTGCATATCTTACTTTTCCAATATATCAATGAAACAATGACAGCATACAGCATCGATCAAATCATAATGCAAACAGAGTGTAAAAAAACATACCTGATAAATTTAAACTTTAAAATCCATAAATGTTAATGGAAGTTTAAATACCTCTTTATCCTTTCCCTGAGAAATGAAGACCTTCACATATGGCACAAAATAGTCATTCCCAGAATGTCTTAGGCAAAAAGACTTCACAACAGGATCAAACAGAAGCATGTGAAAAGTTGTTACAAGCCTGAATGCTTTTAGTTTTAAACCATTGTTTAACAAGTGCTCAAACTGGCTGCCATTGTCTTTTGCCCATTTTTCAAACTCTCTCATCACCATAAAAGAGAGAGAGACAGTTTTGCCTGCACGTAAATCTTCACAATTTTCTACTAAAAAGATAACAGTCAGGTAGGGGTTTTCTGAGGTGCTAAAAGTTCTCTGACAAATTTGGCTTATTGTGCTTTTAAGCTTATCTCTGTCTTTTGTCTCTTTCCAAAGCTTTTCCAGCTCTACAAGAACGCTTTTGTCTAAAGACCTGAAAAGGATTTTAAAATTTATCTCAAACGGCTAAATGTGAGTAATATTTGAAATATAAAATGAAAAAATAATAATAATAATAATAACAGTTTTAAATAGTTTTTATGAGAAACAGAATATGATAAATTTTGAAAAAAAAAACGTCTTTGCATCAGAGCACAACTGAATAACTTTTATTCATCAATTAATTCATAATTTATAATATACTAGTAATGTTTACAATGTAAAAGCATTTAAACACAAGTTCTATATGCTACACATACTTTTGTTCCTCTGATACCATATCTGAATTGCCAATCTTCTTCTGCAACACTGATTCCATCCATCCA
This sequence comes from Lingula anatina, assembly GCF_051362555.1. Taxonomy (NCBI): domain Eukaryota; kingdom Metazoa; phylum Brachiopoda; class Lingulata; order Lingulida; family Lingulidae; genus Lingula; species Lingula anatina. Next base: position 3,224,751 of record NC_141769.1, on the reverse strand, counting down.
ACATTGACATTAGGGTTGCCCTTCTTCAGTAGTGCCCTATTCAAGTTACCTAGGGAAATGCAGAAAATCAGTAAATTTTTCATTAAAGGTTTCATGTAAATGGTCTCATTTGGCATTTTTTTCTTTATTTCTTCCTCATCTCAACTGATATACTTGCAGTCTATATACAAAGAACACACCAGACAATACCTTCCTATTTAGACATACAAGTCTACATAGTAGAAAATTCTACTGGTGTATGAATGAAAATGTGATTTTTTTTTTTCTTTATTTCCTTATTCCTCATCCCAACTGATATACTTGCGATAGAAAACACCTGACAATATCTCCCTATATAAACACACAAGTCTACATAGCAGAATATTCCACTGTTGTATGAATAAAAATATGATTTTGAAATTTAATTTTCATATAAATGTATTTTTTCAACTCTACCACTAGGCAAGTTTTTACTTTACCACATGACAGCGACTTAAAATACCTGAATTTCTATACTGCTGGGGTTGTGCTTGCCGGCTCACAGTTGTATCTTCCAATTTTCCACACATCTAAAAAATAAGGAAAAATATTCAGTTACAAAACAAATAAAGCTCTTCAACACAACAGTTCAATTGTTGCTACTTGTGAAAATTTCAAACATAATCAACACAAAATCAATTTTCAGATAATTCTCCCATTTCAGATAATGCTGAATTTTAAACTATACTCAGAGCAACTGCAATTTTCCTAAATTCAATTTTACAAAGCATAGAGCCCCAGCTATAAACCCTGTATTAAGTCTTACCCCTTGCTGTCCTAAAGCTTCAGGATGTTCTTTGTCCAATGTCTGCTGTGGGCACACCCCAGGTTTTGTTACAACAACTCTAGCACTTAGTTCTTGGAGATTTTTAATGGAACTTATTCCTAAAAATAGAGACAAAAAATCATCAATGTATATAATTAATACAGCTGCATAATAACAATCATTAACAAACCAGCCTCTTAATATTGGGCTTCCTAGTTGTCTGATAGACAGTATCTTTCCATATAATAAACATAAATCTTTTTTAATGTTGAAGTGTGATAAATTTCTTAGAACTTTGTAACTTTATGTATTGCTTTCCATAGCAAAATCCATTGTATCTTATAAATGTCTTTTTTTTTTTTGGTCACTCTCTTCCATAAATAAGACTATTGTTACTGATAATCTGGTGGTATCGCTGTTAGAAAGTCACAGGGATGAGACAGATATTTTATGAAAAGGCCACCTAAGCCATTGATATTTTGGGCTCCCAAAAAGTCGGAAAAATCTCATCCATGAAGCCATGAAGAAAGGAAAAAAATAACAGGGCAAAGTTTTGGGCAAAAAGATTCATGTATCTCCATTAACCGAATGGAAATTAACAAATGAGGTTTTAAGGGTGCTTTCGGTCTGCCGCCTTCTCGAGTGTGTTCAATAGAGAGATTTAGTTTCTGTTCAGGCTGTAAAAACTTATATCAACAACAACAGCCTCAGCATTTCATTAACATGCAAGTTTTTTATAGTTCAGATTCCTCAACTGCAAGTCAACCTTAACTTCACCAACAGGAGATATCAGAGACCGTAAATAGGAGTGCTAATTTACGCATGAAAGGTCGTGCTATTTCCAAGTTCAACTGCGAGACACGCACGTTGCTCCAACACAGCATTTGCTATCTACACCGTTTTCAAGTCATTTTCAAGCCATTCATTCAATTTACCTCTTCCTCTACCTTTACCTCGACCTCTAGGTTTTCCTAAAAATTTCTCCATGGCGTATCTGACGAAAAATGCGATTAAATGTGTTAAAATTATCATTTCTCGATGAACACAACCTCCATGCTTATTTTGCGCTTGCAACAAGGAATTTGATAGGATGATCTTTTTGAAACAGGAAATGATCCAATGAAAAGTGATTTGATATAAGGACGTGGACAAAAAGGCCAAGGTCAATAGAAATGGTAGGAAGACAAGACAAGTGTCAGTTGTTAGTGCTTTTGTGTTGGACGTTTTCATCAAATTCAAATTGTTTTAACACTTGGTGGTTATTTATCTTTAGTGCACAGTTTAAATGAAAATAATTTTCATTTTAATTTGTAGGCTACAGGTGCGGACCAGGTGGTTGGTGTGGGCATTGTTGGTTTGTCAGGAGTAATATTTACCTACTATACGTTGTGGTTGGTGATACTGGTATGTGGTAGACTCTCATAATAAACCCGTATTCATTCCATGTGATAATTCCACGCCCGTTGCCAAGATCTCACTTTTTTATTTGAAATTTTGATTGTTTAATAGATCATGGTATCATTATCAAAAAAATTAAGTCTGGGCTGGCAAGTAGCTTTGTAATAGAAACCATAATAAATATAGTAGTAATTCTCATATAAGTTTTAAGTAGTTTTAGTTTCCATTGAATGAACGATAGTTTCCAATGAATGAACCAACAAAAAAGGCCTGTTTATAATGATCATTTTATTTATTTATTTTTAGCCATTTGTTGACTCAGACCATGTGGCGCAGAATTTTTTCCCAGACAGAATTTATGCAGTCACCATACCAGTGGCTGCAGGGGTGCTCCTTTTAGTTGTTCTATGTATGTGTTGTATCTTTCATCTCATTTTATTTGTAGTTGACAAGATTCTTCATAACCTGACAAATTGAGTAACACATAATTGTAGTCTCTTTTTTTAGTGAGTTCCTGTCTAAAAGAATTACTCAGTTACTAAATCTTATCTTGCAAGTAACAATTACATTCAGTCATGCAGTTCATGTTGTACAGAAATATTTTATTACAAAAGACATGCGTAAAATAGTTCCTCTGTGGTACCTTCAATGTGAAATGGTAATTTGCTGGCAATGCTCACCACAGGCTACAGAATAATTGGTAACCGGCTAACAGATACTTTGGTCATGCTTTTATATTTTGTACAATTATGTATAATTTAAATCATTTTGTATAATTTCTTTTTCTAGGTGCATTCATAGCAGTTGCCAGGTTAAAAAGCAAGTCCAAGGAGAAGACAAACTGAAATGAAGCCTGTAGAAAGTAAAAATGCAAAAATTGTAACAGTGATAAACAGTATAAATGTATTACCTTCTAAAAGGTAGATTTCACCATGGGGATATCATAAACCATTAAGAAAATGGAGAAATGAGGAGAGTTCAATACTCTATTCCGTATCCATAAACAGAAAAAGAATATGTTTAAAAATGTCAAAAATGCACTGGGGGATACATTGACATGACAAAAGACCATATACTGTACAATATTTGTAATCTTTTTCTGCATTGTATATACATGTTTTTTATTATTTTCATTCTCCTGTAAATAAATAAAGTTGCGCATACATGATCATGTAATTCAATTGACCCAATTTCACATTAATGTTGTAAAGAGCAAAACCGTTGCCCCACATTTTATGCATCCAATTTAAATATTGATGCCTTGTCCATATATCTGCAAACTGCTGATCTTCTTTTGTTATAACAACCACCATAGCAGTGTTAGTATTGCATCTCTTTCTAAAGTTTATCTGTGATAGCTCACAATTTTGGTGTTGCAGCTGAGGCAGCACTCTGCAGTAAAACCCTCGCATCTTGCAACTGCTCTACTCCATCAAAAGCTTTGGTTCCTGAAGCAGTAAAGCATGACTTGATTTTTTATCAGCATAAAATGGGGAAAATTCTGTAGAATCTAACTCAAAAGTCTTGTTTTTCAATTTTTTTCATGCGTGCAATTAACAAAACTTAAATGTTGTCAGATATTGTGAACAATAGTGAAAGATGATTTTAAAAAAATGAATACCTACCCAACATATTTGCTTGGTCTCTGTAAAAAGCCTTGGCCACATTTTGGAATTCCTTCTGATAATTTGCTGTCTTCATTAGTTGATCTATCTGTTTAAATATGAAAAGTATGGATTCATGTTATTTCCCTGCCAATATATACAATACAAAGTATCTTGATGTACCAGGTTATCAGGTAAAACACTTCCTGGTCAACTTGGGTGTAATTTACTTGATGAAAAAAAAAAATAAATAAAATTCTCCACATCTTTACCTGTAACTGGGTCCTTTCTCCCAAAGTCTGCAGGCTCTGAAGCATGTGATCCAAGTTTAGTTTTCCATCTAGAAGCTGTTTCTGCTGTCTTGACAGTGTGGAAGGATGCTCTGGTGGCAACACCATCTCTTTTGCTTGTCTGAAGTTGAAATTTTGATGTGTTGAATAAAAACAAGAGTACTGTAGGAATTTCTTCCATCATTCAAATACCATACATATATACAATGGATTTAGGTCAGAGAAGATTTATAAGTTGATTTACAAGTGTATTTGACCTTAATTTTGAAGAAATCTTTTTTTTTTTTTTTTTTTTTTTTTTTTTTTTGCACCTATTAAGTTGTGAGCATTGCTTGGATTTAGACAAAAAGATGCAAAAATACAACTCATAAAACAAATATTCAATTAAAAGTTTGCCTTCAATTAATAATTGACTTTATGACATTGAACCATCATGTCCTTACTGTTCCATTTGAGCTGCAGCATCTTCTCTTTCTTTCATCAACTGAGCCCATGTAGCATCTTCTGCCTGCAATCTGAAGGTAATATAAACTCTGAGTAATTGTTCGAAAAGCATCTTTGAATATGAAAACATCATCAGTTTTGAGAAATCGATTTAAATTTTTTTATTTTCTAAACGACTACAAGCATAAAACGGCCTATTTCAATGAAACATTTTGACCTTACGAAGGAGCATAACAGAAACATTCCTGGTTAGTATGGGTGGCCAAAAGGGCAAAAATTCATGTCGTCGATTCAGTTATGTTTCATCGATTCACTGCCTTCCCATTGATTCAGTTTCAAGTTTAAAGGACCCTATTATAAATCAAGCATCTATATTCGTCAATTCAATTGTCAAACATTGCTCATCAACGGTGTATTCAAACCAATGCTGTCACTATTTTCATCGATCGTGTAACTATTCTCGTCGATCGTCTAACTATTCTCGTCGATCGTCTAACTGTTCTCGTCGATCCTGTAACATCACTTCATCATTCATCGATCGATCGGCATAGAAATGTTTGACAACTGAATTGACGAAAATAGATGCTGAATTTATGATAGGATCGTTTAAACTTGAAACTGAATTGATAGGAAGGCAGTGAATCGATGAAACATAACTGAATCGACGACATGAATTTTTGCCCTTTTGGCCGCCCATAGGTTAACCTGCATATGTGTATGTCTGTTATCATTGTTCATTTATATATTTATTTTGCACAACACAACAATACCAGCATTAAATCACACAATATGACAGCATTCTTTGTGTGCCAATGGAACCACCTGTCCCTCCAACATGACCCCAGAACAGTTAATATAATTTACCTATGAACATGCCTCACCTGTCAATGTGACCCTGATACTCAGATGCTGCTTGTTCAATCTCACTATTCACTGGATTGGGTAAACATCTGCAACAAAAACAATAATATTACTCAAGCCCAACCAAATTTGCTCCCTTCACCATTTTTATTAAAAGTTTTCTAAGCAAATATACTTTACAACAATAGAACTGGACTAATTTAAAGATTAAATGTTATCTTACAAAAATAAGTTTTGAAGACATAATAATAAAACAGCAACAACAAGAAAGAGACAGCACAATGAAGCCACACTTGCCTTTTGCCTTTGTTGCATGCACGGCTAAATTTACCACTAGTCTCCAACTTTGATATAACCCCAGCCACTGCATCACGAACTGTAAAGATTTTGCATAAAAAATGATAACAATAATACTACTTATCACAAAAACCTAAAAAATAATTAGACACAGCAATACTACCACCAGCTACAAATTATGAGAAATATTGCTATCAATATTAACTTAAGATACTGCACCAGGTATATTGTTCTTTCTTATAGTATTCAATATTTGTTTTGTTTTTTAAGTTAGTTGGTCAAAATATGTCATGTACTCAAATCATGACTGATGTGTTTGTTACATTTACCTTGAACTTCAAACTGCTGTACTCCATCCAGATCTGAAAACTCTTCACTCAGCTTCTGCAGTGTGAACTAAAGGAAGAGTATACATGCCAAATAAAGATTTTGTAAACTTGTCATTGGGGAAGGGTTTTTATTGATGATTAAGGCCCCATTCAGAATAGGGATCTAACTAGTTGGAGGGTCAAATATGGCAACACACTACAAAGCTTGCTGACTAATCTGCTTATAGACATTGAACAGATATCCTGTGGGGAAGTATTCAGGTGGGTCGGCCATATTTGACCCTGAGACTAGTTAGTCCCCTATTCTGAATGGGGCCTTAGGCAACTTATCAGCAAAGTTAAGAATATGATATCATATTACCTCAAGGCATTCCTTCGTTAATCTACTTAGTCTTTCTTCTCCAGGGAGCTCGGAAGGAATACCAACACATAGTTCTAGAAAAAAAAAATTACTGAATCACTGCAATTCTGTGCATTATATTCAACATACTAGAACAAATATATTTGGGGGGAAAATCACAGGTTTAAAGAAGTTATTACCTTAAATCACTTAAAATAATTATGTTAAAAAAATTGTACATAAACTTCAACATACAAATGCTAAATGCTTTTTATTTAACAATCACAGCTGTTTATAATAATAATCTTTATTGAAATATTGCAACCCAAAGCTTGGAAGTTACACATATATATATATACTTTTTATTTATTTATTTATTTTTAAATGAAATTTATTTAAGTCAGAGAAGCCTGGTCATTTTTGGCCCTGTTGCACTCTATAGTCGCTCTCACCTCCCTGGGGAGGATACAGCCCGGCAACCATATTTGGCGAGCTGAGCTAACAAACGTATCATTTCACCACTTGAAGATGTGATGACCTGAACTAAAAAATTACTTACATAACAATTAATTAATAACCTTAATACAAATCCAAATATAAATATATTAAATATTCTGAAATACAATACCTGCAGATGTAAGTGCACTCAATGGTTTATTAATTCTTCCTCTCACAAAACTTGATCGTCTTTTGGTGAGGTGTCCTGTTGTGGTGCGCCTCTTTCTCTCTGGCTCCTGAAATGGATTTTATAAAGTCTTTAAAGGAGAATCTTTAATCCTTGTGTGTTTTTGCAATTAATTATTAAATAGCAATAAAAATAATTGTAATAAGTGTATTGTAATGTGCAATTTGTTATGATTTTTACATTGCTCACTTCCCTGATTTATTTTCAATTCACTTTTCAATTCATTCCTGAAAGATCTTCATTATATCTTTCTACAAAAATAATATTCCTTCAAAAAATACCTCAACTTCAGACTCTGTATCTTCAACAGCTATTTCCACCTGGGCTTTTTCAGTAACTGGAGAATGCGCTCTCTTTAATGAGCTCTTTGTAGTTTTGGTCACTGTGTCAGACTGTGAACTTGGTTCGATGTCAATGTCTGACTTGGGTGTTGAACCTGACTTGGCACCACTCTGTGACATGGGGGTTGAATTAGCTCTGGTTTTACTCTGTTGTTTGGAAGCTGAGGTGGACCTGGCTGTCCTTGATGGTCTTGAAGTTGACCCAGACCTGGGTTCACTCTGCGTGGTCTGTAGTCTGGAAGAAACCCTGGCTCCTGAACCAGATCCGTCAAGGGCCTTTGAAGATGATCTGGAGTAAATATATATTCACCATTTCTCTATTTCAATCGTCATTTTGCACTTAAAGGCATGTATTAATCGTTAAATTAGTAAATGAACTGCCAGTCTAATCTATTTTAATCGCATAAGCACTTCTCAAAGTCATAACGCAATACTTCGAAAATATATTGAAGTTTTATGGTGGGCTAAATGGCTGACAAATTGTTGAATTTTCGAAGAATTTCGTGATGCTGATTTACTAAATTTACTAAACTCATAAAACTTGTGGGTTTCAAACAGTATTGGAATTAAAATAAGTTTGATTAAGGGTAAATGAGCTGACCCAAGGCCTTACAAGGGACAAGCGGGTACACAGGCGAAACCTTACCTTGTAACTCGAATGTTTGGAGTTTCCGCCATTTTTTCTGATCTTTAAAATGTATAGCTCCTAACCGCCGATTATACAATGACCAAGACGTGCTTGAGTTGACGACGTTACGAGAATACAAAATAATTTTACGTTATCTCTGAATATATTATTTCAATTTTTCTTTGACAGGGGGATTTGATAGATCTGAAAGTAGTAATTTTATAACATTTCGGAGGTTTATGTTTGATCTAAGGCTATAAAGATTACACAATAGGGTATAAATATTCACAAAACATTACTGGCGAATGCAGAGTGGCAAAATTACAAATGGGAGATTTACTCACTAAAATTTAACAATGGTACGGAATTCCGTTTAAAAAGGATATATATTACCTTCAGCAAACAATGGACCCCCTTCTGATAATATACTCTACCATCATGCAGACAGTTTAGCAAAGTTCACCTGTAGAAAGAGAGACAAAAAGCAAGGGAGAGTTTCCATTGCTAGTGCCTTTGTTGAATTGTTGATATCAATATCTGCTTGAGATTAGGGTTATTACTTCCGCCAAGGAGGTTATGTTCTCACGCCTGTTTATTTGCTTGTTTGTCTGTCTGTCTTTCTGTCTGTCTGTCATCAACATAACTCAAAATGTTATGGACCGATTTTGATTAGCCTAAATTATCAGGAACTGCCAGAAGTGGGACAAGGAACAGATCATTAGTTTTGTGGTATTGATCCGGATCAATAATAATAATAATAAAAATTGCTGCCTTGGCGGTCTGCGCTCTCGGAGTGCTTTTCTAGTTATGCTCTCAAGTTCTCAGTAGCAGTAATTAACAATTATCAATAATAGTTTAGAGTGGAAAATGCTCAAAATGTAAAAATAGTATGGCTCCAAATTAACAAACGGGGCAGTAATTTCTTTGAAATTAATAATAACAGTGGCGGATTTAGGGGGGTGCCAGGGGAGTCCTGACCCCCCCCCCCTTACCCTTTGATTTCTGAAAAAAATCACACCAGTGGTTCCCTTTCGAAATAACAATTTGACTAGCTGAATCATAGTTCTAAAGCTTACCAAATGGCACCGTTGTCCCTCTAAAATAGGCCCCTACCAATTTTTTTCGGGGCCCCGAATCCCACGCCAAGGAGGGGGGTCGTGTCGGCTTCACATCCGCGGCCTGTCATTTCTAAAAACCGACCACTTCAAATGTTGGGGTCTTGGTCATTAAACTGATACACAATGATTGTCAAGTGGCTCCCAGATTATTTTTTATGTACAGACACAGATGTGTCTGTACATATAGCCATCATCTGCGTCTGTCGTCGTCGCCGTCGTCGCCGTCGTCGTCGCCGTGCACTTTTACCGATAACACGATAAGTGGAAAACCATTTTACCTTTTGACTTGAAACTTGCAGAACTGATGAATATTCATAATACGCAGGTCAAGTTCGAAAATCAGCATGATCGGGTCACTTTTAGGGAATTTATGCTGTTTTTTCACTTTTTTCAGCATATATGCAGCACCGATAACACGATAAGTGGAAAACCATTTTACCTTTTGACTTGAAACTTACAGAACTGATGAATATTCATAATACGCAGGTCAAGTTCGAAAATCAGCATGATCGGGTCACTTTTAGGGAATTTATGCTGTTTTTTCACTTTTTTCAGCATATATGCAGCACCGATAACACGATAAGTGGAAAACCATTTTACCTTTTGACTTGAAACTTACAGAACTGATGAATATTCATAATACGCAGGTCAAGTTAGAAAATCAGCAAGATTGGGCCATTTTTAGGGAATTTATGCTTTTTTTTCACTATTTTCAATATAAATACAACACTGATAACACAATATAAGAAAAACGGATTGGCCAATTGTAATTATACTCACAGGAGTGGTCAATCTTACTAAAATGCAGGTTGAGTTCGAAAATCAGCATAATCGGGCCATTATTTTAGAAGTTATACTGTTTTTCACATTTCCTCAGATTCAATTATTAGGCATGTTAACAGTCTCATTATTTAACTAATAAGATGCCTAAAAGTGTTTGTTTGATATTTCCTGCATCTTTACAACATTGTTAGTTGATTATGTAAAAAACATGGTAAACTTGTTATCATGTATTGTGTAACAAAGTGTCAAAAATGGAAATAAACTCATATCATTGCAGTTTGTCAGATTCAATCATCCACTATGTTCAGAATCTCAGAATGGAGGAAATTGGACATTTAACACTGTTCTATTGATACTTTTCCCATCTCATCAATTTTCTTAGTTGGTCATATAAAATGGCAGTAAAATGTTTATTTTGTTTTATGTTAAAAAAGTGTTAAAAATGGAAATAAACCCATTTCAGAACAGTGCTGTCTTGTTTACATTTTGGCATTTTCAAGGCGTGACTTTGAAGTTCCATGGGCCTGAAGACCTTTGCTAGTCACATTTTCTGAATATCTGTGATACTAATATTTTATAATTAAAAATTGATGGTCATTTAGCTGTTAAACATTATGTAATATTGCATCAAAATTTGAAGAAACCCCTATTTTGGGCACTGCTTCCATGATGACCATTTAAGGAAAATCATGTCACTTACTGTTCTCAAACTTACAGGAAAGAAACATGGGACTAAAATACAGCTTCAGTAGGCAATGCAGTCTGTTTGGTATTTTTATTTATTTATTTATTTATTTTTTGGCAGTTTAACAGTTTTTTGTGAAAATTTAATTTTTCACATATTGGCATTTTCAAGGTGTGACTTTAAAGTTCCATGATCTTGAAGACTTTTGCTTGTCACATTTTCTGAATGTCCATGTTACTAATATTTTATTAATAACATTTGATTGTCATTATGCTGTTAAACATTATGTAATGTTGCATCAAAATTTGAAGAAACCCCTATTTTGGGCACTGCTCCTATGATGACCATTTAAGGGAAATCATGTCACTTACTGTTCTCAAACTTACAGGAAAGAAACATGGGTCTAACATACAGCTTTAATTGGCAACACAGTCTGTTTGGTAAATTTTTCTGGCAATTTAACAGTTTTTTGTGAAAATTTAATTTTTCAGTTATTTGCATCTTTATTTTCTGTTCTTTGTCTGTACATTTGACAGCTTTGCTGCCTTGTTTGTTTGATGTGCTTCATGTTTTCATCGATAATTAACATTGTTTTTTTGGCACCAATGTGGTATGCACTTTCAAATACTGACGCTGTCAATGACCCTATTCACTTTAAACGTGGCACACGCTTCGTCGTAGGACTCTTCGGGATGTCTGTAAACTCTGTTTTGATTAGTTGAGCGGAAGAGGTAAAATGTGACCTCTATAAAGAAAAGCACGCCGTTTCATATTCTACCAAGAAACGGCCATGGTCCACAGTTTACTAGAGAAAAAGACGACTACGTTTTGCTGTTAACAGTGGCTTCCTCAGAGGTCGTCTGTTATTCTTATTAGTCCGGTTGCTTAGGGCCAAAAAATGGCCTAATCAGCGGATAAAAGCACCAAATTTTGCATGTGGGTACCTTTTGACATACAAATTAAAGCCTTAGCCCACGGAAAAAATTTACCGTTTGGCCAAAAAATCCAAAATGGCCGCCAATTTGTGAAATTTTGTAGAAATAAATACATACCGGTATCTATTTTGATTTTTATCAAATTAAGTATTTTCTTAATGTTTTCCACATCCTTATTACCCATATTATGCAAATGTGTCAGATAACAAACTAGTGTCCTTGGACTTATTGAAAAATCAAAGATGGCCACCGTATGGCATAGGAATACTAGAACATGTACAAGGGTTTTCAACTAACTAATGCCAACTAGGAAGATGCATTGCCCACTATCTAATTAATTTTGTTTCTTATTGCACAAATAATATTTTGTGGTGAGTAACTAACCTTTATTCACAGGCAATTCGAGAAAAATCCAAGATGGCCCCCATATCAAAGGAATACTAGTATCAAAGGAATACTAGTATACACATAGGGCTTCTTCTGCCATGGAGATATAATATTATTTGATAAATTAGGTTTGTTTCTGAGTATTTTCCACATCTTTTTAATTCACATAATACATATGTGATGAGAATGTTATGTGTATCCTTTTTGAAAACAAAACAAAACAAAATGGCTGCCATTAGCCATAGAAGGTGGGGTTCGGTTAATACCTGCGAGAGATAGGCTTACAAATAAAATGAAGCTGAATTCAGTTGTTATTCCGTTTTTTTTTTTTTTTTTTTTTAGTATTATTATCCCATGATACACATCTGTTACGGTAATATGCCAAACAATTCAGCCAAGATTAATTAATTAATTTCATGGAAATGTCAGTTTGGTCGAATTGATTAAAATACAGCAAATGGAAACCTTTGATATCGTCGGATTGTTAGGGGCATCTGCCAAAACGTCCATCTTTCCGGAAGTATTGCATTTTACCGGAAGTGTTACGCAAGATAAGCCGCAATTTTCGCCTAACATGTGTTTTAGGCATGTTTTATCCTCCTTCTGAAATCTTATTTTGCTGTGTACAATATGTGCTAACATTACTTAACATTAAAAAAGACGACAATTATAATTTCTAATTATATATTTCCCTCACCTACGATCATTTTCATGATGCGCTTCACAAGTGGGACGAGTATTTCCCCGGAGACAGGTGTTGTAAACAAAGGCCGGTCACTTATATTTGAAACCGGTAGCTTAAGTGGACTTAAACTAGTTATGTGATCTACGTATGCCCTATTTGAATTTTAATATGACAACAGAAATCAACCGAATTGAAATTTTTACCAGTCTGAGATCAGTTGTTTTCATCCCGCAAGGCTTGCTCAGCGTCGAGGCGTAGACGTACGTACTTCCGAAGAAAATTCAATCACCCGTTTCAAAGAATACCAACTGGTACTCAAACGGAAATCAGTGTAACTTCAAATTACTTTTAAGTCTTTTGTTTAAAAAGCATGTCATATTAAAACATATTGAGAAAAGGCAAAATACGGAGCCTACATGTACTTGTGCTGATAGACATACAGTATCTTCCGATTTTCTTACTTATATACTCTCGCTGTGCACAAACCTCGGTGCATATTGAAAACCCCACTGATACAACCCGAACGTAAAGTAAAGCCAAAAAGTAAAACTGCCTTCCACTTATCGTGTTTACAAGGAAAGTGCACGGCGCCGGCGGCGACGACAGACGCAGGTGATGGCAATATGTACAGACACATCTGTGTCTGTACATAAAAAGCATTTAATTGCCATAATTTTCACAAAACAGTTGCATTTATAATTTGACGTGAGAATCGAGCACATGCAGAAATGAGAGACTGGTCTTATCTAGTCTGCTCCAGCATAGCGCAAACCATATGTTAATGAAGACGGTCCCATTTTGGGGGAGGGGTGTCACAGGAATGGAGTTCTTCGTGGATTGCGCTAAATATTATCAACATTTCATGCATCTGGGGAAATAGAAAGTGACTCACAAGTAACGTAAATACCCAGTGGAACTCTCTATGAAGCTCCCATGGAGTTAAGGAAGACGTCATTTTTATTGTTGACAAATTTGTATCCATGTAGGTGAACAGCTACACGTGTTCGTCAGATTTTGACAGCGCGTGGTATTTGGCGCCAAGAAGTCTGGGCGGTTGATCCCGCTGATCTTTCGGTCGATTGTAGTAAATGTAAGATCTTGCGGTGTTGACTTCAAGAACGTTTCCCCATCTGCATATATATTTCAATCGAACCAAACTTTTTATTGCTAGCAAACGCTATATATGGTCTATATGAAGGTGTTTACGACGTATTCTACCCACTGTCGATATTTGGTTTCATCCAGAATAGACCTTTTTTTAAACCCCCCCCCCCCCTCCCCAGTTACGGGCGTGATGAATCAGTTAGCGAGGGCAAGTCTGCTTAATTAGCACAATTTGTTTGTCTATAAGCACTATTATTGTCATCAAGGACAAAGGAAATGACAGGTATGTCATGCTTCCAGATTAGATCTTCAATTAATTGTTTCTTCCTCATTGACGAGAGCTATTGAAAGGACAACAATTGACAAAGGGCCGAGGCATGCAGCATCTATTCCACAGGCTTGAAAATTTACGACGATGTGGTCGAACAATCGGAACAAGAAAAAAATTCTGTCGCATGATTTTGACGTATGGACTAAATCTTTGAGCCCAGAAAAATTAATTTTATAAAATGATTTTTGTGGTCGGATTGACTGGGCCCGTCGAAATGCTTGGCACATTACCGTAGGTAATTAATGTCCATATTTTATTATTTTGAGGAAATCCAAGATGGCCTTTTATTCCCGATAGGAAAACTGGTGCATTAATTTTTATAGGCACTTCTAAGGCAAATTAGGGTGATCATGATATTTTTTCAAAATACTTAAGGGTATACACTTGTTACCCACCAGATAGATATCTGAAAGTCCAAAAAGAATGTGGGAAATACCGAGAAACAAAATTCATTTTATATTGAACCCAATGTCTCTCTGGCAGTAGTTGACTGTACTATTCCTATTGTGAATTGCAGCAATCTTGAATTTTCTCAAATACGCAAGATGCACACTTGCTACACACCAGATTTATAAAGAGTAAGGTTAATAAGGATGTCAACATGTTTAAACATCAAAGGCTTTATTTCATGTTGGAATCAATGTCTGAACTGTTCTATTAATTGACACCTATGTGCATTTGAATGATATATTCCTATGACAACTGGCAGCTATCTTGGGTTTTCTCCGAATAATACTCAAGGATACATACACTTTCAAAACACACAGAGTCTTTCATAAGGATAAATAGGATATGAAAAACATTTAAAAACGACCCAAAGTTAACTACATTTAAATCGTACTCAGTGTATCTCTAGCATTATTTGATTATGTGTTCGAATATTCTAATGACAAAAGGCAGACATCTTAAATTTTTTCAGAACACCCAAAGATACACACATGCTACAGACCAGGTATACATCATAGGGGTAATAATAAATGGAATGAAAAACAAATTATTTTTAAAACAAACCCATGGAAATGTAATTGTATAATGAACCATATGCCTCTCTAGCAGCAATTGAAACCCACCCATTAGTATTCCTATGTTAAATTGTAGGTATCTTTTTCTCAGAATATCCAAGGATGCACACTATTTACCCACCAGATATATATCATAGGACTAATAAGGATGGGCAAAACTTGATAAACAAACACAAATTCACCCTGGTAGTAGATGAAAAGCCATGGATGTGCAGTTGTAATTCCAGTAGTATTCCTATGGCCAGTGACTGCCATCTTGGGTTTTCTCAAAATGATCAAATATGCACATTTATTACCTGCTAGATATGTATCACAGTGTAATAATAATGTGTAAAACACTAAAAAAATAAACTGAATTTGATAGTGAATTAGCTGGCATTAGTTTCAACCCTTTGTAATACTAGAAGTATTCCTATTACATGTGGCGGCCATCTTGGATTTTTTCAAAATGCCCAAGAATAATGTTAGTTACTCACCACATACATATTGTGTGGGTAGAAAGGATGTGGAAAACACTCAGAACCCAGCTTAATTTGATAGTGAAAAACTAATCTTTCCAGTTGCCATTAGTTGAATCCCCCGTATACTAGAATTCCTGTGGCACATGGCAGCCATCTTGGATTTTCCAAAATGCCCAAGAACTCTTCTTAGTTACTCACCACAAAAATATTTTGTGGGTAACAAAGATCTGAGAAACAGACTTAATTTGATAGTGGACAACGTATCGTTCTAGCTGGTAATAGTTGTGCACTAGTATTCATATGGCTGTTTCTATGGCAAATGACAGCCATCTTGGATTTTTTCAAAAAGTCCAAGGGAACTTGTTTGCTATCTGACATATATGAATAAAATGGGTAATAAGGGTGTGGAAAACTCTGAGAAAATAATTTATTTGATAAAAATCAACATAGGTATGTACATATTTATAAAGAATTCAATAAATTGGCGGCCATTTTGGATTTTTTGGCCAAACGGTAAATTTTTTCCGTGGGCTACGGCTCTAATTTGATTTAGAATGTCAAAAGGTACCCACATGCAAAATTTGGTGCTTTTAACCGCCGTGTCACGATTTTTTCCTTAAGCCACCGAACTAAATCTGCTAAAACTAATTTGGTGTTCGTTATGGGCCTTGAAAAACGCGTTCTGGTGGCAATTTGCCCCTCGTTCTGAAAGGACTGGGTGGCTTTTGTTTAGTTACAACAGCATATCCGGAGGGACAGTGAGTCCTGTACACTGGTAGTAAGATTTCGATACATTGGGTGAGGCCTCTGTGCAGGTACATCAGTCTAGACTCTAAGAATAACTCTATAAAACTGAAACGACCGCTCCGTGTGACAGAATAATCTGTCTGCCAATGTTTTCTGGCACAGATTAACAATTTTGTAAAACACTGCTTATAGCTCATTTTACGCATTTTAGAGCATGCAAAGATTCATATTCTTCTTTCCTGTAGTTGCCGACATATGGCGACATTTTTGACAGGAAAGCCAAGCTTTGATCAGCCCAAAGGAGGACTACCCAAATAAAGCACTGCATATTACACAATGCAGCAGTGAAACAGACACGTTAGTCTGACTATACACTTTTACATTCACATATCTTATTTTATCACGTTTTATATGAGATCTGAGTTTTTAAAACAGAATGCATTTTTACCTTAGCATACCTGAGAAAGTGACATATCCCATATTCAATGTCAAGTTTGTAAATTAACTAACTCGGAATGTCTCGATGCACTAAAAAAAGATGAAAAACGGGCGATCGCCGGGAATTGACGAATATACTATAAGTTTTTTGGGAGGAACTAAAGGTTTATATCGTGCGTTCCTTTAATTACTCGTACAGTAAACAACGCATGTCTACAAGTCAAAGACGAGGCATGATTACTTGTTTACCTAAACCTGGAAAGGATAAAAAACTACTAAAGAACTGGAGGCCAATTTGTCTACTTAACGTTGACTATAAAATCATTTCGGCCTGCATTGCTAATAGAATGAAACGACATCTCAATAAGTTAATAAGTAGCACACAAACAGGGTTCGTAAAAGGGAGGTTTATTGGTGAATGCACAAAGTTGATTTTCGACCTTATTGAAAAAAAACGAAACCGTTCAAATACCCGGACTCCTCCTCCTGCTAGACTATGAAAAAGCTTTTGATACTTTGGAGTGGAATTTCATACATGCTACTTTAGTATTTTACAATTTCGGCCCAACAATAATAAATTGGGTTAAAACTCTGTACTCTGAAATTTCGTCGTCAATTCAAAATATTGGATATCTTTCTGATTTCTTTATGGTCAGGCGGGGTGTGAAACAGGATGACCCCCTTTCCCCGTACCTATTTATTTTATGTATTGAATTACTTTCAGCAGCAATTAAAAAAGACCCCGAAATAAATGGAATAGAAATTGATAACGTCGAGTACCTGATTACTTCATACGCAGATGACACTACGCTAACTCTTTCGGACGACCAGTTGAGCCTGCAAAAACACTCGCGGTAATTAAACTTTTTTCCGAATGTTCTGGCCTAAAAATCAACTTTGACAAGACCGAAGCAGTTTGGATCGGAAGCAAATGAGGGTGTTATGAAGAAATACAAACTGCGGAGAACATCAAGTGGAATCATGAGGGAAACTTTAAACTTCTTGGCATTAAGTATGAACTGAATAAACCTAACTATTATGATGTAAACTTTGAGGAAAAGATTAATAAGGTAAAAAAATTAATGTCAGACTGGTCGTTGAGAAATCTTTAATGGGAAAAGTAACAATAGTAAAAACATTAGCTTTACCAATACTGGTAAAAATTCTGACAGTGTTGCCAAATCCCTCTGAAATAATTTTCAAAACATTGGATCAAATGATTTTTAATTTTATATGGAATAGTAAAATTGACAAAATCAAACGGACAACACTGATATCAGACTATAGTAAAGGAGGTCTCAGGGTGCCACACATTAAATTGTTTGCTAAATCACTAAAAATGTCCTGGATAAAGAGATTTGTCGACACAAAAAACAAGAGTAGCTGGAAAAATATACTCGCAAACGAACTCAAAAAATATGGAAAAAATTTTTTTTGGAATCTAACAAGTGAGGGTTTAAGGACAATAAAAATAAATAACAGTTTTTGGCAAGACGTGATTGATTTTTGGGCAGAAATACAGAATAACCCTAGTACAACTGTTGAAGAAATCCTCTCACAACCGATATGGAAAAACGACAAGATAAAAATTAACCATAGAGCTGTATGTTATAAGAAATGGCTGCGAAACAGAGTTTTCTTCATAAATGATATTATTGATAACCATGGTATATTCATATCACTAGACGAGCTTAATAGAAAATATGAACTAAATAGCAATTTCCTCAACTACATGAGCATCCAAAGTAGTATTCCGGTCCAGTGGCGAAAGGCCATTTTGAATAATGGTTAACGTTTAGAAAGCATCTGCATTAAGAACAGCAATGCAATGAAGAGTGTCCCAAAGCCGTCCAGATACTTTTACCAAAAATACATCCAAGAACTTGAAAAATCCCTAGAAAAGCAATAAACAAATGGCACACAGATATTGGGGAAATTTTAGACGAAGAGAAATGGCATTTGATATTTAGATCAGTTTTTACCGAGATAGAAGACACAAAATTACAAACACTGCAATTTAGAATCAATCATAGAATTTTCAGCACAAATTCATACTTAATGAAAATAAAGAAAAAGAATCTCAGCTGTGCGAGTTTTGTAATATTGCCAATGAGACAATATATCATGTATTTTGGAAATGTCCATAAGTACAAAATATTTGGACTTGCCTTATTTATGCTATAAGGGAAAGTATGAAGATGAATATAGAGAGGCATCCCAAAGTGTTCTTATTTGGTCTTGTACAACAATTTAAGATAGAAGGCCTGTATTTACTTACATTGATAACTATGAAATACATAAGCATATGCTGGTCCAGATCCGATCCCCCCCCCCCCCCCCCCCCCCCCCCCCCCCCCCCCCCCACTTGGGTAGGGTTAATACAATATGTCAGATGCTATGGAAATATTACCAGGTTCTCATTATACATGTATCCTCAAGCGAAACGAACTAACATACAACAGATTTGGCTAAATATTGATAAGATATTAGCGGAATAACAAATCAAAACTGTTTATAATATGCATTTTTATTTCTTGCTCAAAATAAGATCAGTATTTCAGTGACTGAGCATCTGTATTATAAGTATTTGTGTGCACTACAGTGTGCGTGTGCCTTCGGATGTGTGAGGTTGTAAGCGAAAGATGTGTGTATGTATGTGCATGTACACTATATTACATTAAGACACACAATCTATTATATCTCTAGTTCTTATACTGGTGCACAGTATCACCTTGCTTTTTTACGTATTATTCAGGTTGTAATGTACTCTGTAATGTACTGTAGAATCTTTTATATTGTATTGTACGTTCTACAATATTAAAACAATATTCCAGTGACTGTGCACACATAAAAGTGTATGTATTGTATTAAGTTATAAAACTGTACTGATGCAGTGTATCTTTTTGTATTTGTAATGCAATGTTTTCTGATTCTATGATGTATTTCATGTTCTTGTAGGCCTATGTTTGTCTTCTTTGTAATGTGCTGTATTGTGTTTGTATATGCTTAATAAAAAAAAGTTTGTAAATTAGATATCACATTTAAACGTACGTTGTGGGTTCATGTCCTATATACACGTGAAAACTAATAAATTCCTTTTATTGACATTGGTTAGTTTGTTAGTTTGTTTGCCGACAAGACTTAAATGAACATGACAGAATCAATTAAAAATATTAATATAAAATACGATGCAGTAGTAAAACTACTAACTATAGCTGATATATGTAAAGCATTCTCTTTATTATTATAATTAAATATAAGTATATTAGAACAGTAGACTCTTGCTCTTCTGAATCAAAAATAATCTTTTAGATACAATTTATTGTTTCTAACAATGTATTCAGATTTTAAATACATTTGCTTAACATATTATCCTAAAAACTAAGAAAAAAACTATCATGATTGTTGACATTTCACACCTGAAACAAATAAAAATCAATGCGCCTTAAATAATATGGGAAGGGGAATTTTTCTGTTAATGAAAGTTAATTGAGAAAAAATTCCGTCATGCCTTAAAATAGCAAGGGGGTTTTTGTTTACGAAGAAGAAAGCCAAGGACAAGCCTGTATTATTACCCCGTTACCTATCAGGATCAGCAATAAGGTCACTATTAACTGCCATGCTGCTCGGCATATGAGTGTCATGAATTTTCAAAGCCCCTCTGGCCCATGTGTGACCCAGGTCTAGTAAACCTACAGTATATGTTGGCTAAATTTAAAACAAAAACAACGTAACCGATAGGTTAGCGAAGTTCACCTCACTTGAACATGTGCACCCCTCTGTTTGTAAACAAACCACTGCACAACTCACAGTCAGTAGCCCCCTCCGCCAGAGGTCTCACGACTGCACCGCACCTGAGCCTGGTCCTGATAAAAAAACTGGCAGTAGTATACACCCTAGCCTGTTAGTTGATACCAAAATTAACCCCTAGCAACACACAAGAAATGCCAGAAAAAAATGGAAAAACATTCGTCTATAACAGCCGCTGATCACCCTGAGCTTCAGAGATAACTTGACACTAACCTCTTCACTATAGCCTATCGATCTTCATCGTGTCAAGTTACCTCTGACCACATTCGATTGCCCCCGCCGCCCGCCAATGAAATTTAAAGCCCGCACTCAATGACTCATTGAACGATCTAGCCAATGAACGCGAACGAGTCAAAGCGCGCTTTGTTCAAATCCGGACCAATCAAAGATAAGGCCGAATATCAGGGACTTGCCGTAACCTGTAGGCAGCAATCAAAATACATCATCCCTTATAGTAGAAAATGATGCAGAGCCTCTAACTGCTCTGGTTTCAATTCCGATATAGGCATATTTTGCAAAGAATCAAGAGATAACTTAACACATTCTTTTACGTAGTCACTCGTAGGAGACGCCATGCTTTCTTTGTGTACGGTTATGCACTCGGAACTACTCACATGTCCGATCCGCACTCGACAATAACTTTATAATCTGCAGAAGCGACTAAAGAATAATTTGCTAGTTTTGATGATTATGTAAAAATGTCATGGCGTAAACGGGAGTTGTCTTATTCTAGCTGAGGTTTTGATGGTGTGAAAACGCATAATCATTAAAGGTGGAAAGCGCCGGACCGCGCCGTTTTTTGTTAGTATGGAGCTTACGGAATCAGCCGAGGATTGCCGATTGACGGTTATGCGGACGCAACGAAATACAATTTTCTCATTAGACATAATTCTGGACTTTCAACCAATCAGCGTTTTCACCAAACTTTGGAGAAAAATTTTGAAACATGGATTCGATTGGCTTATATAAACTAGGTCAAACTATTTTCGTCAGAGGTAACTTGACACGATGAAGATCGATAGGCTATAGTGAAGAGGTTAGTGTCAAGTTATCTCTGAAGCTCATGATCAGGGTGCTGATATTCGGCCTTATCTTTGATTGGTCCGGATTTGAACAAAGCGCGCTTTGATTCGTTCGCGTTCATTGGCTAGATCGTTCAATGAGTCATTGAGTGCGGGCGGGCGGCGGGGGCAATCGAATGTGGTCAGAGGTAACTTGACACGATGAAGATCGATAGGCTATAGTGAAGAGGTTAGTGTCAAGTTATCTCTGAAGCTCAGGGTGCCGCTGATAGGCTGATTTAGTAGTTTCTGCCCTGAAATCATAGTCGACAAATGTTGTCGAAAATCTGAATCGATCATACAGAGTTACAGACAAGTTGATAATGTGTGTTTATCTTATAGATTATTTTATTTCCTCAAATTGATAAAACAGACTGTAGTGTCGTTAGAGACGATTGACGATGCGCTGAAATTGCGCAAATCGTCAAATTACGTACTGACCGATCTACCTTAACTTTTGGCAAGAGCAGAGGTAACACTTATGAGTGACGTGAACGTTTTGGTTTGTATTTGAATGCTTGTGATTCAAGCTGTATGGTATATATTGGAATCCGGAATCCTTATCACAGTGTTTATAACGTGCAAGTGTCTATCTGGAATGTTTCTGAATGGTCTGTAAAAAGGGGACATGTATGTTACTGCTAGATTATAGCATTGAGGGACTGAAGTTTAGATGGATTAAGGATGTCTTAGGGTGAATGACGGGTGCATCTAAAGTGGTCTAATTGCCCATGCGGTAGCCCTAATTTCAGATGGTTGTTTCATGAAAGCTCAAAATAAGTCACCATCCAAATTAATTTAGAAAAATATATTGAATATCACAGAGGTGGTGGTGGGGGTTGTTGAATACTGCAAAAGTGCCAAAATTTGTTAGAGATAATGTCGGCACCATGTATCAAATCAATTTATAGCGACAATAAAAGGGTAACATAAAATGTACCTACTGTGTGGGTTCAGATTGATAGTGGCATCATTTTGTCCAACAGTTCATTACAGCCAGAAGTGGAGGTTTTTTTGGTGACATTGGTTAGTTTGTTTGCAGACAAGTCTTAAATGAACATGAGAAAATTAATTAAAAATACTAAGATAAAATACATGTATGATACAGTACTTAGTAAAACTACTAGCTGATATATGTGATGCATTTACTTTATTATCATAAGTATATTAGAACAGTATACTCTTGCTCTTCTGAATCAAAAATAATCTTTTATATATGCAATACTGTAGTTACTACTGTATTGTTTCTAACAATGTATTCAAATTTTGAAAATTTTTGACATTTTACACCTGAAACAACTAAAAATTAATGTGCCTTAAAATAGCAATGGAATTTTTTATGAAGAAAGGAAGGCCAAGGACAATTAAGCCTGTATTTTTGCCCATCAAGATCAGTATTAAGGCCAATATTTACTGCCATGCTGCTAGGCATATCAGCCTTAAGTTACTTTGATGTAATGTACTTTTTTACTCAGATCAAATGAGTGGTAAGAATAAATTTGCCTGTGAATTGCTTAAAACTATTGAGACAATGAAATACAATTTTATAATACACATGTAAAATATCCACTGCCATGTGGAAATCGGAAAATTTGTTTAAAAAGCTCTGTATTTTCTGTTATAAGTCAATATTTGGAAGGCAATTTCTCTCACAGTAAATAAGCTGTTCACATATTATTTCACACCCCTGTTCAAAATATTAAAATCCTCTGTTGAATCCACCCCTTCCTCCAAGGAATCCACCTCTTCCGCCTCCAAATTCACCTCTTCCTCCTCGGAATCCACCTCTTCCAAATCCTCCTCCTCGGCTACCAAGTCCACCTCCTAATCTTGGTCCCCCCTCCAAACCTTCCCCAGTCATTAAACTATGTTAAACAACACCCCAGCACCCCTAGATGATGAAGAAAAAAATGAATCACAAACAACCCATGGATTACAATTGCATCCATATTGGTTGGCAGTATGTCAGGTACTATAAATAATTACTAGTACCACACAGGAATTTTACACTGAAAAATGTGATAATTTAGAACATTTCAGGAGTTTATGGTTTAATTCTTATGACAACAATTACACATTCTTTCTGTAGGATGCAGAGGAGATGAATTGACACAAAAGTTGAAGTAAGACCCCATTCCCAGAGATAAGATCGAGCCAACTACTAGACCTAATTCCTTGGGGGTTCATGCTAAATAGCTGTCAGCTGAGCGGGCATGAAAGTTAATTACCCACTTACAGCTTGTAGTAGGTGGGACGAACATTGATTTGGGTCATTCAACCAAGTCTGTATCTCTAACATTTCAGTTAACACAAAATAACTGACAATTGTTACATGGACCAAACATGGAGCTGTCTCAGTCTGGTCACAATTCAACAGATAGTGCAGCCAAGTTCAACCTTAGAAAGAGAGGCAAAAAACAAGGTGAGTTCTCAATGCTACAACCTTTGTTGAATTGTTGAAGCAATTATATCAGTTTGAGATCAGGTGTGCATAATTAATTTAAGCAAAGAAAACATTAAATATGCAGTTTAAGATATTTTTGGAGAAAACCATGTACTATTTAACTATTTTATCATTTAATGGTAACATTATGAACATGGTAACATGTTATTGCGTGACACTACCAGCGTCTTAAAGCAATGGAAATATATTTAAAAAACGTATTAATCTCCCTCCTCAAGAAAAAAATACATTTTTCCCTATTGGCAAATTATGAAATGGATTATGTGTATGAGCAACACTGTATGTGTGTTGGAGTAAATATGTGCATTGCCAGCGTGTCATTTTGAAATCCCTTGGGCTTGAACCTGTATGCTGGTTACATTTTCTGAATGTCTAGGTTACCTGCAGGTAAGTGGTGGTATGCTCTTCAGCATTATATATGAAATATATTGCATCAAATTTGACAAAACCTGTTTTATTATTTTATTAGTATCATTATTTTCTTTCTTGCACTGCCACCATTTTTCACTTATTCCCTCATCAATCCTAAATTCACCACAGCCATCCTTCAAAGTTAAATTCTGTTCTATCTTGTCTGTTAAGGAGGAGTCTTTTTATTCTCTACCATGTTAGATTTATGAATTGTTATTTGTGAAATCTTAATCGGTTGGACATATTAGAAAGTTTACATGTACATGCTGCCTAATGCGTTTAAAATATTTAATTGGTCAAAACGTAACATAGTTAGTGATATTAGTTAGAAAAGAAATAAATGCTTTAAAGCCCACCCATATGTTGTTGTAAGACAAACCTCAATACCACATTTCAAATTACAACAATTGTTGAATGTGATGTGAAAGAATGAATGTTCATTTGACTGAATATCTTATCATGCATTTTTTTATATACCTAGGAGAGACAGAGAAGGAAAATGAAGTGAAAGTGAAACCATGCACTCCTTACTTTTATGCAAAGTATGCTAATAACACAAATGAGGTAAAGTTTTCATTAATTGATAATTAACTTCTTACAAATATCTTTTGCTCTTGTTCTTTGTAATTAAATGTTAAAAAGGGAGAGAAAGAAATTAGAAGAAAGTATTAAATTGCTTTGACAGCTATTTATTCCTAGTGTTAAAACAATAAATTGCATTTAATGCAGTAAATGCAAGTTGCATTTGTTATTTCCATTAGGTGTATAAAAATACTTCCAACCCAAGGGGGCGGGCCCTAATCATCAATAACAAACATTTCAACTATGAAAAACTCTCTGAACGTAAAGGAACAGAAATGGATGTGGACAAAATGGATGCATTACTACATCAATTGAACTACTGGGTGACAGTTCACCATGATCTGACTGCAAAGGTACACGTAATAATAATAATAATAATAATAATAATAATAATAAATTTATTTTGAGTCTTAAATCCATTATAACATGTTCAGAAGACTTTACATATACATAAAATAATTCAATTAATAGGAATTGATAAATGAAAAATTACAGAGTTTAACGGCAAAAACATTTAAGAGTATTCTAAATAAAACACTTACTAGTACTCAATATTAATTTTTGTTACCTTTCCCTTGTCTTTAATATATTTACATTTTCACATGCAGTTTATGGTGTAGTTGTACACCAGCTGTTATTATTTTGTAGGGAATTATGGACATATTAAAAGAGGAAAGTGCCAAACCTGACCATTTCAAGTACGATTCCTTCATATTGGTGATAATGAGCCATGGACAAGTAGGAGCTGTGACTGGTACTGATGGGAATGTTGTGCCTTATGAAAATATTTTACATATTTTCAATAATGCAAACTGCCCTGCCTTAAGAAGTAAACCAAAGATGGTTTTCATTCAGGCTTGTCAAGGAAGTGAGTAGCAATTTAAAGTATGTATGATATATCCTTTTTTATAAAGAGAAAAATTATGATGGTGGGCTATAAATATACATGTATGAGTACTGTAACTCAGATCTTCTGTGCACTGATTGAGCCCACACCAAGCTTGTACAGAAAATAGAAAAAAAGAATGTCTTTGTTAATTCATATTCATATATTTACATTCATTGCACGGAAGCTTATAGTTCTGACAGAGTTCAATTATTGATCAAGATATCAAATGTCTTTTTAATACTTTTATTGTTTATAATAACCACAATTTCTGTCCATAAAAAGTATTGTACATGCAGGCATGATCCTTACAAAATAAACCCTACTGACTGATAACATGCCACCTATAAAACTTAAATTTTTACAAACTCTACAGAAAATGAAGATTGTGGTGCTAAGCAAGGATCCCTGTCAGACCCTACCAGGATATTGTCAGAAATCCAGAACACCAGTACGGTCCATGATGCACCTGGGGACCAAGATGAGACTGTCCCAACAATGGCAGACGTCCTTGTGGCAAAAGCCACCACTCCAAGTGAGAACAGAAAAAGCTTATTTAATTTTTAGTGTACCATATTCTGCTTGTCAAACATGTTATTTTCAGAGCAAATGATAAAAATAGTGTCATAAATGTAAAAAAAGTCTATGCTATCTCCACTATTAACCCTCATCCACCTTTCAGGGGCCTCGCAGGCCCAGACCCATGTATCTTTTGCTCTCTCTTTGTTCGCATGAGGTTTTGAGCCTGTTCCTTTCATGTAATCCTCAAGCAACTTATACCCCATCAATGGATAAATAATTAGTTTTGAAATAATTTACACCATATGTACATTTCCAAAAGTTAGTCCCATTTCCTGGAAACCGTGCCTCTGAGGCCCGTCCCTTGATAATTTTACTTCCACATGGGAGCATGTGTATATAAGATATGTGATGCATTGTTGGGTTTTACATTTGTGTGGAGCTTTGTTCAAACAACGTCTAGAAATGTATACAGAATAGAAATCTACCTGTGAAAGATTCAAGACCTGGAGAAATTATTATTTATGAGTAAACGGTCACCTTGGTCACCTGATATGCAGATATCAGTTTAAATCTATCATTATTACATACCTGATAGACTGCGCTAGCTTCGCGAAACTTTCTATTTTGAGAAAAAAAAAGATTTTTCCGCATGTTCCATACACAGTGTATACTCACCCAGGTGGAGGTAAAGCGAGCAAGGGACTGGTGTAACATGAAAATAACATGAAAATCTGACTCCCCCCATGAAAATTGGACTCCCCCTCCACAAAACTTAATAAATCTTACTTTATTTGAGTATATGACTGAGATCTTGTAGTATGTTAAATAGAGGATACATTGGCACTTTTTTTTAGTCTGCAGGTGAACATTTTCATGAAAAAATAAGAAAATTAAAAATATGCACTCAACCGCCCATTGTCTCCCTTATGAAAAAGCTATTTATATGATATTGGATTATCATTTCTACATTTTTCCTTTAAATTTACTTTATTAAGATTATACTGGAAATATTTGAAAGTTTGATGGTAAACTATTGGGTGAAAAAACTAAAAGGAAAACATAAAAAATACAAAAATTAAAAATGTGCATTTTATCACCCAGTGACTCCCCTGTGAAAAAGCCATCTATTTAATATTTGATGATCATTTCAACATCTTTCCTTTACTTTTACTTTATGAAGATCAATTGGAAATATTTCAAAGTTTGATGGTAAATTATTGGGTGAAAAAACTAAAAAGAAAACATGAAAAATAAGAAAGTTTAAAATGTGCATATTATCACCCAATAACTCCCCTATGAAAAAGCTATCTGTTAAATATTTGATGATCATTTCAACACCTTTCCCTAACTTTTACTTTATGAAGATTATATTGGAAATATTTGAAAGACTGGGGAAGTCAAAGTCCTATGGGTACAAGAATACAAATTCATTATCCATTTAAAATCATTAATCCCCAGTTTTCATTCAGCTTTGGGAAAAAATGGGAAAAACAACAGCAAATATAAAATGGGGCCTTTCACCAATGGGAGTCCATAGGAGTCCAAATTCCATGCATATGAAAATGAAGATTATCATAAATTTTTTTTATTTATTTTCACCCAGTATTTTACCATTCAAACTTTCAAATATTTCCAATATATTCTTCATAAAGTATCCTAAAAGAAAAGATGTCAGAGTGATCATCAAATAACAAATAAATAGCTTTTACATAGGGGAATTGGGTGTGTTTTTTTTACCCAATTTTTTACCATCAAACTTTCAAGTACTTCCAATATAAACTTCATAAAGTATCCTAAAAGGAAAGATGTTGAAATGGTCATCAAATGTCAAATAAATAGCTTTTTCATAGGGGAGTCCTTGGGTGGTAAAATAAAAATCTTAAATTTTTTTTTTTTTTCATGAAAATTTTCACCTGCACACTAACAAAAAGTGCCAATGTGCCCTCCATTATGCATACTGCAAGATCATAGTCATTTACTCAAATTAAATGAGATTTATGAATGTTTTTTTTTTTTTTTGGGGGGGGGAGGGGGGGGGAGTCAAAATTTCATAGGGGGAGTCACATTTTCATTATGAAAATCTGACTGGGGAGTCACATTTAAGGGAAGTCAGATTTTCATGGTACACCGGGCCTCCGAGGCCCGGTTTCAGGGTTTACGTAGGGTTCCATTTCCTTGTGGATGAGGGTTAAGGAAGCTGAAGCCAATGGGCTTACCCTACAGTGTATCACTAAAATATATAATAGAACATACATTATAATAATAAATAACTTTTCAATGTTCCTGAAAATTGACAGAAAACAGCTTTAATTTGTTGTTGCACCTTACTCTCTAGTCTGCCATTATTTCAGACCCCATTCTGTTCCAATCTCTTTGATTCTAAGTCTTGAGACTTTACCCTGATCACAATGCCATCTGAAAAATCCGGATTTTTCAAAGTCAAATTTCTGGTAAAAAATCCTATTCACTTGCTTGTTCACACATGCAGAGTGAAACCGAATCCCAGGTTGAACATTTTCAGGTTTAACCTCCTGTTTTGAACACTCATGCATGCGCCGCACAGGAAAACTCAAAATACCACAAAAATATGGCGACATTTACACCTCTTATTATACTCAGCTTTTGCCTTCAGAATCTGTTTTTATTAGTGAGGGCAAATGCAACTCAAAAGACATTCCAGCATTCTTGGGGCATATCAGATGGCAAAATAAGTTTATGTTTCCCCATGTTGTAGTGAGTGGTGGCCTCCAAAAACATTCATAGGGTCCACTATATTTGATTCTTGGACCAGTTGATACTCAGATCTTTTATGCTGAATGGCCCGCAACATTTGTTTACAATATGCAGAATATGGTAACATTTTCAAAAGGAAACATTGGCAAGTCTTTCAAGAAATCATACAGATGAGCTTTGGTTAGGATTATATAATGCAATATTTGGTATAAATACTAGGAAATTTAACGCACATGCTGATGTCTTTTTTATTCTAATTTGAAACTTGATATTACTGTATCCATATCAATTCCCAGACTTTGTGTCATGGAGAAGCAAAGAGAAAGGAACTTGGTTCATCCAGGCCATTGTGGATGTGTTCAGCAGACATGCTTGTAAAGAGGATGTCCAGTCCTTGTTAACAAAGGTAAACTGTCATATTCTGCAACATGTCTATTAACAAACAATCTAAGTTTTTTAAAAATTCAGAGTTAATAAAATGTTATTAAGCTGAGATTTATTTCATATCACATATCTTTAATTCATTAATTAATCATTATTACCATCATCATCTATTTATTTAACTATTTATTCCTTTCACTTCAATTCATTTCATTTATATATATCTCTATTTTAATTGAGATGTAGGCAAGTGTTGTCATGAACTTCAGAGTCCAATACCATATTATTCCACCAACTGACACTATTCACATTTGTGACTTTCAACCACCTTTGTTAAAAGATATAAGAAATGTTAGGAGTTAAAATTGGAATTTCCATCTTGAATATGTAATCTTCAATAAAGCCAACCAGACATTCAAATGCATGCACCAAATATGTTCTACATCATGAGATAATACCCCTTGTATCTACAAATGAGAAAAAAGTTAGTCTAATGTTACCAAAC
This sequence comes from Lingula anatina, assembly GCF_051362555.1. Taxonomy (NCBI): domain Eukaryota; kingdom Metazoa; phylum Brachiopoda; class Lingulata; order Lingulida; family Lingulidae; genus Lingula; species Lingula anatina. The sequence continues at coordinate 3,194,699 of NC_141769.1, read as the reverse complement.
CTAAGACCTTGAATAACAATTGATGGTTTTTTTATTGGTGAAAGGTTAACATGAAAGCTAATAAGCTAATAAAGAGGGCAGCTAACCTATCATCCTTACTTTTTACGTGACAATAATAAATATAAACAAATATTTGCCAAAATAATAAGGGGGATAGAAGAAGTAAACCATTAAAAACAACTAATTATTTCTTCTGTTTCAGGCAAATGCACAGGTAGCAAAATTAAAAACATCTGGTAGGAAAAAACAAGTGTTACACGTGGATAGCACTCTCCTGAAGAAAGTATTTTTCTTCCCAGGGATGAAACGTAAGAAACCCACATATTGGAACATGTCAGTAGTTGATCTAAGTGGTCATCCAAATTATAAACAATAAATATCTATCAAGATATGGAAGTTATTACATAATTAGCATAGAAGATAATATATGTTATATGCATGGATTTATGTCAACAATAACTTAATATTGACTCCATGGGACCATTCAGATCTAGAAGAGCGGAGTGCTAGCAAGGCCGCGACTTACATACGGCGGACCTACATGACAGGAAGACCACTTAATCCTGTAATGGTCTCTCTGCCTCTCACATTAAACCCGACGGGGTGCACCTTTCGGATGTGGGACAATACAAGCTCTACCGCAGTTTGCTTGGCGCCACAATCAGAAAGGTTTCCCGTCTTAAGATTAGGCTATCCTAGTTTTACAGTTATGCCCATTGCATATTCATACTTGAGTTTGACACATCACTTTATCAGCATGTTGTTATATTCAAATTAGCTTAGATACAGGAGACATAAAGGGAAGTTTGGCATAGTCAAACGTTAATTTATGGCGACGGTCTAACACTTACAAGCTAGCTGGTAGCCTTGGATTCAATGCTGCATTTTTTGAAGGCGGATTCACTGCTACATTCCCCATGGAAATCTTGTCCAATCACAGATGGGGGTCCCCTTTTACGTCCGCGCTTCAGCATTTAACCAAACGAGCACTATTACTCTATCTCACTCTGCTTTTATGCATAGTTCAAGTCAGAAAATTTGATTTTCAACACATTTACGCTGTTTTCAATTTTGGATACCCGCCACCTTCCCCATCTCCTCATTATCAAGGTAGTATAAATTACATAAACATTTTAACCATCAATCTGCCGCTGTCTGTGTTATGCATTTCAGTGCCTCCAAAGAGAAAAAGAAAAGCAACTCCATACTTACGTCCAAGCTCCCGCAAGACTAAGAGGACCTCTTTCCGATCACCATCTCCAGTCCCAGCAGCCTCTATGGCGTCTTCCTCAGCTGCTACTCTAGCTCTCCCGCCCACACCTTCTGCTGAAAAGGTATCTCAACCTTCAGCTCCAGCATCTATTGATAACCAGCATATTGTCAACATGGTGGAGAAAGTGACTGACGTCGTGGCAAAATTGGGCACTGTAGCGGCAAACCTGGCTGCAGCACAGAATCTGCAAAACAACCCTGAACTTTCCACTCCTTCCACCAGCACTGAGGCTCCTATGCCAACTAATAGCAACCCAGAGATCTCCCGAGATTTTTATACTCGGCCTTGTGCAATCATGTGACATAAAAGGTTTTTATCTACTTATCTTAATAATTAAGAAATATATTAGTCTATGTAGAACGAAATCAGAAATCCCAACATGGGAAGGAACTAGACAATACGTTAATTATTACAGAAATATTTGTTTATATTCTTTATATATGTAAACCGACCAAAAACAACAACATGTTAAAAGAAAATGGGAAAATATTGATCGCATATTACAACTTAATTGACAAGCAACAAGCTTATGATATACCTCTTAGAATTCCAATTGTAAGTTAACAACATGAATTGTCAATGTCTACTTTCTACCCGTTTATGCAATACTGTAACTGTATAACCTTTTTTTTTTTACGGAGAGAGAAATAGGGTCCAAGTATGCGTGTGTGTTTGTGTGTGTGCGATTCATAAGTCAAAAACTGTAAGATTGTATATTTATTTGCTACTGAAAAAAAAAAAAAAAAAAAACTAATAGCAACCCAGCCACCAGCACTTTGCCTTCCACGTCGTCTTCCTCTCCAACTGACCCAGGTATGGTATCACCCCAACCCTCTACATCACAAAGATACAACACTAAGTCTATCCCCCTACATGCTCAGGTTGATAACAAGGTAAAAGATCGGATTTGGGGAGACAAATTCGTAGACCTGGCCCTACTTCTTCAAGACCAGGCTTCTCAACTGCCCTCAGGAGATTCTATCCCACTAGCCATGGAAAATCATAACGGCCAACTCACTCTCGTAATACCCCAGAGTAAAAAGCCACAAATTACCTCTCTTGGTCAGTGGACTACTGCCTTCCATACATTTATTTCTGTCTATGCTTTAAATCACCCTCTTGAAGCCCCCAACTTGCTGAAATATGCTGAGGATATAAAGGTTTTGGCGGGCCTGAGGGGGGACTGGTTAGCCTATGACCGCAATTTTAGGATAAATAAGGAGAGGTCAGGTGACCCATGGCAGGACATAAATTTGGATCTCTGGAATAGGGCTCTCCTCAACTCTCGTGCCAACTCTAGCAGCTTCCATTACCAATACCTACAGAGTTTGTTGGGGTCTATGGGGTCTACTGGTGTTTTGAGAACCCTGGTTGCTGGGGTGGGGACCCCTATTGGCCTGTGTGGGATGGTTTGGGGTTGTGACGAAAGGCTGGGTGGTTCCCCCCCAAGCAGTGAAAGCATTTGTGGTCGTATCAACAATTTCCTCTGCATTTTGCCCCTGAGTGAAATTTGAAAGTACGAAAGGGCTGTCTAGGTCTAGACGATACCTTGGGGTATTTGTCAAGGCCTCTTTGCAACCCCACAAATTGAAATGTGTGCACTATTTCTTTGGAAATTTTATTTTAAATGTAGATATTTCAGGCGCACACATTAATGTTTAATGTCATTGTCAACACTATTCGGTGTTTATTATTAGTCTGCTTCATTTCTCTTAGTTTTGGGACTTTCAATAAATGCGGCCGTCACCGGCCAAATTTCGAAAATCATACTTGAGTTTGTCACATCACTTTATCAGCATGTTGTTATATTCAAATTAGCTTAGATCAAGGAGACATAAATCTATATTCTTAGTTTTCAAAGATTTCACCCCTATATCAACAAAGTTGACAAGAAATATTTAAGGACATCACAAAGTCTTTCATTTTGAGAATCACATAGATTCTAGTCTTAAAGGTCATATAATTTCTTTTCGCAGAACTTCTGAACTGTTGTCAACATTTTTAAGTAACATGGATTTGTTGTCAAATTTAGAATTTTTTATCTTATTTAATTTTAAATTTTAGTGTTATTATTTTTTAATATTCAGAATGACCTTGCAACATAATTGAATTAAATGATTGTACAATTGTGTTAATCATCGTCACTGAATTGAAAACATAATTTATTTGAATATAAACTGAGGAAAAATACAAACAACCCATGTGAATTATTTATGTAATATGTAATGGGCAACTCCAAATGAATTGATGTTGTGTTATAATCTTAATTTTTATCTAAAGCACATTGAACAACAAAGTTCACTTTGTATGATTTAATATAAACATAACAATGCAGATAAAATTTGTAAAGTATTACATGGGGCATTTATATTTTTTGCTCAGTGCATGTATTTCGTGCCACAGAGAAGATTTGTAGAAAGGTATTATAGCTGCCGTCATCACCACTGAACTAATATTGGTCAGCTGCTGTGCTTTGTGAGAATATGTTATTACAATTTTTTAAAGAGCCAAATTTTACATACTCCACATTCATGAAAATCAGAACTGATAATCAAAATGCTGAAATTAGAATTAAATTCTCATATAGGCTATTTCTCATACAAATAACATTTTTTTCCCCAAAGCAATTATCCTTTATTATACAATTTTCAATAACTGGTAATTTATGACTTGATCTTTTCATTGGGGGAAACTTACCTTAAAACTTATCTTTTACATTCATAATTTTGGATATAATATTTTCTTGTGTAACATTTTTGGTTGTTTCACTATATATACAGGTATAGAATAGAAACACAAGGTGGCCTGTTTTTCACTTTTATTGCTACATGTACCACTCCATAGGAATAATGTAATTTCAATTATCTAGCTATGACTTAAAAATGTATCTGTAAAATTGTTCCACATTGCATACATCAAGTAAATGTAATTGCCATATTCTGCAAATTACAATCATTTTGCAACACAGAGTATAATGCATTTTTCAGGGAAGATGGACGCCCTTTGGGTTACATGACTGTATGGTAACACTTATAAAAATGCTTTCTGTACATTTGCACATGTAGACTGTACACTTGCTCCCTGTGTTACATACTGCAGACATCTAAACATATGAAAACTCATGACAGGCCAAAGAGGTGAGGCTTATGAAGAATGAGGAGTACAGCATTGTACAGATATAAACAGGGTGGTACTTATCAGTTCTGGACAGAAATTAGGTGTCACTGAGTCTTTCTCAGACTTATTTTATTGTATTTTTTACTCCAATCAAATGAGGTGTAAGATTTGCCTTTGAATTGTTTAAAACTATGAAAAACTTTTTCATAATACACATTTGAAATATCCACTGAAATATCCATTAGCAGGCAGTTTCTCTCACATTAAAGTGTTCACATATTATTTCACACCCCTGTTCAAAATATTAAAATCCTCCTCTGTTAAATCCACCCCTAAATCCACCCCTTCCTCCGCGAAATCCACCTCCAAATCCACCTCTTCCTCCACCAAACCTGCCTCTTCCTCCTCGGAATCCACCTCTTTCAAATCCTCCTCCTCGGCCACCAAATCCACCTCCAAATCTTGGTCCTCCTCCAAATCTAGGTCCCCCTCCAACACCCGAGTGGAACCTTTTTGGAGGTGGTGGGCCAAATCCTGGGCCACTGTAAAAAAAAAAAAGAGATCAGAATTAAAACCAACTAAAATAAAAAATCATTAAACATATACATTTCAAGTTTTTATACATTATTAAAAATATGAAACAGGAAGCACTCTGAAGTTCTGTCAGGCTTAATTGCCTCTCTGTTGTTTTCCCACTTGTTTCCTTTTTAAATCATTTACAGGTGAAAATGGAATAATGTTAATTTCTAAATGAAAAAAAAATTCCATAGCTAGTAATGGCAGAGGTCCAAATGCACATATATCACATATGTACTGTACCAGTATGACAGAGTGTTAGGAGTGATGGCACGTACTACAGTCAAACTAGAAATATCAACACACCTGCATCTAAATATTTCTTCATAATAGCATTTATCAAAAATCCCCAATGTCTCTATTCTCTGCTCCATAAATGGAATTATGTATGTATTATTTACTAGATGCTATAACACTAATGAAAAACACTCACCCTGCTGCCGTCTCTTTCCCAGAGTAATTATTCTCCACTCCAAAGCTGCCAGCATTTGGCCTGGACAGCGCCCTGAACACCTGCATCAGTTGCTCATCCAGTGGCATGGGGTGTGCAGTGCCCTCAGGATCTGTGGTAGCTCTGATATTCAGGGCCTCCAGCGCAGGACGGAGGGCCACTATCTTGGATGCCTGGCTGAATGGCATCTTCAGATTTAACCTGTATGTGGACATATGACCAGAAGGGAATGAATTTGACTGGAAATTGTGCATGTGTGAATAAAGTGATTGAATGCAGTTTAGTTCACTTACCTGTGCATGTGTACATGTGTTGTTATTTTCTTAATTTCTAAAATCTCATCCTTTTTTTCTTTTTCAAAGTTGCCACCTTCGACTTTTAGATGTAGAAAATGAGAACAATTTTCAAACTTTTTATATAAGTTTATGTAAAGTATTGGCTGATAAAAATAAAAAAAATAATCACAATCTCAAAAGGGTGTGTTTCCATTTATGAGCTTACATTACATAGTCCCAATACCAATTTCTAACAACTGAACACACTATATAAAGAACTTTGTATATTAAGGACTACATATAAAACATACCAGCCATCCAGGATAATACAATATATTAAATAACTTAAATTTGTATCCTATTTCTACATATAAAACATACCAGCCATCTAGGATAATACAATATATAAATGATCTTGTATCCTATTTCCACATATAAAACATACCAGCCATCCAGGATAAAACAATATATAAATAACTTTGTATCCTATTTCTACATATAAAACATACCAGCCATCCAGGATAATACAATATATAAATAACTTTGTATCCTATTTCTACATATAAAACATACCAGCCATCCAGGATAATCATCCCATTTTCAGCCTTCACAGAGCGTGCAGCAAATATGAGAAGCTGTATTGGAGACACCATGGTCAAATTAATTATACAATTAAAGGTAATTATGTTTGACGTACATCTCATACTAGTGCAGCACTGGATCCATGTAAAGATAACAAAATAGTATTTAAAGTGAGTGAGGAGAATTGAACGGGGAGATAGACTGGGGACATGTAGAAGGAAGCAGCGGAGGAGGAGGTTGGAAGCGACGGAGTACGGAGCTGACGGGTTAAGCGTTGGAGGCTTCACTTAGAATATCATGTAGTTGCTTAGCGTCAACGAATAAATCATTTAACTGGTCATTATGTGGACTTGGGTTTTCTTTGCGCGACCTTACGTAAATTTGACACGAACTGTGGGATCTTTGGATTGCGTTATCCACTAAGTTATAGACGAAAACGTAATGTCCTATTTCGAGCCCACGCTTGAATTAAGCGTTCAAAATTATATAAGTTTAGGACATTCATCATAGGCATCTGTGTTGTCAACCTGAACACTGAGTGATATCTAACATGATCTGTACCTGTTCATCTACAATAATGTATAGGTTACGTACATCTAGGTTTGAATTGGGGTCAGCATGTAATCCATGACACCATAAAAGTATGGTAGATGAGAAAGACAAAATATTACATTGCAGCAGATGCATAATAAGTACAACAAGAATTAAATTCTTAGAAAAGATAGCTTCTGCAAACTACTTCTGTTCCTGAAACATTACACATTCTGCCAATAGCTTTTTCAGACAAGGACACTCTTAAGAGTTGGAAAAAAACAATAATGCCAATAATAATTCTAAGAGCCACCTACCACATCTAATTTACTGTCTGGACCTGAAGAGTTGAACATCTGTGGGTAGAGGCTTTCCTCTGGAAACCCAGCATTCACCAGGATATCACGAAGTTGGTTCTGGAAATTACAGAAAAAATATTGAGAAGATATGAAATACTCAACCAACCTTAGTGTACATGTAACATGTGGTTAAAATAAAATATTGTTATTTGGTGTGGTGGGACAGTAAATTTAACATCATCCTTTCAGTCAATAGGATAATTAAGCTGTCATATAAAATTCAAAGCCCTCAACTTATATTATAAGCATATGTTTCTTAATAAGGCACATTTATAAAATGAAAAATATTCGTAGTTAAGATCCTTACTTTTTCAGTATCCTGCTAGCTAGACAAAGCTGGTAGCAGTTATTAAAGGATCTTAGAAAAGATTTTTGGTAAATCTTTTAGTAGATGCAAAAAACTGCTCTTTGAATACTGCTAATTAACTGACTGCTGTGTGACATTACCTTGGCCTCACATGTCATTCTTAGAGTGGGCATGGACAAACTCTTCTGCTCACAAAAGTTCCACTCACTGTTTTCACCACCAGACCTGAAACCAAAGGTGAACATATATTTTATAATTGAGGCTTGGTGAAGTATTATGAATATTTCTGTTTAAAAGTTAAAAACTCTGCCACCACCTACCCTGATAAAAAAAATTATCATGGTCCTCATACTAGGCTACCTAACTAGAATCAACTGCATATAAACTAATACAAATTACTATGCTTTATTGTTTTCAATCTTTGTTTTACAAAAATTGGGAAAATGTGTAAATGATGAAATGCTAATAAAGATATGAAAATATAATAAAAGATGAATGACTTCTGCTTGCCAGTTCTCAATCTAAATGACAAAATGTATACAATGTTTTAAAAATATAATAACAGATATAATATTTATTCTGTGAGACTTGTGCCTACCTGGCCTCTTCCCAAGCTTGAAATGCATTAAGGAGAGCCACATGGTCACTACACTGTGTGCCTGCCAGGTTTTTATGCATCCATCCAAGTCGTCTACGATCAGTTGGAGTCACAAATGGTTCTGGGAATGTTGTGCTTGCAGCAATTGTACACATAGCATCACCAACACTGAGGAAAACAACCACATTATTGTCAGTACTGTGAGGAAAACAACCACATTATTGTCAGTACTGTGAGGAAAACAACCACATTATTGTCAGTACTGTGAGGAAAACAACCACATTATTGTCAACACTGTGAGGAAAACAACCACATTATTGTCAACACTGTGAGGAAAACAACCACATTACTGTATGTACTGTGAGGAAAACAACCACATTATTGTCAGTACTGTGAGGAAAACAACCACATTATTGTCAGTACTGTGAGGAAAACAACCATATATTATTGTCAGTACTGTGAGGAAAACAACCACATTATTGTCAGTACTGTGAGGAAAACAACCACATTATTGTCAGTACTGTGAGGAAAACAACCACATTATTGTCAGTACTGTGAGAGAAACAACCACATTATTGTCAACACTGTGAGAAAAACAACCACATTATTGTCAACACTGTGAGGAAAACAACCACATTATTGTCAGTACTGTGAGGAAAACCACCACATTATTGTCAGTACTGTGAGGAAAACAACCACATTATTGTCAACACTGTGAGGAAAACAACCACATTATTGTCAGTACTGCGAGGAAAACGACCACATTATTGTCAACATTGTGAGGAAAACAACCACATTATTGTCAGTACTGTTATTAACTTTAACATCTATGATAAAGCTGAAATATGACATTATGCATCAAGTGGGTTTGTGATATTACATAATAACAAATGATATATTTAGCTTGTTATTAACTCCGATTGTGACTTAATTTACTCCACATTTAAATCTCCTCCACACAAGAAGTATCACACACACCCACACACACACACGCATGCGCACACACACACACACACACACACGTGGACCTACTAGAAGATACAGCCATAAATGATCATCTTTCCCAGTCTGGGCTCTATTGGCAATTTGACCAGGATTTTCCCAAGAGGGGTCAACTCATTGTTCCTGTCCAGGGCACCCATCTCTAAAATTCAGACATTAAATCATGAGTTTTCAAAAACGTTTTTGATAACCTATAAGAAACAACAAAAATTATGTTTTTTTTAGTTGAAGTTAGTTTCAGTATTTGACATGACACTGTTTATGTTGAGACAATATATGAATAGGAATCCTATGTTATTATAAATAAGTGAAAAAAAAACAAGTTTGCTTAAGGCACACTCAAGCATTGCATACCTTTCAGTAAGGCTTCAGCTTCAATGACTGCATCAATAGGTGGCGGTTCCACAGCTTTGGCCAAGAAAGAACCAATCTCTCCAAGCCTCAGTAACTTGATGCTCAGTGCCAATTCAAGAAGTGATGTACGGAAAATCTCAGGGGTTGTGTGCTGTTCTAATCTAAATTTGGCAAAATGGTCATCAATTTTTCAAAAAGCTTTGGATGTTTTTGTACTGTTCATGCAAAACATAACAGAAACAAATTCAAATTCATTTAAATGAACAGCTTTTATTTTTTATAATTCATATAATAATTAATGGTATATTACTTAATGCCATGCAATATGATCTCATCTATGGAAATATCCCAAAAAGCAATTTCAATTATCAAATGAGAAAAACTGTTTTTTACTGTCAATCTTTCATAGAATGTGTTACAACTAATCCCTATGTCTACCCCATACGTGTGTGAGTGTGTGTGTGTGTGTGGGGGGGGGGGTGCACACATCAACATCATTAAAATAGGAAACAAGAGGTTATAATAATAATAGAAATTGTTTACTGCTACTAAGTCCACAAACTTAATTAACACAGTATCTGATAATGTTTTCAAGTAACCCCAAGACTACAGCCTCAATACCTTGAACAGGGAACAGTCTGCCATGAACTTCTACAACTTCCACTGAACCAAAGTAGTCAGTGAATAAGGTTGTGTCCACAGTGGCAGACATAATGACAATACGGAGATCTTTGTAAACATGGACCATGTCTCGTAACATCACCATCAAGAAATCAGTCTGCAAACAGACATTTTACACTTTATAATTGTGTTAAATATGATAATGCAAAATTATTTCTACCATTAAAAAAAACAATAACACCAAGTAAAATGGGAAATACTAATAACTACACAATTACATAATTATACACCCATTTTATTGTTTTTTTTTGGGGGGGGATTTAGTAAAATATAACATTACTATTTGCTTAATACACTCAATTTTTAAAATAAATGTGAGATGTAAAGTAAAAAATAGATTTAGTTTTAAAATTGAGTTCTCTCTTTCACAATGATCCAGATAGAAGTTAATTAAAGAAAAAATATGTGAAGAGATTTTGATATGTAGCATTTCTTACATTAAGATCCCTTTCATGTACTTCATCCAAAATAACATGGGAAACGCCTCGCAAACCATTCTCCAGTTTTCTCAGTATTTTGTGCCTAGAAATAGTGACCACATTAAAAATTTCATAATAATATGCTCTCTCCATCACTTTATTTTAAATAAGTTTCTCGAATATTGTTTAAACATTCATTCAGATAGCAATTTTCAGATTTTTACAAAATTATTTAATTCAAAAGTAATCATCACACAGTACATGTCATGATCAAAATAAACTTTAAATAGTAGGTCATATTTCATCAAAACAGCTGTCTTTCTCTGTAAGTAAAATTTAATTAAATTATGCACATATGTTTTAAGCACATAGAGTTAAATATCTTACCAACAGTACAGTATAAGATGGCACCATATGATATAAGCATGTAGAGTTAAATATCTTACCAACAGTGCAGTATAAGATTTCACCATATGATATAAGCATACAGTGTATCAGTCTTTTTTCATAACAAGTTTAGAAGAAAGTGACATTTTGCAAAAATTTAACAAAAATTGTTTCAGTAGCATTAAACATTGCAATAGAGTAAATGAACTATTATGACATCATTTGCTTAGTAGATGTATAATATGATATTTACCTTTTGCAAAATATATACAAATTTAAGGTAACTCAGTTTACAGACTTAGCAAAGTCAAATAATTCAATTGTAATGAGAAAAATCAAGTGTTTCAAAATAAGTTCCTGCAGACAATAGAGTGGTAAGACAAACCCTGTACAAGCAATTAAAAAAGATGCATACTAAGTATAACATTTAATTCAACCATAATATTTACTCCTGGTTTCTTACACTGTTGATATTATTAAACAGTCTTAACTCAATAAGTTATATGGACAAATTAATTAAACTTTCAGGATAGGTATGAAATGGGCAAACTTAGATAAGATTTTGGTGGTGATCCATTAATAATAATGAGAACTGAGCTGTCACACCCTGAGTACTTCTCTAGTTGCCCGACACACATGCGCGCGTGTGTGCAAATACACAGATATATGTTATTACCATTAAATTTTACATTCTTATCTTTAGGATTTTATTATTATTATTATCATTTTCTATTTTTAAGCCAAAACATTATCATTTTAACTATTTTATTTTTATATCTAAATCTTAAGGATTTTCTTGTTATATAATTACATTTTTTGTGTGTGTGTGTGTCACTTTGAGGAGTCCCATCAATATTTACATTTTTGATATATATTTTGTACATATATATTAGCTGAATAAATATTATTATACAAAAGTCAATAACAAGTGTAAGAAGGGAGTGTGGCATAGAGCCTCTGTACTGTAGGGTGAATTTTATTTACTTGAACCTTAATCTAATATGTTACCTGTCAGTGACCTACATAGATATCCATGCTGTACAGGTACACTGTAAGGTCTTAAAATTTATATAGCGATTTTTCAATTTGAACACTGTACATGTAGTATTATATATTGCAATGACCCACACATAAGGATAAGTGATAAATTAATTATACAATTTTAACACACCTCACTGATGAAAGAAACATATACCCTTTTCATGTGTTAGCTTAACTGCTATTATGTTTTACTGGTTTGTTATGTCAATAAAAGTGGGCCGTGGAGTACAATTTGTAGTCCCCTGATGTGACGCAATGCATCATAATTACTTGAATGCTAAAAATACATGTGGGATTTATGTGAAACATTTTGATGATAGTCATAAAAACAATGTTTTGATCCACAAATTGAAGTATAAAATGTGAAACTTACTCAAGCATTTAGTGATGGATGCAGGGCAGGTGAAGGCATATGGTACATGTACTATGAAGTGATATTTCTTGTGACGTTGAGTGTATACAAATAACTGACAACTGTGGCATAGACCAAACATGGAGCTGGCTTCTGCAAAAGGTAATTTAGCCAAACGAAGAAAGAGAGACAAAAAGCAAGGTGAGTGTCCTATACCTACTGCCACTGTAGAATGGCTTATCATAGGTTATATTTGTTTGAGAACTAGTGCTATACATAGGAGCTACATGTAGTTAATGAAAAACCTTTTTACTATAATTTGTTTAAACTGGAAGAACAATGCCATTTACTGGCAACAGATACAAGTATACAGGTAATACTAAATGCATTTACTGTATCTAGGAGACAAGAGCATCATTTTAAGTGAAAATCATGCATGTATCAGAAACATGGGCCAAGGAATGTACAATAAGGGAGGTTTCTATATTATAAACACCACTTTGACATTTAGAAACACATCTCCAATGTTTTATAGTGGCAAGCTCTTTTAAATTAGTACAATTACTGGTGAGTAAACTTTCAATGACTCTAGGATATTTTCTTGTATTTTCTTGTTTATTTTGATTTTCTAAAAAAATGTATTTATTGTTTATCTTGCCAAAATCTACTATACTGTTCCTTTGATAAAAAAGGCATACATCCATACATGTAATTTGGTCAGAGAATGGTGTGGTGTGGTGATATATATACTTCTGCACTAGTCATATAACAAGACCAAACTCACTACAGTTTATATCAAATCCCGATTTTGACCGGATGTTAATTTCAGACCACAAAATCAACATCAAGAGAAGGAAGCTTGAAGGTCATTCTCGTATGGAAAAAGATGGTTATGATGGTCATGGTATGTACTGTAGGCCCCTAATTAATCACTTGAATGATTAAAAACCAAGAAGATTAATTGGGAAGGGTGGACTGAATGAAACAATAAGTATTTAAATGCAACATTTTTTAAGTTAAAATGTAAAATTGCATTCTTTTTCAGACACCAAAGATAAAATTGAAATTCATAATAAATGTTGAATAGGCTGTAGTTTAATGAGCTTGTAAAATGTAACTGTACACATTTTAATGCTCAACAAATTATTATTATTATTATTATTATTATTATTATTATAAATAAGAAAAAAATCCCCTTTACCAAATGTATTACCATGCATATTTCATCAAATAGGAGAGGCAGAGGAGGAAAATGAAGTGAAAGTGAAACCATGCACTCCTGATTTTTATGCAAAGTATGCTAATAACACAAGTGAGGTAAGTTATAAACCCTTTCAATCTATTACAAAATAACTTGTAACAAATATGTTACACTTCTTGTTTGACCTAATTCTTTGAAATTTATCTTAAAAAAGGAGAGAAAGAAAGGAGAAAGAATTAAAATTGATATGACAAGAACTGTATTATGCCCTTTCCAGTGATAATTGCAATTCTTATTTCCATTAGGCATATAAAAATACATCAGATCCAAAGGGAAGGGCACTAATCATCAATAACAGAAATTTCAACTGTGAAGAACCCCGACTCTCCAAACGTTCAGGAACAGAAAAGGATGTGGACAAAATGGAGGAATTGCTATATCAACTGAACTACAGGGTGGCAGTTCACCATGATCTGACTGCAGAGGTACACATCAATTTATTACTTACATTTGTAGTTATAGCTGATGTTTTGTTACCTTTGTCTAAAATATATAAATTTAACATTTTCACATGTAGTTCATGATGCAATTATACACTTTATTTTTGTAGGGAATTAAGGACCTATTGGAAGAGGAAAGTGCCAAACGTGATCACTCCAAGTATGATTCCTTCATATTGGTGATAATGAGCCACGGACAAGTAGGAGCTGTGACTGGTACAGATGGATATGCTTTGTCTTATGAAATTATTTTAGAAATATTCAACAATGCAAACTGCCCTGCCTTAAGAAGTAAACCCAAGATGGTTTTCATTCAGGCTTGTCAAGGAAGTGAGTAGCACTTAAACATATGTATGAAGTTTTATTTTTTAACAAAAGGGGAAAAATTGAAATTTCCCATAAGTGTGATAGAAGGTGATGGGTACCTATTGATATACAGTACTAGTACTTTTTAAATTAAAACTATCTTTGTACTGATAGAGCCTACACCAAGCATAACTTGTACAGATAATAGAAAAAAGAATGTCCTTATTAATTCATATTCATATATTTGCAGTCACTGTATGGAAGCTTATTGTTCAGACAGTTCAATTATTGATCAGACAAGATATCATATGTCTTCCTCACTGTCATTGTTCATAAATTTCAGTCCATCAACATTATTGTACATGCTCATGTGATCATTCAAAATAAACTCTACTCATACTGATAACATGTAACCTACACAACTCAAATTTTTACAAACTCTACAGAAAATGTAGATTGTGGTGCTAAGCAAGGGCCCCTGTCAAAACCTACCAGGACATTGCCTGAAATCCCGAGTACCAGTGTGGTCCATGAAGCACTTGGAGGTCAAGATGAGACTGTCCCAACAATGGCAGACTTCCTTGTGGCAAAAGCCACCACTCCAAGTGAGAGCAGCTACTTTAATTTTCTGGTGCATCATTATTTGACTGTCAAACATGTTATTCTAACTTAAGAGAAAACAACCAGAAAAATGAAATTCTGTCAGCTTTAATCAGTTGCTGCACCTCTAGTCTGCCATTATTTTAGACACCATTCTGCTCCAAATCTCCTTGATTTTCACCAAGCCTTGAGACTTTGAGATATATTGGATGATCCCCATTTCTTACACATGTGTATTTGAAACCAAGAACATAAAGTACATGTAGAAGTTTCTAGTTAAAAGTTCAATTTTTTCTCCTCTTATAAGTTTTTCACATACCCCCCCTCCCCTGCCTCCAAGAAAGTGTACATGCATGTTAAAAGAGGCAGAACATAGTAAAATTTTCAAAATAAAAAAAAAAGTGACCAACTTGGTATGTAACATGTAATCATTAAGAAATTTAGCACTCGTGCTGATGTTTTTTTTTTCTAATTTGGAACTTGATATTACTGTACGTGTCAATCCCAGACTTTGTGTCATGGAGAAGCCCAGAGAAAGGAACTTGGTTCATCCAGGCCCTTGTGGATGTGTTCAGCAAACATGCCTGTGAAGAAGACGTCCTGTCTTTGTTATCAAAGGTGAGCTGCCATATTTTGCAATATGTCCATCAACAAACATAAATTAACTTTAAATTTCTAAAAATTAAAAGCTACTAAAATGTTATTAAGCTGAGATTTATTTCATATCATATATTTATGTATCTACAGTATAACTACATATTTATACGTTTCACTTCACTTCATTTCATTTTTATATATCTTTATTTTCCTTGAGATGCAAGCAAGTGTTGTCATGAACTTCAGAGTCCAATACCATATTATTCCACCAACTGACAACATTCACATTTGTGACTTTCAACCACCTTTGTTAAAAGATATAACAAGGCAGCAAAGCTGTCAAATGTACAGACAAAAACCAGAAAATAAAAACGCAGGAAATAGGATACTGTCAATTCTGATGAACTAATGTATTATGCTTACTGTAACTGCATAGCCAACATCAAATTCTTATTCTGCATAACATTGGATTAGGATGAAAGTAAAATGTGTATCAAGCATTAGACTAAGTTCCCATACTTAGATCAATCTAACAGGATCAATCCAACTACAAGGGGTTTCTCACTAAATTGCTTTCAGTTTGAGAGTCTTAGGATTCTGGCATGCCAGTTTCAGTAGGCGTGACAGACAACTAAGCCACTTACATTGATTGCAATTTAGCGAGAATTCCCATGGAGATAGATCGATCCACAGTTAGCGTGATAGGGTCTGGAAATAGTCCCTAAGGTGTCAGGCTGATAAGAGTTAAACTTTGGAAATGCCAGAATGAGGTACAGTGAAAATTACACACAAAAAAAAATTGCTTAAACTCATTATATATATATATATATATATATATATATATATATATATATATATATATATATATGTCAATCCTAAGAATCATTCTTGTAACTTAACAAAATACAGAAAATGTTACAAAGTAAGAGTACAGGGCTCCTGGCAGATGGGAGTGATAAGTCACAACTTGAAAATGCCAGTATAGCACTCTATAAACCTGCATTGCCTCCAAAACAGAAAACAATCACACTGGTTTTCAAACACAAGCTGCGCACTTCTGTCTTATGAAACTTTTCACTAAGTTTCAGTATCATAAGTAACATGGTTTTCCCTTAATCGCTATCCTGGCAGCAGTGTCCAAAATAGGGTTTTCTTCAACTTTCATGCAATAAAACATAATACTTAACAGCATAATGACCATCAAATTTTTAATAAAAAAATAAAAGTATCATGAATATTCAGAAAATGTGATTTGGGAAGGTCTTCAAGGCCATGGAAGTTCAGAGTCACACTTTCAAAATGCCAAAATGTAAACAAGAGATAACTGTACTGAAATGATTTTCTTTCCATTTTCAACACCTTTTTTAAAACAAAATGATCAATAAACTGTCATTTTTAAATGTTCAACTAGGAAAATTGTTGACATAGGAAAAATATCAATAGAACAATTTTCAATGTCCAATTTGCTCCATTTGCAGATACTGAACATAGTGAATGATTAAATCTGACAAACTGCAATGATGAGTTCCTTTCCATTTATGATACTTTATTACACAATGCACAATATTATAACAGGTTTACTGTCATTTTTATATAATCAACAAACAATATTGTTAAGAAGCAGAAAATGTCAAAACAACACTTTTACATATCTTATTAGTTCCATAATGAGACTGTTAACATGCGTAAGAATTAAATCTGAAGAAATAACAATTGTATACAAAAATACAGAAAATGCACAGCACTTCAGGTGGATGGGAGTATAAAATCACATCTTGAAGATGCTAGTGTTTGAAAAATAATTTTAAAAAATTTTAAATAAAACGTAAAAAATTCCAATAAAGCTGCTATTCAAACTTTTAATCTAGCTGTATTAACTTGATATTAATAACCCCACCAAGTTTGAGAAAAATAAAGCACTGTTATGCATCTATAGCATGTTGGCATAACACATTCTTTTTGTTGTAAATTATTTGCAATGTTAAACACCATTTATCTGCACAATTATCACCAAATCCTAATTTTGTGACACAGTTAAGAGAGCTAAACCTATGGGACTTTACAGGGAAATCTCAAGGAGTGTTTTATGTAATCTCATTTAATGGCCAATTGAAAATTAATGAGTAGGCAAGTGACTTTATAGACCTTAATTTAATTAGTGATCACCCAAGGGACAATTTTAAAGACTGCTATCCATACAGTACCGTCATATAGCACAAAGGTGTTGCATACATGCTGAAAAAAGTGAAAAAACAGCATTACTTCCCTAAAAATGACCCGATCATGCTGATTTTCAAACTTGACCTGCGTATTATGAATATTCATTAGTTCTGCAAGTTTCAAACCAAAAGGTTAAATGGTTTTCCACTTATCATGTTATCAGTGTTGCATATATGCTGAAAAAAGTGAAAAACAGCATAACTTCCCTAAAAATGACCCAATCATACTGATTTTCAAACTTGACCTGCGTATTATGAATATTCATCAGTTCTGCAAGTTTGAAACCAAAAGGTAAAATGGTTTTCCACTTATGGTGTTATCGGTGCTGCATATATGCTGAAAAAAGTGAAAAAAACAGCATAACCTCCCTAAAAATGACCCGATCATGCTGATTTTCTAACTTGACCTGCGTAATATGAATATATTCATTAGTTCTGCAAGTTTCAAGCCAAAAGGTAAAATGATTTTTCACTTATCATGTTATCAGTGTTGCATATATGCTGAAACAAGACAGCACTGTTCTGCAATGGGTTTACTTCCATTTTTAAAACACTTTTTTAACATAAAACAAAATAAACAGTTTTCTACCATTTGTATATGATCAACTAAGAAAATTGATGAGATGGGAAAAATATCAATAGAACAGTGTTAAATGTCCAATTTCCTCCATTCTGAGATAATGAATATAGTAGATGATTGAATCTGACAAACTGCAATGATATTTATTTCCATTTTTGACACTTTATAACATAATACACAATAACAAGTTTACCATCATTTTTACATAATCAACTAACAATGTTATTAAGATGCAGGAAATGTCAAACAAACACTTTTACGTATCTTATTAGTTCAATAATGAGACTGTTAACATGCCTAACAATTGAATCTGAGGAAATAAGAAAAAACAGCATAACTTCTAAAAGAATGGCCCGATTATGCTGATTTTGGAACTCAACCTGCGTTTTAGTTAGTTTGACTACTCCTGTGAGTATAATGACAATTGGCCTATCTGTTTTTCTTATATTGTGTTATAGCGTTGCATACATGTTGAAAGAAGTGAAAAAACAGCATAACTTCCCTAAAAATGGCCTGATCATGCTGATTTTCGAACTTTTCCTGCGTATTATGAATATTCATCAGTTCTGTAAGTTTCAAGCCAAAAGGTAAAATGGTTTTCCATTTATGGTGTTATCGGTGCTGCATATATGCTGAAAAAAGAGAAAAAATAGCCTAAGTTCACTAAAAATGACCCAATCACGCTGATTTTTGAACTTGACCTGCGTATTATAAATATTCATCAGATCTGTAAGTTTCAAGCCAAAAAGTAAAATGGTTTTCCACTTATCGTGTTATCGGTGCTGTATATATGCTGAAAAAAGTGAAAAAACAGCATAAATTCCCTATAAGTGACCCAATCATGCTGATTTTCGAACTTGACCTGCGTATTATGAATATTCATCAGTTCTGTAAGTTTCAAGCCAAAAGGTAAAATGGTTTTCCACTTATCGTGTTATCGGTGCTGCATATATGCTGAAAAAAGTGAAAAAACAGCATAAATTCCCTATAAGTGACCCGATCATGCTGATTTTCGAACTTGACCTGCGTATTATGAATATTCATCAGTTCTGTAAGTTTCAAGCCAAAAGAAAAAACAGTTTTCCACTTATCGTGTTATCGGTAAAAGTGCACGGCGACGACGGCGACGGCGACGGCGACGACAGACGCAGATGATGGCTATATGTACAGACACATCTGTGTCTGTACATAAAAATGTTAGGAGTTAAACTTGGGGCTTCCAAACTGAATACATAATCTTCAATTATGCAAATCAAATATTCAAATGCATGCACCAGATATGTTCTACATCAGTTGATTATATGTACAAAAGAGTAATAAGTTAGTATAATATGTAGCCAAACCTAAGACCTTGAATAGCAGTTAACGGTTTATTATTGGTCAAAAGTTAACATGATCACTAATAAATATAAACCAATCTTTGCCAAAATAATTAAGAGGATAGAAGAATAGACCATTTATAAAGAAAAGAAGAAAAGTTTAAAATCTAATATTTATTAATGCATGATGTATTTTTAAAACAGCTAATTATTTCTTCTGTTTCAGGCAAATAATCGGGTAGCTAAATTAAAAACATCTGGTGGGAAAAAACAAGTGTTACATATGGAGAGCACTCTGCTGAAGAAAGTATTTTTCTTCCCAGGCATAAAGCGTAAGAAACCCACATTCTGGAACATGTCAGTGGTTGATCTATGTGGTCATCCAAATAAAAACCAATAGATACCCAATAAGTAATAGAAAATAAGTACAAACTTGTAGCACCACTACCATAGTTTTTAGGTTTTTATTGTTTAGAAACACACTTTTATAAACTGAAGTAGAAACTGTTTACTTTTTCATGTTAAAAATGTCTTAAATGTGGTAAAAAACATTAAGCAAGGCTGTGAATAATTCCAGTATGGCTCTTGATTGAAAATGGGCTTACAAACTTTTCCTATAAGGAATGTCCTACCTGATACAGTTATTTTATCAAGAATCAGATCCCTTTAAACTATATCATATCATATTTTTTGTGATTGAAAAGCATTCAGAATGCTACTATAGAAATGTTTCTCTCAAAGAAATTAAACTTCTTTTAAAATGGCCAATCAAAAATTTTACCAAGTTTGCCTTGGTAATTTTACATGATTTATTAATATTTTGTCAAGGATGCAAAATTCAAAGTTTACACCGAGTACGTGGTACAAGCTAGTACCATCTTATCACAGCAACTGTATCTTAGCAACTGTATCAAAACACATGGAAATGGAATCTTATTATTATCCAATATATTTCAGAAAATGAAGAGGCAACCATGAATCCTGAACCATGCAAAAATCAAATAGAAATTTGCCCACAGAAAAATAAAGATCTTAACTTAAAAGGTAATAACATATAATTTAGCATCACAATGATTCTCAGGCGATTTTTTATAATTAAATTTATCAGAAACCCAAGTAAAACCCATATATTAAGTATATGAGCATAACTTAGTAAATAAGTAACAAAAAATCACCAAAATAGGCATTCAGATATGAAACATTGAATACCAAAACAGCTGTGTCAATACCTACTGTATGTATATTCATGGTGTACTTTTCCTTGCAGAAGCTGAAGAGATAACCATAAAGGCTGAATCATGTGAAAAACAAAATGATGTTTGTCCACTAACAAACACTGATCTATTTAAAACAGGTAAAAATAAATTATTAAAGTTATCTATAAATAAATTAATAAAGTCATCTATAAATAAATCTTAGACTAGCAACAGCTAGTATGTCTGTTAAAACTTCAGCTTTGCAACATATTAGTCCACTTTTTATTGGGCTTATTTGCATTTTTAAAAAATCTAAATGTATAACAAAGAGGCTGTACCAGTATTCTGTCTATGAGTTACATGCTTGGACTGCTCCAATGTAAATTATTAAGCAGAAGCAGATCCGTAGCCAGCAATTTCAAAAGGGGTGTTCTTTTTCTGAAAAGGTGGACCTTTTCCCATAAAAACTTCATGTACCTAGATCAAATTTTACCCAGAGTGGACCTTTTCCCAGGAAAAGGGGCATTTCTTTCGAACCTCCCAAACCCCCCAAACCCCCCTGGCTACGCACCTGAGAAGTCACATGTACACCAGCAGTAACTTTTAACTGCTGATTTGCCCTATAAGATATCCAAATCTGCCCCTAGTTACATTCTGTAAGATCATATTGTTACATTCTTTCATGTGTAAAATCAAATAGTCAGTTATTGGTCTTACACTAAGTTCTGATATTAATATGCCTAAAGACAACCAATTTAATGTAAGGAAATTCAGTTTACAACAACTAATCATTTGGGGGGGGGGGGGGGGGGGGGTGTTCAGAACTTGAAACTTTCAGCTTCAAGGCCTATGACATATGCAGTACAATCACCAACTGGCAATGTGAGCAGGAAGACAGCGATGAGGAATTGACAGACAAAGTAATGGAGATGGAAAAGCAGATCATGCACTTATTAATAAATGAGAATATGAAAGCACATGAAAAAGATTTCAAATATGAGAAGAAATTATTTCAAAAGGGAAACATTAAGTCAACTTTCTATTGTAATTTTTTCATAAATATATATATATAACAAGCATGAGTGTGGAACAGAGTGTTCAACAGTCTGGAGCATTTGTACACAATTAAAATTAATAAATCAAATAAACCTCCTGACAATCGGGCATACCTTTTCTCAAGGTAAATTATTTCTTTTCCCAGCTCTCCATGCAAAACTACACACAAAATACTTCAGAACAAAAGAGATTGCTAAAAAAGCAGACAGGCATTTTACAAGAGGGATTTTGGACAACCTGGCTGGATTCAAGAGGGCAGCTGATATGTTCATCAAAAGTATGGCCCATCTTATTGCACTGAATGAAGGTTGTGTGGAGTGTGTGCTAATGTTTGATGCTGCAGAGAAGTTACAAAGTTTCTGGACAGAGTACAAGTCTGGGGATTTATCAAAGCTCCTGACACAAGAGTACATCACCCAAGAACTTGAAGAGATGGAAGGAGGTGAGATGTTATATGTGGATGTATACATTTGTGAACAAGAGTTGGCTACAGCCTGGGATTTCTTCACAAAACCAGGTATGTTTTTGCTCTCAAAGTGAAACGAAAGTGACTGGCTACTTGTATCTGTATAGGAGTGGATGATTTGAACAGGAGAAAACAGTTGTTTTTTAGAAGGCTATGTGGGTCCTTAGAACACAATCAAACTGATTTGATGCTACTATATTACTGTGTAGCTGTACACATTATCGAAGACTTCAAAAGATCATTTTCTTCCTAACTTAAACAAAACTTCAAAATTAAATGGAATACAAAATAATACCAAAATGTGCGGTGGCCCACAAGTGCACTCCAAATTCCAAACGACACTCCCAATTCTAAACCTCACACCGAATACTTAAACTTCACTCCGAATTCGTAAACCTCACTCCGAATTCGTAAACCTCACTCCGAATTCAAAAAGCTCACTCCGAATTCGCAAACCTCACTCCGAATTCGTAAACCTCACTCCGAATTCAAAAAGCTCACTCTGTATTCGTAAACCTCACTCTGAATTCAAAAAGCTCACTCCGAATTCAAAAAGCTCACTCCGAATTTGCAAACCTCACTCCGGATTCGTAAACCTCATTCCGAATTCAAAACGCTCACTCCCAATTCCACTTTGCCCATTCTCATCAAAGTTCTCTTCGAGAAATCTTATGAAACAGTAATTCGTCTGAGACAAATAATTTTTTTTTTTAGCTGGGCGCTTCCAGTGAAAGGTTGGAGAGAGTTTTAGCAAACAGTGCGAATTGTGTTACATTTTGGTTTGCATGATACATACCTTACGAAAATAAACCAACAGTTTACGTCACAAGGTCAATTGACTTCTCCAGCTATTTTCAGTATTTTTCACAATTACACACACACACATTCACACACTCTCTCTCGCCAGGGACACAAATTGGGGGCAAGAAGCAATTTACAGGTTTACCATTATAAATAAAAGGACAAATTAAGTGACACTGCTCCCAATTTTCTCAACATAGGATTGATACTACTAATAATCCATACATGTCAGGGGTGGATCCAGGATTATTTGAAGGGGGATCTGTTTTTTTTTTTTTTTTTTTTTGGAATGACAGGCTGCACATGCAGAGCTGCCCCCCCCCCCCCCCTTATAGGGCGAACAGTGCTATTTGGTACGTTTTAGAACTATTGTTCAAAATTCTAATTTTAACATTGGTGTGATTTTTTTTTATAGAATTCAAAAGGGGGGTCAAGACCCCCCTCACACGCCTCCTCCCCCCCCCCCCCCCCCATCCACCACTGCATGTTATTCATTCGAAATCGATTAAAAAAGTGTAATTAATCTGATTAATTTCAATTATTAGATTATCTATGATCTTAGATGAATATTTCAGCTGCAAAAGAGTGAGGGGCTACTAATTACTATTATCAAGTATACTCGGTTATATAACAGGTACATGTGTAGGCCTACAGTATATGATAATACGGATTGTTTTGCCCATTTATAAATAATATAAGCCAATGTCGACACCCTGAAACATGTTATCTGTATTAAACATTCATTTCAAAATAATCATGTGAAAATGCTCGAAGTTGTAAATAATAAATAACGCACGTTTATTTACATACATGTACATGTAGTGCATAAATCTGATCCTTCCAACGCTGTTTCAACTCGTAATTCTGTTCTCATATTCATAATACATGTATAATTCCTTAAAACGACACACACAAGAAAACACGTAAACATAATATATTTTAATTGTGACTTGCTGTTAAGTACATGTATGTTTATCCCTATTTTCTTCATTTCTTCTATTTCCTTGAGCTTAAAAGGGTCATACATCTACGTCATCATTTTGTAAATGGGAATACAGTGCACCAAGTAGTATGAAAAATAACTAGTTTTCACACGAAGCCCTCTATTGGCAAAATCCCCTAGCCCATCTTAGAATATTACTTCCGACTTTATACGGCAGTGAACGAGGTTAAAATATGAATTCGGAGTGAGGTTTACGAATTCGGAGTGAGCTTTTTCAATTCGGAGTGAGGTTTACGAATTTGGAGTGGGGTTTACGAATTCGGAGTGAGGTTTACGAATTCGGAGTGAGCTTTTTCAATCCGGAGTGAGGTTTACGAATTCGGAGTGGGGTTTACGAATTCGGAGTGAGGTTTACGAATTCGGAGTGAGCTTTTTCAATTCGGAGTGAGGTTTACGAATTCGGAGTGGGGTTTACGAATTCGGAGTGAGGTTTGTGAATTCGGAGTGGGGTTTACGAATTCGGAGTGAGGTTTGCGAATTCGGAGTGGGGTTTACGAATTCGGAGTGAGGTTTAAGAATTGAGAGTGAAGTTTAAATATTCGGAGTGAGGTTTAAGAATTGAGAGTGAAGTTTAAATATTCGGAGTGAGGTTTAAGAATTGAGAGTGAAGTTTAAATATTCGGAGTGAGGTTTAGAATTGGGAGTGTCGTTTGGAATTTGGAGTGCACTTGTGGGCCACTGTAAAAATGTACACACTAAATATTTTTTTCGAAGTAAAATATCAGATGACATGCCTATATGTACATGAATGTTATATTAACATTTTTATATCATCAGTGTAATAAAAATTACAATTTGCAATTTTTTCATCCAACCCTGTCTTGTAGGAGAACCAGAAACAAAAACCAATATAGAATTGCCCTCTACATCTGGCACTAAAGTAAAGCAAGAGAGACCACTGGTTGTTGAGCAAAGCACTAAAGTGGAACTTGGAACAGTACATTATCAAAACAGTTACTACATCATGAAGTCAGAAAAAGAAACTGCTGCAATGGTAATTCATATATAGGAATCAAATTATTATTTTTTTTTTCATTTTAAATTATTTTATAGACGAAAAGCCAAAAGATCTTAATCAAAATATATAATTCTTTGCAAGCAAATCATGCATTATTGTACCACCAGCGTTAGCGCTGGCGGTACACATGGTTTCAGTCCCATCCGGATCGCTCCGCCGGCTCTGCCGGACGGCAACCATTACCGCTTCTCCTCCTAGACGGTACCCATCTCTTGGATTTAGGTCACCTATAATCTCAACTCGTTCCACGTAAAATTTGGGCTTTGTCGGTATTGGGTCTAGGTGTGGCACTCATTGCAATGCACCCTTGTCCAAAAATGGCAAAATTAAATGCTAATTATCTACCCTACGGAAGGGGTTATGGGAAAAATTTCTACAGACGGCTTTCCAAAAGTCATATGTGTAGATTTCAAATATGCCCTTGGATTTAACCTTTGACCTTTACTTCAAGGTCAAACGGGCCAAAATTTTCAAAAAAATAATTTTTTACGAAAAAAAAATATTTTGCCCTATTATTCAGACACCACACAGACTAAATCAATAATATTATTGGAAAGTGTTACCCTTCAGGTCATCTCTCATCTCCGTGAATTTGGGGCCAATCGGTGCATTTTCACGGGAGTAGCGGCCATAAGATGCCGAAACTGAAAACTGTCTCTAATTCGGGAACCGTTAATGCTAGAGACCCATTCTTTTTTGCACTTTGTAGAGCATGTAAAGCCCAACACTGAAAGTGGTCTCCGTTTTTTTGTATTCCAAACGGTTTTCGAGTTACGCTATCAAAAAGTACATATTGGTGGTGAAAGCAAAATGTGCAGTGCGGTATAGTCAGTTGGCTAAGTCCAAATTTTATCCAGAATTGTGCAATAGATGATAAAAGCATGAAACTTTCCACGATGAATGACCATTGGGTGTTCGTCTATTTTGGATCGGGGGGTTGACAAACACCCAATGGTCATTCATCGTGGAAAATTTCATGCTTTTATCATCTTTTGCACAATTCTGGATAAAATTTGGACTTAGCCGCCTGACTACTTTTCACCATGAACTAAACTTTGCATATTTTGCTTCCCTTTTATCTCCAAAACTGGCAGAGATAGGTCCATAGTTACTATTGAACTTGAATAGGAAGTCATATACTGGCAATCTAAATGTGACCTTGAAATTGACCTTTGACCTACTTTTCACCATGAACTAACCTTTGCAAATTTTGCTTCCCTTTTTTCTCCAAAACTGGCAGAGATAGGTCCATAGTTACTATTGAACTTAAATAGGAAGTCATATACTGGCAATCCAAATGTGACCTTGAAATTGACCTTTGACCTACTTATCACAATGAACTAAACTTTGCAAATTTTGCTGCCCTTTTATCTCCAAAACTGGCAGAGATAGGTCCAAAGTTACTATTGAAGTTGAATAGGAAGTCATACACTGGCAATCTAAATGTGACCTTGAAATTGACCTTTGACCTACTTTTCACCATGAACTGAATTTTGCAAATTTTGCTTCCCTTTTATCTCCAAAACTGGCAGAGATAGGTCCATACTTACTATTGAACTTGAATAGGAAGTCATACACTGGCAATCTAAATGTGACCTTGAAATTGACCTTTGACCTACTTTTCACCATGAACTGAACTTTCCAAATTTTGCTTCCCTTTTATCTCCAAAACTGGCAGAGATAGGTCCATAGTTACTATTGAACTTGAATAGGAAGTCATACACTGGCAATCTAAATGTGACCTTGAAATTGACCTTTGACCTACTTTTCACCATGAACTGAACTTTCCAAATTTTGCTTCCCTTTTATCTCCAAAACTGGCAGAGATAGGTCCATAGTTACTATTGAACTTGAATAGGAAGTCATATACTGGCAATCTTAATGTGACATTGACCTTTGACCTACCTTTTG
Source organism: Lingula anatina (assembly GCF_051362555.1). NCBI lineage: Eukaryota > Metazoa > Brachiopoda > Lingulata > Lingulida > Lingulidae > Lingula > Lingula anatina. The sequence goes on along the minus strand of NC_141769.1, from coordinate 3,167,621 downwards.
ATGAACTTTTGATATATTTTTTTGCATATTTTGAAAATTCTTGTTGAGTGCATTTTTACAGCTTGTCAAGCAAAAGACTGGTGGCTGTGTCCCTTATTTTGTGTATGTTGGGGTCTATACGAATGCGCTTGCTCCAGCTGGTGGTACAATATTCGGAGGCGGTATCGCCTCTCTGATCCTCTAGTTTGAATATGCATTTATCCCATCATATCTTCCTAAACTGACCACTTTTCTCACACTGTCAAGTATTATTTTAATATTTTAGTGTGAAGTTTGGGGATCCATATTTACACACATATCACCCCGTGTGTCATGCATGTGGAAGGAGTTGGCTTTGCATTTAAAGTTTACAGAGGAAGATACACAAGCCATTATGTCCCAGCACCCTAATGAAGAAGAAGCACAGTGTTTAGAATGCTTAGAAAGTTTCCTAGAGAGGAACTATGACCAACCTGTTGAACAAATCACAGCACAACTGCTTACTGCTTTGTACATGATGCATCAATCAACATTTGCTGGTGAGAAATATACTTTAGCTGAATATTACTGGTTTTTAAATTATTTAGAAAAATATAAACTGAACAGTTACACCCTTCCTAAAATGTATCAGATTATGCACTCTGAATAGGTATTGATAATTTTCTTTTTATTTTCTTACATACCTAATCTTAAAATCATGCTTAATCATCAACTGTCATTAAATAAGTTGTCATAGCTATTATTAACTATTACGAAGTACTATTGTATTTTTTCAGTTTTATACAGTTAACAACTGCAACTATTTTTTCATAGCCATCCATATTACTTACAGAGACTGTGGCTGATCTACTAACAATGGAAGGTCTCCCAGTGTGTCAGGAACTTATTCAAAGACCAGTGGTGTGTGACACCTTGTCTTCTGATGCTAATTATAAAGACTATGAGAAATATTACTCTGGAGAGGACAGTGGCAGTGGCAATGACTCAGACAGCAATAAAAGATGTCTGGGAAATACAAAATATAATTTGAAAGGTAAAAATTCACATTTTCTGAATATTCATAATACTTCTATTCTATCATTAAAAATTGATAGACATAATGCATCAAAACTTAAGAAAACTCTATTCTAGGCACTGTCGCCATAGTGCCCATTAAAGAAAACCATATTACTCATTCTTCTCAAATTTACAAAAAAGAAACACGGGCCTTAAATGCAACTTCCTTTGGAAAAACAGTCTGTTTAGTTAATTGTACCATCAGCGTTGACGCTGGCGGTACACATGGTTTTAGTCCCGTCCGGTCTGTTACGCTGGCTCCGCCGGCTCCGTTGGCTCCGCCGCCATGTTACCGTTACCGCTTCTCCTCCTAGACGGTAAGGGCCTCCATACCCATCTCTTGGATTTAGGTCACCTATTATCTCAACTCGTTACACGTAAAATTTGGGCTTTGTCGGTATTGGGGTCTAGGTGTGGCACTCATTGCAATGCACCCTTGTCCAAAAATGGCAAAATTAAATGCTAATTATCTACCCTACGGTAGGAATTATGGGAAAAATTTCTACAGACGGCTTTCCAAAAGTCATATGTGTAGATTTCAAATATGCCCTTGGATTTGACCTTTGACCTTTATTTCAAGGTCAAAAAAATTATTTGCGCTGTTAATCAGACACCACACAGACTTAACCAATAATATTATTGGAAAGTGTTACACTTTGGGTCATCTTTCATCTCCGTGAATTTGGGGTCAATCGGTGCATTTTCATGGGAGTAGCGGCCATAAGATACCGAAACTGAAAATTGTCTCTAATTTGGGAACCGAATGCTAGAGACCCATTGTAGAGCCGCATTTTGCAACCGACCGCATTTTGCAACTGGTTGCAAAATACGTTCAGTTGCAAAATGCGGTCCTACTAAGTAGAGCCGCATTTTGCAACTGAACGCATTTTGCAACTGCAACGCATTTTGCAACCAAAGAAAATTGTGAAAATGCATTTTGCAACTGCAACGCATTTTGCAACCAGGATTTATTTCTAAGTCCCTGAAACAGCTTGAAGTACGAGACAGGTAGAATTGGAGTGGGGACAGGTTTGCTTCGACTATGTATGCTGAAACTGGCCAGGCTGCCCCTGGGGTGGATGAAAATATAAAACTTATTTCACACTGTAATTTCCTAAACCATCAGAGTTAGGAACTCTAAACGTTAATAAACATTTTGTTAGGCATATGCATGGGATTTCGGATTTTTTTTAAATTTGGGGTGTGACCGTCCCTAGGGGTGGTTGATTGTACTTTTTACTTCGTATTTTTCTCCTATCTACCCTTATATTTTCAGAATTAGGAAATAAAAACGTTGGGGATTAATACACTATCGTAAGAAATGTGCATGGGCACTTCGGAAATTTATTGTGACATGGGTGTGGTTGTCCCTGGGGTGGTTGATTCTAATTTTACAACGTATTTTCTGCTATCTGCCCATTGTATCGGCCATTTGAGTTAAAGCATGAAACGTAGCTACAGTATAATTTGGGATGTTGAATGGCATTTAATTTTTTTGACTTAGGGTGTGGTCCTGGGGGTGGTTAAATATAATTAGACGTTGTAATTTCTGCTATCTAACTTTAGACCATATAAGTTAGGAACGGAAGGCTATGGGAATTGAAAACATGTCTTTAGAGATATGTATGGATCCTTCTGGGGTATTGATGGGTGTGGCCGTCCCTGGGGGTGGTTGATTCTATTTTTTGCACCGTTACTTCTACTATCTAGCCTTAGAGTTAGGAACATGAAATGTTGGGGATTGATAATGAATGTACATGGGTCTTTGAGGAATATAGGGAACAGCAGCAGCGCACATAGCACTAAACGCACTTACAGTCGTAGGCATGAATATAGGTCAAGGAATCCAGTTAAAGCTGTCCTTTTGACCCATGCTAACAATAAGGCCCTACACACTCAGAAATCCTGGCGTTCAACTAGCCGTTGTGTCGTAATACAAAACAAATATGTTAATGAATCATAAATAGTAATTAGCATGTGTGTTGCTATACAGAGGCTATGCACAAGAATTCCTGAAAGTATGGGGTCTTGCATGGGTTTTTAATTAACTTGACCTACATTCAAGCATACCGCTGAAGGTCTGTATTAAGTGCTGTCTGCTGCTTTCTTTGCATTCCCCTTCCTTCTTAACTCGAAGACAGCTTGTAGTGTTCACAAATATAATTCCCAGACATGTAAATTAATTTGATTAGAGTCGATTGCTTGTGCACTCGACTCGTTTTATGGCCTTACCTGTAGTTATGTAACTTACGTAAGTGGACGTGTGCAATTTGAATAATTAAAATTAGTATGCACCGCCAAATACAGCAGAATCCACTAGGAAATTACAATGTGAAATAAATTTTATATTATCGTCCACCTCAGGGGCAGCCTGGCCAGTTTCAGCATACATAGTCGAAGCAAACCCGTCCCCACTCCAATTCTACCTGTCTCGTACTTCAAACTGTTTCAGGGACTTAGAAAAAAATACTGGTTGCAAAATGCGTTGCGGTTGCAAAATGCGTTTTCACGATTTTCTTTGGTTGCAAAATGCGTTGCAGTTGCAAAATGCGTTCAGTTGCAAAATGCGGCTCTACTTAGTAAAACCGCATTTTGCAACTGAACGTATTTTGCAACCGGTTGCAAAATGGGGTCGGTTGCAAAATGCGGCTCTACACCATTCTTTTTTGCATTTTGTAGAGCATGTAAAGCCCAACACTGCTGGTGGTCTCCGTTTTTTTGTATTCCATACGGTTTTCAAGTTACGCTGTATCAAAAAGTACATATTGGTGGTGAAAGCAAAATGTGCAGTACAGTAATGGATAATAAATTTTGAACCCCGGAAAAATATAACATAAGGCTTGGCGAGGCAGACAACTTGTGGTCAAAAATGACATTATTTCATCAAATTTGAACATCTGGAACTTCAGAGCACCTCCCATTTCAAGAATTTTGACCAAAATGACCTTTTCTTTATTTTAATTAATTTTTTCTGTACGAAATTTATGGCACATTAATGTAACTCCAAAATTATAACATTTAGTCCCTTATATCTCCAAAACTGGCAGAGATAGGTCCATAGTTACTATTGAACTTGAATAGGAAGTCATATACTGGCAATCTAAATGTGACTTTGAAATTGACCTTTGACCTACTTTTCATTATGAATTGAACTTTGCAAATTTTGGTGCCCTATTATCTCAAAAACTGGCAGAGATAGGTCCATAGTTACTATTGAACTTGAATAGGAAGTCATGTACTGGCAATCTAAATGTGACCTTGAAATTGACCTTTGACCTACTTTACACCATAAACTGAACTTTGCAACTTTTTAATGCTTTTATTTTCAAAACTGGCAGAGATACGCCCATAGTTACTATTGAATTTGAATAGAAAGTCATCAGAGGCAATTTACTGTGACCTTGAAATTGACCTTTGACCTACTTTTCATCACGAATTGATCTTTGCAAATTTTGGTTCCCTTTATCTCCAAAACTGGCAGAGATAGGTCCATAGTTGCTATTGAACTTGAATAGGAAGTCATATACTGGAAATTTACTGTGACCTTGAAATTGATCTTTGACCTACCTTACTATGAACTGAACTTTGTACCATTTTTAGTTATATATATTTTTTGCATATTTTGAGAATTCTTGTTGATTGCATTTTTTACAACTTGTCAAGCATAAGACTGGTGTTGGTATCCTTTTTTGTGTGTGTGGGGTCTATACGATCGCGCTTACTCCAGCTGGTGGTACAATATTCGGAGGCGGTATCGCCTCTCTGATCCTCTAGTTTTTCTAGAAGTTATTCATTTTTTGTGAAAATTTGATTTTTTCGTATATTGGCATTTTTTTTTTTTTTTTTTTTTTGTGCATTGTTATTTTCTGCTTTTTGTCTGTACATTTGACAGCTTTGCTGCCTTGTTTTTATATAAAGATTAGAACTCAAACATGCTTATACAAAAGGCCATACTATTTTTTCTCAATTTTATCTTGGGATAATAAATATTATCTATGCACTTGTGATGGATAACAATACAATTTCTTCAGATGAAAATGAACACCAGAGTGACCAGACCTACCAAGCATGGCTAAAAAAGGGAGAGGCCAATACATGTAGTTATGTAGAAGTTGATCTTTATCATGACAGTGAAGCTGATGAAACTACAAACTCTATGAATACTAAACCAAGTCCTGAAAATGAAAAATCACTCCACATAGTGAAGCTCCAGTCTTTGCTTTCATCAAAAAACACTCCAGCAGATAAGAAGCATGTGGAGGATATTGTAAAATTACTTGAACCTTCTCCTGAACTTTTTACAAAAGTAAAGAAAGATGAGCAGAAAAAACTTGCTTCCATGCTTCTTTGTGTAGGCTGTGATTCAGTTAAAAATGCAAAAGTGTGCAGAAATTTGAAGCAAAAAATTTTGAAACTTGCCTCCCTTCATAAAGCTTTTGCCAGTCTTCTAAATACAGAGCTGTTAGAACTGCTGCATAATGGTGAAGGAGATAATACATTACATTTAAGTGAAAACTGGAAACTTCTGTCACAAACACCTAAAGGAGAGCTTCAAACCTGGCAAGCCATTGCTGATATCTTTACAAAGCAACTAAGAAACAACGAGAGAAAAAAGACAAACATTCTTAAAATTCTTGCTAGAAACACAACCTTGCTGAAGTTTGTTCTTCAAAAAATCGAAGAAGGTCTTGCTGACTATAGTCTGCTGCAGATTCAGGACAGAAGATCTGCAAAACTAAAGCCCTGTATAAAGATTAATAAGTCAAAGAAAGTATTAACCAATTGCAAGGAGATAATTAAAAAAGTACTCAATCATCTTTACCAGACCCATAACACTAGAATCCTGTCAGCAGTGGAGAGGAGGTTATTTCTGGATGTGCTGTCACAGCATGCTGAGGTCCATGGTAGATGTTATTCTGCTGAAGAAGAAAATGCTGTGATTCTGTTGCAGTGTTTTTTAACACAAAATGACATCACTGACTCAAAGCAGTTAAAATGTATGAAAATCTTAGCCAAGTATCGGAGAACATCTGAAGAGGTGCTCAAACAACTTTACCAGACCCACAACACTAGAGCCCTGTCAGCAGTGGAGAAGACATTGTTTCTGGATGTGCTGTCACAGCATGCTGAGGTCCATGGTACATGTTTTTTTGCTGCAGAAGGAAATGCTGTGATTCTGTTGCAATACTTCTTAACACACAAAGACATTACTGAATTAGAGCAGTCAAAATGTATGCAATCCTTAGCCAAGGATGAAGCCTTATCTAAAGGTGTGCTCCATCAACTTAACCAGACCCACAAATCTAGAACCCTGTCAGCAGTGGAGAAGACATTGTTTCTGGATGTGCTGTCACAGCATGCTGAGGTCCATGGTAGATGTTATTCTGCTGCAGAAGGATATGCTGTGATTCTGTTGCGGTATTTCTTAACAAGCAAAGACATTACTGAAATAGAGCAGTCAAAATGTATGCAATCCTTAGCCAAGGATGAAGCCTTATCTAAAGGTGTGCTCCATCAACTTAACCAGACCCACAAATCTAGAACCCTGTCAGCAGTGGAGAAGACATTGTTTCTGGATGTGCTGTCACAGCATGCTGAGGTCCATGGTACATGTTATTCTGCTGCAGAAGGAAATGCTGTGATTCTGTTGCAGTGTATTTTAACACAAAATGACATCACTGACTCAAAGCAGTTAAAATGTATGAAAATCTTAGCCAAGTATCGGAGAACATCTGAAGAGGTGCTCAAACAACTTTACCAGACACATACCACTAGAGCCCTGTCAGCAGTGGAGAAGACATTGTTTCTGGATGTGCTGTCACAGCATGCTGAGGTCCATGGTACATGTTTTTTTGCTGCAAAAGGAAATGCTGTGATTCTGTTGCAATACTTCTTAACACACAAAGACATTACTGAATTAGAGCAGTCAAAATGTATGCAATTCTTAGCCAAGGATGAAGCCTTATCTAAAGGTGTGCTCCATCAACTTAACCAGACCCACAAATCTAGAACCCTGTCAGCAGTGGAGAAGACATTGTTTCTGGATGTGCTGTCACAGCATGCTGAGGTCCATGGTACATGTTATTCTGCTGCAGAAGGAAATGCTGTGATTCTGTTGCAGTGTTTTTTAACACAAAATGACATCACTGACTCAAAGCAGTTAAAATGTATGAAAATCTTAGCCAAGTGTTGGAGAACATCTGAAGAGGTGCTCAAACAACTTTACCAGACCCACAACACTAGAACCCTGTCAGTAGTGGAGAAGACATTGTTTCTGGATGTGCTGTCACAGCATGCTGAGGTCCATGGTTCATGTTATTCTGCTGCAAAAGGAAATGCTGTGATTCTGTTGCAGTGTTTTTTAACACAAAATGACATCACTGACTCAAAGCAGTTAAAATGTATGAAAATCTTAGCCAAGTGTTGGAGAACATCTGAAGAGGTGCTCAAACAACTTTACCAGACCCACAACACTAGAACCCTGTCAGTAGTGGAGAAGACATTGTTTCTGGATGTGCTGTCACAGCATGCTGAGGTCCATGGTAGATATCATTCAGCTGAAGAAGGAAATGCTGTGATTCTGTTGCAATACTTCTTAACAAGCAAAGACATTACTGAATTCGAGCAGTCAGAATGTATGCAAATCTTAGCCAAGGATGCAGCCACATCTGAAGAAGTGCTCCAGCAACTTAACCAGACCCACAAACCTAGAACCCTGTCAGCAGTGGAGAAGACATTGTTTCTTGATGTGCTGTCACAGCATGCTGAGGTCCATGGTACATGTTATTCTGCTGCAGAAGAAAATGCTGTGATTCTGTTGCAATACTTCTTAACAAGCAAAGACATTACTGAATTCGAGCAGTCAGAATGTATGCAAATCTTAGCCAAGGATGAAGCCACATCTGAAGAAGTGCTCCAGCAACTTAACCAGACCCACAAATCTAGAACCCTGTCAGCAGTGGAGAAGACATTGTTTCTTGATGTGCTGTCACAGCATGCTGAGGTCCATGGTGCATGTTATTCTGCTGCAGAAGAAAATGCTGTGATTCTGTTGCAATACTTCTTAACAAGCAAAGACATTACTGAATTCGAGCAGTCAGAATGTATGCAAATCTTAGCCAAGGATGAAGCCACATCTGAAGAAGTGCTCCAGCAACTTAACCAGACCCACAAATCTAGAACCCTGTCAGCAGTGGAGAAGACATTGTTTCTTGATGTGCTGTCACAGCATGCTGAGGTCCATGGTGCATGTTATTCTGCTGCAGAAGAAAATGCTGTGATTCTGTTGCAATACTTCTTAACAAGCAAAGACATTACTGAATTCGAGCAGTCAGAATGTATGCAAATCTTAGCCAAGGATGAAGCCACATCTGAAGAAGTGCTCCAGCAACTTAACCAGACCCACAAATCTAGAACCCTGTCAGCAGTGGAGAAGACATTGTTTCTGGATGTGCTGTCAATGCATGCAGAGGACCATAGTAGATATTTCCCTGCTCTAGAAAGAAAGACTGTGATTCTGTTGCAGTGTTTTTTAACACAAAATGACATCACTGACTCAAAGCAGTCAAAATGTATGAAAATCTTAGCCAAAGATGCACGGGAATCTGAGGCTTTGCTGAAGCTACTTTACCAGACCCATACCAATAGAACCTTGTCAGCAGTGCAGAGAACATTGTTTTTGAATGTGCTGTCACAGCATGCTGAATTCCATGGTAGATGTCATTCTGCTGCAGAAGGAAATGCTGTGATTCTGTTGCAATACTTCTTAACAAGCAATGACATCACTGAATTAGAGCAGTCAAAATGTATGCAAATCTTAGCCAAGGATAAAGCCACATCTAAAGAAGTGCTCCAGCAACTTAACCAGACCCACAACACTAGAACTCTAAAAGGATGGGCATCTGAGGCATTGCTGAAGCTACTTTACCAGACCCATACGAATAGAACCTTGTCAGCAGTGGAGAGAACATTGTTTTTGAATGTACTGTCACAGCATGAAGAGGTCCACGGTAGCTGTATTTCTGCTGTAAAAGGAAATGCTGTGATTTTGTTGCATTTTTTGTCAACAATCGTCACCACTGACTCAGATTACACAGAATGTATGAAAGTTTTAGCTAGGGATTCATGGGCATCTGAGGAAGTGCTCAAACAACTTTACCAGAGCCATACCACCAGAAATCTGTCAGCTGTGGAGAGGACATTGTTTTTTAATGTGCTGTCACAGCATGCAGATGTCCACAGTAGCTGTATTTCTGCTGCCAAAGGAAATGCTGTGATTTTGTTGCAATATTTCTTAACAAGCAATGCCTTCACTGACTCAGATCAGTCAGAATATATGAAAATCTTAGCTAAGGATAGGTGGACTTCTGAGGAAATACTTAAACAACTTTACCAGACCCATACCACCAGAAATCTGTCAGCAGTGGAGAGGACATTGTTTCTGGATGTGCTGTCACAGCATGCAAAAGTCCACGGTAGATGTTTCCCTGCTGCAGAAGGAAATGCAGTGATTCTGTTGCAATATTTCTTAACAAGCAATGACATCACTGACTCAGATCAGTCAAAATGTATGGAAATCTTAGCCAACGATTTATGGGCATCTGAGGAAGTGCTTAAGCAACTTCACCAGACCCACAACACTAGAACTCTAACAGAAGTGGAGAAGACATTGTTTCTTGATGTGCTGTCACAGCATGCAGAGGTCCATCGGAGTTCTTACAAATCTGCAGAAGGGAAAACTGTGATTCTGTTACAATATTATTTCACAAACAAGAACATTACTGAGACAGAGCAGTTAAGTTGCATGGATATCTTAGCCAAAGACGAGTTCACATCAGAATGTGTTCTGAACCAGTTTTGCCAACCTCACACTATTAAGGACATCCCAGAATCAATATTCCTAGATGTGCTGTCACAGCATGTACAAGTACATGGAATAAGTCTAGGTGCTTATTCATATCATATGGACATAATGCTAACCATAACTGAAATTTTTATACACTTCTTGACTTCTCAAAGTTCTTATTTTAACACTTCTAATAGAAAACCATTAGAATTGAAAACAAGTGAAGACAGGGAAATGACTACATGGAAAAGCATCTTTGAAAAAGACAAATCCCTTTCAATGAAGGCATTGGAAAAGTTGCTTCAATACCATGAATCAGGTGATCTTTCACTTACGGGCTGGGAAATTATGTCAGACTTGACATGCCAACATATCAAAGTTCATGGACGAGAAAGTCTGCCATCTTCTTTAAGAGCATGGCGTGTAAAAGACAGCACCAACTAGCAAGAATTATGAAACATGTGTATGACAGAAATATGCTTGAAGTAATAATAATAATAATAATAATAATAATTTATTTTTCTATGGCGCATTCCATTAAAAATCTCAATGCGCCTTACAACATTCACTTAAAAGAGCTAAATAACACAATACTAATATAAGAACACATTACAATTTTAAAGGACTAAGAACTAATTTAAAGAAACAATTATTCATATTCTAAAATGATAAGAACCTAAAGTGACAACATTTAAAATTAATCATAAAATTACAGTACACCTTATTAAAAACTAAAATGAACTATATGATATTTACTGATAGGCTATTCTAAAAATATGAGTTTTCAAAAGCTTTTTAAAAGTATCTATGTCACCTGCTGCTCGTATTTCAGAGGGTAAGGTGTTCCAAACTTTGGGTGCATATATCATAAATGCCCTTTCACCGTAAAATTTACCAGCTTTTTTCTCTAAGACACTGTGTTCTAAAAGTAAATGACTAAAAGTTGAAGACCTGGTAACTCTTCCATGCTGATGTTGCTTCATAAGTTCTGAGATATAAAGTGGTTTATTCTCAGTGACTGCTTTAAAAATGACACATAAAATTTTAAATAAAATTCTCTCTCTTACTGGAAGCCAGTGAAGTTCCATCAAAACAGGTGTTATATGCTCTCGGCTGTTCCATCCCATTTTAGTTACCAGCCTAGCTGCAGAATTTTGAATTAATAACCTTGCGCGCGTTATACGTCACAGGTCTTGCGTAACTACCCACGTGCTACGATTTTTCCCTTGGGGGGGCAGCAAGCGGCCATATTGTACAGGAGCAATGTATAGATGGGTGAAAACGATACGTTGTTTTTAACCAAAAACGATGTCCCCGGGGCGAAACTGCCAACACCAAAAGTAAAGGAGCATACCAGCGTTGTTATGAAACGATGTGGTTAGCCTGTCAGTGACGAGTTAGGGAGAAAAGAGCAGCACTGATAGCAAGGTACTGTATACACGTGAACCGGCAAAGTTAATGATGATTTCATGTTGCAAAAGCATAATTAAATGAGTTAGTTATTTTCCAAACGATATTATTTGAATAGCAGATACGTAAATCAAACTAACAACAATAAACATTTTTGATGACATTGAAAATCAAAACCTGCGGTGCATGATAGGTTGGGGAGGACACTGCCACAGCAAGTAATGCATGAATTTTGTTACACAACACCATATGCTTGTGTCATTGTTAACTCGGTGGTATTATTACTCAATTTACTGCTCAAATTAATACCTGATACTATTTCTCAGGCTACCAAGTACAAATCAACTTATTTTGTGGCAATTGACCTCCATGTTCCATCTTGTGTGCAGGTTGTTTATTATTATTATTATTTGTTCAAGCACATTTTAATAAAGTGTCTATGCTTTAACAAGAGAAATTTATGCTGAAGTTTAAAAGGTTAAATCATCAGTAGTATGTACAATTAAAGCTATTAATTTGATTATGCATATTTGATTTTCAATTATCTTGATTATCATATGAGGTTTCTGCATTTTTCTCTTGCCCTCGAATCAATATCTAATAAGTAAATTGATAGTGCTTTATTACAATTTTTGCTTTATACTTTCAGATGTAAAAACTGTGTAGCAGTTGGTAAAGCTGTAGAGATTGATGTGAGCATATAGATCAGCGGAAATGGTATTAGAGAAACTAGGAGGACAAGACATAGATAATGTACTAGTAGATCCATCATCACAGCAAGGATAGATGGTGTGATCTTGTCCCTGAAGCTATGCCACAAGTTTTCAATTTGGTTGAGTCCTTACTAAGACAAGCTGCTGCGGTGTGAATCGCAATATGTTCATTCTGGTTATACATGGCAGATTTATGACAAAAGAGACCTTCACAATATACTTCAAAGAAGTTATTCTTGCATCTATGCCTCATCAAAAGTACACAGTTCCAGTGACTAGAACATTGTCTGCAAATAGTGAGGCAGTGAAGGCTGCAAGGTGCCATTGTTTTTCAGTATTAAGAATGACAGTATCTGTTATTTATTTATTTATTTTTATTTCTCATTTTTAATGGGAGGGAGACTCACTTTGTTCTTTCTATGCCCATTCAGTTAAGGTTTGATGGCAATATATGGTAAATCTGTCATGCCTGTATGTAGAATTTCTCTGGCTCAAATTTCTACATTTATTGGGTGCATTATGAAGTTTCCTGACTGATTAATGAGGTTACTTGTAGAAATATCTTGCTTACACACATTTTGTGATATTTTTACTACTTTATACATATGATTATTCACATCTCATCAGTGGTGTGTGAAAGGTACTTGGTATTTGCATTTTAGAACTGTAGATCTGTGTACCAGCAGGGTTATATTTCATATATCTGCGAATGTTTCTTAAAATAAGCTTCATGTTTGATAATTAATTGGTTTGAAATAAATAAATAAATAACCCAAATAAAATCAATTCATTTTATATTTCACATAATTTGTTTTTATCATTCTTCTAAGCATTTAATCATAACATCTCCCATCATTATACTGTTATTGTGTAATAACATTGAAAGTTTCCAAGTTTTTATTAACAGGTTGATGCTAACGTATTACAAATGAATGTAAGCATAAAAGCATATTTCCTTACTCAAATGTATCAAACAGTACCACTGGCATAATACCGGTAAAGATACAGGTAAAGATGACAGCATTGATAACTGGGTTTACAGCGCTGTTAGTGCAGCTTGGTTAGTGTCAGATTGTTATCTGATAAAGTTTGCTACTAGTATCTGAGAACAAAAGGTCTGGCACTTGACAATCAAGTTGATAAAATCACAAAACACCAGTAGAAAATAGAGTATACCCTGTACCTGCCCAACATTGATTTGTTCAGATTCTTGACTAAGGGGTGCGTTACAGGTGTCAAGGGCCAAGACTTGAACTTAGGGGTTTGGCATGTCACTGGGCATTACCCCCGATTTCTGTCCAAATCTAATAAAGCCTCAGTTGCTTAACTTTCTCCAAATTTCCAATATCTACCGGTTGTGTTGTTTAATGCTTGGGGTCTCTTCTCTGGCGGCGGTTAATTGGGGACACCTGTGCGGCCTGTCAACGCACCTAGATTCACTTTTGCCGGTGCCACATTTTCAATTGCCGTAAATATCAAATTCATGAATAGAATAAGGAAAAATGACAGTTATGAAAAAATGTTTGGAAGTACCTGTCACCTTCGCCCACAGTAACCATATGGGCTGTGATGCCCCCCCACCACAGGCGACACCTTGCGGAGCAAGCGTGCATAATCCAGGGTGCAACTGAAAATAACCTTGACGCGCGACCTTATTGAAGTTTGTTCAGATGATTTTTGCCCAAACCATATAAGAGACTGTTGCAATAATCAAGCTTAGAAGTAATGAAAGCATGGACTAGTTTTTCAGTTGAAGTTTTGTCCAGTAAGTCACGTATCTTACTAATTCGCCAAAGTGAGTATGATGCCGATTTGCAAATTTCAGAGATCCGTCTATCCATAGTTGCATACTGATCAAAGGTGACACCTAAATCTTTCACATAGCTAGATGGATTGATGTTGACACCACCGATACAAATATCAGATTTCATTTCATTTCCCCTGTCTGGCTTAGACCTTGATGTAAACCATATTAGTTCAGTTTTTCCATCATTTAGTGCTACGGTAAAGTCTTGAAAATTTCATCGCTTAAAAATTAATTAATATTTTTAATTGAGTAAATCCGACTAATTTTTCAAAATTACCTCTCCCCGACTCCTGGGTATGACGAAATTTTCAAAAATCCGGCCTTTGGGCTTTTATCCTTAGCGACTGTTATCTTTGACCCTCCTATATGGTGGGATATTTATTACTACTTCCTAAGTCATTTTCTGGTGGTAAATAATAATCTATTTATTAGTGCATCTCGATTAAGTTATATTTAACTTACTGTACCGGAAAACAGGTTGAGAATTATTTTCTCGGTAAGAAACATACCTCCTGATAGAGGAGAAGGATCAAGATAAGCGTAATTGCAACCTTGCATCATAACCTGGACGCGACATGTTAAAAAAAATTACGCACATGGGAACGTTTGTTGCATGCAAGGCTTTTCCCAGGATTGGGTGTCAGGCCTTCTAAAAATACCATCTGTAACTTCCTAAAAATTTACAGGGAGTTAAATAATGATCTCCCGTTGACGATCTTCCGCAATTTAAGTTCCTTGAACTAATATGAAACCTGCATATTATTGTTGCTTACATCGCGAACAATCTCCCGATGAAGATGTGAAAATTGCCTTTTCGTCTAGCAAGGATCGCGAACGATCTCCCGCTGACGATCTTCCGCGAACGAAGTTCCCTAAATCCCTTGAACTAATATGAAAATTGCATTTCATTCTTGCTTACATCGCGGACGATCTCCCAAAGAAGATATGAAAATTGCCTTTTCGTCTCGCTCGGATCGCGAACGATCTCCCTCTGACGATTTTACGCGAACAAAGTCCTGACGATAGTACGCAAACGATTTTTCGCCGAAGATATGCCGTGAGCGGGGAAGGGGGGTTAAAGATAAAACTAAATAAATATATTATTTATAATATTCAAAGGGGGAGGCGGGGTTAAAATAATGATCTCCCGCTGACGATCGTTCGCAAACTAAGTTCCTTGAACTAATATGAAAACTGCATTTTATTATTGCTTACATCGCGAACAATCTCCCGATGAAGATATGAAAATTGTCTTTACGTCAAGCTAGGATCGCAAACGATCTCCCATTGATATGATCTTACGCGAACCAAGTCCTGAGGATATTACGCGAACGATTCTCCGCCGAAGATATACCGTGAGCGGGGGAAGGGGGGGCGGATCAAAGATCAAATGAAAATGAATATTTTTTAGAAATCCAAAGTGTGTGTGTGTGTGCGTGGGGGGGGGGGGGTTAAATAATCTCCCGCTGACGATCTTCCGCGAACAAAGTTCCCTAAATCCTTTGAACTAATATGAAAATTGCATTTCATTCTTGCTTACATCGCGAACGATCTCCCGATGATGATATGAAAATTGCCTTTTCGTCTCGCTCGGATCGCGAACGATCTCCCTCTGACGATCTTACGCGAACAAAGTCTTGACGATATTACGCGAACGATTCTCCGCTGAAGATATGCCGTGAGCGGGGGAAGGGAGAGGGGGTTAAAGATAAAATAAAAAAATATATATTATTTATAAAATTCAAAGGGGGAGGGGGGGGGGTTAAAATAATGATCTCCTGCTGACTATCTTCCACGAACGAAGTTCCCTTGAACAAATATGAAAAGTGCATTTTATTCAAGCTTACATCGCGACGATCTCCCGCTGAAGATATGAAGATTGCCTTTTCGTCTCTCTCGAATCGCAAACGATCTCCCGCTGATGATCTTATGCGAACGGAGTCCGCTACAAATATGAAAATTATCTTCTCGTCTCGTTTGGATCGCGAACGATCTGTTGACCATATTACGCGAACGATTCTCCGCTGAAGATATGAAAATTGCCATCTCGTCCCATTCGCATTGCGAATGATCTCCATGTACGAGCCAGGTAATCGTTAAATGGTCCTAAATTGAACATGGGCATGAATAGAAGTGACGGGTACATTTCATTCGAGATAATATCTTGATTTTTTCATTGTGTCTTCCTCATTTAGGACAGCCGCCGATAACAATAACGGCGTTACAAATGACTGTGACTTCTATTTGCCGGCTTGATAACGCACCTTAAGCCAGGTAATAGTAATGCAACTAAAGACAAAAGGCCGACGTTCCCGCAATTGAGAACGTGAATTCACATCTAAACCATCTATATTGTGAGTAACTGCTCGCAGGGGCGCACTATTGTTCCTATCTCCCATTGAGAGTGTTATCGGCAATGATATCCTGATCATATCATTGTCTTGAATCAACTGATGCATTACTTCACGTTTGAGCAGGACAACGCCGCCATATTTGGTGACGAACTTTTCAAAAATTATCGAGTACCTCATTTTCAAGGTCGACGAAGTTTTCAAAGGGAAAAAAATTACGTCGGCGGAAAATCGTCTGTCGACGAAATTTTCAAGACTTTACCGTAGCATGTTTGTTTTCATCCAATTTCGGATCTCAACTAGACAAGTTTCTATTGAGGTGATAGCCATGGAGCGATTACTTTCACTTGTGACATAAATTTGAGTGTCATCAGCAAAAATGACAGTGTTGAGACCATGTTTAACTATAATGTCTTCTACTGGTAGCATATACAATGAAAAGAGCAATGGACCTAGCACAGACCCCTGAGGGACACCATACTCTAAAATAGTGGGCTACGACTCAATTGACATCTTTTGTGTTCGATCTTTTAGATATGAGGTTAACCAATTAAGTGCTAAATCTTTTACTCCAAATCGGTACTGTAGTCTGTGCAGAAGTATGTTGTGGTCAATGGTGTCGAATGCAGCAGACAGATCTAAAAGGACTAAAATAACATCTTTTTGTTTGTCTAAAGAAAGCATGATGTCATTATGAACCCTTAGGAGAGCTGTTTCTGTGCTATGTCCTTCTCTAGAAGCTGATTGAAACTTGCCATATAGACTGAAGTAAAAGTCAAGTTGTGTGCTGCATCAGCACTATAAATGTGAAAAAAAAAAAATACAAACACTGAAAACTTCATACGTTGTTTAAGGATAATGAAAATGAAAAAGATACCGGCATAAATGGAAATGCATTGGAAACTAGTCTGATCACAATAAAATCAATACATCACCTTTTTATACAATTTGGTTTATTTTTTTGATACGCTTATCTTTAAATTGAGAATTTATTTTCATAAAATGTTACCAATACTGTAGTCTTAGGGCCTGTTCAGGACCAGTTGATCTGCAGACTAACTAGTCCATGGGAACAGTGATTGAGACTGTAGTCTTAGGGCCTGTTCAGAACCAGTTGATCTGCAGACTAACTAGTCCATGGGAACAGTGATTGAGACTGTAGTCTTAGGGCCTGTTCAGAACCAGTTGATCTGCAGACTAATTAGCCCACATGGGAACAGTGATTGAGACTGTAGTCACATTTATTGTCATCTACCAGTAAAAACATAGGGTGCATTCCCAGAGATTTAGATTTAGAAAACCTAACTCCCTGGGGGTTCAGGCTAAATTGCAGTCAGCCGAGCGCGCACCATAGTTAACTACCCCTTACAATTTTTAGTAGGCGGGACAGACGCTTAAGCCAGCTAAGCTGACAGTAATCTAGTGAGACTCCCCACGGGGATAGTTCGATCTATAATCTATGGGAATGGGGTCATACATTGTGATGAACAAGGTGGATATGGACTTTCAAAGCAGAACTCACCTGTGTAATCACAACATAGCACTGAGATCCTCTACCTGCCTCTATAAACTCACCTGTGTAATCACAACATTGCACTGAGATCCTCTACCTGCCTCTATAAACTCATCAATGATGAACTGAGGAACCTGAGGACGAAAATGAAACCCAAAAATTAGCATATTAGCAAAGGAAATTTCATTACGGGAGAAAATATCAAATTTTGCTTAATAAGGTATCTGCTATGCATAATTTTTAAATCTGCCAAAAGAAAATTAAATTCACCTAAATTGATGATAAATTGGTGCATTTAATATTTGCTTTATTCAATCGGTCATTTCTAGTCAATGTATTCAAGTTTAATACACCTGTCTTGGGTTAACAATTTAAAAATACCTTAAGTGCGGCAGTCATTAATCTAGACTACTTTAAACAGGCGAAATGGTTAAGTTATGTGTCTGTTGACACCTTCAACCCCTCTCTATCTACTACATCATTATCTCTTACCTGGGTGGTCTTACCACATCCAGTGGCTCCTCTTATCAAAGTCACAGGACTACGATGAATTGTTCTTAATATTTCCTCCTTGTATGAATGGACAGGTAGTTCTCCTCTCTCTGTCATCATCTAGACAAAAGAAGATTAGACCATTTAAGTTTATAAAATCACAATATGCATTTATTCAGAGTAGTAATGTTCATTGACAATGAAGTGGGTTGCTGTTCATTGAATTTCAGTACATTTATGTTGTATGATTATGTAAAAGTTATATAATTTATAACTGAAGTCTTCCAAGCCAAGATTTTCTCACAAAATTCTCTTGTTTTACTCATTTTCCCGGGTAAATAACATTTATTCTTACTTTTTTGACACTCCCCATAACTCTGTTACTATTTAGGTAAAAGGAAAAGATCAAAACCTATGCTAAAACACAGGTTTTCCAAATACACCATTCAATAACTAAATCTCTGGATATTTGAGACTTGTGCTATTTTTAAACTGTCACGAAATGGCTGAAAACCGACTCTAAGGGATGATGAATATGATTATTTTTTGCAAATTGATAAAGGCCATCTATCTGTCAGTTTTTCTTCTAAAAGCTTTAATTGTCCACAGAAAATTCAACGAGCAGCCATTCATGCACTCAGAATGTGTTTAAAATCCTTCCTATAAAGGTGAATCACAAGCCCAGTTTTGATGGCTTTTACATGGAGAACAAATGACTCCATCATGTATCCATCCTAAATGCATGTTAAACATGAATATAAGTTCTATTACACATGGATTAAGGGAAATAAAAACAGACAGACAAAACTTGAGACCTTGATCCATTTTCCTCTGCTGCTCCATACCACTAAGTAAATTAGATCCTATTTGCTCCATTGTGGCCTGTAAAAATGAATGCTTTACTAATAGACTGTCTATATTTTATGATTGTTTTTACCTACAGTTCACAAAGCATACTCTGGTCTTCTAGACAGTCTTAAAAGCCTTGGAAAAAACAACTAAATGCTTGTGAAATAAATCTGCTTATTTGTCTGGTGTGAAGAAAACACTCACAAAGGCCAGTGGACCCTCGTCTATATTACATGCTGTCCATGGGTTCCAGTTCTGCTGAGGGGGAGACCAGGACACTATGCCCTCCATACTCTTCCTGGAGTTCAAATTCCTCTAGTTTCTGCTTCACTAGCAGGCTGAGAGAGAGAAAGAAAGAGAGAGGAAAAGAGAGAGAGAGAGACAGAGAGAGAGAGAGATCTCACCTAAGAAACAATCTGGATTTGCAATGTCTGTTATAAAGAGATCAATTGTTGTTCAACTTCTGGGAATATTGCCACATTTTATCATCGTAAAATAAGGCATAAAAACAGCACCAAAACATTATTCTTATTAGTCCATTTTAAAATAACATAAAAAGGTACATTCCAGTAAACAAATTTTTGTAATGATATCTTTCATAATAATGGAGTTTTCCAAATGAACATGCCTTTTTACAAAACAAATTGCCATTCAACAAGTCTACATCTTTAAACAAAAATATGGTTTGGCACATTTGGGGCAACTGCCAAGGTTATTACACTGTGACAGTGGCAATGGCATGAAATAAGTAAAATCTATATTCTTAGTTTTCAAAGATTTCACCCCTATATCAACAAATAAAGTTGACAAGAAATATTTAAGGACATCACAAAGTCTTTCATTTTGAGAATCACATAGATTCTAGTCTTAAAGATCATATCATTTCTTTTCGCAGAACTTCTGAGAAAACTTCTGAACTGTTGTCAACATTTTTAAGTAACATGGATTTGCTGTCATATTTAGAATTTTTTTTATCTTATTTAATTTTAAATTTTAGTGTTATTAATTTTTTAATATTTAAAATGACCTTGCAACATAATTGCATTAAATGATTGTACAATTGTGTCAATCAACGTCATTGAATTGAATACATGCATGTAATTTATTTGTATATTAACCGAGGAAAAATACAAACAATGAATTATTTATGTAATGTGGTTACTCCAAATGAATTGATGTTGTCTTATAATTTTAATTTTTATCTATAGCACATTGAACAACAAAATTCACTTTGTATAAAAATAACAATGCAGATAAAATTTGTAAAGTATTACATGGGGCATTTATATTTTTCGCTCAGTGCATGTATTTCGTGCCAGAGAGAAGATTTGTAGAAAGGTATTATAGCTGCCGTCATCACCACTGAGTCAATATTGGTCAGCTGTTGTGCTTTGTGGGAATGTGTTATTATGATTTTTAAAGAAGCCAAATTTCACATACTCCACATTCGTGAAAATCAGAACTGATAATCAAAATGGTGAAATTAGAATTAAATTCTCATATAGGCTATTTCTCATACAAATAAGATTTTTTCCCCAAAGCAATTATCCTTTATTATACAATTTTCAATAATTCGTAATTTATGACTTGATCTTTTCATTGGGGGAAACTTACCTTAAGGTAGATCGGTCGTTACATGTTCCAACGTTCGAATTTTTTAAAAATTTTTTTTGTTTGAAGAGACACCCAAGTACATAAAAAATTTGCAAAAAAAATTGGGGGTCACCGACCAAATAAGAGAACTAGCCCTAAATATGATACACCCTGCATATCGCACTAGTCCCCATTCAAATCAATGGGAAAATGGGTGTTTTCTCACTAAAGCATTATTTTTTATGACTTTCTGACGTTCGAATTTTTAAAAAAATTTTTTTGTGTAAAGAGGCCTCCAAGTACATTTCAATTTTACCAAAAAAATTGGGGGTCACCGACCAAATAAGAGAACTACGCCAAGTTGAAGTGCGCTACACCCTGCGTGACGCACTAGTCCCCATTCAAATCAATGGGGAAATGGGTGTTTTTCACCAAAACGTTATTTTTTATGATTTTTCTAACGTTTGAATTAAAAAAAAAACTTTTTTGTGTAAAGAGGCATCCAAGTAGATTTTAATTTTGCCAAAAAAGTTGGGGGTCACTGACCAAATAAGAGAACTACGCCAAGTTGAAGTGCGTTACACCCTGCGTGACGCACTAGTCGGAAGTCCCCATTCAAATCAATGGGAAAATGGGTGTTTTTCACTAAATCGTTATTTTTTATGTTTTTTTTTTTTTTTTTTTTTTTTTTTTTTTTTTTTTGTGTGTGTGTGTGTGTGTGTGTGTGTGTGTGTGTGAAGAGACATCTAAGTACATTTAAAACTTTCGTTATGTTTAACAGTTGAAGTGAGTATACTCAGCTATTTTCAGATTTGTCAAACTGATGAGAAGGTGTAAGCCATTAACTTTACAACAAAATTATTGAAGAGAATAAGGGAAATACTCATGCATATGAAAATAGTTTATTGCCGTTGTTATTTATTAATGAATATAACATGAACGTGACATCGTAAACACTGTGTTGTCAAGTAAAATGAAGCGTCTGATACAAAGTATCAAATGCGGCATTCACGTGCTTGCTTGCGGTGCGTTCAGTACACTTTGTTTACACTGACAAGTCAAGGTCAGAAGTGCACAATTTTTCTGTATAATATAACTCAGTTTCAATTTTGATTAGTGAATTTTCTTCAAGCTGTAGACCCTATGGCCATTTTCTGAACATTTGTATAAGCTACGAAATATTTCTCAGTCCAAATTTCTCTAAGTCCAAATGAGTGGCGTTACGACGCACTTCCGGTTTTCGTCGAAATCTAAACTACAGCAGCACATTCAGGGCGTTCTACCTCAAAATGTACGCAGCCGCTTTGATTGGAATTTACAACACTTATTCTTTACATGACATAGCACCTACGTGCATAATTTGTGAGCTTTAGCTGTCATACATGTTCTAGTGCCAATTCAAATTGGAAAAGGAGCTATTCCGACGATTTCTTGAAGGGCAAGTCTATGAACGTGCTACAGTTGTCGTATGGAATCATAGTCGACAAACGTTGTCGAAAATCTGTATCGATCATACAGAGTTACAGACAAGTTGATAATGTGTGTTTATCTTATAGACAATTGTTTTATTTCCTTAAATTAATAAAACAGACTGAAGTGTCGTTAGAGACGATTGACGATGCGCTGAAATTGCGCAAATCGTCAAATTACGTAACGACCGATCTACCTTAAAACTGAACTTTTACATTTATAATTTTGGATATAATATTTTCTTGTGTAACATTTGTGGTTGTTTCACTATATAGAATAGAAACACAAGGTGGCCTGTTTTTCACTTTTATTGCTACATGTACTACTCCATAGGAATAATGTAATTTCAATTATCTAGCTATGACTTTAAAATGTTGTATCTGTAAAATTGTTCCACATTGCAAACATCAAGTAAATGTAATATATTCTGCAAATTACAATCATTTTGCAACATAAAGTATTGCATTTTTCAGGGAGGATGGACACCCTAGCCTTTGGGTGACATGACTGTATGGTGTAACACTTATATAAATGTTTTCTGTACATTTGCACATGTACACTGTACACTTGCTCCCTGTGTTACATACTGCAGACATCTAAACATATGAAAACTCATGACAGACAAAAGAGGTGAGGTTTATGAAGAATGAGGAGTACAGCATTGTACAGATATATACAGGGTGGTGCTATATCAGTTCTGGAGAGAAATTAGGTGTCACTGAGTCTTTCTCAGACTTGTTTTATTGTATTTTTACTCCGATCAAATGAGGTGTAAGAACAATTTTGCCTATGAATTGTTTAAAACTATGAAAAACGTTTTCATAATACACATTTGAAATATCCACTGAAATATCCATTAGCAGGCAGTTTCTCTCACATTAAAGTTTTCACATATTATTTCACACCCCTGTTCAAAATATTAAAATCCTCCTCTGTTGAATCCACCCCTAAATCCACCCCTTCCTCTGGGAAATCCACCTCCAAATGCACCTCTTCCTCCACCAAACCCGCCTCTTCCTCCTCGGAATCCACCTCTTCCAAATCCTCCCCCTCGGCCACCAAATCCACCTCCAAATCTTGGTCCTCCTCCAAATCTAGGTCCCCCTCCAGGACCCGAGTGGAACCTTTTTGGAGGTGGTGGGCCAAATCCTGGGCCACTGTGAAAAAAAAAAGAGATCAGAATTAAAACCATTTAAAAAAATCATCAAACATATACATTTCAAATTTTAATACCTAATTAGTAAAAATATGAAACAGGAAGCACTCTGAAGTTTTGTCAGGCTAAATTGCTTCTCTGTTTTCACACTTGTTTCCTTTTTAAATAATTAATAGGTGAAAATGGAGAAATGATAATTTCTAAATGAAAAAAAAACATTGCTAGTAATGGCAGAGGTCCAAATGAACATATAAACTGATATCACATATGTACTGTACCAGTATGACAGTGTGTAAGGAGTGATGGCATTACAGTCAAGCTAGAAATATCAACACACCATCTATATATATTTCTTCATAATAGCATTACCAAAAATCCCCAATCTATATAAAATGGAACTAAATATAGACATATATCACTCAACACATTACTAGATATTATACCAGTTATGAGAAACACTCACCCTGCTGCCGTTTCTTTCCCAGAGTAATTATTCTCCACTCCAAAGCTGCCAGCATTTGGCCTGGACAGCGCCCTGAACACCTGCATCAGTTGCTCATCCAGTGGCATGGGTTGTGAAGTGCCCTCAGGATCTGTGGTAGCTCTGATATTCAGGGCCTCCAGGGCAGGACGGAGGGCCACTATCTTGGCTGCCTGGCTAAATGGCATCTTCAGATTTAACCTGTAGGTGGACATATGACAAGAAGGGAATGAATTTGACTGTGCATGTGCATGTCTGAATAAAGTGATTGAATACAGTTTACTTCACTTATATGTACATGTGTTGTTATTTTCTTAATTTCTAAAATCTCATCCTTTTTTTTTCCATTTCCAAGTTGCCACCTTTGACTTTTTGATGTACAAAAAGAGTACTATTTTCAAACTTTTTATATCAGTTTCTGTAAAGTATTGGCTAATAAAAAAAAAACAAAAAACAATCACAATCTCAAATTACATTACATAGTCCCAATACTAATTTCTAACAACTGGATACACTATATTAAGAACTTTGTATATTAAGGACTACATATATTTAAAACATACCAGTCATCCAGGATAACACAATATATTAATAACTTTGTATCCTATTTCTACATATAAAACATACCAGCCATCCGGGATAACACAATATATAAATAACTTTGTATCCTATTTCTACATATAAAACATACCAGCCATCCAGGATAACACAATATATAAATAACTTTGTATCCTATTTCTACATATAAAACATACCAGCCATCCAGGATAACACAATATATTAAATAACTTTGTATCCTATTTCTACATATAAAACATACCAGCCATCCAGGATAACACAATATATAAATAACTTTGTATCCTATTTCTACATATAAAACATACCAGCCATCCAGGATAACACAATATATAAATAACTTTGTATCCTATTTCTACATATAAAACATACCAGCCATCCAGGATAACACAATATATTAAATAACTTTGTATCCTCTTTCTACATATAAAACATACCAGCCATCCAGGATAACACAATATATAAATAACTTTGTATCCTATTTCTACATATAAAACATACCAGCCATCCAGGATAACACAATATATTAATAACTTTGTATCCTATTTCTACATATAAAACATACCAGCCATCCAGGATAACACAATATATAATTGACTTAATATCCTCTTTCTACATATAAAACATACCAACCATCCAGGATAACACAATATATAATTGACTTAATATCCTCTTTCTACATATAAAACATACCAACCATCCAGGATAACACAATATATAATTGACTTAATATCCTCTTTCTACATATAAAACATACCAGCCATCCAGGATAACACAATATATTAATAACTTTGTATCCTATTTCTACATATAAAACATACCAGCCATCCAGGATAATACAATATATTAATAACTTTGTATCCTCTTTCTACATATAAAACATACCAGCCATCCAGGATAACACAATATATAATTGACTTAATATCCTCTTTCTACATATAAAACATACCAGCCATCCAGGATAATACAATATATAAATGACTTTGTATCCTATTTCTACATATAAAACATACCAGCCATCCAGGATAATCATCCCATTTTCAGCCTTCACAGAGCGTGCAGCAAATATGAGAAGCTGTATTGGAGACACCATGGTCATCTGTTTACATGACACTGCTCGCGTACGGATCTACAAGAACAAAGACAAGAATTATATTCATTTTTGTAAAAAAATTATTCATATCTAAAATAAAAGAAACATCGCTGAAATATTGCATGAAAGAAATGAATTGTCGACATGAAGTTTCATTTCATTTGTTAAAATTGGCTGAATAAACTGCCTCGGGGATATGTTTGAGGATGGATTACTTTGTAATTAACGAAAAATTAATAATTTTTTTTACTAAAATGGTTTTTATAAATAAAGGGTTATGAAAAATGTAACTGTAATATTTACTAGTTACCTTTAACTAATTCCTATATCAAAACAAGGAAATGTCACAGCATTTGTGTAGCAGATACAAGAGAGTGTATGATTTTGAAAATATACCTTTTCTCCGAACACAAAGAAAGGTGTTGGAAATGTCTGTTCTCTATTGCTGCAGTTGACTGAAGACTTGTGAATCAGAGCAGCTCTACTCTCTGTAGTCAGAACCTTCCTCTTCTCTTTGTGGTAACACACATTGGGGTAAAGACCCAGGCACAGCAAGGATATCACCTGATAATGTGGATAATCTTATACTATGTGGCATGAAAACACAGGTTAATTGATAGCAGTGTTCTCAAAGAAAGAAATTTTGAACTGTGTTGTTAATCTGGACACTGAGTGATATCTAACATAATCTGTACCTGTTCATCTATAATAATGTATAGGTTACATCTAGGTTTGAATTCAGGACCATGTAATCTATGACACCATAAAAAGTATGGCAGAAGAGAAAGACAAAATATTACATTGCAGCAGATACATAATAAGTACAACAAGAATTGAATTCTTAGAAAAGATAGCTTCTGCAAACTACTTCTGTTCCTGAACCCTTACACATTCTGCCAATAGCTTTTTCAGACAAGGACACTCTTAAGAATAAATCCAATAAGAATTCTAATAGCCACCTACCACATCTAATTTACTGTCTGGACCTGAAGAGTTGAACATCTGTGGGTAGAGGCTTTCCTCTGGAAACCCAGCATTCACCAGGATATCACGAAGTTGGTTCTGGAAATTACAGAAAAAATATTGAGAACATATGAAATAATCAACTAACCTTAGTGTACATGTAACATGTGGTTTAAAATATTGTTATTTCCTGTGGTGGGACATTAAATTTAACATCATCATTTCAGTCAATAGGATAATTAAGCTGTCATATAAAATTCAAAATCTTCAACTTACTAATATAAACATGTTAAACAATGCAGCACATTTATACTGAAAAATATTCATAGTAAAGATCCTTACTTTTTCGTCATTCTTAGAATGGGCATGGACAAAGTCTTCTGCTCACAAAAGTTCCACTCACTGTTATATAACAACATTACCTTGGCCTCACATGTCATTCTTAGAGTGGGCATGGACAAACTCTTCTGCTCACAAAAGTTCCACTCACTGTTATATAACATTACCTTGGCCTCACACGTCATTCTTAGAGTGGGCATGGACAAACTCTTCTGCTCACAAAAGTTCCACTCATTGTTATATAACATTACCTTGGCCTCACACGTCATTCTTAGAGTGGGCATGGACAAACTCTTCTGCTCACAAAAGTTCCACTCACTGTTCTCACCACCAGACCTGAAACCAAGGGTGAACCTATATTTTATAATTGAGGCTTGGTGAAGTATTATGAATATTTCTGTTTAAAAGTTAAAAACTCAGCCACCACCTTGCTGATTAAAAAAATATTATCATGGTCCCCATACTAGGCTAACTAGCAATCAACTGCATATATATAAACTTATACAAATTACTATGCTTTATTGTTTTCGAAAATTCATTTTACAAAAATTGAGAAAATGTGTAAATGATAAAATACTAATAAAGATATGAAAATGTAATAAAAGATGAATGACTTCTGCTTACCAGTTCTCAATCTGAATGACAAAATGTATACAATGTTTTAAAAATATAATAACAGATATAATATATCTGTGAGACTTGTGCCTACCTGGCCTCTTCCCAAGCTTGAAATGCATTAAGGAGAGCCACATGGTCACTGCACCGTGTGCCTGCCAGGTTTTTATGCATCCATCCAAGTCGTCTACGATCAGTTGGAGTCACAAATGGTTCTGGGAATGTTGTGCTTGCAGCAATTGTACACACAGCATCACCAACACTGTGAGGAAAACAACCACATTATCGTCAGTACTGTGAGGAAAACAACCACATTACTGTCAATACTGTGAGGAAAACAACCACATTATTGTCAGTACTGTGAGGAAAACAACCACATTATTGTCAACACTGTGAGGAAAACAACCACATTATTGTCAGTACTGTGAGGAAAACAACCACATTATTGTCAACACTGTGAGGAAAACAACCACATTATTGTCAGTGCTGTGAAGAAAACAACCACATTATTGTCAGTACTGTGAGGAAAACAACCACATTATTGTCAGTACTATGAAGAAAACAACCACATTATTGTCAGTACTGTGAGGAAAACAACCACATTATTGTCAACACTGTGAGGAAAACAACCACATTATTGTCAGTACTGTGAGGAAAACAACCACATTATTGTCAGTACTGTGAGGAAAACAACCACATTATTGTCAGTACTGTGAAGAAAACAACCATATTATTGTCAGTACTGTGAGGAAAACAACCACCTTATTGTTAACACTGTGAGGAAAACAACCACATTATTGTCAGTACTGTGAGGAAAACAACCAGATTATTGTCAGTACTGTGAGGAAAACAACCACATTATTATCATAGTAGGCTTGTTAAGAGGTCAAACGCTGCATTTTATAGTACAAATGTCAACTTGGCATAAATGTTCCTTGGGCCAAAAGAAAATTTTTTATCCAAAGAGACGCCCTCTATCGATACATTAATTAGCATAAATTATGCAAATTATGTGCCAAAATATATAATATTTCATATTTCCATTAATTTTTGGCCTAGAAACATGTATAGATTATCAAGCCTGACTAAATTCGGGACAAGGAACCCATTTTTGATCATTTGGAAGCAATTGGTGGCCATTTTGTGCCTCAAATCCAAGATGGCCGCCACCCGCCATTTTGAAAGTGGACATAATTTTGCTATTTTATGTTGAATTTTGAAGCGATTGGTCTAACTATACTTGATATATATATCGATTCTTACTATTTTGGGGGTGCAAAAGTCATTTTTGATATTGTTATGGTGATAGTAGGTGATTTGAAGGAACAAAGAGGGTGTTTTAAGTGCCTACCAAGATATGTGTGAACGCTGCAAAACCATGGATATTGATAACCCGCATTCAAATATATCTCAATGCAATTTTTTGTTATATACCATCGCTATTGGACTATATTATGAGCAAAAAAACACATTTTTACCATTATGGAGGCCATTGGTGGCCGTTTTATCCCTCAAATCCAAGATGGCCGCCAAAAACCATTTTGAAATTGGGCATAATTCGCTATTTTGAAACTATATGTATTACATCTTTGTAAATGAGTAATACGTTGTTTTACATTATTTTCTGGTGCAGAATACATTATTTGTTTCATAAAATTTGTGCCTCAAATCCAAGATGACCCTCATACACCATTTTCAAATTGAGCATTATTCACCATTTTGAAACTATCACACCTTCATAAGCGTGCCATACGTCATTTTTGATTATTTCCTGGTGCAGAATGCATTTTCGGTTTCATAAAATGTAAATAGAAACTTTTATAAGCCTCCAAATAAATATAGGATTCAGTCGCCACATGGGCCTGCAGTTTATATGTACAATTAGTAATCCAATTCGTGCAAAACTGCTTTTGCCCGATCTATAAAACAAGTGTCAGCAAACAAAATGGCTGCATTAAAGCAAAATAATACATCTTTGACCGCATGAGGATAATTGTTAGCCATTATTTTGATCAAAACCAAGTGTTGGTTGCATGCCGCTATTTTAATAATTTGGTGTAATTTATAACCTTTGAACTGTGGTCTTGTATTAGGTAAAATGGTACTATTCTGGGGGCTCAAAAGTAATTTTCCGGTGCTAATTTGGTGACAGAAGATAATAAAAAGGTACCGTAATATAAGGTTGTAAAATAAATTCCAAGATGAGTTTCGTTGAGTCTGTAACAAAAATGTGGAACCTGAACCACATGCTCAAATATATTATTTAGATTTATCTTAAGTGACCATCCACTAAAAGATACTGAACAATTTAAAGGTGAGCAATAAATATATATACATAGTGGTATTATATTATTAATCTTTTACTGGTCAATGTGAACCAAAAAGCCACATGTACATTTATGTCCCAGTCACTGGGGCTTGCATTTGCATGTTAAATATAGTCCAGAAGATTTGAAGGGTGAAAAATGTGTCGTCTTATAATACTATATGGAACTTGGTTAGTGGTATTGATGCGAAAATGCCCGTGAGAGACAAGCAAATGGACTTTGCTTTGAAATAGCTCCAGATCTTGTCTGCAAAATCATCCAGCAGCACAGCAAAAAAAAAAAAAAAAAAAAAAAAAAAAAAAAAAAAAAAAAAAAAAATCATGCATGATCAGCTCTGGTAGGCCAGTAAGACAACAGCCAGTAAGAATTGAGGTTTTGTCAGTGTCCTATGAGAAACAGCCAAACAATATATTAAAATCCAGTTTCCAGAGAAACATCAATGCATGAGAACATGTCGCATCAGAGGAAAGTGGTATCTTTACACAAAATAAGGAATCTGCAAAACCAACTAGAAAGCAGCAGCTGCGCAGGTAGGCAAGAGGGATAAAGCAAAAAAGTCGAGGAAGCAGCCTCTTTTCCTAGTTGACAGTGCCAGTGATCATTCCTAGCATGATTTGGCCAGACAAGTCATCTCACTACCAATAGAAATCCATAAGGCAACTACATAGTTCTCATTGTTTCCAATGGACGAACAAGCACAAAACATCTAGAGTATATGACAACTACAGGAAAATTCATCTTGGAATCATCTTAAAACACCTTATGCCTTTGTTATTATCCTCTGTCACCAGAATAACACCAGAAATTAATTACGTACTTCCAAAATAGTAACACTTGATGTATTACGATCATATATGAAAGTCCAACAGCTCAAAAAGGTAAATTATGCCATAATAATTTTAAAATAGTGACAGGCTCTTGGATATGAACAACAGAATAGCTAACAGTAGTCAGCATAAAGTGGAATCAGCCATGCTGGTCTCTTGCACTTAATCTATGTCTGGCAAAACCATTTTATAATTGTTATATAACATATTTTTTGCACAAATTTGACTTCAAGACGTATACAAGGCGAAGACGTAAGCCTGTATTGGTGTTGGAGCCTTGAAATATTTTCTTTTTGTATTGTATCTCAGAAGAGATAAGACACGACTTCTACAACCCAAATGATAAGAAACGATGTAACATGCTAGTGTAAGAGCAATAGCTTCAAATTGATGAGTTATGCCTTACCTGTATTTCAAAATTGTGACTGGAGGCCATCTTGGATTTGAGGATCGAAACGGCTACCAATTGTCTTCAAAGCACCAGGTATGTGTTCTTTACCTTTAATTAAGCCATTTTGGTCTCTGACGCTTGTTTCAAGCTCTTTAGGATTTAATAAAACATTTTGTACTAATTAGACTACATGGCACATGTAAGTCTATTTGACAACTTAAGCCTACATGCATATTGATTTTGGAGGCTAAAATAGTTTGTACTCACATTTCATGAAACAGAAAATATATTCTGCACCAGAAAATAATATAAAACAACGTATTACTCATTAACAAAGATGTAATACATATAGTTTCAAAATAGCGAATTATGCCCAATTTCAAAATGGTTTTTGGCGGCCATCTTGGATTTGAGGGATAAAACGGCCACCAATGGCCTCCATAATGGTAAAAATGTGTTTTTTTGCTCATAATATAGTCCAATAGCGATGGTATATAACAAAAAATTGCATTGAGATATATTTGAATGCGGGTTATCAATATCCATGGTTTTGCAGCGTTCACACATATCTTGGTAGGCACTTAAAACACCCTCTTTGTTCCTTCAAATCACCTACTATCACCATAACAATATCAAAAATGACTTTTGCACCCCCAAAATAGTAAGAACCGATATATATATCAAGTATAGTTAGACCAAACGCTTCAAAATTCAACATAAAATAGCAAAATTATGTCCACTTTCAAAATGGCGGGTGGCGGCCATCTTGGATTTGAGGCACAAAATGGCCACCAATTGCTTCCAAATGATCAAAAATGGGTTCCTTGTCCCTAATTTAGTCAGGTTTGATAATCTATACATGTTTCTAGGCCAAAAATTAATGGAAATATGAAATATTATATATTTTGGCACATAATTTGCATAATTTATGCTAATTAATTATCGATAGAGGGCGTCTCTTTGGATAAAAAATTTTCTTTTGGCCCAAGGAACATTTATGCCAAGTTAGACATTTGTACTACAAAATGCAGCGTTTGGCCATTTTTTGGTCCTTAACAAGCCTACTATCAGTACTGTGAGGAAAACAACCACATTATTGTCAGTACTGTGAAGAAAACAACCACATTATTGTCAGTACTGTGAAGAAAACAACCACATTATTGTCAGTACTGTGAGGAAAACAACCACATTATTGTCAGTACTGTGAGGAAAACAACCACATTATTGTCAGTACTGTGAAGAAAACAACCACATTATTGTCAGTGCTGTGAGGAAAACAACCATATCATTGTCAGTGCTGTGAAGAAAACAACCACATTATTGTCAGTACTGTGAGGAAAACAACCACACTATTGTTAACACTGTGAAGAAAACAACCACATTATTGTCAATACTATGAGGAAAACAACCACATTAGTGTCAATACTGTGAGGAAAACAACCACATTATTGTCAGTACTGTGAGGAAAACAACCACATTATTGTCAGTACTGTGAAGAAAACAACCACATTATTGTCAGTACTGTGAGGAAAACAACCACATTATTGTCAGTACTGTGAGGAAAACAACCACATTATTGACAATACTGTTATTAATGCCAACATCAATGATAAAGCTGCAATATGGCATTATGCATCAAGATGTATCAGTATCATTAATTTAAAGCCATCAAAGATTAAAACAATATATAAAATGCATGTGCACAGGCACGTTTAATTGTACAAAAGCACACACACACATGCGCATGCACGCACACGCACGCACACACACACACACACACACAAGTGGACCTACTAAAAGATACAGCCATAAATGATCATCTTTCCCAGTCTGGGCTCTATTGGCAACTTGGCCAGGATTCTCCCAAGAGGGGTCAACTCATTGTTCCTGTCCAAGGCACCCATCTCTAAAATTTAGACATTAAATACAGAGTTTTCAAAAACATTTTTGATAACCTATAAGAAACAACAAAAACTATGTTTCTTTTTTAGTTGAAGTTAGTTTCAGTATTTGACATGACTCTGTTTATGTTGAGACAATATATGAATAGGCATCCTGTGTTATTATAAATAAGTAAAAAAAAAAAACGTGCATGACAGTTTGCTAAAGGCACACCCAAGCATAGCAAACCTTTCAGTAAGGCTTCAGCTTCAATGACTGCATCAATAGGTGGTGGTTCCACAGCTTTGGCCAAGAAAGGACCAATCTCTCCAAGCCTCAGTAACTTGATGCTCAGTGCCAATTCATGAAGTGGTGTACGGAAAATCTCAGGGGTTGTGTGCTGTTCTAATCTAAATTTGGCAAAATGGTCATCAAATTTTCAAAAAGCTTTAGATGCTTTTATATTACTTTTTCGAAACACAATTAAAACAAATAAAATTAATTTAAATGAACAGCTTTTATTTTTTATAATTCATATATTAATTAATCAATGATATATTACTTAATGCCATACAATATGATCTCATCAATGAAAATATCCCAAAAAGCAATTTCAAGTATCAAATGAGAAAAACTGTTAAACTGTCAATCATTCATAGAATGTCTTACTTTGATAGTTGTACAACTAATCTCTTTGTCTATCCCATACCTTTCATATCTGGCTCTACTACACAAGTGGAAGCAGAACCCTGGTCTTACACGTCCTGCCCTCCCCCTCCTTTGTTCTAGGTTTGTCTTGGAGGCCCACACAGTGGCATAGTTGGTCATGTTATTATGGGATGTAAACAGCTTCATTTTGGCTCTGGAAAAAAAAAAAACATTTGTATGAGATGTTAGCTGGCACAATTTTGACATTGTTATAGATATGGATATTTCAAACTGAAAAATGGTGCTCATTTTGTGTCATTGGAGACAAATCAGAGCTACATTTATTCTCTAAAAAGGAATAGTTTATACTAAATCAATGTGATACTTGTATTTTTCTGCCAGTGATACAAATTTATATTGCAAGTGTTAGAGCCACAATCAAATTTATTTGAATATTACACATTTCTTTGCCTTTTCAACATTTTATTACTTGAAAATAAATTTAACCAAATCATACTTCATTTCTTAATTATATAATTCATTACTTTTTTCATACTTAATTCTATTGTCACTAGCTTACTTGCAAGAGTCAATGACATAAACAACATCATTGATTGTGATACTGGTCTCAGCAATGTTGGTGGACAGAATGATCTGAAATAAGTGAGAATATTTTGCTACACTAATCCAAACTTCACTACTGGTGACAAATATAATATATATCATTACGTGTCAAATTACTTAAAAGGCTCTTATTACATATCAAAATTCACAATTCTAACAGCTCATAATCTGTGAAGTATGATGACAGATAGGTCCATGGAGCAGGGGTACAGGTCTTACCTTGTCACAATAATTATGTAAAAGTAACATTCTTTAATAAAGATATACATCAATTTGTATTAAACTACCCATACCTTTGTAACACCTTCAGGTACTGGCTCAAAAACCTTGTGTTGGTCTTCTCTTGGGATTTGGGAATGGAGTGGAAGCAGACGATATGCAGGGCCACCTGAAAGAAACAAACTTTTATGTTTAAACCAAATGATGTAAATATAGTTAAATCTTTTAAAATTCAAAAGTGTTGACATAATTAACACACAGAATTAACATTTTTGCATTTTACTGAAATAATTTTTACATACATTCTAATGTAAATAATCAAATTTTTTTCAATCAAAATCAGTATCTGTTTGTTCTCTTACCAAACTCTGGGTGCTCTGACAGGTGTCTGTGTAAGGCAAATATCAGGTTCCACCCTGGGAGAAATATCAAGATGGCACCAGGGATACCAAGGTTCTTGATATACTTGCAAAGTGCCTGGAATATATCATAATTGTCAATATTATAATAATATAATACACAATACCTGCAATGCATATAAATTTGGCATTCTATCAGTA
This sequence comes from Lingula anatina, assembly GCF_051362555.1. NCBI lineage: Eukaryota > Metazoa > Brachiopoda > Lingulata > Lingulida > Lingulidae > Lingula > Lingula anatina. The sequence goes on along the minus strand of NC_141769.1, from coordinate 3,132,843 downwards.
TCTACTGTTCCCATGGTAATGCCAAGTTTTATAATTGGCAAAGATTTAATGGCAGTATAAAAATTAGAATAAGAAACAAATGAGTTTCAACCTTAAGGTTGAATACTTGGCTGCTTTAGACTATTTAGCTCCAACACACACACACACACACACACACACACACACACACACAAACACACACACACACACACACACACACACTGTGACAGACATTCACACACACTGCTGTTTACAGTAGGAAAATGATCAATTATCGTTACTGGCTTAATTTTTTTTCATTTGCTTTGCAAAATTTTCTTTCAACTAAAATTAGCTTTGTAACTAGAATCATACTCACCTCAATAAGTTCAAATGACATCTCTTTCTCACTCAGCATGGCCATGGCTCTTCTAGTTGTGTCATTATAATCTGATGAAATCATCATATTGCAATTTTCCTAAGTAGTAGAAGGATATAGTATAGCAATATATGCTTACATATAGCATAGCATACATAGCATAAAACATAACTTAAGATAACATAACAACATAGACTAAAATGTAACAATAAAAACAAATGATGAATTAATAGGTTTGACATTTTTACGGATAATAAATGGATAAAACTATAACCAATGACTACCTCTTTCTCCCCTTCTTCATCCGCAATGTCATCTTTGTCCCGCTTCTTCTTGTTGGAAGGTGGAGGAATAAAGTTCAACATCTGGACACAATCTTCCAAGTAATAGTCTGTAATCATCATAATAGTTCATCATAAATATGTTCCATAACCTGTAACTTCCTGATAATGTATTTTCAATAATAATGTTTATATATGCATCAGGAAATTGTGATGGTTCGATATTTATTCAACTTTATTTTACATGTAGACAGTAATTTTTAGACTAATCTGATGTGTGTGTGTGTGTGTGTGTGTGTGTGTGTGTGTGTGTGTGTAGTGGGGGGTGCACGCATCAACATCATTAAAATAGGAAACAAGAGGTAATAATGACAGAAAATGTTTACTGCTACTAAGTCCACAAACTTAACACATTATCTGATCTTGTTTTCAAGTAACCCCAAGACTACACCCTCAATACCTTGCACAGGGAACAGTCTGCCATGAACTTCTACAACTTCCACTGAGCCAAAGTAGTCAGTGAATAAGGTTGTGTCCACAGTGGCAGACATAATGACAATACGGAGATCTTTGTAAACATGGACCATGTCTCGTAACATCACCATCAAGAAATCAGTCTGTAAACAGACATTTTAAACTCTATTAGTGTTTTAAATATGATAATGTAAGTTTTATTTCTATCATTAAAAAAAAAAACATAAAACCAAGTAAAATGGGAAATACTAATAACTACAAAATGACATTTTATTTTTTATTTTTGGATTTAATAAAATATAACATTACTATTTGCTAAAAGGGATAATAACTCTTCGTACGAGATCTATATTTCACAATAAAAACTTTGTGAATAACTCATAGAAATATAATATATTCTGTTTTACCACAAAAACGGCAGTTATAGCTATTATTCTGATATCTGAGCTTGTCTTTAGACCATGTGACCTCCATTGATGGCTATACTCTGCTAAAATCTCTTAAGAGATTTAAACAAAAACCGAACTTTTTAGAAAAAAATCAGGGACTAACTTTGAATGTAAAAATGGATCCATTAACCATTGGTTAGTATGGGAAAATTATTGTTTACTCCAGGAAAATTCATTTTTTGGCCGAAACGAAGAGTTATTATCCCTTTAATACACTCAATTTTTAAAATAAATGTGAGATGTAAAGTAAAGAAAAAGATTTAGTTTCAAAATTGAGTTCTCTCTTTCTCTCTTTCTGATAGAAGTTAATTATTTAAAATATGTGAAGATATTTTAATACGTAGCATTCCTTACATTGAGATCCCTTTCATGCACTTCATCCACAATAACATGGGAAACACCTCGCAAACCATTCTCCAGTTTTCTCAGTAATGTGCCTTGAAATAAAGGGACTGCATTAAAAAATTCATAATAATATGCTCTCTTCAGTGCCTTTACATTTCATTAATACTAAACATAGCAATTTTCAGTTTTTTACAAATTTATAAGTAATCATCACACAATACATGTCATGTTGATAAAAAAAATTTAATAGTAGGCCATATTTCATAAAAACAGCTGTCTTTCTAAGTTAATTTTAAGAAAATTATGCATACATGTGTTTTAAGCACGTAAAGTTAAATATCTTACCAACAGTACAGTATAAGATGACACCATATGATACAAGCATGGAGTTAAATATCTTACCAACAGTACAGTATAAGATGGCACCATATGGTCGTGGCAGCACAGATTCAAATCTCACGCTGTAGCCACAACTCACACCAAGGTTTTCTGACCTCTCATTGGCAACTCTTTCTGCAATGGACACTGCGCTGATTCTTCTGGGCTAGTAAGAAAAAGGAATATAAAATTTTAAACATACAATGAAATTTAAATTTCTATTTAAAAATAGAAAATAAATTTTCATACATCCAAGTTAAGAAGACATGGCATTTTGAAAGAAAAAAGTTTTTTTTTAGCTTTGATATCATTTTTAGACAGATTTTCCTTCATTTTGTACCACAACCAATTGCATACTATTTAACCAACTTGATTCAAATGAAAATTTTAATAATCTATCCATGAACAAAGTCCTGATCGATAACTCAAAATAAATACCACAAACACATGAGTTTTCAGAATTAATTACCCCATCAGTCCCCCTTCCCTCAACCCCCAATTAAGATACAAAGGTTAAGGGCAAACGGAAAGTTTATCTTCTGAATGTAAAAAAGTACTCAATTAATTTTTTGAAAAAAATTAGAGCACATTTTGAGGGCAATCACATGAGCACAGTTTATATACACTCCAAGTTAAATAAAACTACCAGAAACAGTGCAGTAAGGACTCAACAGATATTTGAATTCAGTATAAACTATATCTTGGTCTGACCTATAGTTGTAAGAGTAATTTGTAACACCTTAGGTTTTTGCCCGTGTCTCTGTCATGAAACATAGTGCCTAAACAGCAAATGATTAAAACTATAATCTGATACTGGATATTGTGTAGTGGTGACTCACAACACTCAAAGGTTAAACATATAAAACCAACCAACAGAGAGAATTTTCACTGTCACACAGACAGAAGGTATGTACATGTAATAATATGTTATTTTGTTATCAATCATGTTGTACTGGTTTATGATATCTGTCAAATTGTAATCCCCCCTCAAAACTTATCACAATTGTTGTAAAACTGTGGTAATCAAAGTCCATGACTATCCTATACCAACAATCACAAACAGGTAATGATATGCTGATATGTCATGCACTATTAATAGTAATTGGGATTTCCACTTTTGTCTGAAAGTAGTGATTTTACAACATTTTGCTTGGGAGTGTTATAAAATTTACACATTATAGTATAAAATATTCAGACACTTAATGAAGACTCCAGATGTGAACAGCCACAAGACTGAAAGTTATGTCACTTCAAAACCAGCAGTGGTGAGGACCTCTGTTTAAAAAGAACTTCAGCACAAATTTGGGTCATTCAACCAAGTTGATATATCTCAGTTTAACATTTTAGTAAGTTGCAGCACAAACCAAACACTGGAACTACCTTCAGAATAAACTGTAGCAGACCGTTTAGCAAAGAAAGACAGGCAAAAAGCAAGGTGAGTCTTTTTTTCCACTGCTTGTAGCTCTAACTGTTGATACACTGTTGTTTGAGACCATATAGGAGAGGATAAAACTTTATGAACTAATTATTTACTTTAAGAAATGTATGGAGATAATGGTTTAGCCAAATATTATGTCACTTTTAAGTGACAGTGAATGGTCAATCCCTCTTTCAATCCTTATGTGCACTACTGTAACTGTATATTTTTTATGCTGAGAGAGAGAGAGAGAGAGAGAGAGAAAGAGAGAGAGAGTGAGAGCTAGGAGAGTGCATGTGTGTAAGTGTGTGTGATTTATAGGCAAAAAATTATTGTAAGACTGTATCTTGTTTGCTACTGAATAAAATATATACTAAAAAATAATGCTGACAATGAAATGGGATAACATGCTTTTAGTGGATTCATATACGATGGCGTCATTTTGTTCCACCTCCAGGGATGAAAAAGGATATGTTTTAGTAGCATTGGTTAGTTTATTTTTAGACATGTCTTTTAATAAATAAAATCAACAAAAAATTGCTAGCTAATCTATCCCAGTGTGTGATGCATTCACTTTAAACATGTATTAGAACAGGAGACAACCTATTCTGAATCAATTTTTTTTGTTTTCATTTCCATATATACCGAACACTAACTTCAGATTTTAAATAAATCTATGCATTTTTTTTCCAAATTACTATAAACAAACAAAACCTTTCTCAATTGTTGACATATCACACCTGAAACACCAATGTGACAGTTGAGAAAACCTGCCATGCCTAATTAAAATAGGAAGGGGATTTTTTTTGGTTTATGAAACTGAAATGAAGGTGTTTTTTCCAGCACATAGGGCAACAGGGAAATCACCCGATCAAAGAAAAATTAATGTGAGTATAACAGGTCACAAATCAACCTAACTTTATTATTGACCTCTCTTGCAGTTATTTAATTGAACAGACATGGATTACCTTACCACTGACAGTACTGGATTATATGGCAAGTGCGAAAGTTTACAAGAAGTACATGATAAGTTGCTCACAAGAATAAAAGATGAGCTTACAACTGATGACTTTAAAAATATCAAACAACATCTAAGGACGCCATAAGGGGCTAGTGTATCAGAAGAAAATGACAAGCTGGCACTTCTCAATCGCCTTGAAGAAAAAAGAATCATCACTTTGGGAAATTATGATGATCTTAAGAAGCTGCTCAAGAATGCTGAATGCCCCAGATTATGTGATACCATTGAGGAAGCTGAAAAACGCATGCAGCGATTAGAAAAGAGGGCCAGGAAAAAAAGAAAAAAAGACATGCAAGGTTGGTGTTAATTAGTTAGATGACTTAAAGACATGCAAGGTTGGTGTTAATTATTTAGATGACTTAAAGACATGCAAGGTTGGTGTTAATTATTTAGATGACTTAAAGACATGCAAGGTTAGTGTTAATTATTTAGATGACTTAAAGACATGCAAGGTTGGTGTTAATTATTTAGATGACTTAAAGACATGCAAGGTTGGTGTTAATTATTTAGATGACTTAAAGACATGCAAGGTTGGTGTTGATTAGTTAGATGACTTAAAGACATGCAAGGTTGGTGTTAATTAGTTAGATGACTTAAAGACATGCAAGGTTGGTGTTAATTAGTTAGATGACTTAAAGACATGCAAGGTTGGTGTTAATTATTTAGATGACTTAAAGACATGCAAGGTTAGTGTTAATTATTTAGATGACTTAAAGACATGCAAGGTTGGTGTTAATTATTTAGATGACGTAAAGACATTCAAGGTTGGTGTTAATTATTTAGATGACTTAAAGACATGCAAGGTTGGTGTTGATTAGTTAGATGACTTAAAGACATGCAAGGTTGGTGTTAATTAGTTAGATGACTTAAAGACATGCAAGGTTGGTGTTAATTAGTTAGATGACTTAAAGACATGCAAGGTTGGTGTTAATTATTTAAATGACTTAAGTTAAAGACCAAGTGTCATGAACACATGCTTACAGTCAGGCATAAAATTGAGAAATTAAAAAGGCATACCTGAAGGGTGAAATTCATCATGTTGGGGTGGGGAAAGGAAAGTCTGTGTATTGGAAGTGACACATGCTCAAATCCAAGAGGGTAAATGTACTTGGCCCTAGCCTGAGAAAAATGCTGGATGGGGTGGGGAACATGTTCAAGGTGTTATAATCTATTAATCAAATTCTATTGCAACTTGGTAATGGTTAGTTGCTGTATCTCACATTGGGTGTCACATAGAGAAAGGTCAAAAGACATGCCCCCCCCCCTCCCCCCAATACAGCACATTGCTTATTTTCTGGCTCTTGTAAATAAAACATTAAATCTTTCCAAAAACTTATTATCACAAAATTATAATAATAATGTACAAATTCAGTTTGATGATAGATGACAGAGATTTTCATTTTATACTATGTATGAATATGATAAATAATTATTATCTTATCATATTATCATAAATTCAGGATCCAAGAGCAGTGTCAAGAGAATAAAATATGAAGGTATTATGTAATTCATTTATTTGAACTATGGCAATGAATCTGTGATATATATATATATATATATATATATATATATATATATATATATGATAAATAAACGATGAGTTTTCACTGACTGCCAGTATATAAAGAATGCTTACATAAAAATATTACACTGAATGGGATTATGTAACGTTTATTTATCAAATAAGATCTGAAGTTGCTTTGGCACATTAAGAAAATAACAGTTTTCATGTGAAATGTGAAATAGTGGTCAGCCCACTCTCTTATAATCAAACAAGTGCATTTGTACTTGTTTACATGGTTGGAATCGATTCTAGGTAAAAAAGTACAAGAAAGTTTTCTGATGCTTTTTCATTGACTGTCAGTATATTTGAGATTTTAGACAAATATAAATGGCATTTCATATGTGCTACATTGATAAACATTTTCTTTTTTCATCCCATATCTTAAAAATTAGACGAGATTGCCCCAGATGCTGAATCTTGTGAGAAACAATGCAACACGTGTCCTTTAGAACAAAGGCACATCACTGAAGGTAATATTTTTGAAGATAAAGATAAAATCTTAAAGTGACAAATCATAAAAATTAAAACTCATTTATTACTTAAATCATTTTCTCTTGACTTTATCTCAGAACAAAAAATATATATTTTGTGATTTTTAAATATAATTGCAATTATTAATGTCTTCAATGAACCTTGCCACCTGTCAACCATCCTAACAAAGCTTTGAATCAAGAACAACCTGGAATTCAGTGCTCAAAGTGATGTTGGACTTTGTAAAACCCACCCTTAAGCATGGATGAAAGGACTTCTTAATTTCCGCAGATTTTTACAGCACTAAGGCCAAGGTCAATAAACAGTGGTTGGTTTTGTAGTTGTTAAAAATATCTTATACCCAGGTAAAATTTGCTGAGCAAAAAAATCTTACATTGTTAATCTTTAAATAATAATATTGACAAATATCAACTTGACCAACTGGTAATTTTGTCTGTTTATAAAATATACACCGACGACTTGTAATGTTAATATTCATTTCTAGGGATGAATTACCTCAGCTGCAAGTTATTTGATAATTGCAGCAAAATAAGAAAACAGCGATATGAACAATCTGACAGTGATGAAGAGCTAACAAAAACACTTGAAGAGATGGAGAACATGGCCATGAAGCTCATTAAGCCTAAAAAGGTCAAACAAGAGAATGCTTCAAAGGATGACAAGAAAAACATCCACAAGAGAAATGGTACAAATCTTTTCTTTTTCAAAAGTTTTTACTTAAAAAAACGGGAAATCTGTGATAGCAAACAATTACAACAAGATCATTTACATGTTTATATTCTTAGGATATATATAGGGGAGGTGGTAGGAACGTGGCTATCTTCTTAACGTGCAAAGATATATCTAGATATACAAGTTGCGTATCAATATAAAGCTTTCATTTCATATCCTTATTATATATATATATATATATATATATATATATATATATTTTTTTTTTTTTTTTTTTTTTTTTTTTTTTTTACATAGTCCCTAAAGTTGATAGATTATCACTAATTGAGTCAGAGAATGTACATTTGAATTGCCAGGTGAGGTAAGTGGAATTTGGTGACTTTTGTGTAGGGTGTAGCCTCTTACTGTCAGTTTTTGTTTGGCAGTTGACCTGTCATATTTTAAACCTGTGTGTTGGCCTGACATCTGCCCATTGACTGATTGCATGGAGGTATCAAAATGTAATATAATTGGTGAATGCGTAAGAGTGCCATCTGCCCAGTATGCATATTAGTTAATCTATGCTTGGCCCCCAAAGGGGCCCCTTCAATAGGAAGCTGTGGCCCTTTGTTGAATTGGTATTCATCCATACAGTTTGGAGGCAGTGTTTAAGAGAATCCATGACTACAGAGCCATTTTGTTGAAGGAAAAGAATGCTGTGAGAGCTATATGGCTACATATAATAAAATAAGAATATGAAATGAGAAGATGCTGAAATAAGCTTTTTATTGAAAAATGTATGCAACATATTTAGTTGGTTTATCTTGGTCAGTTAAGAAGATAGCTAAATGGATGTTCAGTAAAAGTTTTCCTCTACAACTACACAATTTATCAAAGTCAAATACCAATAGTAAATATATATTATATCATTCATACAAGTAACAGTAAATATGTTATTTTCCCCTTTTTTTTAGTTCTTCATGCTAAAATGCATGTCAAGTACTGGGAAACAAAAGAGATCGCCAAAAAGGCAGACAAGTATTTTACAAAAGAAATGCTTCAAGACCTGGCTCAATTTAAAAGGGCAGCTGACTCATTCATCAAAAGAGGGGCACATTTAATCAAGCTCATTGAAGGTTGTGTGGAGTGTGTGTTAATGTTTGATGCTGTAGAGAAGTTACAGAGTTTCTGGACAGAGTACAAGTCTGGGGATTTATCTAGGTTTCTGACAAATGAGTTCATCACCCAAGAACTTAAAGAGATGGAGGGAGAAGAGCTGTATGTGGATGTATACATTTGTGAACAAGAGTTGGCTACAGCCTGGGAATTCTTCACAAAACCAGGTAAGTTTTGCTCTCGCAGCACCTCTGAAATCAAAGTGACCGGCTACCTGCACCTATAAGTATTTGCAATATATTATTAAGCAGTCTTGAGAAACAGAATTTCTTTAAAATAATGCTACATTTGTTATTTAATAACAAAAAAAAAAAAAAAAAAAAAAAACAATTTATAACTACAACTAATTTGATAAATTCTTAGTTGCACACTGTAGCTAAGTTTTGGAAAATAGTTTTCTTTGTATCAGCTTTTCTACAAGTATATCACTAAGGAACTTTGTAATGAATAAACCAATACATTGAAACTGATTGGAATACAAATCAGTAACAAAATGAATATTCAATATAAACAAAATTTTAACAACCATCAACCAGGTGATATATATTTGATAACATTAATGTTTTTATAAGCAGTGTAATAAATATGTACTTTCAAATCTTTCACCTATCAATCCTCTGTTGTAGGAGAACCAGAAACCCAAACCAATATAGAATTGCCCTCTACATCTGGCACTCAAATAAAGCAAGAGAGGCCACTGACTGTTGAGCAAGATATTGAAGTGGAATTTTGCACAGTAACTTATCAAAAGAGTTGCCACATTATGAAGTCAGAAAAAGAAACTGCTGCAATGGTAATTTATATATAAGAATCAAAATAAACATTTTTTTTTATTTTTAAAATTTCAATTTTTATTTTTTTATAAACGTAAAGCCAAAACATCTTAATCAAAATGTATAATCTTTTGCAAGCAAATCATGCATTTACTTGAGTGTACATTTATCCCATTGTATCTTCCTACACTGACCATTTTTCTCAAAAGTATTTTTGATTATTTAAGTGTGAAGTTTGGGCATCCATATTTGCACATATATCACCCCGTGTGTCATGCATGTGGAAGGAGTTGGCTTTGCATCTGAAGTTTACAGAGGAAGATACACAAGCCATTGTGTCCCAGCACCCTGATGAAGAAGAAGCACAGTGTTTAGAATGCTTAGAAAGTTTCCTAGAGAGGAACTATGACCAACCTGTTGAACAAATCACAGCACAACTGCTTACTGCTTTGTATATGATGCATCAACAAACATTTGCTGGTGAGAAATATACTTCAGCTGAATATTACTGGTTTTTAAATTATTCAGAAAAATATACACTGAACAGTAACACCCATCCCAATGTGTATCAGTTTATGTACTCTGAATTATATTATTAATATTTTTTATCTATTTATTTTTTTAATATACATAATCATGGTGGGTCATCAATTGTGGTAATATGTGCTGTCACAGCTATTATTAACTATTATGAAACACTATTATATTTTTCGGTTTTATACAGGTAAAAACTGCAACTAATTTTTCATAGCCATCTATATTATATATATACTTACAGAGACTGTGGCTGATCTACTAAAAATGGAAGGTCTCCCAGTGTGTCATGGGCTTATTCAAAGACCAGTGGTATGTGACACCTTGCCCTCTGATGCTAATTATAAAGACTATGAGAAATATGACTCTGGAGAGGACAGTGGCAGTGGCAATGACTCAGACAGTGAAAATACAGAAAATAATTCAGGAGGTAAAATGATCAAATTATTCCCAAATCTGTATGAAAGTGTCTACTACCTAACTGCAACTAGTTTACATATAAAGATTAGAAACTCAAATATGATGATACACAAGGTCAAACTCTTATTTTCTGAATTTTACATGGGATTATAAATTTTATTTTTGCTCGTGTGATGGATGACAATATATAATTCCTTTCTTTAGATGAAAAAAAGCACCAAATTGATAAGACCCATCAAGCACCAATAAAAAATGGAGAGGTAAATACATGTAGTTATGTAGAAGTTCTTCATCATGACAGTGAAGTTGATGAAACTACAGAGTCCATGAATTCTGAAAATCCTGGAAATGAAGAATCACTCAGTGTAGTGAAACTCCAGTCGTTGCTTTCATCAGAAACCACTCCAGCAGACAAGAGGCATGTGGAGGATATTGTCAAATTGCTTGAACTTTATCCTGAACTATTTACAAAAGTAAACAAAGTTCAGCAGAAGAAACTTGCTTCTATCCTTCTTTGTGTTGGCTGTGATTCAAATAAAAATGCTAAAGTGTGCAGAAATTTGAAGCAAAAAGTTTTCAAACTTGCCTCCCCAAAACAAAAAGCTTTCACCATGTTTCTAAAGACAGAGCTGTTGGAACTGTTACATAATGCTGAAGGAGATAATACATTACATTTAAGTGAAAACTGGAAACTTCTGTCACAAACACCCAAAACAGAACTCAAAACCTGGCTAGCCATTGCTGAAATCTTTATCAAGCAACTTCGTAAGAATGAGAAAAAGACAAAAATTCTGAAAATACTTGCTAGAAATCAAACCTTGCTGAAGCTCGTTCTTCAACAAATCAAAATGCTTCCCAATGAAGAGGGGAGAGATACACTGAAAAATTTAGTCTTTGACCTGGATAAACACTGCAGTGGTAGAGGAGTTGGTCTTGCTGCCTGTTGTCTATTGTTACATGTATATCAGAGACAGGACCTACACACAAACAATGACACCTCAGAGCAGTCAGAATGTATGAACATCATAGCTAAGGGTAGGGGGACATCTAAAGAAATGCTCAAACTACTTTACCAGACCCATAAATCCAGAAGCCTGTCAGCAGTAGAGAGGACATTGTTTCTGAATGTGCTGTCACAGCATGCAAAGATCCACAGATACCAGTTGTACATGCATGACACAGCTGCAAAAGGAAATGCTGTTATATTGTTGCAATATTTTTTAACAAGCAATTACACCACTGACTCAGAGCAGTCAGAATGTATGAAAATCTTAGCCAAGGATGAAAACACATGTGAAGAAGTGCTTAAACAACTTTACCAGACACATACCACTAGAGCCCTGTCAGCAGTGGAGAAGGCATTGTTTCTGAATGTGCTGTCACAGCATGCAGAGGTTCATGGTAGTTATAATTCAGCTGCAGAAGGAAATGCTGTGATTATGTTACAAGATTTCTTAACAAGCGGTGACATCACTGACTCAAAGCAGAAAGAATGTATGAAAATTTTAGAAAAGGATAGACAGACATCTAATGAAATGCTCAAACAACTTTACCAAACCCACAAATCCAGGAGCCTGTCAGCTGTAGAGAAGACATTGTTTCTGAATGTGCTGTCACAGCATGCAGAGGTCCATGGTAGTTGTAATTCAGCTGCAGAAGGAAATGCTGTGATTCTTTTACAAGATTTCTTAACAAGCGGTGACATCACTGACTCAAAGCAGAAAGAATATATGAAAATTTTAGAAAAGGATACACAGACATCTAATGAAATGCTCAAACAACTTTACCAAACCCACAAATCCAGGAGCCTGTCAGCTGTAGAGAAGACATTGTTTCTGAATGTGCTGTCACAGCATGCAGAGATCCACAGATACCAGTGGTACATTCATGACACAGCTGCAAAAGGAAATGCTGTTATATTGTTGCAATATTTTTTAACAAGCAATTACACCACTGACTCAGAGCAGTCAGAATGTATGAAAATCTTATCTGAGGATGAAAACACATCTGAAGAAGTGCTCCAACAACTTTACCAGACCCATAAATCCAGCAGCCTGTCAGCAGTAGAGAGGACATTGTTTCTGAAAGTGCTGTCACAGCATGCATTGATCCACAGATACCACTGGTACATGCATGACACAGCTGCAAAAGGAAATGCTATGATTTTGCTGCAATATTTTTTAACAAGCAATGACACCACTGACTCAGAGCAGTCAGAATGTATGAAAATTATAGCCAAGGATAAATACACATCTGAAGAAGTGCTCCAACAACTTTACCAAACACATACCACTAGAGCCCTGTCAGCAGTGGAAAGGACATTGTTTCTGGATGTGCTGTCACAGCATGCAGAGGTCCATGGTAGATGTTGTTCTGCTGAACAAGGAAATGCTGTGATTCTTTTACAAGATTTCTTAACAAGCAGTGACATCACTGACTCAGAGCAGAAAGAATATATGAAAATCTTAGCAAAGGATAGATGCACATCTGAAGAAGTGCTCAAACAACTTTACCAGACCCACAAATCCAGAAGCCTGTCAGCAGTAGAGAAGACATTGTTTCTGAATGTGCTGTCACAGCATGCAGAAATCCATGGTAGATGTTGTTCTGCTGCAGAAGGAAATGCTGTGATTCTTTTACAAGATTTCTTAACAAGCAGTGACATTACTGACTCAGAGCAAAAAAAAATATATGAAAATTTTAGCCAAGGATGAAAACACATCTGAAAAAGTGCTCAAACAACTTTACCAAACCCACAAATCCAGAAGCCTGTCAGCAGTAGAGAAGACATTGTTTCTGAATGTGCTGTCACAGCATGCAGAGATCCATGGTAGATGTCGTTCTGCTATAGAAGGAAATGCTGTGATTCTTTTACAAGATTTCTTAACAAGCAGTGACATCACTGACTCAGAGCAGAAAGAATATATGAAAATCTTAGCAAAGGATAGATGCACATCTGAAGAAGTGCTCAAACAACTTTACCAGACCCACAAATCCAGAAGCCTGTCAGCAGTAGAGAAGACATTGTTTCTGAATGTGCTGTCACAGCATGCAGAAATCCATGTTAGATGTTGTTCTGCTGCAGAAGGAAATGCTGTGATTCTTTTACAAGATTTCTTAACAAGCAGTGACATTACTGACTCAGAGCAAAAAAAATATATGAAAATTTTAGCCAAGGATGAAAACACATCTGAAAAAGTGCTCAAACAACTTTACCAAACCCACAAATCCAGAAGCCTGTCAGCAGTAGAGAAGACATTGTTTCTGAATGTGCTGTCACAGCATGCAGAAATCCATGGTAGATGTTGTTCTGCTGCAGAAGGAAATGCTGTGATTTTTTTACAAGATTTCTTAACAAGCAGTGACATCACTGACTCAGAGCAGAAAGAATATATGAAAATTTTAGCCAAGGATGAAAACACATCTGAAAAAGTGCTCAAACAACTTTACCAAACCCACAAATCCAGAAGCCTGTCAGCAGTAGAGAAGACATTGTTTCTGAATGTGCTGTCACAGCATGCAGAAATCCATGGTAGATGTTGTTCTGCTGCAGAAGGAAATGCTGTGATTCTTTTACAAGATTTCTTAACAAGCAGTGACATCACTGACTCAGCGCAGTCAGATTGTATGAAAATCTTAGCCAAGGATAGGTGGACATCTAAACAAGTGCTCAAACAACTTTACCAAACCCACAAATCCAGAAGCCTGTCAGCAGTAGAGAGGACATTGTTTCTGAATGTGCTGTCACAGCATGCAGAGATCCATGGTAGCGACTCAGAGCAGAAAGAATGTATGAAAATCTTAGCTGAGGATGAAAACACATCTGAAGAAGTGCTCAAACAACTTTACCACACACATACCACTAGAGCCCTGTCAGCAGTGGAGAAGACATTGTTTCTGGATGTGCTGTCACAGCATGCAGATGTCCATGGTAGATGTTGTTCTGCTGCAGAAGGAAATGCTGTGATTCTGTTACAAGATTTCTTAATAAGCAGTGACATCACTGACTCAGAACAGAAAGAATGTATGAAAATCTTAGCTGAGGATGAAAACACATCTGAAGAAGTGCTCAAACAACTTGACCAAACTCACAAATTCCGAAGCCTGTCAGCAGTAGAGAGGACATTGTTTCTGAATGTGCTGTCACAGCATGCAGCAATCCATGGTAGCAATTATTCTGCTGCAGAAGGAATTGCTGTGATTTGTGTTACATGATTTCTTAATAAGCAGTGACACCACTGACTCAGAGCAGAAAGAATGTATGAAAATCTTAGCAAAGGATAGATGCACATCTGAAGAAGTGCTCAAACAACTTTACCAGACCCACAAATCCAGAAGCCTGTCAGCAGTAGAGAAGACATTGTTTCTGAATGTGCTGTCACAGCATGCAGAAATCCATGTTAGATGTTGTTCTGCTGCAGAAGGAAATGCTGTGATTCTTTTACAAGATTTCTTAACAAGCAGTGACATTACTGACTCAGAGCAAAAAAAATATATGAAAATTTTAGCCAAGGATGAAAACACATCTGAAAAAGTGCTCAAACAACTTTACCAAACCCACAAATCCAGAAGCCTGTCAGCAGTAGAGAAGACATTGTTTCTGAATGTGCTGTCACAGCATGCAGAAATCCATGGTAGATGTTGTTCTGCTGCAGAAGGAAATGCTGTGATTCTTTTACAAGATTTCTTAACAAGCAGTGACATCACTGACTCAGCGCAGTCAGATTGTATGAAAATCTTAGCCAAGGATAGGTGGACATCTAAACAAGTGCTCAAACAACTTTACCAAACCCACAAATCCAGAAGCCTGTCAGCAGTAGAGAGGACATTGTTTCTGAATGTGCTGTCACAGCATGCAGAGATCCATGGTAGCGACTCAGAGCAGAAAGAATGTATGAAAATCTTAGCTGAGGATGAAAACACATCTGAAGAAGTGCTCAAACAACTTTACCACACACATACCACTAGAGCCCTGTCAGCAGTGGAGAAGACATTGTTTCTGGATGTGCTGTCACAGCATGCAGATGTCCATGGTAGATGTTGTTCTGCTGCAGAAGGAAATGCTGTGATTCTGTTACAAGATTTCTTAATAAGCAGTGACATCACTGACTCAGAACAGAAAGAATGTATGAAAATCTTAGCTGAGGATGAAAACACATCTGAAGAAGTGCTCAAACAACTTGACCAAACTCACAAATTCCGAAGCCTGTCAGCAGTAGAGAGGACATTGTTTCTGAATGTGCTGTCACAGCATGCAGCAATCCATGGTAGCAATTATTCTGCTGCAGAAGGAATTGCTGTGATTTGTGTTACATGATTTCTTAATAAGCAGTGACATCACTAACTCAGAGCAGAAAGAATGTATGAAAATCTTAGCTGATGATGAAAACATATCTAAAGAAGTGCTCAAACAACTTTACCAGACCCATACTACCAGAACCCTGTCAGCAGTGGAGAAGACATTGTTTCTGAATGTGCTGTCACAGCATACAGAGGTCCATGGAAGCTGTGACAAAGCTGCAGAAAGGAATGCTGACATTCTGTTACAGTATTTTTTCACAATGAATAACACTTCTGACATAGAGTAGTTAAGGTGCATGGATATCTTAGCGAAAGACCAGCTTACATCAGAATTGGTTCTGAAGCAGTTTTGTAAGCATTATACTATTGAGGACATCCCAGAATCAATATTCCTAGATGTGCTGTCACAGCATGCAAAAGTACATGGACTAAGTCTGAGTGCTACTTTATGTGATATGGAGATGATGCTTACTATAACTGACATCTTTATGCAGCACTTGACTTCTCAAAGATTTTATATATACACTTCTCATAAAAGTCCATCGGAATTCAGTTCAAGTGAAGACAGGGGAATGGCTGCATGGAAAAGCATCTTTGAAAAAGAAGAGTCCCTTTCCATGAAAGCATTGGAAAAGTTGCTTCAATACCACGAATCTGGTGATCTTTCACTTGAGGGCTGGAAACTTACGTCAGACTTGACATGCCAACATATTAAAGTTCATGGATGTGAAAGTCTGCCATCTTCTTTAAAAGCATGGCATGTAAACTTTAGCACCAACTAGCAAGAATTATGGAACATCCGTATGACAGAAATATGCTAGAGGCAATATTTAACTCTATGTGAGAGCAAGCAAGTTGTGTGCTGCATCAGCACTTAAATGGTCATATACAATTATACAAACACTGAAAACTTCGTACATTGTTAAAATATAATAATAATGGAAAAGATACAGGCATAATGGAAATGCATTATGAACTAGTCTGATCACAATCTTAAATATGCGACACCAATACTTCACCTTTTATATATGATTTGGTTAATATTCTTTAATTACTTATCTTTTGAGAATTTATTTTTGTAAAATGTTACCAATGCAGCTTGCACCAACCCAGATAGCATCTTTGGTCTTGCAGAAAATGTGAGCTATGAAGTTTAAAGAAAACTCAGTTGGTGAGTCTACGCGTTTACTGAGACACTTGTGTTGTACAAAAATTCTGATTAAAGAGAATGTTTAAATGTGTAACAAAATTGATAATGAAATTGTTAATTAATTTTGTTAATTGTTAATTAATTAATTAATTGTTAATTAATTTTGTTATAGGTCACTGGAGGAGACAATTTATAATTTAACTCAATGTTGGTTTCTAGTTTATTGCATGCATTTTTTTCATAAGCTTTTTTACAAATACATGTACTTGTTATGATAAGAAAATTATTTTAGCGGTCTGTCTCTGTTTGATGCCATCTTAGTAAATTTCTGTGAACAGCTTATTCTTTACTTTGCTGTAATATTAATTGCAGGGCAAAATAATGTAATTTTTTGCTTTTATAACTGCAGCAGATTTTGTAGCATACCTTTTCTTTATTTATAAAGGAATATTTCCAAATAATATTATTTGTTTTTGTTTTTACTGCAATTTAATGTTAACATTCCTAACAATTAGTTGGCAGAGGAGAAACTACAAAAGCTGTGTCTTACTTTGTACTTTTGAATCACTAACTTTCCATGGTACTTCACATTTAGCAACTGATCATAAGATCTTTGTAAGTCCATGGGAACAGTAATTGAGACTGTAGTCTTAGGGCCTGTTCAGAACCAGTTGATCTACAGACTAACTAGTCCACATGGGAACAGTGATTGAGACTGTAGTCTTAGGGCCTGTTCAGAACCAGTTGATCTGCAGACTAACTAGCCTACATGAGAACAGTGATTGAGGCTGTAGTCTTAGGGCCTGTTCAGAACCAGTTGATCTGCAGACTAACTAGTCCATGGGAACAGTGATTGAGGCTGTAGTCTTAGGGCCTGTTCAGAACCAGTTGATCTACAGACTAACTAGTCCACATAATAGGCTTGTTAAGAGGTCAAACGCTGCATTTTATAGTACAAATGTCTAACTTGGCATAAATGTTCCTTGGGCCAAAAGAAAATTTTTTATCCAAAGAGACGCCCTCTATCGATACATTAATTAGCATAAATTATGCAAATTAGGTGAAACCGAAAATGCATTCTGCACCAGGAAATAATCAAAAATGACGTATGGCACGCTTATGAAGGTGTGATAGTTTCAAAATGGTGAATAATGCTCAATTTGAAAATGGCGTATGAGGGTCATCTTGGATTTGAGGCAAAAACTTTATGAAACAAATAATGTATTCTGCACCAGAAAATAATATAAAATGACGTATTACTCATTTACAAAGATGTAATACATATAGTTTCAAAGTAGCAAATTATGCCCAATTTCAAAATGGTTTTTGGCAGCCATCTTGTATTTGAGGGACAAAACGGCCACAATGGCCTCCATAATGGTAAAAATGAGGGTTTTTTTTGCTAATAATATTGTCCAATAGCGATGGTATATAACAAAAAATTGCATTGACATATATTTGAATACGGGTTATTAATATCCATGGTTTTGCAGCGTTCACACATATCTTGGTAGGCACTTAAAACACCCCCTTTGTTCCTTCAAATCACCTACTATCACCATAACAATATCAAAAATGACTTTTGCACCCCCAAAATAGTAAGAATCGATATATATATCAAGTATAGTTAGACCAAACGCTTCAAAATTCAACATAAAATAGCAAAATTATGTCCACTTTCAAAATGGCGGGTGGCGGCCATCTTGGATTTGAGGCACAAAATGGCCACCAATTGCTTCCAAATGATCAAAAATGGGTTCCTTGTCCCTAATTTAGTCAGGTTTGATAATCTATACATGTTTCTAGGCCAAATATTAATGGAAATATGAAATATTATATATTTTGGCACCTAATTTGCATAATTTATGCTAATTAATGTATCCATAGCATAAAAAATTTTCTTTTGGCCCAAGGAACATTTATGCCAAGTTAGACATTTGTACTACAAAATGCAGCGTTTGGCCATTTTTTGGTCCTTAACAAGCCTACTAACATGAGAACAGTGATTGAGGCTGTAGTCTTAGGGCCTGTTCAGAACCAGTTGATCCGCAGACTAACTGGTCCAAGTGGGAGGTGGGAATCCAGTGTCAACTGCTCACCATATTTGATCCACAGACTAGTTTGTCTACAGATCAACTGATTCTGAAAAGGCCCTTAATACCGATGTCTTTGAAAACTCCAAATTGCTATATTTTGGCAGTTTTTTCATCTTGACTATCCACACTGTTACACTGTATGGAATTCTTGGTTTTGTTTGAAAAATTTACAGGCATTCATTCACATTTATTGTCATCTACCAGTAAAAACATACAGTGTGATGAACAAGGTGCATATGGACTTTCAAAGCATATCTCACCTGTGTAATCACAAAATTGCACTGAGATCCTCTACCTGCCTCTGTAAACTCATCTGTGTAATCACAACATTGCACTGAGATCCTCTACCTGCCTCTATAAACTCACCTGTGTAATCACAACATTGC
The DNA here is from genome assembly GCF_051362555.1 of Lingula anatina. Taxonomy (NCBI): domain Eukaryota; kingdom Metazoa; phylum Brachiopoda; class Lingulata; order Lingulida; family Lingulidae; genus Lingula; species Lingula anatina. The sequence continues at coordinate 3,113,598 of NC_141769.1, read as the reverse complement.
ACTGAGATCCTCTACCTGCCTCTATAAACTCACCTGTGTAATCACAACATTGCACTGAGATCCTCTACCTGCCTCTATAAACTCACCTGTGTAATCACAACATTGCACTGAGATCCTCTACCTGCCTCTATAAACTCACCTGTGTAATCACAACATTGCACTGAGATCCTCTACCTGCCTCTATAAACTCACCTGTGTAATCACAACATTGCACTGAGATCCTCTACCTGCCTCTATAAACTCACCTGTGTAATCACAACATTGCACTGAGATCCTCTACCTGCCTCTATAAACTCACCTGTGTAATCACAACATTGCACTGAGATCCTCTACCTGCCTCTATAAACTCATCAATGATGAACTGCGGAACCTGAGGATGAAAATGAAACCCAAAAATTAACATATTAGCAAAGGAAATTCCATTATGGGACAAATTGAACAAAATATCAAGTTCTGCTTAATAAGGCATCTGCTATGCATGATTTTTAAATCAGCCAAAAGAAAATAAAAATTCACCTGAATTGATGATAAATTGGTGCATTTAATATTTGCTTTATTCAATCAGTCATTTCTTATCAATGTATTAAAGTTACACCTGTCTTGGGTTAACAATTTGAAAAAACCTAAAGTGCTGCAGTCATTAATCTAGACTACTTTAAACAGGCGAAATGGTTAAATTAAGTGTCTGTTGACACCTTCAACCCCTCTCTATCTACTACATCATTATGCCTTACCTGGGTGGTTTTACCACATCCAGTGGCTCCTCTTATTAAAGTCACGGGACTACGATGAATTGTTCTTAATATTTCCTCCTTGTATGAATGGACAGGCAGTTCTCCTCTCTCTCTCATCATCTAGACAAAAGAAGAGTAGATCATTTAAATTTATAAAATCACAATAAGCATTTATTCTGAGTAGTAATGAGCATTGACAATAAAGTGGGTTGTTGTTCACTGAATTTCAGTACATTTATGTTGTATCATTATGTAAAAGTTATATGATTTATAACTGAAGTCTTCCAAGCCAAGATTTTCCCACCAAAAGTTAATATGTAACTAGTTTTAGTGGGTAAATAACATTTATTCTTATATTTTGGACACTACCCATAACATTTCCACACCATGGCTAACTTTGACCAGCAGACTGTGAGCTTTCAAATGATACATAATACACGTCTGTGTATAAAGGGGACACTAAATCTGAAAATTTTGGCCTTCTGTCGCTCGCCTAATAACTCTGTTACATATTGGGAAAAAGAAAAAGCTCAAAGCTAGGCTATGCTAAAACACAGGTTATCCAAATACACCATTCATTGGATAAGTCAATTTCTGGATATGGCGAGACTCTCATGCTATTTTCAAACTGTCACAAGGTGGCTGACTACCAAGTCTAAAGAACGATGACTATGAGTATTATTTGCAACATCTTTCTGTCAAATCATCTTCTAAAAGATTAAATTGTATACAGATAAGTTCAACAAGTAGTGATTCATGCACTTAGAATGCCTTCAAAATCCTAGCTGGCTTGGATTGCTATAAAGGGGAATCACAAGTCCAGTTATGGTGGCTTTTACATGGAGAACAAATGACTTCATCATGTATCTGTCATTAATGCATGCAAATGTTACACATGAATGCCAGTTCTATCACACATGGGTAAAGGAAAACACAAACAGACAGACAAACTTGGATACCATTTTCCTCTGCTGCTCCATACCACTTAGTAAATCAGATCCTATTTGCTCCACTGTGGCCTGTAAAAATGAATGCTTTACTCATAGACTCTCTATATTTTATGATTGTTTTTAACTACAGTTCACAAAGCAAACTCGTGGTCTTCTAGACAATCTTAAAACTCTTGGAAAACAAGTAAATGCTTGTGAAAGACATCTGCTTATTTGTCTGGTAAGAAGAAAACACTCTAGTTTCTGGTTCACTATCAGGCTGAGAGAGAGAGAGAGAGAGAGATCTCACCTTAGAAACATTCTGGATTTGCAATGTCTCTTACAAAGATGTCACTTGTTGTTCAACTTCTAGGCAAATTGTCACATTTTATAATTTTAGAACTAAGCATAAAAAAGTGTTAAAACATTATTCTTATTGCTCCATTTTAAAAATAACATAAAAATGCACATTCCAGTAAACAAACTTTTGTAAAAATATCTTGCATTAATGGAGATTTACAAATGCCTTTTAACAAAACAAATTGCTATTCAAGTCCGGTTAAACAAAAATACAGTTTGGCACATTTGGGGTAAATATTGCCAAAGTCATTACACGGCAACAGTTGCAATAGCATGAAAATAAGTAAAATCTATATTCTTAGTTTTCAAAGATTTCACCCCTATATCAACAAATAAAGTTGACAAGAAATATTAAGGACATCATAAAGTCTTTCATTTTGAGAATCACATAAATTCTAGTCTTAAAGAACCTTCTTTTCGCAGAAGTTCTGAGAAAAGTAACATGGGTTTGCTGTCAAATTCAGAATTTTTTTATCTTATTTAATTTTAAATTTTAGTGTTATTAATTTTTTAATATTCAAAATGACCTTTCAGCATAATTGAATTAAATAATTGTACAATTGTGTTAATCAACGTCATTGAATTGAATACATGCATGTAATTTATTTGTATATAAACTGAGGAAAAATACAAACATTCCATGGGAATTATTTATGTAATGTGTAATGGGTGACTCCAAATTAATTGATTTATTATTATTATAAACTGAGCAAAAATACAAACATTCCATGGGAATTATTTATGTAATGTGTAATGGGCAACTCCAAATGAATTGATTTATTATTATTATAAACTGAGCAAAAATACAAACATTCCATGGGAATTATTTATGTAATGTGTAATGGGCGACTCCAAATGAATTGATTTATTATTATTATAAACTAAGCAAAAATACAAACATTCCATGTGAATTATTTATGTAATGTGTAATGGGCAACTCCAAATTAATTGATGTTGTGTTATGATTTTAATTTTATCTATAGCACATTGAACAACAAAGTTCACTTTGTATGATTTAATATAAACATAACAATGCAGATAAAATTTGTAAAGTATTACATGGGGCATTTATATTTTTCGCTCAGTGTGTGTATTTCGTGCCTCAGAGAAGATTTGTAGAAAAGTATTATAGCTGCCGTCATCACCACTGAGTCAAATTTGGTAAGCTGTTGTGCTTTGTGGGAATATGTTATTATGATTTTTAAAGAAGCCAAATTTCACATACTCCACATTCGTGAAAATCTGATAATCAAAATGGTGAAATTAGAATTAAATTCTCATATAGGCTATTTCTCATACAAATAACGTTTTTTTCCCCAAAGTTGCATTTTCTATCAGCAATTATCCTTTATTATACAATTTTCAATAATTGGTAATTTATGACTTGATCTTTTCATTGGGGGAAACTTACCTTAAAACTTATCTTCTACATACATAATTTTGGATATAATTCTTCTTGTGTAACATTTGCAGTTGTTTCACTATATATATATGGAATAGAAACACAAGGTGGCCTGTTTTTCACTTTTATTGCTACATGTACCACTCCATAGGAATAATATAATTTCAATTATCTAGCTATAACTTAAAAAAGTATCTGTAAAATTGTTCCACATTGCAAACATCAAGTTAATGTTATCGCCATATTCTGCAAATTACAATCATTTTACAACACAGAATATTACATTTTTCAGGGAGGATGGACACCCTTTGGGTAACATGACTGTATGGTGTAACACTTATAAAAATGCTTTCTGTACATGTGCACATGTACACTGTACACTTGCTCCCAGTGTTACATACTGCAGACATCTAAACATATGAAAACTCATGACAGGCCAAAGAGTTGACGCTTATGAAAAATGAGGAGTACAGCATTGTACAGATATATACAGGGTGGTCCTATACAGTTCTGGAGAGAAATTAGGTGTCACTGAGTCTTTCTCAGACTTATTTTATTGTATTTTTTTTTTTATTCTGATCAAATGAGGTGTAAGAACAAATTTGCCTATGAATTGTTTAAAACTATGAAAAACTTTTTCATAATACACATTTGAAATATCCACTGAAATATCCATTAACAGGCAGTTTCTCTCACATTAAAGAGTTCACATATTTTCACACCCATGTTCAAAATATTAAAATTCTCCTCTGTTGAATCCACCCCTAAATCCACCCCTTCCTCCACGAAATCCAACTCCAAATCCACCTCTTCCTCCACCAAAGCCGCCTCTTCCTCCTCGGAATCCACCTCTTCCAAATCCTCCCCCTCGGCCACCAAATCCACCTCCAAATCTTGGCCCCCCTCCAAATCTAGGTCCCCCTCCGGGACCCAAGTGGAACCTTTTTGGAGGTGGAGGGCCAAATCCTGGGCTACTGTGAAAAAAAAAGAGGTCAGAATTTAAACCAACTAAAATAAAAAATCATTGAACATATACATTTTAAGTTTTTATACATTACTAAAAATATGAAACAGAAAGCACTCTTAAGTTTTGTCAGGCTGAATTGCTTCTCTGTTGTTTTCCCACTTGTTTTCTTTTTAAATAAAATGAAAATGGAGTAATAATAATTTCTAAATGAAAAAAAAATTCATGGCTAGTAATGACAGAGGTCCAAACACATATAAAATGATAGCACATATACAATATACCAGTATGACGGTGTGTTAGGAGGGATGGCATTACAGTCAAGCTAGAAATATCAACACACCAGCATTGATATATTTCTTCATAAATAGTATTTATCAAAAATCCCCAATGTATCTAAAATGGAACTATGTACTTTGTATATCAGTCCACACATTACTAGATATTATAACAGTTATCAGAAACACTCACCCTGCTGCCATCTCTTTCCAAAATAACTATTGTCTGCTCCATAAATGGAATTATGTATGTATTATCTACTAGATGTTATAACCCTAATGAAAAACACTCACCCTGCTGCCGTCTCTTTCCCAGAGTAATTATTCTCCACTCCAAAGCTGCCAGCATTTGGCCTGGACAGCGCCCTGAACACCTGCATCAGTTGCTCATCCAGTGGCATGGGTTGTGCAGTGCCCTCAGGATCTGTGGTAGCTCTGATATTCAGGGCCTCCAGGGCAGGACGGAGGGCCACTATCTTGGCTGCCTGGCTGAATGGCATCTTCAGATTTAACCTGTGTGTGGACATATGACAAGAAGGGAAGGAATTTGACTGGAAATTGTGAATGTCTGAATAAAGTGATTGAATGCGGTTTACTTCACTTATATGTACATGTGTACATGTGCTGTTATTTTCTTAATTTCTAAAATCTCATCCTTTTTTTCCATTTCCAAGTTGCCACCTTTGACTTTTTGATGTAGAAAATGAGTACTACTTTCAAACTTTTGATAGTAGTTTATGTAAAGTATTGGCTAATAATAAAATAAATCACAATCTCAAATGGGTATGGTTCCATTTATGAGCTTACATTACATAGTCCCAATACCAATTTCTAACAACTGAACACACTATATTTAGGACTTTGTATATAAAGGACTACATTTTTAAAAAACATACCAGCCATCCAGGATAACACAATATATTAATAACTTTGTATCCTATTTCTACATATAAAACATACCAGCCATCCAGGATAATCATCCCATTTTCGGCCTTCACAGAGCGTGCAGCAAATATGAGAAGCTGTATTGGAGACACCATGGTCATCTGTTTACATGACACTGCTCGCGTACGGATCTATAAGAACAAAGACAAGAATTTTATTCTCATAAAAAATTATTCATATCTAAAATAAAAGAATATTTCAAGGAAGATATAAATTGTCAGCATCATAATTCATTTAATTTGTTAAATTTGGTGGAATAAACTGACTTGGTATATGTTTGAGGATTGATTACTTTGTAATTAACAAAAAATTAATAAAAAAATTTAAAATAGTTTTTATAAATAAAGTGTTATAAAAAATGTAACTGTAATATTTACTAGCAGTTACCTATAACTAATTCCTATACCAAAACAAGGAAATGTCACAGCATTTGTGTAGCAGATACAATGGAGTCTTTGATTTTGAAATATACCCTGTACCTTTTCTCCAAACACAAAGAAAGGTGTTGGAAATGTCTGTTCTCTATTGCTGCAGTTGACTGAAGACTTGTGAATCAGAGCAGCTCTACTCTCTGTAGTCAGAACCTTTCTCTTCTCTTTGTGGTAACATACATTGGGGTAAAGACCCAGGCACAGCAAGGATATCACCTGATAATGTGGATAATCTTATACTATGTGGCATGAAAACACAGGTTAATTGATAGCAGTGTTCTCAAAGAAAGAAATTTTGAACTGTGTTGTCATCCTGGCCACTGAGTGATATCTAACATAATCTGTACCTGTTCATCTATAATAATGTATAGGTTACATATAGGTTTGAATTGGGGTCAGTATGAAATCCATGACACCATAAAAAGTATGGCAGATGAGAAAGATAAAATATTACATTGCAACAGATGCATAATAAGTACAACAAGAATTAAATTCTTAGAAAAGATAGCCTCTGCAAACTACTTCTGTTTCTGAAGCCTTACACATTCTGCCAATAGCTTTTTCAGACAAAGACACTATTAAGAGTTGGAAAAATAATGATGATAAGAATTCTAATAGCCACCTACCACATCTAATTTACTGTCTGGACCTGAAGAGTTGAACATCTGTGGGTAGAGGCTTTCCTCTGGAAACCCAGCATTCACCAGGATATCACGAAGTTGGTTCTGGAAATTACAGAAAAAAATATAGAGAACATATGAAATACTCAACCTACCCTAGTGTAACATATGTGGTTTAAAATATTGCTATTTGGTGTGGTGGGACAGTAAATTTAACATCATCCTTTCAGTCAATAGGATAATTAAGCTGTCATAAAATTCAAAGCCCTGAACTTATATTATAAGCATATGTTTAAAAATACTGCACATTTATAAAATGAAAATATTCGTAGTTAAGATCCTTACTTTTTTAGTATCCTGCTAGCTAGATCCTGCTAGCAGTTATTAAAGGATCTTAGAAATGATTTTCGGTAAATCTTTTAGTAGATGCAAAAAACTACTCTTTGAATACTGCTAATTAACTGACTGCTGTGTGACATTACCTTGGCCTCACATGTCATTCTTAGAGTGGGCATGGACAAACTCTTCTGCTCACAAAAGTTCCACTCACTGTTTTCACCACCAGACCTGAAACCAAGGGTGAACCTATATTTTATAATTGAGGCTTGGTGAAGTATTATGAATATTTCTGTTTAAAAGTTAAAAGCTTGGCCACCACCTCGCCTGATAAAAAAAATTATCATGGTCCCCATACTAGGCTATCTAACTAGAAATCAACTACATATATATAAACTAATACAAATAACTATGCTTTATTGTTTTTGAAAATTCAATTTACAAAAATTGAGAAAATGTGTAAATGATAAAATGCTAAGAAAGATATAAAAATGTAATAAAAGATGAATGACTTAATTTCTGCTTTTAGTTCTCAATCTAAATGACAAAATGTATACAATGTTTTAAAAATATAATAACAGATATAATATTTATTCTGTGAGACCTGTGCCTACCTGGCCTCTTCCCAAGCTTGAAATGCATTAAGGAGAGCCACATGGTCACTGCACCGTGTGCCTGCCAGGTTTTTATGCATCCATCCAAGTCGTCTACGATCAGTTGGAGTCACAAATGGTTCTGGGAATGTTGTGCTTGCAGCAATTGTACACACAGCATCACCAACACTGAGGAAAACCACATTATTGTCAGTACTGTGAGGAAAACAACCACATTATTGTCAGTACTGTGAGGAAAACAACCACATTATTGTCAACACTGTGAGGAAAACAACCACATTATTGTCAGTACTGTGAGGAAAACAACCACATTATTGTCAACACTGTGAGGAAAACAACCACATTATTGTCAGTACTGTGAGGAAAACAACCACATTATTGTCAACACTGTGAGGAAAACAACCACATTATTGTCAACACTGTGAGGAAAACAACCACATTATTGTCAACACTGTGAGGAAAACAACCACATTATTGTCAGTACTGTGAGGAAAACAACCACATTATTGTCAGTACTGTGAGGAAAACAACCACATTATTGTCAACACTGTGAGGATAAACAACCACATTATTGTCAGTAATGTGAAGAAAACAACCACATTATTGTCAGTACTGTGAGGAAAACAACCACATTATTGTCAACACTGTGAGGAAAACAACCACATTATTGTCAGTACTGTGAAGAAAACAACCACATTATTGTCAACACTGTGAGGAAAACAACCACATTATAGTCAGTACTGTGAGGAAAACAACCACATTATTGTCAACACTGTGAGGAAAACAACCACATTATTGTCAATACTGTGAGGAAAACAACCACATTATTGTCAGTACTGTGAGGAAAACAACCACATTATTGACAATACTGTTATTAATGCTAACATCAATGATAAAGCTGCAATATGGCATTATGCATCAAGATGTATCAGTATCATTAATTTAAAGCCATCAAAGATTAAAACAATATATAAAATGCATGTGCACAGGCACGTTTAATTGTACAAAAGCACACACACACACGCACGCATGCACACACACACACACACATACACACAAGTGGACCTACTAGAAGATACAGCCATAAATGATCATCTTTCCCAGTCTGGGCTCTATTGGCAACTTGGCCAGGATTCTCCCAAGAGGGGTCAACTCATTGTTCCTGTCCAAGGCACCCATCTCTAAAATTCAGACATTAAATACAGAGTTTTCAAAAACATTTTTGATAACCTATAAGAAACAACAAAAATTATGTTTCTTTTTTAGTTGTTAGTTTCAGTATTTTTAGTAGTTAGTTTCAGTATTTGACATGACACTGTTTATGTTGAGACAATATATGAATAGGAATCCTGTGTTATTATAAATAAGTGAAAAAAAAAAAAAAAAAAAAAAAAACCGAGCATGACAGTTTACTAAAGGTAGACCCAAGCATAGCAAACCTTTTAGTAAGGCTTCAGCTTCAATGACTGCATCAATAGGTGGTGGTTCCACAGCTTTGGCCAAGAAAGGACCAATCTCTCCAAGCCTCAGTAACTTGATGCTCAGTGCCAATTCATGAAGTGGTGTACGGAAAATCTCAGGGGTTGTGTGCTGTTCTAATCTAAATTTGGCAAAATGGTCATCAAATTTTCAAAAAGCTTTAGATGCTTTTATACTACTTTTGCGAAACACAATTAAAACAAATAAAATTAATTTAAATGAACAGCTTTTATTTTTTATAATTCATATATTAATTAATCAATGATATATTACTTAATGCCATACAATATGATCTCATCTATGAAAATATCCCAAAAAGCAATTTCAAGTATCAAATGAGAAAAACTGTTAAACTGTCAATCATTCACAGAATGTCTTAATTACTTTGATAGTTGTACAACTAATCTCTTTGTCTATCCCATACCTTTCATATCTGGCTCTACTACACAAGTGGAAGCAGAACCCTGGTCTTACACGTCCTGCCCTCCCCCTCCTTTGTTCTAGGTTTGTCTTGGAGGCCCACACAGTGGCATAGTTGGTCATGTTATTATGGGATGTAAACAGCTTCATTTTGGCTCTGGAAATAACAGATCATTAGTATGAGATGTTAGCTGGCACATTTTTGACAAAGTTAAGGACATTTTGAATTGAAAAAAAGTGATCATTGCAGGTCACTGGAGACAAATCAGAACTACATTTTGTCTCTAGAATGAAATATTTTATACTAAATCAATGTGAAATTTGTTGTATTTTTCTGCCAGTGATCCAAATTTATATTACAAATGCTAAAGCCATAATCAAATTTATTTGAATATTACACCTCTCTTTGCCTTTTCAACATTTCATCATTTGAAAATAAATCATGCTTAATTTTTAAATTATAATTCATTACTTTTTTCATACTTTATTCTACTGTCACTAGCTTACTTGCAAGAGTCAATGACATAAACAACATCATTGATAGTGATACTGGTCTCAGCAATGTTGGTGGACAGAATGATCTGAAATAAGTGAGAATATTTTGCTACACTAATCCAAACTTCACATGGCCAATGGATATATATTGAAATTTTTTATAATGCTGAGGTATATAAAATATACTTCAAAGACTTATTTCATATCAAAATTCACAATTCTTACAGCTTATAATTTATGATGCATGGTGACAGATCTGAAACAAGTGAGAATATTTTGATACACTAATCCAAACTTAACATTTATATAGCAATGTTAAGGGACAGAATGATCTGAAATAAGTGAAAATATTAGCTACATTAATCCAGACCAAACAATGCTGATGGACATATATTGAAAACGTAATTGTTCTATAATGGTGAGTTATATAATAAATATCATAATATGTCAAATTACTTAAATTTAAAGACTCCTATTATGCAATTCACAATTCTACATAAGCACAAGCAGATAAACAAAATAAAACACATCTATTTGTATTCAACTACCCCTACCTTTGTAACACCTTCAGGTACTGGCTCAAAAACCTTGTGTTGGTCTTCCCTTGGGATTTGGGAATGAAGTGGAAGCAGACGATATGCAGGGCCACCTGAAAGACAAACTTTTATGTGTAAACCAACTGATGTAAATATAATAGTTTTTACTTTGAAAAGTTAAAATGTATAGAAAAAACTAAACAGAAGGGACATTTCTGCATTTTACTGAAATAATTCAAACATACAGTGCAGGGGCGGATTTAGGCCGTCTTCTGGGTCTTCCGGAAGACGGTCAGATTTTCAAGTTTACATTGACAGGTATCTATTTTTTTTTCTGTTGGAAGACGGTCAAAAATGGAGGATGGATCAACAAAGATAATTTGGAAGACTCTCAGAAAATATCTCTGGATCCGCCCCTGCAGTGTCATATAAATATTCTGTGTAAAATACACTTCAGTGTTATCAAAGTAGTTTAAACAAACATCTTCATTAAATGGCTGCCTCATCATCTTCAATATCTAAGTATTAACAATAAAAATACTCATACTATACTACTCCACGATAAGGTCAATAATTTTTTTCAATCAAATATGTTTGCTGTTTGTTCTCTTACCAAACTCTGGGTGCTCTGACAGGTGTCTGTGTAAGGCAAATATCAGGTTCCACCCTGGGAGAAATATCAAGATGGCACCAGGGATACCAAGGTTCTTGATATACTTGCAAAGTGCCTGGAATATATCATAATTGTCGATATTATAATAATATAATACACAATACCTGCAATGCATATAAATTTGGCATTCTATCAGCATCTACTGTTCCCATGGTAATGCGAACTTTTATAATTGGCAAAGATTTAATGGCAGTATAAAAATTAGAATAAGAAACAAATGAGTTTCAACCTTAAGGTTGAATACTTGGCTGCTTTAGACTATTTAGCTCCAACACACACACACACTGTGACAGACATTCACACACACACACACACACACACACACACACACACACACACACACACACACTGTGACAGACATTCACACACACACACACACACACACACACACTGTGACAGACATTCACACACACACACACACACACACACACACACACACACACACACACTGTGACAGACATTCACACACACACACACACACACACACACACTGTGACAGACATTCACACACACACACACACACACTGTGACAGACATTCACACACACTGCTGTTTACAGTAGGAAAATGATCAATTATCGTTACTGGCTTAATTTTTTTTCATTTGCTTTACAAAATTTTCTTTCAACTAAAATTATCTTTGTAACTAGAATCATACTCACCTCAATAAGTTCAAATGACATCTCTTTCTCACTCAGCATGGCCATGGCTCTTCTAGTTGTGTCATTATAATCTGATGAAATCATCATATTGCAATTTTCCTAAGTAGTAGAAGGATATAGTATAGCAATATATGCTTACATATAGCATAGCATAAAACATAACTTAAGATAACATAACAACATAGACTAAAACGTAACAATTAAAACAAATGATGAATTAATAGGTTTGACATTTTTACGGAAAATAAATGGATAAAACTATAACCAATGACTACCTCTTTCTCCCCTTCTTCATCCGCAATGTCATCTTTGTCCCGCTTCTTCTTGTTGGAAGGTGGAGGAATAAAGTTCAACATCTGGACACAATCTTCCAAGTAATAGTCTGTAATCATCATAATAGTTCATCATAAATATGTTCCATAACCTGTATCTTCCTCATAATGTATTTTCAATAATAATGTTTATATATGCATCAGGAAATTGTGATGGTTCGATATTTATTCAACTTTATTTTACATGTAGACAGTAATTTTTAGACTAATCTGATGTGTGTGTGTGTGTGTGTGTGTGTGTGTGTGTGTGTGTGTGTGTGTGTGTGTGTGTGTGTGTAGTGGGGGGTGCATGCATCAACATCAGTAAAATAGGAAACAAGAAGTAATAATAATAGAAAATGTTTACTGCTACAAAATCCACAAACTTAACACAGTATCTGATAATGTTTTCAAGTAACCCCAAGACTACAGCCTCAATACCTTGAACAGGGAACAGTCTGCCATGAACTTCTACAACTTCCACTGAGCCAAAGTAGTCAGTGAATAAGGTTGTGTCCACAGTGGCAGACATAATGACGATGCGGAGATCTTTGTAAACATGGACCATGTCTCGTAACATCACCATCAAGAAATCAGTCTGCAAACAGACATTTTACACTTAATTATTGTTTTAAATATGATAATGCAAAATTAATTTCTACCATTAAAAAAAAACATAAAACCAAGTAAAATGGGAAATACTAATAACTACACAATGACATAATAATACACACATTTTATTTTATTTTTTTGGATTTAGTAAAATATAACATTACTATTTGCTTAATACACTCAATTTTTAAAATGAAGGTGAGATGTAAAGTAAAAAATAGATTTAGTTTTAAAATTGAGTTCTCTCTTTCACATTGATCCTGATAGAAGTTAATTCAATAAAAATATGTGAAGAGATTTTGATACGTAGCATTCCTTACATTGAGATCCCTTTCATGTACTTCATCCACAATAACATGGGAAACGCCTCGCAAACCATTCTCCAGTTTCCTCAGCAATGTGCCTTGAAATAAAGTGACTGCATTAAAAATTCCATAATAATATGCTCTCTTCAACGCCTTTATATTTCTTTAATACTAAACATCCACTCTAATAGCAATTTTCAGATTTTTACAAATTTAATTTATAAGTAATCATCACACAATACATGTCATGATCATAATACACTTTAAATAGTAGACCATATTTCATCAAAACAGCAGCTGTCTTTCTAAGTTAACTTTAAGAAAATTATGAATACATGTGTTTTAAGCAAGTAAAGTTAAATATCTTACCAACAGTACAGTATAAGATGGCACCATATGGTCGTGGCAGCACAGATTCAAATCTAACGCTGTAGCCACAACTCACACCAAGGTTTTCTGACCTCTCATTAGCTACTCTTTCTGCAATGGACACTGCGCTGATTCTTCTGGGCTAGTAAAAAAAAAAAGAATATAAAATTATAAACATACAATGAAATTTTAATTTCTATTGAAAAACAGAAAATAAATTTTCATACATCCAAGTTAAGAAGACATGGCATTTTGAAAAAAAAAATTTTTTAGCTTAAGCTTATTTTAGCTTTTTTTATCTATTTTAGACAGATTTCCCTTCATTTTTCCACAACCAATTATATACTATTTGACCAACTTGATTCAAATGAAAATTTTAATTATCTATATATGAACAAATTCTTGAGCATATATTGATAGATAACTCATAATAAATACCACAAACACATGAGTTTTCAGAATTAATTACCTCATCAGTCCTCCTTCCCCCAACCCCCAATTAAGATACAAAGGTTAAGGGTAAACGGAAAGTTTATCTTCTAAATGTAAAAAAGTACTCAATTAATTTTTTGTAAAAAATTAGAGCACACTTTGAGGGTAATACATGAGCACAATTTATATACACTCCAAGTTAAATAAAACTAGCAGAAACAGTGCTGTAGGACTCAACAGATATTTGAATTCAGTATAAACTACTAGTATCCCGGTCTGACCTATAATTGAAAGAGTAATTTGTAACACCTTAGGTTTTTGCCCGCATCTTTGTCATGAAACGTAGTGCCAAAACAGCACTGATAAAAAATGTATTTGACACTGGATTTTGTGGAGACTCAAAACACTCAATGGTTAAACAAATAAAACTAACAGACTAACTGACAAAGCCTTTGTTGTTGCTTTGGTTGTCTAAATAAAAATAGCAAACAAAATGCCATATTGACTTTTCAGTGTCACACAGACAAAAGGTACATACAGGTATTAATATGTTATTTTAATTGTTATCAATCATGCTGTAATGGTTTATGATAGCTGTCAAATTCCAATCTTCCTCACCCAAACAATTGTCGGTAATCAAACTATGGTAATCAAAACGCATGACTATCCTACAACAACAATCGCAAACAGGTCATGGTATATTGTATCCCCACTGGGTGAGCATTGGGTGCTGAAATGTCATGTGCTATAAATAGTAACAGGAATTTCCACTTTGAAGAAATAGAAAGTAGTGATTTTACAACATTTTGCCTGGTTAAATTGTTATAAAAATCACATATTTAAGTAAAAATATTCAGACACTTTCTGGAGGACCCAGAGATGGTGAATTGGCATAAAATTTGACCAAACTGTTACAGAGTTTATTAAAATTCACCTGTAAAAGGAGAGGCAAAAAGCAAGGTGGGTTAACTTCCATTGTTTACAGCTATAATTGTTGAATGTAACAAAACCTGTTTGAGACCAGGTGTTATCCAAACTAATAATTAACTAATAAAAATGTATGGAGATAATGGCAGAGCCAAATATTAATGCATTTATTAGTTAATGGTGATAATAAAATGGGGTGACATGAACTGTATTTACTGGATTCAGAGACATTAATAGCATCATTTTGCCCCACCTCCCGCAATGAAGGAAGAAATTTGTTTTATTGGCATTGGTTTGCAGACAAGTCAAACCTAACAAAATCAATAAAAATTTAAGGTAAAACATCATAGAGTAGTAAAATTACTGGTCTATTAAATGCATTTACTTATAACCATACCAGTCCAGCTCTTCTGAATCTAAATATCTTTTGCATATGCTTACATACCTAACATTGGCTTAAAATTTTACATAAATATCTAAAAACAAACAAAGCATGTGTCACGTCCAAACTTCATTTTAGAAACTTCCACATTTAAATCAAATTAAATCAACATTTGGTAACGATTGTTCAGATGTCTCTGTAATAATGATATTACATGAATCTGTTAATGTATTTTATTCGTTGGAAAGAAGTGTAACCAAGTTTTATAGGATGTTTTATGTTTTAAAAGGATTGAATAACTTTATTTACGGCTTCATCCCCAAGTTAGAGTTTAAAGCAGTCTGACTTTAATTATGTTTAAGGTCTCTAGTAATATGTCTTAATTCTGTTAATTGGCTTCAATATCTCTGACTTGTTTTAAGAATCACTGTAATGTATCTTGTGTGTATTAGTATATAAGGAGAAGAACTTTGTATAAGAGACAGAGAGATTGGAGATCAGAGCTCGGAGTGAGTTTGGTCAGTTGAACCGATAGCTGGATTGTCCCTGCTGTCTTAGGAGACTCCAGATCTCTCAGCCAGAGAAATAAATGTGGAGAAAAGTCAGTTTGTAGTTGTTCTCTGGAATACATATCACTGCTGTTGTGTTACATGCTGGAGAAGTAAATCAGACCAAAGTGTCCCCTGTGATACATGTCTCAATGCATTGTTGATGTTTCACACCTGAAGCAACTGAAGGACCAATGTGCCAGTTGAGCAAACAAGTCATGCCTTAAACATAGAAAGGGGATTTTTTTGTTTATGAAATTGAAGGTGTTTTTTCCAGCACATAGGGCAACAGTCAAATTATGTGTGGAAATGTGTACAAGACACTTGTAATTTTCATTCCACCTATGAGTATAAGAGGTCACATATCAACCAATTAGCATTCTCTCTTGCAGTCATCTAATTGACCAGACATGGATTACCTTACCACTGACAGTACTGGATTATATGGCAAGTGTGAAAGTCCACAAGAAGTACATGACACCATGCTCACAAGAATAAAAGATGAGCTTACAACTGATAACTTTAAAAATATCAAACAACATCTAAGGAAGCCATTAGGGGCTAGTGTATCTGAAGAAAATGACAAGCTGGCACTTCTCAATCGCCTAGAAGAAGTAGAAATCATCTCTCTGGGAAATTATGATGCCCTGAAGAAGCTGCTCAAGAGAGCTGAATGCCCCAGATTATGTGATACCATTAAGGACGCTGAAAAGTGCATTCAGCGATTAGGAAAAAGGACCAGGAAAAAAAGAAAAAAAGACATGCAAGGTTGGTGTTAATTAGTTACAGTAGATGACTTAAAGAACAAGTGTCTTGAATACATGCTTGCAGTCAGGCATAAAATTGAAAAATTAAAAACACATACCTGAAGGTGAAATTCATGATGAGTATTTATAATTAATATGGTTTTCATAACTTGCTGTGCTCACAAGAAGTAATCTTTTTATTATGGAACCATGAAATTGCAGTTTAGGTAATAAATATGGGGATAAATCTGTGGGTTATTTTGTTTATAAGGCCTAATAAACTCAGTGACAAGCTTCATCTATAGTCAGATGATGAAAAGCAGAACCATACTGGTCCGGAAGGGGGGGGAGGAGAGGGAGGGGGGAAGGGCAGTCTGTTTATTGGAAATGGCACATGCTCAAATCCAAGAGTGTACATACACATGGCCCTAGGCTGAGAAAAATGCTGGGCGGGGTGGGCAAGATGACAGATCATATCAATTTATTAATGTTTTTATGTACAAATATGACAATTAATTATTATTATTAGTAGTAATGGTTAGTTGTTATATCACGCATGGCTGTCACAAAGAAGAAAGATGAAAAGACATGCCCCCCCAATACAGCCCACTGCTCTTTTCCTGTTTCTTGTAAATAAAACATGAAATCTTGCAAATAAAAACTAATTATCACAAAATTATAATAATGATGTACAAATTCAGTTTGATGATAGATAACAGAGATTTTCATTTTATACTGTGTATCAATATGACAAATAATTATCATCTTACCTTATTTTCATAAATTCAGGATCCAAAAGCAGTGCCAAGAGAATTAAATGTGAAGGTATGTGTTATTCACTCATTTGAACTATGTTACATGTAAATGGTAATGATTTCTTGGTCTTGGTATACATATAAAATTGGGGTTAACATAATCATCACAATCCCATTCAAAGTACTTTTTCTCTGTAAGAATTTTATATCATTTAAGATTTCAGATAAATGTTATGGCATTTCATATGAGCTATACCAATAAACATTTCTCCTTTTTTTTTTTCATCATGTATCTTAAAATTAGATGGTATTGCCTCAGATCCTGAATCTTGTGAAACACAGTGTGACACGTGTCCATTGGAACAAAGTGTCATTAGTGAAGGTAATTTTTTGCAGATAAAAAAAAAAGTTAATAGAGTAACAAAGTGTAAAATTTTAAACTGATGTTTATTTTAATTACTTTAATCCTTTTATGTTGAACTTATCTGAGAACAAAAAATATACTGACAGTCAATGAAAACGCATCAGAAAACTCTCTTGTACTTTTTTACCTAGAATCCATTCCAACCATATAAACGAGTACAAATGCACTTGTTTGGTCATAAGAGAGTGGGCTGACCACTCGGATGTTTAAAATTTCCGCTTCAGTGATTTTGTGATCACCTGTTACAAAATCATGTTTTTCCTGTCTCCTGATTTGTGTGAATTAACCAGGTTCAATATATGGTGATTACATAAGCCTATTTAAAGTAGTCACCAAATCCAGTATGACACACGATAAAAAAGTTCAGCGATGCCAGGTGTAGTGATCCGTTAATTAGAACTGAGTCTTCTAAATTTGCATACATCAGATATGTATATATTTGTACGTTTTAATTATTCAAATATACTTAGACATGACATGTTGCATGGCAGTTTAAGAGAAGTTCATTTAAAATGCAAATCAAGGTTTAATTTAAATGTATCTACAATTAAGTTAATGTACATAGGCATGGCATGTTTCATGACAGTTATGAAAGCTAATTTGAAATGCAAATTAAGATAGAGTATAAAGGCAGTGACTGAGCCACAGAGACTGGGAGACTTACAGACTGAGAGAGTTAGAGATAGTTATAGATATGTTAGAAGAGACCTGAGTCTTCAGGTGCTTGAATAAACTATGTAACCGAAAACTATACCTGCCTGTCTCAGTTGACTTATTGGTGAAAAGGTAACTCTAAGAACAAGTGTATAACCACTGTCTGGTTATTACACAGGTCTGACACTAGAAGAGCGACTGTGGGCCCTGGGGATGCTGGAGGCTGGGCGGTACCAAAAAGATTTGATCATGTGACCTTGCATTTTAATGATCTTTTCTGACCTTTATTTCACCTTGTGTGACTGAATAATAGGACATATTTCACATGAAAACTGCTATTTTCTTAATGCGCCAAAGGAACTTAAAATATTATTTGATAAATAAATGATGCATTTTCTTGACTGTCAGTATATAAATTTTTGTTTTTAAAAGATAATTGCCATTATTTAATGTGTCCAAAATAAGTCTCATCTCATACTCTCTGATGAACCTTGCTTCCTGTCAACCATTCCAACAAAGATTTGAATCACGTACAACCTGAAGACTGAGCTGAAAGTCAATGTTGGACTTTGTACAACCCACTCTTAAATGTAGGTTACAGGCAATTTAAGTTCCTTGGATCATTACAGCATTATGGTCAGTGTCAAGAAATGAACATAAATGGTTAGTTAGTTGTAAAAAAATACCATATACCACAGGAAATTTTGTTAAGCATGTTTTTATGTATAGACACAGATGTGTCTGTACATATAGCCATCATCTGCGTCTGTCGTCGCCGTCGTCGCCGTCGCCGTGCACTTTTACCGATAACACGATAAGTGGAAAACCATTTTACCTTTTGACTTGAAACTTGCAGAACTGATGAATATTCATAATACGCAGGTCAAGTTCGAAAATCAGCATGATCGGGTCACTTTTAGGTAATTTATGCTGTTTTTTCACTTTTTTCAGCATATATGCAGCACCGATAACACGATAAGTGGAAAACCATTTTACCTTTTGACTTGAAACTTACAGAACTGATGAATATTCATAATACGCAGGTCAAGTTCGAAAATCAGCATGATCGGGTCACTTTTAGGTAATTAATGCTGTTTTTTCACTTTTTTCAGCATATATGCAGCACCGATAACACGATAAGTGGAAAACCATTTTACCTTTTGACTTGAAACTTACAGAACTGATGAATATTCATAATACGCAGGTCAAGTTCGAAAATCAGCATGATCGGGTCACTTTTAGGTAATTTATGCTGTTTTTTCACTTTTTTCAGCATATATGCAGCACCGATAACACGATAAGTGGAAAACCATTTTACCTTTTGACTTGAAACTTACAGAACTGATGAATATTCATAATACGCAGGTCAAGTTCAAAAATCAGCATGATTGGGCTATTTTGAGGGAATTTATGCTGTTTTTTCACTATTTTCAATATAAATGCAACACTGATAACACAATATAAGAAAAACGGATTGGCCAATTGTAATTATACTCACAGGAGTGGTCAATCTTACTAAAACGCAGGTTGAGTTTGAAAATCAGCATAATCGGGCCTTTATTTTAGAAGTTATACTGTTTTTTTCACATTTCCTCAGATTCAATTCTTAAGCATGTTAACAGTCTCATTATTTAACTAATAAGATGCCTAAAAGTGTTTGTTTGATATTTCCTGCATCTTTACAACATTGTTAGTTGATTATGTAAAAAACATGGTAATCTTGTTATCATGTATTGTGTAATAAAGTGTCAAAAATGGAAATAAACTCATATCATTGCAGTTTGTCAGATTCAATCATCCACTATGTTCAGAATCTCAGAATGGAGGAAATTGGACATTAAACACTGTTCTATTGATACTTTTCCCATCTCATCAATTTTTTTAGTTGGTCATAAAAAAATGGCAATAAAATGTTTATTTTGTTTTATGTTAAAAAAGTGTTAAAAATGGAAATAAACCCATTTCAGAACAGTGCTGACTTTTGGCATTTTGGCATTTTCAAGGCGTGACTTTGAAGTTCCATGGGCCTGAAGACCTTTGCTAGTCACATTTTCTGAATATCTGTGATACAAATATTTTATAATTAAAAATTGATGGTCATTAAGCTGTTAAACATTATGTAATATTGCATCAAAATTTGAAGAAACCCCTATTTTGGGCACTGCTTCCATGATGACCATTTAAGGAAAATCATGTCACTTACTGTTCTCAAACTTACAGGAAAGAAACATGGGACTAAAATACAGCTTCAGTAGGCAATGCAGTCTGTTTTGTATTTTTTTTTTTTTTTTTTTTTTTTTTTTTTTTTTTTTGCAGTTAAACAGTTTTTTGTGAAAATTTAATTTTTCACATATTGGCATTTTCAAGGTGTGACTTTAAAGTTCCATGATCTTGAAGACTTTTGCTTGTCACATTTTCTGAATGTCCATGTTACTAATATTTTATTAATAACATTTGATTGTCATTATGCTGTTAAACATTATTTAATGTTGTATCAAAATTTGAAGAAACCCCTATTTTGGGCACTGCTCCTATGATGACCATTTAAGTGAAATCATGTCACTTACTGTTCTCAAACTTATAGGAAAGAAACATGGGACTAAAATACAGCTTCAATAGGCAACGCAGTCTGTTTGGTAAGTTTTTCTGGCAATTTAACAGTTTTTTGTGAAAATTTAATTTTTCACTTATTTGCATCTTTATTTTCTGTTCTTTGTCTGTACATTTGACAGCTTTGCTGCCTTGTTTTTCTTTCTTTTCTTTTTTTTTTTTTGCAAAAAAAATCTTACACAGTTCATTTCATCTTTAAATAATGATATTGACAAATATCAAATTGAGCAACACTGAATTTTCTCAGTTCAGAAAATATATATAGATGACTTGTAATGTAATCTTCATTTCCAGAGAGAAGTTCCCTCAGCTACAAGATTTTTCGCAATTGCAGCAAAATAAGAAAACGGCGATATGAACAATCTGACAGTGATGAAGAGCTAACAAAAACACTAGAAGAGATGGAGAACATAGCCATGAAGCTCAATAAGCCTTTAAAGATCAAACAAGAGAATGCTTCAAAGGATGACAAGAAAAACATCCACAAGGGAAATGGTACAAGTTTCTTTTTCTTTTTTTTTTTCAAAAGTTTTTACTTAAAAATTGGATATCTGTGATAGCAAACAATTATAACAAGATCATTTACAAGTACGGTATATATTCTTAAGGATATGTATAGGGGAGGTGGCTATCTTCTTTTAAGAAGTTATAAGTGACAAAGATGTAACTACCGGTAGATATACAAGTTGCATATCAATATAAAGCATATTTTAACAGCTTTCATTTAATATCCTTATTTTATACAGTAATAGTTATGTAAGGAGATACAGCACTTAATAGGCTTTCTTATCCTGATCTTTATACCCTAATACTAAAACTCCACTGCAAATGAACATGTGTAGACAACATGGTCTGATAGCCCCCTTGAGCATCAACAGAGATGTTTCTCAAATTCTTCATATGCCTTTTTACCAAAGATATCCAGATATATATAGTTGCTATATGGAAGGAGAGAAAGAGTTTATTTTCTCAGTTCAATAATTGGTTGGTGTTGGTGGTGAGAGCAGGAGTCACGCTGAATTGCCTGACCTGGAACACCTTAACTACTGAGCGGTGCGATAAATTGAGAAAATACTGAGATAGATACTTGAGTTAGGTTATCAATTTTATAAAGTCGCCATGGAAGGATGTCCATTTCAGTGAACTTTCCCCACCACCCAAATAATTTGTTCTGTGGAGAGGACAAGAGTCGTGGTGAGAGTTGGGGTGACAGTGTAAGGCAATTTATTCACAAAGCAAAGTTCTGTAGCTGTGGGCAATGGAGCCACATGAGCTGGCTGTACATATAAGAGGGTTGTAGTTGCCTTCTGTATATCTGAAACATAATTGTTTGAGGAGGCTTGACACTTGGTTCACTTGTCCCATTTTATATAGGATTGCTTGTATCTCAGAAATGGATGGAGGTTTGAAGCTGAATTTGCTACATACATACATATATTTACCTAGTCCACACAGTTGCTACATTTCTATTTTTAATTGTTCACAATGCGATAAAGTAACTAACACTAACTGAGTTTGAGACTGAACATTTGAATAGTGGGGTGAGGTAAATGGAATTTGGTGACTTGTGTGTAGGGTGTAGCTAACCCTTTGTTAAATTGGTATTCATCCCTACAGCTAGGAGGTAGTGTTTAAGAGCATTCATGAAGTGGGTCCTTGTGACTACAGTGCCATTTTGTTGAAGAAAAAGCTTGCTGCGAGAGCTATGTGGCTGCATATTGTAAAATAAGGATATGAAATGAAAAGACTTCAAAATAAACTTTTTATTGAAAAATGTATGCAACATGTTGGTTTATCTTGGTCAGTCAGAAGATAACCAAATCTCTGCCCCCCTCCCCCAATTCCCATCCTTAAGAAAAATGGATGTAAAAGTTTTCTTCTATAACTACACATTTTATCAAAGTCAAACACCAATAGTAAATATATATAATATGTCATTCATACAAGTAACAGTTAAATTTAATTCAGTTCTTCATGCTAAAATGCATGTCAAGTACTGGGAAACAAAAGAGATAGCCAAAAAGGCAGACAAGTGTTTTACAAGAGAAATGCTTCAAGACCTGGCTCAATTCAAAAGGGCAGCTGACTCTTTCATCAAAAGAGGGGCACATTTAATCAAGCTCATTGAAGGTTGTGTGGAGTGTGTGTTAATGTTTGATGCTGCAGAGAAGTTACAAAGTTTCTGGACAGAGTACAAGTCTGGGGATTTATCTAAGTTTCTGACAAATGAGTACATCACCCAAGAACTTGAAGAGATGGAGGGAGAAGAGCTGTATATGGATGTATACATTTGTGAACAAGAGTTGGCTACAGCCTGGGATTTCTTCACAAAACCAGGTATATTTTGCTCTCAAAGCGACAGGCTACCTGCATCTATAAGCATGTACATTTTGAGCAGTCTTCAGAAAACAGTATTTTTTATAATAATGCAATGTAGGTTATTTAATAACTAAAAAAAATTAACTACAACTAATTTAATTCTTAGATGCACACTGTAGCTAAGATCTGAAAAATAATTTTCTTTGTATTAGCTTTTCTACAAGTATATCACTAAGGAACTTTGTACTGAATAAACCAATATTCTAAAATTAATTAGAATACTAAAAATAATTATCTTTGTATTAGCTTTTCTACAAGTATATCACTTAGGAACTTTGTAATGAATAAACTAATATTTTAAAGTTAATTGGAATACTAAACAATAACAAATGAAAATTCAGAATAAACATACATTTTAACAATCACCAATAAGGTGATATATATTTGATAACATTCATGTTTTTATAATCAGTATGACAAAAATGCACTTTCCAATATATCAACTATCAATCCTTTCTTGTAGGAGAACCAGAAACCCAAACCAATATAGAATTGCCCTCTACATCTGGCAGTCAAATAAAGCAAGAGAGGCCACTGACTATTGGGCAAAATATTAAAGTGGAACTTGGAACAGTACATTATCAAAAGAGTTACCACATCATGAAGTCAGAAAAAGAAACTTCTGCAATGGTAATTTATATATAGGAATCAAATTAAACATTTTTTTATTGTTAAAATTTCAATTTTCAATTTTTTATAGTTGAAAAGCCAAATCATCTTAATAAAATATTTAATCCTTTGCAAGAAAATCATGTATTAAGTATCTTGAGTGTACAATCATATCTTCCTACACTGACCACTTTTCTCACAAGTATTTTTTAATATTTTAGTGTGAAGTTTGGGGATCCATATTTGCACACATATCAACCCGTGTGTCATGCACTTGGAAGGAGTTAGCTTTACATTTAAAGTTTACTGCGGAAGATACACAAGCCATTGTGTCCCAGCACCCTAATGAAGAAGAAGCACAGTGTTTAGAATGCTTAGAAAGTTTCCTAGAGAGGAACTATGACCAACCTGTTGAACAAATCACAGCACATCTGCTTACTGCTTTGTACATGATGCATCAACAAACATTTGCTGGTGAGAAATACACTTCGGTTAAATATAACTGATTTTTCAATTATTCAGAAATATATAAACTAAACAGTTACACATGTCCCAGAGTGTATCACTTTATGTACTCTGAATTCTTTTAGTGATAGTTTTTTCTTTCATTTTGGCTATTTATTTTTATTATATACAAAATCAAACACTATGTCATCAATTGCGACTTGGGAAAAACTATTATTAGTATACACATTAATTATATTTTTCAGTTTTATACATGAAACGTCTGCAACTAATTTTTTTATAGCCATCTACATTACTTACAGAGACTGTGGTTGATCTACTAACAATGGAAGGTCTCCCAGTGTGTCATGAACTTATTCAAAGACCAGTGGTATGTGACACCTTGTCTTCTGATGCTAATTATAAAGACTACGAGAAATACGACTCTGGAGAGGGCAATGGTAGTGGCAATGACTCAGACAGCAATGAAATATATCTCGGAATGACAAAAGATAAATCGAAAGGTAAAATGTTCAAAATATCCCAAAATCTGTATGAAAGTGCCTAGTACCAAATTAAACTAGTTTTGTATAAAGATTAGAGACTCAAACATGCTGATACAAAAGATCATACTATTGTTTTCTGAATTTAACATGGGATTAAAAATTTTATTTTTGCACATGTGATGGATGACAAAATATAATTCCTTTTTTTAGATGAAAAAAAGCACCAAATTGATAAGACCCAGCAAGCACCAATAAAAAATGGAGAGGTAAATACACGTAGTTATGTAGAAGTCCTTCATCATGGCAGTGAAGTTGATGAAGCTACAGAGTCCATGAATTCTGAAAATCGTGAAAATGAAGAATCAGTCAGTGTAGTGAAACTCCAGTCTTTGCTTTTGTCAGAAACCATTCCAGCAGACAAGAGGCATGTGGAAGACATTGTCAAATTGCTTGAACTTTTTCCTGAACTATTTACAAAACTAGACAAAGTTGAGCAGAAGAAACTTGCTTCCATTCTTCTTTGTGTAGGCTGTGATTCAAATGAAAATGCTAAAGTGTGCAGAAATTTGAAGCAAAATATTTTTAATCTTGCCTCCCCAAAACATAAAGCTTTTGCCAGTCTTCTAAAAACAGAGCTGTTGGAACTGTTACATAATGCTGAAGGTGATAATACATTACATTTAAGTGAAAACTGGAAACTTCTGTCACAAACACCCAAAACAGAACTCAAAACCTGGCTAGCCATTGCAGAAATCTTTATCAAGCAACTTCGTAAGAATGAGAAAAAGACAAAAATTCTGAAAATACTTGCTAGAAATCAAACTTTGCTGAAGCTCGTTCTTCAACAAATCAAAATGCTTCCCAATGAAGAGGGGAGAGATACACTGAAAAATTTAGTCTTTGACCTGGTTAAACATTTCAGTGGTAGAGGAGTTGGTCTTGCTGCCTATTGTCTATTGTTACATCTATATCAGAGACAGGACCTACACACAAACAGTGACACCTCAGAGCAGTCAGAATGTATGAAAATCATAGCCAAGGGTAGGGGGACATTTGAAGAAGTGCTCAAACAACTTTACCAAACCCACAAATCCAGAACCCTGTCAGCAGTAGAGAGGACATTGTTTCTGGATGTGCTGTCACAGTATGCAGAGATCCACTGCAGATACCGGTGGTACAGGTTTGACACAGTTGCAAAAGGAAATGCTGTTATATTGTTGCAATATTTTTTAACAAGCAATGACACCACTGACTCAGAGCAGTCAGAATGTATAAAAATCTTAGCCAAGGATAAAACCACATCTCAAGAAGTGCTCCATCAAATTTACCAAACCCATACTACCAAAGCCCTGTCAGCAGTGGAGAAGACATTGTTTCTGAATGTGCTGTCACAGCATGCAGAGGTCCATGGTAGTTGTTATTCTGCTGCAGAAGGGAATGCTGTGATTATGTTACAAGATTTCTTAACAAGCGGTGACATCACTGACTCAAAGCAGAAAGAATGTATGAAAATTTTGGCCAAGGATGAAAACACATCTAAAGAAGTGCTCAAACAACTTAACAAACCTCACAAATTCAGAAGCCTGTCAGCAGTGGAGAGGGCATCGTTTCTGAATGTGCTATCACAGCATACAGAGGTCCATGGAAGCTGTGACAAAGCTGTAGAAAGGAATGCTGACATTCTGTTACAGTATTTTTTCACAAACAAGAACACTACTGACACAGAGCATTTAAGGTGCATGAATATCTTAGCCAAAGACAAGTTCACATCACAACGTGTTCTGAAGCAGTTTTGTCAACCTCACATTATTAAGGACATCTCAGAATCAATATTCCTAGATGTGGTTTCACAGCATGCAAAAGTACATGGACTAAGTCTGAGTGCTTCTTTATGGGATATGGAGATGATGCTTACTATAACTGACATCTTTATGCAGCACTTGACTTCTCAAAGATTTTATATATACACTTCTCATAAAAGTCCATCAGAATTCAGTTCAAGTGAAGACAGGGGAATGACTGCATGGAAAAGCATCTTTGAAAAAGACAAATCCCTTTCCATTAAAGCATTGGAAAAGTTGCTTCAATACCACAAATCTGGTGATCTTTCACTTGCAGGCTGGGAAATTATGTCAGACTTGACATGCCAACATATCAAAGTTCATGGAAGAGAAAGTCTGCCATCTTCTTTAAGAGCATGGCGTGTAAAAGACAGCACCAACTAGTAAGAATTATGGAACATCTGTATGACAAAGATATGCTTAAAGCAGAAGTCAGCTCTATGTGAAAGCAAATTGTGTGCTGCATCAGCACTTAAATTGTTATATATCATTATACAAACACTGAAAACTTTATACATTGTTAAAAAATAATAATAATGGAAAAGATACAGGCATAATGGAAATGCATTATGAACTTGTCTGATCGCAATCTTAAATATGCGACACCAATACTTCACCTTTTATATATGATCTGGTTAATATTCTTTAATTACTTATCTTTTGAGAATTTATTTTTGTAAAATGTTACCAATGCAGCTTGCACCAACCCAGATAGCATCTTTGGTCTTGCAGAAAATGTGAGCTATGAAGTTTAAGCAAAACTTAAGTTGGTGAGTCTACGCGTTTACTGAGACACTTGTGTTGTACAAAAATTCTGATTAAAGAGAATGTTTAAATGTGTATCAAAATTGATAATGAAATTGTTAATTAATTTTGTTATAGGTCACTGGAGGAGACAATTTATAATTTAACTCAATGTTGGTTTCTACTTTATTGCATGCATTTTTTTCATAAGCTTTTATTCAAATACATGTACTTGTTATGATAAGAAAATTATTTTAGGGGTCTGTCTCTGTTTGATGCCATCTTAGTAAATTTCTGTGAAAAGCTTATTCTTTACTTTGCTGTAATATTAATTACAGGACAAAATAAAGTAATTTTTTGCATGTATAACTGCAGCAGATTTTGTAGCATACCTTTTCTTTATTTATAAAGGAATATTTCCAAATAATATTATTTGTTTTTGTTTTTACTGCAATTTAATGTTAACATTCCTAAGAATTAGTTGGCAGAGGAGAAACTACAGAATCTGTGTCTTACTTTGTACTTTTGAATCACTAACTTTCCATGGTACTTCACATTTAGCAACTGATCGTAAGATCTTTGCAGGTCCTTGGGAACAGTGATTGAGACTGTAGTCTTAGGGCCTGTTCAGAACCAGTTGATCTACAGACTAACTGGCCCACATGGGAACAGTGATTGAGACTGTAGTCTTAGGGCCTGTTCAGAACCAGTTGATCCGCAGACTGACTAGTCTATGGGACAGGGCACAGATCAACTGATTCTGAACAGGCTACAGACATGATCCTAGGTTTAAAAAAAATTAAAAAAAATTTTATCGAATCTCAGACAAGACGAATCTCAGTAACCATCAGAATTGAATAAAAAAATGCGGAATTCTGCATTTACGCGGAAAAAGCTCATGTCTGTGTCTATGATAAGTCCAAAATGCTATATTTTGGCAATTTTTTCATCTTGACTATCCACACTGTTACAGTGTATGTAATCCTTGGTTTTGTTTGAAATTTTTACAAGCATTCATTCACATTTATTGTCATCTTCCAGTACAAACATACAGTGTAATGAACATGGTGCATATGGACTTTCAAAGCAGATCTCACTTGTGTAATCACAACATTGCACTGAGATCCTCTACCTGCCTCTATAAACTCACCTGTGTGACCACAACATTGCACTGAGATCCTCTACCTGCCTCTATAAACTCACCTGTGTGACCACAACATTGCACTGAGATCCTCTACCTGCCTCTATAAACTCACCTGTGTGACCACAACATTGCATTGAGATCCTCTACCTGCCTCTATAAACTCACCTGTGTAATCACAACATTGCACTGAGATCCTCTACCTGCCTCTATAAACTCACCTGTGTAATCACAACATTGCACTGAGATCCTCTACCTGCCTCTATAAACACCTGTGTGATCACAACATTGCACTGAGATCCTCTACCTGCCTCTATAAACTCACCTGTGTAATCACAACATTGCACTGAAATCCTCTACCTGCCTCTATAAACTCACCTGTGCGATCACAACATTGCACTGAGATCCTCTACCTGCCTCTATAAACTCACCTGTGTGATCACAACATTGCACTGAGATCCTCTACCTGCCTCTATAAACTCACCTGCGTAATCACAACATTGCACTGAGATCCTCTACCTGCCTCTATAAACTCATCAATGATGAACTGAGGAACCTGAGGACGAAAATGAAACCCAAAAATTAACATATTAGCAAAGGAAATTTCATTATGGGACAAAATGAACAAAATATCAAATTCTGTTTAATAAGGTATCTGCTATGCATGATTTTTAAATCAGTCAAAAGAAAATAAAAATTCACCTGAATTGATGATAAATTGGTGCATTTAATATTTGCTTTATTCAATCAGTTATTTCTAATCAATGTATTAAAGTTACACCTGTCTTGGGTTAACAATTTAAAAATACCTAAAGTGCTGCAGTCATTAATCTAGACTATTTAAACAGGCGAAATGGTTAAATTAAGTGTCTGTTGACACCTTCAACCCCTCTCTATCTACAACATCATTATCTCTTACCTGGGTGGTTTTACCACATCCAGTTGCTCCTCTTATTAAAGTCACAGGACTACGATGAATTGTTCTTAATATTTCCTCCTTGTATGAATGGACAGGCAGTTCTCCTCTCTCTCTCATCATCTAGACAAAAGAAGATTAGATCATTTATAAAATCACTATCATTTATTCAGAGTAGTAATGTGCATTGTGTAAAGTGGGTTGCTGTTCATTGAATTTCAGTACATTTATGTTGTATCATTATGTAAAAGTTATGTGATTTATAACTGAAGTCTTCCAAGCCAAGATTTTCCCCCAAAAATCTTGTGTTTAAGTAATTTTACCGAGTAAATAACATTTATTATTACATTTTTGTTGCTCCCCATGACTCTGTTACAATTTAGGTAAAAGAAAAAGATCAAAACCTATGCTAAAACACAGGTTTTTCAAATACACCATTCATTCAATAACTCAATTTCTGGATATTTGAGATTTGTGCTATTTTTAAACTGTCAAGAAATGGCTGAAAACCGACTCTAAGGGATGATGAATATGATTATTTCTTGCAATATTGATTTAGGCCATCTATCTGTCAGCTTTTCTTTTAAAAGCTTTAACTGTCCACAGAAAATTCAACAAGTAGCCATTCAAGCACTCAAAATGCGTTCAAAATCCTGACTTGGATTACTATAAAGGTGGATCACATGCTTAGTTATGAGCTTTTACATGGAGAACAAATGGCTGGATCCTGTATCCGTCATAAATGCATGTTACCCATGAATACAAGTTCCATCACACATGGGTTAAGGAAAGTACAAACAGACAGACAAACCTCCTGGAGACCTTGGTCCATTTTCCTCTGCTGCTCCATACCACTCAGTAAATCAGATCCTATTTGCTCCATTGTGGCCTGTAAAAATGAATGCTTTACTCATAGACTGTGTATATTTTATGATTGTTTTTACCTACAGTTCACAAAGCATACTCTGGTATTCTAGACAATCTTAAAAGCCTTGGAAAAAACAACTAAATGCTTGTGAAATAAATCTACTTATTTGTCTCATAAGAAGAAAACACTCACAAAGGCCAGAGGACCCTCATCTATATTACATGCTGTCCATGGGTTCCAGTTCTGCTGAGGGGGAGACCAGGACACTATGCCCTCCATACTCTTCCTGGAGTCTTCAAATTCCTCTAGTTTCTGGTTCACTATCAGGCTGACAGGCTGGGTGGGATCCTGGGGCTAAAATACAGTCCTACAGAGGTTACTTAAGGGCATTGTAACCCTTTATTATCATCCAGACACCAAAAATGAAGGTTTTTCCTGCATCATATTATTTAATAATGCATCTATCTTTGTACTGATTTAAAACAATAAAAAATGCAAAAATATAAAAAAGTGTGCTTTATATTTCTAATTGCAAAGTACAAGCTTAGGCAACTCAAAACATTAACCATCAATTGAACACCTTTCTATTTGAGGTGTGATAAGAATTGGTATGGGGCAGAACTTCATCCCTGAACAAGATTTTATCACCAAACCAATTTATCAGTTTTTATCCCAAAATTGCAATGATGATGTCACCTGTAAGATGACATATGTCTAAATGTTAATAAATTTTGTCATTGAACACTGAAGATTTATCTATTACCCAAAACAATGCATGTGACAATATCCTTAATACTAAACTTTTATTATAAGGGAAAAAAATTTGGAAAACTAAAAGTACATTTTTTAGTGTCTGTGTGTGTGTGTGTGTGTGTGTGAGAGAGAGAGAGAGAGAGAGAGATATGATCTCACCTCAGAAACAACCTGGATCTGCAATGCCTCTAACAAGGATGTCAGCTGTTGTTCAACCTCTGGGGAAATTGCCACATTGTAGGGTGGAATCTTTAAATAATAGCATACATATGTATGCATTTGCAGAATTAATTGAAAAATAATAATGACATGTTTCAAAATGGTTGCAAACTGCTTTGAGTTACAAATTAAAGTTCTATACCTTCAAAAATCCTAATATATGCTTAACAGGTTAAAAAAAATTTCCTCACACCAGATATTAGAAATCTTAGGGCAAATGAAACTGTAATCTTAGGGCTGATTCCAAATGAAACTATCATTCTATGTAGGTTGATCCAGCCCTGAGGAGACTCTTGTTAAATGCAATCAAACCAACAGATATACATGGGTACAGAAAACAGAGTATGTTGGAAATAGGAGGCAATTAATCTGCAAATCTGATTGTATTCAGCAAGAGTTTCTGTGGAGTTGAATTGATCTTTATAAAACAATAGTTTCAATAGGAATGAGCCCTTAACCATCAGTTATTCAGATGACCATTTTGATTACATGGTCAATCAGTTCAAGTCAATCTTTAAAATCTTATTCAAGTTTGTCATAATTAACAATGGATAAACTGGAGGAGATACAAATGACTATCTAGTTGAAGCCTTTTCGACATTTGACTTTGCATATCATGCACGTGTAGGTAAAAGTTGTAAAAACTGAAAATCCTGAAAACATAGCTGGAAATTTTCATATGTAAAAAAAAAGCAAAAACATATGACCATAAGACCGTATGAAAAAAATGATCAAAATGAAGACTGAAAATCTTGAAATCAGGCATAATATTGAAAATGTTCATTCACATACCTGGTCCCCCTCCTTCTTCTTGGTCTGTCCTGTGTAGGGTTCTATCACCTTCAGATGGTACATCTGTCTTACTAGAGACAGGGCACAGGACTTGGAGGCCACCTGCTTGTTGGAGCCATGTTCTCTGCCATACAGATCTGAAAACACCAAGTTCATATATGTTTTAAATCAACAGTACCGCAGTGCATCCTACCACCCATCACTTCTTTGCACCAGCAGTTCACATGTGACTAGTTGGTTGTACTTTGTTGTAAATTTTGATTAAGAATTTTCTTGAAGAATGAAAACATACTGGTTCATATTTATTGGTACAGCAGAGTGAAAGATATGTTTAATGAACTTGCATATGTGCAAAAACAAAGATGAGATTTTGATACTAAGATGTTTAGATATTACAATACATATTTCAAAATTTGGTTTCTTACTTCTTCTAAGCTGTTTGCAGAAGAAGGTCATTTCAGCAATGAAACTCCTAAAAAAGAACAAATATTTCAAATATTAACAAAAATAAATAAATAAATAAATAAATAAATAAATAAATAAATAAATAAATAAATAAATACCAAATTAAAAAAATATTTTTTTCCAATCAAGGACTTCAACTTTCTATCAACAGGGATAGCTTTTTAATTTTTATGTGAGGCCATCTTTTGAGAAACTCATGTTTACAGTAACTCTTAAACATCATACATCTATTCATCTTGATAATGCCTGTTGCCAACATAAAGTGACATAAAGTGACATGAAATTCTAAATCAATATACATGACATTTTGAATTCAGTCAAACGACATTCCAAAAAGCAAATATTTACTTCCATCAATTCTTTACTGGGTCACAACTCACCTGTATCAGCTAATGTCATTACAGTCAAATCTTGAGCCAAAGTCAATTTTAACTGAGTGTGCGTTATTAATGGGCACTGTAGGGTAACAGGGACCCTTATAGTGACACCAAAGCCACATTGTGATACCTGAGAAAATAACACCAAACTATAGCTGCAGTTATAAAATGATCATATCCATAACATTACATGTGACACCACATGTTCAGCTATGGTATTGCTCTCTGCAGGTATATTTCTCCATTATATATTCAATATAGTGTTTTTAAAACCAATTTCTGTCCCACTATTAAACAATAGTTTGCTATTGACAGCCTCGCCTTACATTACAGGTAAGACTGTCAGTAGCTTAGATCTGGTTTGGTGTTATTTTCCCCTTTCAAGAAGGGAATACAAGTAACTGGTTGGTTGTTTCAGGATAAACTTTTTCTTCAGGGGAAAATACAAACAAAGATATGCACAAGGCCATTCTTAAATCTTCATTTGAACATCTTTAATATGAAAATTATGCTTCACACATTATTTCTTAGCAGGAGGGTGAGATGATGCAGTGTCTATACTCAGTGGTGATGTTATAACAATTAATATGCATTATATATACATACACCTCAACTTATGAATTCCAAAACAGCTGCAATAGTTTCTAAACTACAGACACAAATAGCCATTCCACATATCCAGTTGCTTTGAATATTCCCTCCAGTTTATCAAAGTTGAAAAAATACTCCAACAGGAGAAGAGAATGCGGCATATGTCATTCTTTCCTGTTGTATGAATGGTGGCTTCAGCATCACTATAAGACACTTCATAAGAAGGTGGACAAATTTCTTTCTTACTCTCTTTTTATTATTATTTTTTTTTGTAATAAGATGCACTAAAAAGTCACATATAATGAGATCTATAAAGAGGATCAATTAAAGCAATAATAACTCTTCGTTTCGGCCAAAAAATGAATTTTCCTGGAGTAAACAACAATTTTCCCATACTTACCAATGGTTAATGAATCCATTTTTACATTCAAAGTTAGTCCCTGGTTTTTTTCTAAAAAGTTTGGTTTTTTGTTAAAATCTCTTAAGAGATTTTAACAGAGTATAGACATCAATGGAGGTCACGTGGTCTAAAGACAAGTTCAGATATCAGAATAAAAGCTATAACTGCTGTTTTTGTGGTAAAACAGAATATATTATATTTCTATGAGTTATTCACAAGGTTTTAATTGTAAAATATAGATATCATACGAAGAGTTATTATCCCTTTAATACATGCTTTCCATTTTTTCTCATTGAAAAACTGAAACTTATCAGGACTAACATTCTCCTTTCAAATTTCAATCAATACATCCCATTCATTATTACAATGATACCTCTACTGCTTTGGGCAGATTTTTTTTTGTTCACAAAATTTTTCAATGATAAATACAGAATTTTTAATAAATTCTTTTTGCCCTGTAAGCTTACAAAAAGAGATCAACAAATGAATAAACTGCACCTTGTCAGCACTTCATCCAGGACCCCCCACCTACC
Source organism: Lingula anatina (assembly GCF_051362555.1). Taxonomy (NCBI): domain Eukaryota; kingdom Metazoa; phylum Brachiopoda; class Lingulata; order Lingulida; family Lingulidae; genus Lingula; species Lingula anatina. The sequence continues at coordinate 3,079,068 of NC_141769.1, read as the reverse complement.
TGTTGTGGTCTGGACCAACCATGCTATACTTGTAGTCTGTCTGAATTTTGTTCATCTGCAGATACTGGTGCAGACGACTCTTGGCATTCTCTAATGTCCAGTTACCATGGATATCAGCATTCAGGTCGACATCTTCAGACTGGGAAGAATACAGTGAAAATTTAACCAAATTTGTAAAAATGGGTGCAGTTGGCAGTTTGGGTGTGTTCAAACATTGGGCGATATTTTCTAATTCTCATCACAATGTGTTTGATAAAACACACTCTTTATTAACCAATTATAAAAAATGCATCAAAAAGTTTCTGTAAGTACAAACAGTCTAATCTGTGCAGAGTGAAGTTGTAAACAACAAATATGACACGATTTTCAACTTCAAAATGTGAAAAAAATCCTTCAATAGTATGGCCCTTATAAAATTATACAACTACCAGTTTACAGGCCCCAGGGGACCTAAGAAACTAACACTCACACACACACGCCTGCATGCACACACACAAAGAAAGTTAAAATATATTTTCTCTTACTTCTTCCACCCTTCTCTTCTCAGCCAGCCTGTCCATGTAAGATGTCGGTGGTCCTCTCTGGTACTGTGCCACCTGATTCTCCCCCATGCCACTAGGGGCAGCACCATACGTCTCCTGGGTCAAGCCTGCACATAGTCAGCATAAACAAAATTGATAGATATAAAGCAACAGCAAATTTAGAGATTTTAATAAAATAAATTCACTTTTTCCCCTCCGCTAACCCCCCAAAGATTAATAAAATAAAATGTCTTTGAGTTTACAAATTTAATTACTTATTTATTCATTTATCTATTTATATGGAATATATGGCTAAGACCAAACATGTAATATAAAAATTACATACATCAAAAAACAATGGTTATATACAGTAATAGTTATAGCGCAGTGCCTATATCTACAGCATCGATATTGAATTACATAAAAAAAAAGAAGAGTGGTTGAAATGAGAATAAAAATAAATTTAAAAAGTCTGTTGGAAAAACTGTCAGATCTGTCTCAATATTACGATGTGGTCAAATCTGTGAAACATATAAGGACTCCATAGTCACAACAACAAAATCAGTTCCAATCTATCAAGTCATACTGATACCTAATCCTATGTGTGGAGGGGGAGCCACACCGGATGGCAACAAACTTAGTCCTCCTGGTTCTCCGCCATTTCCATCCCCTCCACCAGGGGGCATCCCACCTGCTCCTCCGAGATCTGCCTGAAATAAAAAGGTTTGCAATGCCATATATATTGTAACTGCTGTTTTATTCTGAAATTTTGCTCTTATCAGTTTAGAAAAATGCCATTTATTGTAGTAAGATTCTAGAATGGCATCTATGCATTGAATATTCCTTTGATTTTTCAAGGTGTAGCATCAAGGACAATATTTCATTAAAATAACTGAAAAGCACAATATATGCAAAAAAAGATTGAAATACTGAGCATCTAAATAATGTTCTTAGTTCTTAATTTACATGTATGGTTCATATGTATGATTGTTTTTCATTATACCAATCATAATTGATATCTTGGTATGTTTTAATTTAAAGATTAACAGATAACAAAGAGAGGGCAGCACCCTTCTTGGTATTCAACAAATACATACTGTTGCTGATGGCACTTCACTTTGGTTGACCAATCCACTCCGAACCAAATACTGGACAAAATCTCTAGCAGCGTTGGCCTGGGCATCCTTTTTGTTGGTGGAATTTCCACAGCCAACATAACTATGGCCATCTATTCTGACCTGGAAATAGCATTCCCCTAGTGCATCAGAAAAACATATCCCATTGGCCACACATGGGAAATAATTGACAAATTTATGGATATTCCCTATGTAAATACACTGAGGAAAATGCTATTTAAAACTGTTTTGTAACAGATATCTTGTAGAATACAGGAACACTGGCCTCTCCCTTGAGCTTGTTTCTTATAATTTCTACACAGCTACCCAATGTAGCAGCCCACATTTTCTACACAATCCAATGTAACCTTACCTCACACATGAAACGCTGTCTTTGTTTGGATCCTGCAGGTCGTATGTCATAGTTTGGCGTCACTTTTTGTTTACCACACCACGCGTACAGGAACTGCTTAATGTCGCCCATGCTTCTTCACCTGAAACAAATAAAAAGGAACTTCTTAACCCATGAAACTTCATGCTTATAAATATTAGTAAAAGGGTCCTACGAAAATACGAAAACCGCGAAAACCGCGAAAACCAGAAGTTGCTAGGCGAAAACCTCACTATAACTTACTAATTCTCGATGTTCTTGACAAGTTGCTGTAATATTTGGATAACTTGGACCATATTACATACATCATGACCTTTGATAACGATGTTGTAATGAATTGAGTATGTAACAGCTGAGTTTTCTAGATCGGCAACTATAGTGCGTGGGAGCCATGTTTGGTTTACAATTGGCATGCTCGGCGAAAACCTCACTATAACTTACTAATTCTCGATGTTCTTGACAAGTTGCTGTAATATTTGGATAACTTGGACCATATTACATACATCATGACCTTTGATAACGATGTTGTAATGAATTGAGTATGTAACAGCTGAGTTTTCTAGATCGGCAACTATAGTGCGTGGGAGCCATGTTTGGTTTACAATTGGCATATATAAACAGCAGTGTCCCCTCAGGCCAGTATTGCCATATCAGGCCAGTATTGCCCTCTCATGCCAGTAATGCTCTCTCAGGCATATGAATGTGGATAACAGCACAATATTTTCTGCTTACTTAATACATACATATAAGAAACTAACAAACATTTATCAAGTAACATTTACAACATTGTACCAACTTTAAGTTAATTAATGCTTTATTTGTAAATGTGTTATTTGTGCATGAGAAAAATTCCTTCTAACTGTACATGAAGTTGTAAGAACTTTGTATTTGCATTAAACTTTATAAAAGAAATATTGAATCATTAAATGTTTTTCATCATAAAAAAGTTGTTTTTGTTTGTTCAAATCATGTTAAAATAAAGGCTCTCTACATACCAAATTCCATTTTACCAAAACAGTTATCAATACATATTTAGTCAATTTGTGCACTGGCAATTTATTTTTTAAGAAAAGGGACTAAAGTCTTATTCTGAGACAACTACGGTGTATTGTTAATACTGACCCGTGGACTTGCGTGCTTTTTATTTTTAATGCATGGATTGTAGTATATTTTATATTAATAACAGTTTTATCAAAGAACTTGTAGGTTCATTTGACATTAAACTCATTAGGATCTGGTTGTCATTAATGGTATGCTTCTGTGGCTCTGTGCCCTCAGGTAAGTGCTAAATCAATAATGATCAAGAAATGATCAAGACTTAACTAGTTACAGCGGCAGTCTTAGCTGTCACTAATATTAAGTCTATCTAGCTGTCAGTGTCAACAAATTTAAGTTCACTGCTACTTATTTTCCATGAATTTTTGCAATTTCTTGGTGAATTTTTTACACATTTTGTCATTTTCAAACAGAGCTGAGAATTTGAATTAATGGGCCTGAAGCCATGTGATATTTGTTGCTGACTCTGCTGTCGAGCAAAATGTATTATTGCATCAGCATTGATATTTTCTATCTTGTACCTCATTATTTATTTATTTATTTATTTATTTATTTATTATTTTTTGTCTGAAAGTTATGCAGTTTAGGGTGGAATTTCATTCACTTTTTTTTTTTTTTTTGCATTTTCAATATGGGCATGAAACCCATTTATTAGTTATCCATAAAATTGTTGGTGGTAATGCTGTTAAGGATTATGTATTATTGCATCAAAATGCATGAAAATCTCCTAGAGGAGATAAATAAAAATCGATGGTTATTATGTTGTATATCACTTCATTTTTCGATTTTGTTTCTTTCAAATGGATGTATATATTTAATATTCGTTAAAAAAAGGCAGAGAGCAGTTACAATAAACAGTATTACTTAAACCCAGCGGGCAAATCAACATTGAATCAATGTTGAATCAACGTTGATGGTCAACGTTGAAACTATGTTGATATGACGTTGACTATGAAAGTTGACTCAACGTTGAACCATCAAGGTTGAATCAACCTTGAGGTATCAATGTTGAATCAACGTTGATGGTCAACGTTGAAACTATGTTGATATGACGTTGACTATGAAAGTTGACTCAACGTTGAACCATCAAGGTTGAATCAACCTTGAGGTATCAATGTTGAATCAACGTTGATGGTCAACGTTGAAACTATGTTGATATGACGTTGACTATGAAAGTTGACTAAACATTGAACCATCAAAGTTGAATCAACTTTGAGGTATCAATGTTGAATCAACGTTGATGGTCAACGTTGAAACTATGTTGATATGACGTTGACTATGAAAGTTGACTCAACGTTGAACCATCAAGGTTGAATCAACCTTGAGGTCTCAATGTTGAATCAACGTTGACGGTCAACGTTGAAACTATGTTGATATGACGTTGACTATGAAAGTTGACTCAACGTTGAACCATCAAGGTTGAATCAACCTTGAGGTATCAATGTTGAATCAACGTTGATGGTCAACGTTGAAACTATGTTGATATGACGTTGACTATGAAAGTTGACTCAACGTTGAACCATCAAGGTTGAATCAACCTTGAGGTATCAATGTTGAATCAACATTGATGGTCAACGTTGAAACTATGTTGATATGACGTTGACTATGAAAGTTGAATCAACGTTGAACCATCAAGGTTGAATCAACCTTGAGGTATCAATGTTCAATCAATGTTGACAGTCAACATTGAAACTATGTTGATATGACATTGAGTATGAAAGTTGAATCAACCTTGAACCATCAAGGTTGAAACAACCTTGAGGTATCAATGTTGAATCAACATTGACACCTCAATGTTGAATCAATGTTGAAATAAAGTTGAATTTGAAAATTGAATTAACGTTGATATATCAATTAGGCTATCAGGATATTTTATTGAAATTTGCCTGATGGCTGAAGGTGTTCTCCAAGATATCAAGCATTTCTTGAAATAAAAAGACTCAGATCTGAAAAGGGGGGGAAATTAGGAAAATTACCTACAAAAAAAGGTAATTTCGGAAGAAAAGGGGGGGGGGTGTCCAGACCCCGGGACCGGCTCCTGTATCCACCTATGGGTCGTCAGATTCTTTTTAAACTTTCCAGTTTGATGCTCAGTGTTACGGACCAAAACAGCCCTAACATAAAAAAACACAAACAACAACTAACTTAACTATGAATATAATATATTACAAACAATGAACATACACTACATAAAACTAACTACATGTAATACTATCATGTTGCATAAACTTTAACATTTGTCAAATACAGTTAAATTCTAACAGATTCGTAGACAGTTAAGTTTTGAAGACGCAATGTCACAGTTTTACGAGTCCTTTTCTGTTAAACGTTCCTCCTGATAGTGTGTAGTTTTGAAGACGCAATGTCACCGTTTTCCATGTCCTTATCTGTTGAACGATCCTCCTGATAGTGTGGAGTTTTGAAGACGCAATGTCACCGTTTTCCATGTCCTTATCTGTTGAACGATCCTCCTGATAGTGTGGCCCCACAAAGTACTGTTAATAAAGTACAGTTTTTGTACTGTAAAAGTGTTACACACTGTCCACACTCACGTGTTGCATCAGTTCATGTTATCCGGAGTCTCGCACTTAATAACAGTCCCGCACTTCATTTACATTATACAAGTATGCAGGCACATACGGTAATTACTCATAAAAATTAAATAACAAATTAGCTTTACTAAAATAATTATAACGTCACATCAGGTAGTTAAGATAATTTTAAGAATACAAAAACAAAGGGTCACCGGTCTAATTTTTTTCTCACAGCTAACTTAAATTTCCAGAAAAACAGGCATTTTTGGCTTTTTCAAGCTTTTTCTTCAAACTTGAGTAAAATTTTGTCAATTTGCCATAAAGTAAGGCTGGTGACCCTACGTTTTTTTTTCTTTTTCTTAAAGATAACCTGTGGAAAGTTAAAAAAAAACTGACAACCGCTTTTTTCACAAAATTAATTTTAATGAAAAAGGGGTAAAACAAGCGTTTTATGAGGGGTAATTACCCCTATGCATACCTCTCTAGTGAGGTAATCATTTAAAACTATTATCAAGGTTATGATTAAGGTTATAAAGTTAAGGTTGGCCCAATGTTGAGATCCAGTTGATATGTCAACATTGACAAAGGGTTTACAAACACAGGTTGATTCAATGTTGAAATCCTGTTGATCTATCAACATTGAAAACTGATTGACAAAGAAAGGTAAAATCAATGTTGAGACCCTGTTGATCTATCAACATTGACAATTGGCTGACAAGAAAAGGTTGATTCAATGTTGAAATCCTGTTGATCTATCAACATTGAAAATTGATTGACAAAGAAAGGTTAAATCAATGTTGAGACCCTGTTGATCTATCAACATTGACAATTGGTTGACAAGAAAAGGTTGATTCAATGTTGAGATCTTGTTGATCTATCAATATTGATGGATCAATATCATCTCAACCTATCCTCAATGTTGAATCAACGTTGAGTGCCCGCTGGGAAGTAGATAAATAAAAATTGATGGGGATTATGTTGTATATCACTTAATTAATTTTTCAATTTTTCAATTTTCTGTTTCTTTCAAATGGATGTATATAGATTGTGTTAATTCATTAAAGAAAAAGGTCAGAGAGCACTTAAAGTTAGCAGAATCTAATTAATTGATTTTAATTAGAATCCAAGGGTGCATTTGTTTGTGAAAAGTATGCAATCATAATGACCATCAGTTAATTAAAGATCCCATAGGTGTTGAATTTCCAGAATACACAGACTGTATGTTTTTTCCTTTAAGAATTCTACCCAACTGTGTGCTTGGCCTTCTGGCTGTTTTATGATATTAGAATATATGATGAATATGCATTTTTAGGTGCATCTTTAACTCGATGAAATAAGTATTTATAACGTGTGTCTCAAAAAATACTTTTCTGTTTGTTAGCTTTATAACTTGTTTGTGTGAAAGAAATCCCAGGTCTTCACAAAATTTGAACCATTTTACCACACCAAATCTAATATATGCAATTCAGTCATTTCTTTTACACCTGCGGATAACAGTTAGCCATTGTCAACTTAACCCTCCTAACCACAATACTTATTGGACTGATCCAATCATAACATATAAACAATGACATGAATTCAGTAGGTAGTAAATCCCAATGGTAATCAGAAAGATACAAAAATTCTTTTAAGAAAACGCAATTTGTGCTGTGTATGCGGTCTGCATTTTGGACTAGCGAGTTCTGAGAATAAACACATCCAAATCGTTCAGTGCATTTGTCTGAAGTTTTTTTATTTTGGCCTTAGAACATGTTACATATGAATACGTATGGGTGCTCTGTAAAGCGCAACACAATCTATGACCTTAAATATGTAGATTCATAATTTGTCTAAGTATTGATTATAGTTTTATCAGGGTTTAAACCCATTTATGATGGCTAAAGGATTTAGAACTAAAGCAACATTTGTTTTTGACCTAGAATAATGTCCCCTTTCAAAAGTAGTTCAAATCATATGGGAGCTATATGCTATTGCCAAAGCATAATTCTTATTTGGCCAGATATTTAAAGGAATAAAGTTTTAGAGGAGAATTAATACGGTAGAGAGCTGACAATTTTACAAATATAGGCCACATTCAGAATAGTGGACTAATGATCTGTTTCAAAAATGTTACCCTTCCTTTCCCAATATATTATACACCATTGAGAAATGCATTGGTTGAGAACTTATAATACTTTTAAAGTACAAAGTGTACACAAGTTTATTAATAATGGCAACTAGAAAAGCACTAAGAGACCGCAGACCTCCACTAAGGCAGCAGAGTGTCCATCCAATGCCATTTCACTCCTAAATTTTCATTCTATAATGATTTAGTTTTTTATTATTGATTGATTATTGATCCAGATCACCACCAAAAACTTATCACTTCTAAGTTAACCCATTTCTGACCTACCCTGAAAATGCCATCGAAATTTATCCATAACTTTTTAGTTATGATGATGACAAACAAACAAACAAACAAACAGGGGTAAAAACATAGCCTCCTTGGCAGAGGTAATAATATTCTTTACAAGAAAGCTAACACTTTTTATTTCATATTCCTTTTATTATACCAAGCAGAATGCAAGCCCAAGACAAAGCAAGGCCCAAAACTGGCCCAAGTTTGGTATATTCCATGCTTTAAATATATGGCCAATGAAATATACAAGCACACACTATTATTTACTATTGATCAACTTCCTGAGTAAGATAAAATGTGATTAAATAACAAAATCAGTGGCCATTGATCAAGTTCAGAGGAAAAAATGTTTTAATAAAAATAATTTAATTGTATTCGCCATTATTATATATTGAATATTATCAATTATGTTAATTAGAGCCTACATTTTCATAATGCTTTATAAATTGCTCTATGCTGGTCACTTTATTAAACAATGCTACTCATTTTATATTTGGAAAAGTAGGAGTGTAAATTCTATGCAGGTTCACAGCTCATACAATATGGACTCTACATGTATGGTGTATTAAAATGGGCACTTTTTACAAGCATTGATGTGTAGTTTCACTTCTGGTTGGAATGAAAAAAAAAGTTCTACTTTGTGCATATTTATTAATTCCTATTTATTAATAAACTTTGTATTACTAAGAATGCAGGTAATCTGTGTTATCCACTTCATATAGTACTTGAGAGAGTATTACTTGCCTGGAAAAGCATTACTAACCTGAGAGGGCAATACTGGCCTGATATGGCAATACTGGCCTGAGGGGACACTGCTGTTTATATATGCCAATTGTAAACCAAACATGGCTCCCACGCACTATAGTTGCCGATCTAGAAAACTCAGCTGTTACATACTCAATTCATTACAACATCGTTATCAAAGGTCATGATGTATGTAATATGGTCCAAGTTATCCAAATATTACAGCAACTTGTCAAGAACATCGAGAATTGGTAAGTTATAGTGAGGTTTTCGCCGAGCAACTTCTGGTTTTCGCGGTTTTTGCGGTTTTCGTATTTTCGTAGGACCGTTAGTAAAATGCATAAATAGTCAACATTGGGCAATGGCTGAATCCCCCCCCCCCCCCAAAAAAAAAAAAAAAAAAAAAAAAAACAACTTTGTAGGAAAGTCTATGGCATGTTAATGTGATTTAAGACATGTTGAAAAATTCTAAATCATTCCTCATCATTCCTAAAGATGACCCGCGAAGAGCTGCAAACAACCTAAAATTTGCAAAGCCTTAAAGGACGGTCCACGAACGATTGCAATGATTAGCAAACAAAGTCATTTTCGAACCTTACAGATTTGAAATGAAAATGTCAATAAATCGATTCATTGAGTCATGCTTGAATTGGCGTATTTTAGTCTTGTGACCAAACGAAAATAATAGCTTTCATACTTGCTTTTAAATGTCCTTCACATCCGATATGTACTGCTTTAATCGGTCAACTTGTGAAATCGACAAGCGTTTACAAGCCGGTGACTGGAAAACAGAAGCTGCTGGCTTGCTTTTACAGACTTGCCACATCGGGCCACAAGACACCTGTCATATCAGGCCAGAGAGTTTAACACTCTTAGATATAGTTGAATCTGGAACTAAATGACCCAAATGGCATGCTGTTTGATCAGTTTGAATTTCAACTAGTTTCATAAGTTGACTTAATTATCTAATGTTTTTTTGTTTTGTTTCACTGGATGCCGTAATGCAGCAGTATGCATTACAAAATATTATTATGAACTACCATTCAACCAAAACCTAATAAGACTCGTAACAAGGGTTAAGCATGCATATCATATTCAAACTTTGTTAATTAATGTGCAATGCCTAATACAGGTATTTTGTAATTAATCAAACCACTTTATCAAGTTTATCATCCCTTCATTTAAAGTCGTTCTTAAAATGTAGCCTAAGGCAATAATTAAGGGATATTAATTAAGCATGTTTTGATAGTAACAACAACTGATCGTTTGTTTCTTGAAAATTTCCTTAATATTCTAATATTTACCACATCATATTTTAGTAGAAAAATAAATGAACAGTGCAAATGTAGAAAACTACTGGAAATAAAAAATAATAATTAAATATGAAATTTAAATGTAAAGTCGCAACGTCTCTTTTAAAAATAGATTTATGGAAGGAGAGAAAAGGATATTTATTTATTTATTTATTTATTTATTTATTTATTTATAACGCAATTTCTCACATACCTGTCCCTGTCTGGTGATAGCATATAATCTGTTGTCCTCGCGTGGCAGGTCTCCCAGCTCCAGCCAGTTTTATATGGAACTCTCCGGGTCGTGGAGACTCTAAATTGTTCCAGCTGTTGAAAACAACAAGATAACACCACGATGAATAAGCGGGTAATCCAAAAATGTGTGCATGATTATGCTTTGAAGTTTTGTGTGGGGTAACCTTCAGGTTGTAGCTGTGGTTAGAACGATTTAGACTGCTGAACGGGCTGTGTTAGAGCTTAGCGGATTTCTTATCTCTGTTTGTGTTGCAGTGAAATAACTGACCGTGCACAGCTGCCACGATCAAGCGGTCTGCAGCCGGTCCCCAGCAGGACAAATTATACTTTACCGTTATATTTGCTACCTTTCATTTGTTTGTAATTGTCTGTGACATGAAGGCATGAAGGGTCACAGACAATTACAAACAAATTGTAATTGTCTGTGACATGAAGGCATGAAGGGTCGAAAACTGGGGCAATTCGTTCAGGCACTAGGTGTTTATTAATAGGAATCAATGGATATATGGATATATATATATATATATATATATATATATATATATATATATATATATATATATATATATATATATATATATAGAAACTGAATAGCTACAATTAGCACGAAAATTCATGCGTTAGCACTCCTATTGACGATTCTGATATGTACTGGCTGTGCACAGAATCGTCAATATCAGAATTGTCAAATAGGAGTGCTAACACATGAATTTTCGTGCTAAGCTACAATAAGAATAAAAATTCGTTACCCACTGTAACTTGTTAACCCAGTTCACGTAGATATGCCTTGTTAGCTAACATGACTGGGCATTGATTGACTAAGGAACACGGTGTCTGATTACAACTTTAGATAACCAGATGTTTCATTATTTTTAGTGAAAGACCCATCACTGGTGCTTCTGGTTAATTCTTGATGGATTTCCCGAAGAAAATGAATTACTCTCGATATCTTACAGCTGTGAGCTTGGCTAGACAGCCATCTGCACTGAGGAAGTTGAGTAAGTTTTTCTTTCTGACATGTTGCTTTGTGAATGATGATCCCAAGGAGGCTGAATTGGTTTTTTTATGAATGCATCAGCTCATTGTATTATGCACTGACACATATGCACTAAATCACATGCACAATGGCACACACACACACATATTTCATACAGGATCCCTTTATATTGTAATTGCAATGTCTGTAATATCTTTATGAAGATCTAACTCAAACATGCATCTACCCATTCTTGTTCTTCTTGATTGCAATCATTGCACCTTAAAATGTTAAGGTACGTTACAACCAATACACTGTTCATCCATTCCCTTGGATTATTTTCCTGATGTCTATACACGGTTACTCTTATGGAAGTGATTTAAAAGTGGTCAACATTTAATTACATGTATGTAAACTTTATTTAACTTGGCATGTGATACCATTTTTCTTTTTTTCTGTGGAATATTTGATATGCTATGAAAGTGAAGTATCTTTGTAAATTAAGATTGCTCATTTTTTTTATAAAAAATAAAAATGATCCAAATTGAATAGTTTTAACATTTATTTATTTATTGCTTATTTTTTTTCAAAAAAATCTCATTTCATATTTTCAGCGGCCATCCAGAATGCCGGTCCACCCACTCTTATAACATTGGCAACTGGCGCCCCCAACAGTACACTGTTTCCATTTCATGAAGCAACCATTACACTGAAGTGATTAAAGTTTTGTCAATTTCATTTAAGCCAAAAGTAAATAATAATAATAATAATAATAATAATAATAATAATAATAATGTATAGTGCTGTTCTCATGCTGTATGTAGGCTGATGTGCAAATATTACCTTTATCATAAAATATTAACTGCATGTTCCTTTCTGTGATTCTCTTTCAGCTTTTTGTTTTTTGACATTTCTCCTTTACTGTTATTGTTTTTCCTGTCTTTGATGAGTTATCTGTCAATGGTCATCACCCTCATACCAGTATTTTATGATCATCCTTGGTGCATGCCCACTGTGTACAAAAATATTTTAAAATACAAATATCATATATTTTATAGATCTATGTGTTTAAATTATAGATTATGCTAAGAATTGATGATGATTTTTCTTATTTTTTATGCAGAGATGGCTCTTCCTTCAAGCTGAGTGACTCCCTGATGACAGCAGCCTTGCAGTATGGACCCACACCAGGGTAAATTATAAATGACTGAATAGTTTTGAGGTTTTTTTTTTTTTTTTTTTTTTTTTTTTTTTTTTTTTTTTTTTTTTTTTGCAACAGCTTGAATTAATTTAATAAATTTTTCATTTGTCTGGTTATGTAGAGTTTTATTAAATAGTATTTTCCATTGTTTTAAAACAGTTGATTAATAAAGATAAGTAGATATGTATAATAATTTCTTTGTAGTTGGAAGTATTTATTTTAGAAAAATAAACTGAATCAGATACATATTTAAGACTTTTTTTTGGTCATTATAGTGTCACCATATAAGTTAGTATGTTATATGTATACATCTATGGGTGCACCATTCATTCTTATATATACCTGCAATCCAAACAACTGTGGCATGTCATTCAAATTGAGCATTTTCCCTTATCAATGCACAGTCACTATGTCACCGGTTTCTAAATGCCACATAATTTCTTGTCTATGCCCTCTCCAGGTTCACTCCATTAGTGAAGTGGCTGAAGGGGCTCCAGCAGAGATTGCACAACCCTCCCACCTTGACCAGACCAGGACCAGAGGGTGGACTGGACCTGGTGGTCACTACAGGGAGTATGGATGGTCTGGCCAAGGTGACCTCTGCCTACAGGATGGACTCAGGCCTTATATATGGATTTATAGCGTTTACTAACACTTCCCGCAGATCTTTTAGCACTAACACCCATATTAACCACGTAACCCGCAAATTATCCAGCACACTGCCAAAGTATTTACCACTAACATAGCAGATTAATGTTAGTGCTAGGAATCACTCTGGTAGTGGTAAATACTTTCATGGTGTGTTCGTTAATTTGTGGGTTATGTGGGCATCAGTGCTTAAAAATCTGTGGGTAGTGTTAGTAAACGCCTAATCCATTTATAAGGCCTGGGACTGACCCATGTTTCATCCAGTTTTAGAAATGCAGTAGATTTCATTAGAGTGATATCTGATATCTACGTGTTTCTTTTAACATTTTATATGAGTTACGTTTCAGTGGCTTTTACTTCAACATTGTGCTGTATATTAATGGAATAATTTAGAACTGCAAAAAATTTTGCAGGAGACAAAGTAAATGAAAAGAAATAGTTTTATGTTAATAGTTTCTTTATTATTTCTGCAGGCTTTTGATATGTTGATAAAACCAGGTGACAATATTCTTATTGATACACCAACATATGCAGGGACTTTATCAGCAGTAAGTAGCAAACCATTTTTTCTTTTTTTATCTGTCCCAACTTAATTTTCATATTTTGAGTTTATTAAAGTGTTTTTCTCACACTGCCAGCTTGTAAAAGCCAAGAGACATTTAATTTGAGAATACCAATTTAAAGAGTATTATTTTTGTTAAAAATTAAATTATATATTTAACTTTTATTAATTAATTTTTTCATTTATTAGTGTATTTAATTATAGATCAATTTATATTTGAGTCAAAATTTCAAAACTTTTAAATATTAGAGGTAAACTATTTCAATATTTAGCTGTTGATTGAAGAAAAATAATTTTCTTGTTTAAAACTTTAATTTGTTTCCATATTCTCCAGCTACATCCACTAGGCTGCAAGTTCCTAGATGTCCAGACAGACCACTGTGGCATGGTTCCTGATGCCCTGAGAAACAAACTGTCAAAGTGGACCCCTGGAGATTCCAAGAAAGCTGACTCTGACATCCCCAAGGTGCTTTACACCATACCTAATGGCTGTAACCCCACAGGGGCCTCACTGACTGAGAGTAGAAAGAGAGAGATATATAAGGTATGGCAGAAGAAATAGACGAAAGTTGAATGCTGGGAGATGGGGGGGGGGGGGGGGGGGGGCAGGGAGAAAGAGAAAGATGTCACCCTAAGAATATAAAAGAAATTTTAAAAGAATTTTTGAAGTGAACTTGATTTAGCTATGAAATTTAATGTTCAGATTTGTTATTTGATTTAAATTGCATACTTGGGTTGGCTGTACTGATTTAACCATATTTTTCCAGAAAGTTATTTATTATAACAGTTCAAGATATGGCTGTAATTGTATAGAACATTATTTCTGTGAAATAAACTCACTTTTTCTTTCTGCTCAGAGTGAACTATGTTTTTTTTTTTTTATTTTCTCAATTTTAGATAGCTCAAGAATATGATTTGCTTATTATGGAAGATGACCCTTATTATTTTCTACAGTACACTGATGTAAGTATTGATACCAAAAAGTAATCACTGCATATTTTAAAATAAATTTCAACTGAGGGGTATGTATGATACTTCAATGTAAAGTCAAACAATCGAGTAGCATTCTTTGCCCTACATGACTTTATGTTCAGTTTAAGGCAAAATGTTATTCATATCTTTTTGTATAGTAGAATGAAGAGATTATTGCTATCTGGTATCATATCAGGTATCATGTTGATATCAACTTATTTGACCATTTTATAAAATTGTTTGTGATTCCTGTAGGAGCATACTCCTGTGTTTTTCCTGTACAAGTGCACATGTCATTCAGGTTCAGTCCAGCCACACAACGGTAGTTCACCACTTGTGTAGTGCACTGCCTGGATAAATCCAAAGTCCATAAGGGATCAAAAAACCATTTTATTCATTTTTTATAGAGCACAGAAATGACAGAAGTATTCACAGTTTTAAGTACATATAATTTATATATTTGCAGTCTCCCGCTCCAAGCTTTCTTTCAATGGATGTAGATGGCAGGGTTCTGCGCTTTGACTCCTTCTCTAAGATCTTATCTTCAGGGTAAGTAAAAAAAAACGTTCTTTACCCCTGTGATGAAGTTATCATATCCAGTATAAAAATGAAATTGACTTATATAATTGAATTTTTCTTTGGATGGCGTCAAAGTAAGTTAATGAGCTTTCAACCACTGGTTCCATGGTCCTTCTCAAACAAATAACAAATACAGTTAATAGATGCATCTGAGATAATTACTGCATCAACAGATGCCATCAAAGGGACTTCTAGTGATATAATCTAAAAAATATTTCTGAATTAATCAATTTTGTGTCTTATGTTTATCTAGTCCATATTTTTTATCAAAACTGATAGCCTTCAAGTTGGGTTTGTTTCACACCTTGTTCTGCTGCCTGTGTGATGTTGGAAAACAAAAACATAACTTTACTTCTGATCAAAATATTTTATACCTCATCTGCTCTGACAACTGTTGAGCATACCTATAAATGTGTATTCATTAGTTTTGCTTTGCTTGCTATTCCAAATACTGATAAATCTTTATGTTTCCATCTTGCTCAGCCATTGCTAGTTTCCCTGTTTCTGCCAATACTACCACAGTCCTTGGCAAAGTTATGCCATCTTCCTCAGAAGCTATGTACTTAACGAGTGTCCCACGTGGGCTCACCATTACTACCCTGTGGTTCCAGGTATCTGCAATGAAAATGTTTCCAAAATTGTCAAAGCAGACACCACAGGGGCTGTTAAGTTGGCCATCGTCTGCTCCAGGGTGACCCGGGATGCCATATTGAAAAATATTTTGGCCACTAGGTGTCAGGAGGTACACACAGTGGCATGAGTAGTCGGAAACCAGGATGTCATCATTGATTGGGCTTGACGAGCAATAAACTGGAGTAGAGCACATTGGCAGGGAGATTCTGCTCAGAAATGTCCCATTGTGTGGATTGAAAATGAAAATGCTTCTTCTCTTTCTGTCACATACCATGATATTTCCCTGTCGGTTTCTTGTCACAGAATAAGGCACCTGGAATTTCTGCTGGCCAAATCTAGTAACATTCTGTTGCTTAGTCGTGTTGATATTGTGGATGATCTTTTGGCTATAGTTAACCACACATGCATTTCCGTCTTGCAATATAGCAACATCTGTGGGGTCATCAAGTGCAAAACTTGACCTCAAGTGACCTTGTGGTGAAAATATTTTGATTTTCTGGTTTCCGGTACTGGAATCTAGTTTTGTATCAACAATATATAAGTATTGTTCATTTGCGTCCATCCCAGTCAAACAGCATTTCTTGGTGTCATCTGTTAGTTTGGCAATAAAGGAATGAAGAAGGACTGATTTCTCTTTGAATATAGGAAGCTCCATTGAAAGGCAGTGGAAAGATCTATTGCTACAATCATAATCTCCGTGATTTTTTATTCCTTGTTGGTCATTTTGAAGTAGTTTCACCGTCAAAGACTCACATTTTCTTGGGAAGGCTATATTTTTCCAGAGTGGTCGAATATCACCAAAACTGACCCTAGTCCTGCACAATGGACAAGTCATGTTGAGGTCAGGCTTAGAATTTTGGCCATGGGTATTTATGCAAACTAGGCAAAATATATGCTGACAGGGAAGTATCTGTGGATGCCTGTACTCTTCCAAACAGATGCTACAAGTCAGGAGATTGTCTGGGATGATGAGCTCACTGCAAGCGGCCATTTTTTATTTGTTTTGAAACTGTTCAGAAACTAATACTAGTCCTTATTTTTAAATTATTGAACTTTCAGAAAAAACTTGTATTTTGAAACGTTTTGCAAATGCTATTATAATCCTGAAATATTCTGACCTTTTCCATTGATTACCATCATGCTTGCTTAGGCCATTTTCAAATAGTGACTAAATTAATAACTATGTATATGGAATCTTTAGATATCAGTTAACTCTGCAGTTTAAACCATGTGATATCTCCTTTTTTTCCAAATATTGAGCTCTGTGTAGAATGTAATAGCAATAAACCATGGAGACAAGCTCCTCATTATTTGTATATCTCTTGCTATATTATTGATTCCATATGGTCTCTTGTGATTTGCCCTGCCTCCATATGGCTTTCACATCTCTCTGAAAAGATAAAATATCAATTTTACATGGCAAGGGTAAATAAATGGCAACAAATATTGATAAGCACTGTATGTAGGCTATTGACAGACATAATTATATTCAAGTTTCTATATATATCACTTGCTATCGAAACATTCTAAGGAAACTTCTATGGCTAGAGTCCTAAAATTATTTATATAGTTACAACTTTAACATTACAACATGGTAGTAAATGAAAATAGCCAGGCATGCATGTCTGGCTTAAGCGTGATTTGGGGTATTTCTTTTTTGTTGTTAATGCAGTGCAGTATCATGTATTACATATTTAAGAAATATAAAAATTGGTTTACTGTTACGTCATTCCTTGAAAGGAAACCCATGCATAATACATATATTTAGGCCTTTGGGTGCACCTGATGCTACTTTTAATACTGGCATGGTGATATTTATTTCCAAATTATTTCCCAAAAGTAAAATAAAAAATATTATGAAAAGATACTTACAATATCAATCTGAAAGTAGCTCCTTCCTTGTTGATCGTACATAGCACTGCACAATATTTGAGCACGTAAACCAGGCAGTTGATGCATCCTGATCATCCATATGCTAGCTTCCTCTTTCTCTCTTTTTCTCGCTACAGAATATACGATAGTCAATACAGGTAGTAGACGTTTGACCTACAGCATTGAACAGATACACGAGAGAAGGATTACGTAACAGATCAAATGCCAACCTCTGTCACATTTCACAGTCTCGTTCACATTTCAAAGTCTCTGTCACATTTCAAAGTCTCTGTCGTGTTGCCCTACGTAATTTTTTTTGTCTGCCTTTTCTTTATCCTCTGTTTATTCCACAGCTGCAAAACATGACTTGCCCCTATATGTGCATGGTCCTGTATTAATATAGTGTATAACGTGTGGGATGTGGAGTAAATATAGCCTAAAATCTGGCAGATAGAGATAGAAGTGTAAGAGTAAACTACAGTGTTTGTGCAGGCAGCCTCTTGAGCTGGCTGATATCACGCCACGGGTTTAACATTAATCCACTGGCAGGTAGAATTGATTCACTATTGAAACTTTGTCTAACTGGGGATACTATTGCGTCATTCAATCAAAGTGCCTTTTCTTAGATAATATAATTAAATTAATCCATAAAAGAAACTTTAAGGAAGAAACACTTTTTATTTTTATGTTAGTCCTCTTTTTTTTTTTTTTTTTTTTTTTTGTAGCATGAGAGTTGGGTTTGTGACAGGTCCAGCACCACTAATAGAAAGAGTTCAGCTCCATATGCAAGTCTCTGTGCTGCATACAAGTTCCATGGCACAGGTATGGTATTGGTATTGGTATGATCCAGATTTGAACAATATTAGTATTGCCACCATAACACCACTGTTCTCTATTTATTTTTGTGAGAAAATTGTTAATTATGAAATGGAAATTTGAATGTATTTTTTTTTTCATAAGTATACCTAGATTGTATAATGAGAATGATTTTGAAGGATAGAATTTTTTAATATCCATGTTGAACGATTTGAATTTTAATGTTTTTCTTTGTGGGCTTTCAGAAATTTCCTTTTTGAAATACTTTGTTATCTTTCTCTTTCTGTATCTCAGGTAATGTTGTTCAAGCTGTTTGACATGTGGGGGGATGATGGATTTAAAGAACAGGTGAAAAGGTAGGGAATTACGTTTTAAAAAAGTAAAATATTTTCAGAAAGTTTTTTAAATATTTTCTCTTTGTTCCCATTTTCCTTCTGCTCCCTTCAGTGTTTTATTCTCTTTTATATAATTTACTATTTTATCATGATTACACAAAAGACAATGAAAATTCAGTTGACAGAAGGGAACAAGTAATTTCTTCTGCTACCAATACAATTTCCATTATTACAATGATTCAATAAAATATAAGTAGTTTTAGTAAGTAGAAACATTTTTGTGGCTAAAACAAAAAGATAAGGTATCGTTTTTACCAAAGATGCATTCACTTTATTACATTAAACATTAAATCACTTTTGTTAATTTATGCATGAAAAGATTTTAATTGTATGTGAAAAAAATTAAAATTTGGTATTACTCAGGGAGGTCTGCATATTGCCTTTTCAGGGTAAAAACATTTTACAGTCAACAAAAAGACATTATGATTGCTGCAGCAGAAAAATGGCTGACAGGTAACATATTGCTTTAACTAATCAAATATAGATAGTTTTTAAATCCTTAAATCAATTAATTAACATTGTGTGATGTTAGTTTTTAAATCCTTAAATCAGTTAATTAACATTGTGTGATGTATTACTGGCCATAAATTTTGTGGAGTTATAAATGAGGCACACTTAAATGAGGCACACTGTTTTTAATAGCATCAGTTTTCAATTAAGAAATGTCAATGCAGGTACTTCAAAATGGGTTGAACACAATCAGTGTTTGGTGGCTTTTTTTAACACTTAGACTTTTCTTCCAGCATAAGTTTTGAGTGCACTGGAAACTGAATATTGCTACTACCGTTTCTGTGAGGCTCATGATAATGGTGGAAACGTTACTTTCCTGTTAACCCTGAAATTTGGGGTTCATTCCAAACATGGCCTCATTCTAGATATTTGCATTATATTATATTATATTATGCTTTGCCTGTAAGCAAAGTGAGGTTGAGCTGTGTCACTTATGCAATAGGCACCAAAGGGGAATTTGACCTGTGCACTGGGCGTTCACCTGAGCTCAAATTGACATTTAACAGTATTTAAGATTGGCCATAATGCATTTCTTACTGACTCAAATACATTTCATAGAAACATTTGCATGTGTCAGACTGGTACTGTGGTAAGTCTTCTAGAGGTTTTTGTCATATCATGACACTTATGCATGTTGGTTATTTTTTTAGGTTGGGCAGAGTGGCATGCCCCAGTAGCAGGAATGTTTCTATGGATACGGTTGATTGGCATTGAAGACACAAAGTCCCTTATAGAAGAAAAAGCCATGTCTAAAGAAGTATGATTCTAGTATTTTTCAATTGATTCAATTTTATTAAGCAGAAATGAGGTTATTGAGTATTTGTTTCCAAATTCCTGAAGATACATTATTTGCATTGCTGCTAAAAATCCAATTTTGATCACCCACGTCATCTCAATGCAGATGCTATAGTTGTGAATGATAATTCAAATACTACATATGAAGCAGCTTCGGTAATATCACCCCCCTCCCCCCCCCCCACACCCCCCAGGGAGGTGAGATTGATTTGGGATGCAATTTCTCCATGTGGCTAGGTGTAAATTATAAAGCTGTCTTCAGACCAGATCTTTTCCTTCAACATGTAGAAAGCACCGAGATGCAAATTTAGTGAAATCGTTAAGAATAGAATATTAATATTAAAATAATGAAATTGTTGAGAATAGACCATAGATATTAAAATAATGAATGTTGACATGTTTTTTTCCTCAGGTTTTGTTGGCCCCAGGTTATGTATTCTTGTCTGATCCCAATGAGAAAACGTCGTACATAAGGGCCTCGTTTTCTCAAGCAACCCCCGAGCAAATAGACAAGGTAAGAAATTATTTCAGGAAGCTGTTAATTTACTGTTTTGAAATGTGACATTTTATTTCATTCATTGTTCTGATGTATGTTTTTGCATTCCTATCCTCTATTCTTGGACACAAAAGAAATATTGACATGGAAACACACTGCATTGAGATGATTGTGTTGTGAAGAATCCACAACTAACGCAATGAGAATTCTGCACTTTTTATCTCCAACATGTTCAATAAAAATGAACAATCTTCACATGCCATTATAATTCTTATTATCAATATTTAAGGATCCATTACCACTTCATTGTTTCATTTCTTATATCCAATGGAAATTAGCACCAACCCATATTGAAGTAATTATGTTGTTTTTTATCAGTAGAGGCACTATCCAGAATTAATGAAAATTGTTCTTTTTTAACAGATGTAAAACCTAGAGATAGTAGTATGCTGATATCAGTTTTAGATTTAATTCAGGTCTGCATTCTTCTATAGTGTTCCACATACTAGATTTCTGCTCCCATATCTTTTGAATGAATAATATACATGTATAAAAGATAGGCATTGCAATGACTGAATTTAGTTATTTTAATCCCATTTTATATTTTGTCTCTCACTGTTTATTGAAAGGAAAAAGGAGTAAAAAAGGCCTTACAGAAGCTGTAAGAAGGTAGCTTATTTTCTTAATGGATTTTTAAAATGACTTCTGGTGAACTTTTTCACTGAAACGATTGACTTCGATATCCCCAGGAGATTTAAATAGGATAATTTTTTTACGGATATGAGGCAGTGAATTGATTTTTGTTTTGACCCCATTTCTCACTTTTAACCCCAGATTGAGAGATAGCTATAAACTTATTATGGCTCACTTGAAAAGCTTTTCTGTATCTACTTTTACAGTTGATTTGTATCTATTGGATGCTTGAGTGCCTTCTGTTTCCCTTTGGGAGTTCAGGCATGAGAGAGAGAGAGAGAGAGAGAGAGAGAGAGAGAGAGAGAGAGAGAGAGAGAGAGAGAGAGAGAGAGAGAGAGAGATGTGAATGCACTTCATAAAAGAAAAAAAAAGGATGGGGTGACAGTGTGTGTCTGTTTAGTGATGAATTTTTTTATGGTGGTCGTGGGGGGGGGTCAGATGCTTCAAAAATTATTAAAATTTTGATCGTCTGATATCTACAACATAACCACATGAGGGTACTGCAGACAAAAAAAAACATCTCGTCTGGTCTTTGCCCCTTACCCAATAAAGGCAAAAAAAAACAAACATTTTTTTGTGAACACTATGAAGAACTTCCCAATCTGCACTACATTTGTATCCAAACTTTTATTAGCAGTTGTGAGGAAGGGGAAAATGTTTTTTTTTGTTTTCCCCTAATTTCTTGATACCGTCTTTCTGTAATGCATGCTGTTTTTTTTTCCTATCGAGAGTGTCCTGTAAGGGCAACCGCACCAAAAATGAGATAAAAAAATAACACCACACATTATACAATTCATTGATCCAGATTTGATCAAAATTTCCGATGAGAGTCGGATGCTGGCATCTTGGAGAGCCCCTTATCTGTGAATAAGCTCTTGGCATGAATGGTATCAGCTCATGTCACTGGAGTTTTATTGACATGTTGTCCCATTGTTAATTTCCTTAAGAATACTCTGATTCATTTACTGGCTATTAAGGTCTGCCAGCGTGCGTGGTACCCTGAAATAACAGATTTAGGGAAGCTATTTTTCAGCTTATTACGCTGTATCACCTTGAGGTCTTTCTTGGAAACTTTCAAGGTGATAAATGGTGTGAAAGATGTATCCTCAGATGCTTATTATTCCTGTCACTTTTTCATCAACACATTAAATGAATAAGAATGTTTTATCATAAGTTGCATATATCTTTGAAATGAAGTTGCATCTTTATACTTTTAACAGGGTTGAGGGTAAAGTCGGGCCATTCTTATGTAAAAACCACTTTCAAAATTAATGGTTGATTTGACCCTTGAGTAATGGTGTATATTTGATGCCAAAGGTTAACTATATTACTGTAACAGCCAGCTTTTAAGTGTTTTCAGCAAGATGCAATTTTGACAAGTTGAATTGATGGGTATGGAGTTGGGAATGGTGTAGTTGTATCGAATTTTCAGAAAAAGCAGACAGAAATTGATTTATTTTCATCTTGCGTTCTGTCATAACTGGTAATTGTCACTATTCTTTTCACTTAAATGAGGAGATATATGAAAAGAAAAGATGTGACACAGTTTAATGATTTGTTTTATTCACTTTTAACCAATTTATTTATTTGTAAAAAAGATTCATTGCAGATTTTGTGTGTGCTATTTATTCTAATAAAGTGACTCTCTCTTTACTTCTCCTCTCTCTCTCTCTCACACACAGACACACACAAAATCCTTGCAGAGCACTTGCTGTTTTTTTTAAGAGTAACTTTGTTCATTAAACTTGTTGTCTTGCCTTATGTCCATCTCCTGTCTTTCCCTTCTCACCCCAACAGTTTCCCTAGTTCACACACAATGTCAGCTATTATTGTGCATTGTGATCAGCTTACTATCTCTAATTCATTTTTTTTTTTTTTGTGCTACTGCTCCGTTTTTCATTCTGTCTATGTGAGACATTTCCGAGAAAGATATTAAATAATTAGTGCCCGGAAAGGCATCATTGGATTCCTGGGGATAACCAATTTACTGGAAACTCTCAGTGCTGTCTTGCTAAGTGTTGTTTTCTTTATTGTTAACAGACTTATCACTGAGCTAGGATATCATCGCAATGGCAGTGTGTGTGTGTGTGTGTGTGTGTGTGTGTGTGTGTGTGTGTGTTAATCTCAAAAGTGAGATCCTTTATTTATTGAATTATTGAAAGTAGAGGGATATTTCTTTTAAGATTTAAAAAAAAAGGTCATTGGTCCTTGATGCTTTCCTGTCTTGATCTTTCTTGTGAAGAGACTTGACATTGTAGGCTGAACACATCAGCGAATGATCTGGCCTTTTGGATCAAAACCGAAATTTAAAAAAAAAGATACTTTTTACTTCATGTACTTATGCAGATGTAATGATTAGTGTTCTGGCTCACAAAATATTTATTGGTATACTGCTGTATGTATCATAGAGCTAAACTGAGGCATTATGTTTCAAGTTTATAATCTTCAGAAATGACATCGTATAAGACAATAAAAAAACATGCTTGTTTCGTTTAAAAAAAGGGGGAATTAAAGTCCTGAATGTCAGCAGTAGTTGTTTGGTTTATATTTATATTGAATCTGAGGGAAATATAAGTACAACTTTGAACAATGTACATGGCACATGTACAGTGTTGGTCAAGCACAGTGTTGGACACATGACATAAACCATAAAGTATATGTCATACACACTGGGTATGCCTTGTATGTTGGGCACATTTCATAAGCAGTGTTGGAATTATATGCCATGAACAACATTGGGTAGAACTAGTGTTTAATGTTAGATTAGTTAGTGCAGTGCAGTGTCAGTACAGTGAACAGAATGCAGGATTAAAGATATCCAAAGCTTCTGCAAGACAGGCAGGTGTTGAAGAATGGGCAGCCCAATGAAAATGCCATTCCATTTGATTAAATGCAAGGGATATGCGATAAAGAGTATTCAATACTTATTAATTTCATGCAATAGGAGAAGCAGTAAGGTTCTTGTCTGTATCCAATGATGCAGATAAGAAAATTAATTGCTGTGATTATTGTTCTGCACCTAATAAAATGTATTCCAGTATAACAAAGTGATATGTTAGATGTGTGTTGGAATTGTATTAATGAGAAACTAATGTATAATCTGCTTTGATGTTGTTTCTCATTTCTTGTAGTCTGTGTTCCACAGAATTTTGTTTTTGTTATTGTAAAAAGTCAAAATACATGATTTTGCTATGCTGACTTTCTTCTTACTGTATTATCTTTACCAGTGCAACCTTTCTACGTCTGAATGACTTGAATAGACGTTTTTACTGACAAACGGACAGATGTCCATTTGTTGACGAATTTGGACTGACAGATATGTGCAGTTAGACAGAGAGATAGACAATCTAAAAGACAGACAAACTATCAAATGTATTAAACTTTAAGGAAGACAGATAGAGAGATCAACAGAAAGATAGACATACAGGGTGTGCAATAGATTTTTCTGATTTTTTTTTTTTTTTTGCATGTATGTGTGAATGTGTGTGTGTCTTAGTGTGTGTGTGTGTGCATGTGTGTGTGTGTGTGTGTGTGTGTGTGTGTGTGTGTTGGATTTGCTTTATGGTACCAATCTGTTGTTTAACTGCTGACAAATAATAATATTTATTTGCCTTTTCTGATGTTGACACTGATAACAGACCTTTGGAGGCCTGTTTTGAGCTGTCATTTTTATATCATCACCATGTGTGTATACACTTAAAACACTATTATTATGATATTAGTGTTTACATGAATAATAGCCACATTCTGTAGGAATATCCAATGTTATAAAAACAAATATTTCAACCTCTTTTCTTATTTTAGCCCCCCAAAATGAGAAGAGATGTAAACTGCAAGTTGGAATGTTTGTAGAATATAATGCTGCACATCTTTCAGAATTTTTTGTCTTGTTTTTTTTTATGAACATAGGTAGTTCTATCTGTACAATTATCAGTAGCAGCCTGAATTACAAAACTTGGAGCTAGGTATATAATAATACTGGTATTGATGGAGCAGTGATTTTTATAATAATACATATTCATGATCAATTGCCATTTCTTTACCATTCATTCTCTAATGATGCTACATAAAATGGTAAAAAAATGAGCTTTTTTGTTTAATGTCTGAAATTTGTTGAAAAAATAAAAAATTAAATGGTCAATATTGAAGTGCAATATAGGCTTTCTCATTCAGTAAAGATCAGGGCATTTTTGTATGTAAAATTGACAAATTGATTTAAACTTCTTTGAAAGTTCTCAAGTTAGTTTTGACTGGAAAATTGATACTGGCTGCAGCACTAAAATTGTGTTTAGCTTCAGATGCATAGTATCTTTTTTAATCATCAGATTAATGATTTATAACAGGGGCAGTGATTATAATGACATTTTGAATCATAAGCCTATTCCCCCATATTATTCATTGCTAAAAAAAGTGCTCAGGTGTCTTAAAGCAATTATTTCTGTTACACAATGACTTTTTTGATGAATCATGGAGCAAGCATCACACAAATTGACAAATCTGGACTACATTAATAGTCCTTTAGCTTGCAGATATCAAACAATGGTATGAATGTGATTTTGATGGATAATTTTTTCTGTTTATTTATATAAGGCTACAATTAAGACTTCCGATTAGTAAATAATGGACGTTTTTTTATTATTATTAGCGATAATATGTTTCTTTTAAATACTATTAGCATCAGATTCACAGTTTATATTTTATATGGTCACCTATTACAAATGAAATTTGCCCATGGAGAATCAAACATTTGTGTTTCATTTGTCAATAATTAGCCTTTTTTCTATAGAAAATGATTTTTCTAAAGACATATGGCAGTAAACAACTGAGGTGGACAAAATTTTAGACATTTTCCAATTGAATGTCTTTGTTTTGTATCTAATTTTTAATGAAAATGTGATTTCTGGATCATTTTTAGATAAGATGGACACTATTTGATTTCCAATCTTTATTAACTGGAAACAATGAAGGCTGAAATGCATACAAACAAACTATTAGTAAACTCAGTAATATAATAAATGGAAAAATATGAAATACACAATAAAGAACTAGATCATGAAATACTGATATATGTAAATAAATGAAAGTCACCTCAGGTATAAAAAGTCCTGCACACCTCCTATCAGGGTGAAGTCCAGTGTCTGAATGATTCACTATATAGGCCTACACAGTGTGCATATAGAGAATGACATGTTCTCCAGGTAAGTACTGATGCAACATAGCCTTTGGCTACATCTAACATCTGACTAAGTACTCTTGGTAAGCAATTACCTTTGAATGAAAACTACAGTATGCTCATTATTCTCTATGCCCCCCCAGTCTTTTAAACATTAAAGACGGTTAAAGTTAGTTTTTATTTAGTCTTACAGATCTGCGTAGTCCTTCATTTGATTCCTTTAGTCCGGGTTTGTTGTGTGGTAAAAGTCTTGTTAACATCCGTGGTGGTTTTGGAAGTGCTTTAGGAGTTTCATGAGATGGTTGTGTTAAAGGTAGTGTTCCTGTTTCTTTACACTTTCCATCAGTTTCATTTGGTCCTATGGGTAGAGTTGTGGTGACAATTTTTTCCGACTCCACTGACTCATATGAATTTTTCAATAAGGTAGATTCTGGTTCTGGTAATTTGCTGAATGTAGGTGTGTCATTGTTGACTGTAGGCTGTTGTATGTAAAATCTGTGCTTTAGGTCATCAATGATAGAGTGACGAGGTAGAGATGACACATATGGAATGAATTTCCTTAAGAATTTTCTATTGCGTAGTGTCACACGTCCAGATCCATCAACTTTCACCAGGTACTGGTCAAACTGTTTTACTTCAGTAATAGTGCCAGTTTTGTCCCATTTATTTGGATGCGGACCAGTCTGATTCTGAATACGAACGTGGTCTCCAATAGCAAGTGGTGGTAGGCGTCTAGTGTGTTCACTCCAGTGATCTGCGAATCTCATATGTCTGTTACGGAGTGCTTCCTCACGTGCTGCTAATGTTGACTTCCATGTAGGATGTGGTTCGTATCGACCTGGTAGTATTGGAATAAAATCCCTTATTGGCCTTCCAAATATACACATTGCAGGGGACAGTTTTGTATCTGGATCAGGTGTATTACGGTACTGTAATATTGCACGCTGCACTGAATTGGTGTTCAACTCACCATTTGGTCCTGTATTGTTCATAAGCAATCGTTTGACTGTTTTGACACCAACTTCAGCGCGACAATTGCTGTGGGGAAATGCTACAGATGAT
Source organism: Lingula anatina (assembly GCF_051362555.1). Lineage (NCBI taxonomy): Eukaryota > Metazoa > Brachiopoda > Lingulata > Lingulida > Lingulidae > Lingula > Lingula anatina. Next base: position 3,051,379 of record NC_141769.1, on the reverse strand, counting down.
AAACGGTGATGTACACCCCAATCTTCAAGGAATTTGCGTGTTTCAGAAGAAGTGAATTCAGGGCCTCCATCGGAAGCCAATTCCTCTGGGATCCCATAAGTAGAGAATGCACGGCGTAGACTAGTTATTAGTCCTTTAGATCCTCCAGATGCATATTCTACAATTGGCCAGTTGGAGTATCTGTCAACAATGACCAAGTAGTGAGTACCCTTAAACATGAAAAAATCTGCACAGATGCACTGGAAAGGATACTTTGGTGGTATGGGATTGTAGGGTGGCGCAGAAGGTTGTGATGGTGCAATCTGGTGACAATGGTTACAATTTGCACGCACAGCAGTGATGTCCGCAGTTATACCTGGCCAGAATACAGAAGCCTCTGCTCTGGATATCATGGATGAGATGCCTTGGTGAGCAGCGTGAAGTGCAGAAAGTATTTGTTCCCTAAGGCATGGTGGTATAATAATGCGATCCTTGTAAATAATAACACCATCAACACTGTAGATGTGTTCCCTGAATTGGTGGTATTCACGCAATGGAGGTGGCAATTCATGGCGGTGTTTGGGGATTCCTGACTCAATGATTGACAGTAGCTGATTCATATTTTCATCACTTGCTGTAGCCTGCCTAACTTGGTTCCATGTAATTGACTTAATTGTGGAATCAAGGGCATAAATAGCAGAGTCAATCAAATTTTCCTCAATGTCAGTGTAATCATTTACACCATCCATTAGTTTGATGCCTCCTATGAAAGAGTGAAAGATGTCAGCGGAATAAGGTAAGTCATAAGATTCAGCAGTACTAGAAATATCATCTTGAAGCTGCATTTTGGGTGGGTGCTGTTCCCCTGTTGGGTGGCGAGATATTGCATCTGCGGCTTTCTGCTTAGCACCTGGAAGATGAATGATACGGAACCTGTAACGGAGAGTACGTTCCTTGAGGTTCCTGAGACGTGTGTTGGATATGGCATCCAGGGATCTGTCTCCAAAGATTTTGAGAAGTGGCTTATGGTCAACAGCTATCACTAGGTCAGTGCATCCCAGAACAAAGAATCTTGCTTTGTCTAAAGCATAAGCCACGGCTAGTGCTTCCCCTTCCACAGGTGCATATCTGGATTCAGCAGGATGTGTGAATCTACTACCTACAAGGACAATTTTCCATCCCGTTTTGCAGCAAAATGGTTTTGCCACTATACAATTGCAATGTTTCTGGAATAACCAAAATCCTATTCCACTTTTAGACCAATCTGTGGCTAGGCAAGTTGTTTTGTTCTTGTCGTATATCTTGACACCCTCTTCTATTTCATTGATGATTACTTGTTTGGATTCCTGAAAAATTTGATCTAATTCTTCAGTCCATTTGAAAGGCGTGCCAGGTTTGAGTAGCTCACGAAATGGTAACATCCTATTGGCCATGCTGAAGGCATAAGAAACCTGATTTAGGAGACCAAACCAAGAACGTACATCTGTGATGTTTTTAGGTGTTGGGAATTCTGTAATTGCCTGCAGGTATTTAGGACAAGGTTTTACACTGTCCATTGTTATTGTGAATCCAGCAAAATCCACCTGGTCTGCAGCAAATACAAATTTATCAATGTTGAAAGTTATCCCATTTTTTCCACATATATCCAACCATTCAACAGCTTGCCAAAAGCTTTCTTCAATAGAATTTGCCCATAGTAGAGTATCATCTACACATTTAGTTTTTCTGGGAATGTTGGAAACAATATCATCATAACGGTGGGTGTAGGCATCACCAGAAGCGATATATCCTTGAGGAGCAACGCAATACCGATAGCGCCCCCATGGTGTTATGAATGTGGTGAGATGTCTGTCATCTTCATGAAGTGGGACGCTGTGATAGCCGTTCCATGCATCAAAGACTGTCTTCTTTTTACCTTGTGGAACAGATCTTGCTTGATGAAACGGTGATTGAGTATGATGTGTTTCACGTTTAGCATGGGCATTTAATGCTTGAAGATCAACAGTTCTGCGAAGTTTGCCATTCTTCTTTGCACAAACGACCATCCTATGGCACCATGTAACTGGTTCTCCTAGTGGAACGGGTTCAATAACACCTAGTTTTACATCTTGGTCTAAGCCAGCCTTGACTTGGTCTTGCCAGTGTAGTGGTACTGGTAAAGGGGTATGGTATGCTTTGGGTTCTGCTTCAGAGTCCACCATTAGTCTCATAGGGGATCCATTCATCATTGTGAGTGGCTGGTGGGTACACATGTTAAAAGAGCTGGATCTGTAATAGTCAATAAGCCATTGCTGAAGCCGCTGACGGTTTTCTTCTGTTGCTGGATAAGGAATAGATGTTGGACGTGAAGGCGGAGGTTGGCGTTTTGGGCATTCACAATCGGCATTTGTTTCATATCTTTTTGTATCACCGGCTGTTTGACAAGCATCTCCAACTTGAGGGAAGTCAATGGAAATGAGACCGAGGTCAATGCATGCTTCTCTGCTGAGGAATATTCTGTCTGAATTGTCTGTGATGTAGACGATCTGTCTCGTTGTGTGGTGTTTTCCAAGCTTGTCTTCACCCGAGAATCGTAATATTACAGCACCCAGAATGTTAATTCCTTTGTTATTTGCTGCATGCATTTTCATTTTAACTGGAATGAGATCCTTTTCAGTTAACTGAAGGGGTTGGATTGCTTTAATACCAGCAAGACAGCTTTGACATCCAGTGTCAGCCATTACATTGAGCATCGTAGATGTAGTTGGAAGGTCTACATTGAAGCCAAGATCAGAATAATCTTGAGAGGATACAGTGGCTTGTAATGATATATATGGTTGAGGTCTTGATTTACTTTTGATCCACTTGTCATTCAGCTGATTATATAGGTGGTGATCTAATGCAATGGCATTTGCAGCTCGGTCGTGGTCCAATTCACCTATTGTACATAGCGTAAAAAATGACTCATTGCTATGCTCCATAAAAGCAGATTCCCCATGATTAGTTACTGACTGTGTTTTGGTATTGGATGAAGATGGGGGACCAAGCTTGGGTTTGTTCTTGTTGCGACACATGTGGTCGAAGTGGTGACTGCGTTCACAGTGTTTGCAGATATGGTTGTATGCTGGGCACATTTTCTGACGTGTGCGAAATGGTGCTTTAATACCATGGCCTTTTTCCCCACAGTAACTGCATATCTCAGCTCTATCAGACTTTGCATACCTTTGAGCGCGTCTGTACGAGCTAGTGGCATGGGCACCTTCGGAAGCATTTAATGTCGCTGATGAACGTTTCCCAGATTCTTTAGATTCAATAAATCTGAACACATCTTCAAGGTCCATGTTCTGGTTCATATTTCCAAGCAGGTCTAGCTGGATTTCATTATCGGCTATGCCACGACTTAAAATGTCCCTTAATATGCAATCTGTGTAATCTACATCTGTTTCACAGTTAGGGCATTTAAGTGTAAATTTACAAATGCTAGCTTGACCTTTGATTCTTGCCCCAAACTGACGAATTGGTTCTTCTCTGTCCTGCCGCATCTCATGTAGAATGACTCGGGCAACCATGGGATTTTCTTCACGTACTGCCAGTCTCTTGATAGCAGATAGTACCTCTTCTTCACTTTTGTTTGTAAGAGTTCCACCAGCTGAGCGGGTGATATTTTTCCTAAGAGTTTCATCACAGCATTCCAGTAATTGTATTACACGATCTTGGCCAGTAATTTTGGTTGCTATGGTATATTCTTTCCACCTTGTCAGAAAGTAAGTCCAATCTTCACTAGTACCAGCTGTAGATATTGTGGGGCGACGAATCTTGTCAGTTTTGACCTTTGTAGATGACTGAGAGGAAGTGGCATTATGGCTTTGTGCATGTATTGTCAATAGTGTGTTGACAATGGTATCTGCCACATCTTCTGTCTCATAAGTGCAGTCTGGGAATGGGCACTTTACAACTGGCATGCTGGCCTGTAGGATGGACTGTTTACCGGTAGACTATGGTTATACCTGAGCCTTCATAGATAAGATGGACACTATTTGATTTCCAATCTTTATTAACTGGAAACAATGAAGGCTGAAATGCATACAAACAAACTATTAGTAAACTCAGTAATATAATAAATGGAAAAATATGAAATACACAATAAAGAACTAGATCATGAAATACTGATATATGTAAATAAATGAAAGTCACCTCAGGTATAAAAAGTCCTGCACACCTCCTATCAGGGTGAAGTCCAGTGTCTGAATGATTCACTATATAGGCCTACACAGTGTGCATATAGAGAATGACATGTTCTCCAGGTAAGTACTGATGCAACATAGCCTTTGGCTACATCTAACATCTGACTAAGTACTCTTGGTAAGCAATTACCTTTGAATGAAAACTACAGTATGCTCATTATTCTCTAATTTTCTCTGCAGCCACTGCCGAGGACACATTGTTACATCCCATAATAATAAAATTAATGACAGCATATAAACTGATATATTAATGTATAACCATAGTAAACAATGATTAGATAATTTCTGATGAGGTTCTGTCTGAAAACAGAAAAAAATCATTGACAAATATACAGTGTCATTATGAATTATGACATGAAGTCTTTTCTTGCCACAGATTCCTCCTCACCATGGTAACTAAAAATTAGCCTGCTGTCAGAATAACCTTTTTTAGGGAAGTTGACTTTTGCAAAATGTTAATACATCTGCTGCTGAGTTGACTATTTCTATCATTTAGTAAATTGTCTGCTTTAGCAGGCTCAATGAGGCCTTTTTAAAGTAGTACAGAGTAGTGTGTGAATGGCTTTTTATGGAAATAAATTTTACTTAGATATTCTATTTTACTGACCAAGGGGCATTTAACCCTGGCATTTTCCATTATCAGTTTTCCCGTAAATGTTTTTGATAGTAGTAGTATGCTGTTAGCTCTGGTGTTCATTTCAATCCACTATCAGATAAAAACACCCTTTGATTGACCAACGGTTTTTAATCTCTATCGATAATAAAGACTTATTCCTCTTGGAATGAATTATTCTGAAAATTTTGGTACTAAATTGGTAGCTTTAGGGTTGTTTTAGATTGATAACCTCCCCCTCCTCTCTCTCTCTCTCTCTCTCTCTCTCTCTCTCTCTCTCTCTCTCTCTCTCTTCTGGGTAACCATTAGACATTGTAAAAAAATCATTAAGGCAGGATTCAAAAGGAAGGATAATGCTGAATATGCAGTATAGATTGAAGCACTTTTCCTAATGGAATTTTGTTCCTTGCTTCGCCTAAAAACTGCACATCTTTTAATGTTTTTTATCTCTGTAGCATGGATGTGAAATTCTTTCTGCTTTGCGAAGGCCTTTTATGAGACCATGGTGTCCTAAAGGTCATTTTCATGAAAAAAGTGTTATGCTGTTATATCCAGGCAGTGATTATCAGCTTCATTAAAGAAAATTTTGTCTTAATGATTATTAAATTATCTTTTTGGTCATTTAATCATTGATATCATGAAAGGTTATCTTCTAAAAACAAAATAGGAAAAATTTTTTCAGACAGCATAAACATTGACAAAATGATTAATAATGTCACTTTATGTATACAGAGTTCACAGCATGGTTTAAAATAATCAACTTTCAATTGATTGCAGTCAGGGTTTAATTTATTACAATCAAGATTTAGTTGATTACAATGGAATATTATTTATTATATATCAAGATTTAGCCAGTTCTGTCCTCTAAAATCACTTCAGCTTTGCCATGGTGATAAAGAATTTACAGTTGAAAAGATGCACACCCAACCACCAGGGGTATAATTACCTTTTATTGACCACAAGACCATTTGGTCTCAAGATAATCCAGACGTCATGGTGTGTTGGTACCGCTGAACAGCACATTCACATAGCTGGACCCTTTCTTAATTCCCCTGCCTTTTACATTTTTATGATAAAGAGGGTTTCATTTATGTATCATAATGATTGCTCAAAACAGACAGATAGATACTGGGGTAGCGCTAACACTCATCAATTTAGCCAAATGCTAAAACTGACTTAAATTGGCTAAAGAAAAATGGCTTGATTTGGTTTGTTTTAGTCAAATTATAACCATTTGGATAACAAATTGACAAAAAAGTGGTGATTTGGCTAAACGAAAAAAATTACTAGCGCTACCCCAGAGATAGATAGATAGATAGATAGATAGACTAGTATAAACTGAATAAACTGTAAACATACTTTCTATAGCTGAGTAGAAAACTTGTATTGAAGAAAGAAATGCTTTTTAAAGATACCTTAAGGGAGTTTTTTTTTCTTTTTTTGCGTGATATGTTGGCTGTCAAAGTTACCAGTCAAATCTAATTTAGACATGGTGTATATACAAAGGTGCCAAGTGTCGACATCCTCGGGGGGTAATTTTCCGAACTCTGACGTCATTGCTGTTGTATCTGCTGATGATTGTAAGCCATCTTACAAAATTTGATTAACACAAGATATAGAACTTCTTGTTATCCTCAAAACTTTTCAGCTTTTTGTTTGGTTTTGCATAATTCGCATTATGTTTGATTTCCACTGTTGCTTCTTCAAGATACCCATTCAATATTAATAACTGTACTAATTCCTGATCATATTTAATTAAGAAACATGGCCAAAAGCATTACAAATAGCTCCCTGTCATCAGCATCGCAACCTTAAATTCATTATCCCTAGGCAAATTACAGATGAAACTGGGTTCAGTGTCATGCAAGAAACATGTCAGCCATGTGGGCATTGCTTTTGTATACTATTGTAATCTGCCACCAAATTGTTAAAAAAGATGAGATCATTGTGCTTGCCTTGTTTAGTAACATCTCAGAACATTGCCAGAAGTTGTAGTATTACACTTTGCAGGCTGTGTGCTCTTAGACATTGCCCTTGAATCTATTAGTTCTTGGTAAAACTGCAAATGGGTTTTGGTGCATGGACACACGTTTCATGTCAATCATGGATTGCTGTCGTGTGCTTTTAGAATCCCTAAGATGAGTACGGATTTTTATGATATGTGATGTGGCTTCATCTTCCATATTGCAAAATTAAGTAAATAGTTGAAGAAAAACAAGTGGATTAAGTAAGCAAATAGATAAATAAGTAAATGGATAAGCAAATATATCAGATGGTGGACATGATGAGGGCAGTTGATTGTGATTGGATCTGTGTTATTTTGTTCAACTGCGCAGCAGTCTAGCAGGCTTATTGGTCTTTGATTTATAATCTCATACTCTGTCAGTAACGCCTAAGTCTATTGAGTCTTGGTGTAGACGCCACAAGTTTCTCACATTTTTGGAAAAATAGCCTATATGTAAATATCGAGAGACCAGTGTAAGCTGGCTGAGACCTCACAACTTGCTGGCAGTCTATAGTGCAGTCCTCTTGACAGTTTATACGATCAGAACGTGAGATTGAAATCACTAATTCATAGCTCAAAGTCATAAACATCAATTATTGTTTATGAGACTCAGATTTGAAATTTTGATGATATTGAATATTATAGTTATCTTTTGTCTGATGTACATTGTGTTTTCTGCCTGAGACATTTTTCTTCATTTTAATATATTTAATTTAATATTACACAAAGTTTGAATTTCAAAAAGATCATTTAAACAATGACATTGAATTCTACCTTTTGATAAAAATGCAGTTGAAAATATAGATTATATTCTCAAATATATATTTTTTATCCTAGACAACCACTTTTTCATGTGATATAAAAACTTTTGTGAAATGAGTTTCCTGACAAGCAGATAAAGAGACTATCAATATATTGATTCAGTTTTGGGAAAGCAAAAGCTTTTGTTGATATTTTATTTGTAACAGTGAAGTCTGCGAATTGAAAGAGATGGACAAGACTTGTGCAACTTTATAGTCCTTGATTATTGATCATTTTTGTTTAATCAGTGTTTCGTTAATGAAAAGGAACATAAATTGTTTACCAGAATGTAAATATATTGAATTATAGTTGTAGCCAGTTAATTTTTATCATTAGTTATTTTTCAACTGGACATTGACGATAGTTTTGGGAGAATGTGTCTTTGAAACATTCAAAACCATGCACACGAGGATGGGATTGAGCTAGAATAAGTTACTTACTTGATGAAATAGGAAATGGAGTTTCCTAAAACAAATGCAAGTAATATATCCAAAGGATTGTTTTGTCTGATCTTGCAGTTTTAAGGAGATATTTGTTGTTGAAGCACTCAGCATACATGCCATAAGTGCTGTAATATCTAACAGCATAAAGCTAAAAACTAAGTATAAAGTTTCAAAACAAAAAGGGTTGAATTTCAGAAGGACTGTGTATGGTACATTGTAAGATGAAAAAAGGCAAAAAGCCTTTCACAAATTAGATTTTTGTGTTCACTTCAATGCTAATTATTGTGTGAGTTTGGGTTTTATGAGGAGAATGGATGGCAGTTAACCTCTCAGATGATCAAAATGTTCAGAAAGTAACTGCAAATGACTAGTAATTATAATTTTATTCATTTTCTACCCCAGAAAGTACCATTCTCCCTTAATGCATATGCTTCAAGTAATACTAGCAGAAAGATATTATATATTTATACCTCTGTAACCTGAGTCTTTCAGTCTGTAGTGTACACTGCAAACTAACATGCAGTTTACTTTCAACCAAACATACAAACATAATTAACCATGACTTCTTTCTTGACCAGTTGTAAATCATTTATAAATGCACTATAAATTATGCAAATATATGTTGAATTTGGAATCAGAGGTATATTTCAAATGCTCTGATTTAAGCGTTCTATCTTTGTCATTCTGTTCTGGGGTGTCTGAACATGTGGTATAGCTACAGGGGACTTCACTTGCTTTTGCAACTTTGCTTCCTACTGTTTTGTTCCTCAAAAATTTCAAACCTCACTTTTGCAAAGTTAATAATTCAACCTCTATAGTATTTTTGCTCGCAAAAAGAAATACTAACTCCCAACATAAACTCAAATTATAGAATAATACATTTATTGAATTGAAAATAAAATTAATCATTTCCTGGGAAATGTAACTAAACAAAATTGATTTTTTTTTTCAAAATTGAGATGTTACAGTCATAGACTTGGCCAGCACCAGCTATGAATAATTGATTTGTTTGATGATGTTTCAGCTATATCATGGGCCATTTGCTGCACATGATCTTTGTTGACTTGCCTTGATTTATGAGAATTATTTGCTGGGTATTGATTTAGTGTTATGATTGTCACTTATTATTGCATTCTAGTAAGATTAAGTTCATTATGGGTTTGCATTTAACTCATGAACTTATAAAATTCTATGCATCTTTTGATTAAAAAGTAACTGAATGTAACAGTTTTTTATGTTCATAACATTTATAATATTCATGCAAAAAATGTAAACTGTGAGTTTTCAGGTTTCAGTTTTGCAACAAAATTGTAAAATCGATTCAGTCAATTAGAAAACAATTGTATCACATCTTATCAGCTAAATGGGCTTAGTTGTTAAACCTTACCAGTATCGAGTACATGTTCACAGTGACTGTCACATTTTTAGTGTTTTTAAGATTTACAATTTTTTTTTCTTAAGAAGTTGTCAGGTCCAAGTTTTGAATAGTTCATTGTACTCACATTGACTTTTTATCCCACAATGTATTGTTCCAATAATAAACTTACTCCTTCAGATAGTATAGGATGTTTGTGCATTAGCCCATCAGGCCATCAGAAAACTGACAATAAATGTGGCTTGATTAAGCCATCAGAAACTGGCATTTAATGTTTCTGGTATAAAGAACTGTCAATGAAAACATGTAATTTATAGGATTGATTGTGGGTGTTCAGCATTGTATTGATTATAAGTGTCACATTTGTACCCATTTGCACAGTTTTTTTTTTCAATAATAATCATTCATCCCCCAAACTTTCTTAGTTAATGAATGGGGTTATGATGACTTTATGAATATCTGAATAGTTTGTTGCCAACCTTCATAAATTTTGTTACAATAACAGAATTATTCTGACAGGATTCCACATCGCTTTTTGACACATTGGGTTTGATTAGAAAGCTGATGTCTAGTGCTTGTATTTTGTAATGTGACTGTTTTGAAATTGTGCAGTGCCTTTTTTATTTATAAAAACATTAATTTTGTCTCTGAAAGGTCCAATAGAAAAACCTTGAAGTTTCTAACTTGCAATTATCCCTTCTTTCCAAAACGAAAAAAATGGGAAAAATCAATATACTGGATAATAAATGTTCAAGTACCAAGTATATTGCCAGATTGTTACTGTGACATATTAAATGGATCGCTTTCTCCAATAAAGTGTCAATAATAACACTGGAACTAGTACAGAAATAGAATAATTTTCCACGCAGATGCGTCATGACACTTCTTTTATGTAATACTTTTCTATTATTATAGTAGCATAACACATGTCTAATTGCTCCAAAAGTGATGCACACCTACTGCTAATGTGGGCTTATTTTTGATAACAGCAATGCAATGCCAATGTCATTCAGAGACACATTATAGCTCTCAGCACTTTGTTGATACAAGCCCCATTTACACACAGCATGGTGATTGCAATTCTAGTGCGCTTATCTAAATTCACTTTTTGCATTCACACACGTAAAAAACGAAATCGAGATTCGCCTTGTTAGATCTGGTAACTGTACTGGCCATTGCTAGGAGAGCAATGATATGTCTTGTTGAACATGTGTATTTGTTTCCAGTCTCTTCAGTCATGCTTTTGCTTTTAATGTTCACAATATTCTTTTTTTTTCTGTATAAAATACTTGGTTTTGGGAAACTTTTAGGAACTTGAGACCACATGGTGTGTGTATTTTACTTCACTTTCGACTGGATACATAGGAAAATGAATGTGTGCTAAACATATCAACATTGGCTGTTAACATTGATTGTGTTCCCACTAGAGATTCTAGGCCTTGGTAAAAAATGTGCATCGATAGAATCCTACTTGTGAGGTGGATTATTTTAAATGGTGATCTGGCAACGCTTTGGTTCGCATTTGCTTCTCGATTACTTTGAATAGTTTATATTGTGTTTTGTTTATCTGTGTGGGTAGGGAAAACTGTGGAACTTGTATTTCACTCAGTCAGGGTTGAGTTCTTACAGTGGGAGTGACGACATTTAGTAAGAGTGTCTGTACTGCTGTCTGTTGTGTGCAGTTATTTACTTCTTGGAATGTTATTGTAGTTGCTTTTCAAGGACAGACTTGGTATTTTTATAACTATCGATCACTGACTAATTCTCAAGCTATTGGCAAAATAACTGTTACATTTTCATTGAAATTACAGACTCTTAGGTGAATCTTTTCAACATATCACTGTCATAATTCTTTATTATCTATATCTAATAACTTGAATTATTACATCAGTGCTACATAATATTGAAATTTGAATGCATCTTGAAAAAATGGTGTTTATTGAATTAATATTCTTATTTCATAATTACATATGATAAAGTGATTGAGTGAAAGCCTAAAAGAATAACTCATGATTTGATGTTTTTTACAGTGATTCTGCACAAGGCAAAGATAAATGTAATCGTAACATTTTGTATAGGTTGGTGCTTTTGAATTTCTTCTACTGTAAGCACTACCTATATAGGTACATTCCACAAAACAGTGAAGATATGTGTTCCATCACTGATGTACACAGTTTGAGTATCATTTCTATTACCATTTTATATCACTTTTTAATTACTGTTGATTTTTCTCCACATTGGAGGTTACATTGATGGTTTAAAGAAAATAGAGAAAATAAGTGGACAAGCCAGAACTATGTTATTAGTTCACATAATGTGTGTGTCACTGACATGTTATGTAGAATGGCCCTGTACTTAAACTAGTGATATCACATCAGCATAGCTTGTATTGAAATGCATAGTGAAATAATGTGCTGAAATGAAAGAAAAATCATGAATTTTGGCACTTTTGAAACCTTCCAATGTATCAATTTTTTGTGAAGAACATTTACATCAAGGCATCAAACCTTGTTTTGTTGGTTGTCACAACAATACTGTAATAAAATTTGTTCCAATTTCAGGCCTACCCAACTACCAGACTCGGCACCGAATGATCCCGAATTCACCGGTAGATCGGACCACACTACCCTTTTTCAAGGTGTGTGTCAGATCGCATTTCACAGTATCATACCCTGAACAAATTTTGAGTGGTGATGCAATACTTTTCAACCCCGCTGAGAATCGTCACTATCACATCGCGTACTAGGCAAGAGCGGTGTCGCGTCTGATACTGTGAAATGCGTACTGATACACACCTTGAAAATGGGTAGTGTGGTCCGATCTACCGGTGAATTCAGAATCATTTGGTGCCGAGTCGGGTAGTTGGGTAGGCCTGAATTTCATTTAGACATTTCCAATAACAGAAATCCAATTGAAATGCCAAACTCTAAATTTTCCAGAAAATATTCCATAATGGTAATAGAAATCTTTTATATTATCTCTGTTGACAACTTCATATGAATTTGAAATGGTCGGAGTATCTTGAAGTACAAACTACGGAATTGTGCACGAGTCAAATCAGTTCTCAAAAATGCTTTGGTTCACAATAAACTGGATGTAATATTCTAAGTTAGTGTAATGCTTCAACTGCCTGTTATGTTTAAAACAGACATCAACTGTTACAAATGCAGTTTCACTGGCTTATTATATATTTTGAAATGTATGATATAAACTGTCAATTTTTGTCTTTGTTCTTGCATATACGTTTTTTCCCAAAGGCATGACAAAGCCAATTCATCCAACCAATTGTTATTACAGTACACATTTTTTCAATAAAAAGAATAATTATATCAAAATCATATATTATTGAAATCATGCTCAACAAAATTTCTCAGCATGAAAAAGAATGAATATGCATCCTAAAAACTTGTTTAGCAAAATTAAAGGCATCCATCTATCTGTCAATAATTTCTACCAACTTTTGTCTCTCTATTCAAAGAAAATAACACATTTTTTTCTTGTTCAGAACCTCTTAGTAATTGAAACAGTGCCATGTGCATAGCATGTGTTTATACATTGCAGTGTGAACTATAATATTAAATTATCACTTTAATATATCTTAATTATTACAATTACTAATGTAAACAAATGACATTTTGACAACCTGTTAAAAGGTGACATGTGTTGTCTAAGGACTGAATGTAAATATTTTTTTATTATAGTTAACTTCTTGTAAAATAGTGGTGATAACTGAATGAAAACATAATGGTTCTCTAAGTTTCTTCAGATTGAAGAAAATGAGAATTATACCTATTTAATCTGAATCATCATTTCAATTATGAAGATAAATAGAATGCTGCTCAGTTAAAAAAGAAATCTATTCATCATACTTTGTGAACTTCTATGCTGTCTTTTGTTACGTGATTGCTCTTAAAACTACTGGAATTTAAATTCAAATTTGAATCGGGAAAATTCACTTGTGGTACATGTATCTGAAGTAACGGATCATTAACATTGATACTACTGGGAGGGGGGTCTGGGCTCGGACAGCTGATTTGAATGCTGGGTAATGGGGCGTTATTCCACATGGCTCCGTCTTGAAGTTCGCTTATCTGGCTCAGTATGCTGCTCACAGATGGAGAATGGGAACGCGGCACAGTCCTCATAACTTGAAGATAGCACGAGGATCGAGGTGCCGAACATTCAGAGTCAGATCTCAAACTGAGGTTAGATTTGTGTACACCTGGAACTTGCAGAAAACAAGGGGACCTTGGCGACCCTAATGAATTTGGTGTCCTTGGTGACCTTGGGACTGAAAGTTCTGATTCTGTGCTATCACAGCTGAAATTTGATTTACTTATCGTCTTAAATCTAGGAAGTTGAAGAGTACAGGGTGACCTTGGCAGTGACCCTTCAGAATCTGTGCTAAAGCTAAAATTTGATTTGCTGATATTTAAAGGCATTGCCCTTGCCATGTGTAGGTGACAGGGCGATTTGGGGAATTCAGATCCCTCTGAATCTGTACTGAAACTGCAGCGCGCTTGACGCACAAGAGGTGTCCGCGGTCGAGGTCGAGGTAAAGGATATAACTCCAAGTGTGTCTTTTCACAAAAGTGATCTTCTGATTGCGTGTGAATAATCCTACTTGCACTTGGTGAAGGACTTTTATATTGAAACACATCAACAGGACTATATCCAGGCGATGGTTTGCCGAATGATAAATTCATACTGCAAATACTCTGAGAATCAAATGGCTGGTTTTCTATCCATTGAGCTGTTGCATCGTAAGCACAGTTCCATTCCCCCTGAGGTTCTATGTTTGGTTTCTCTATATACAAATTCAGTGGGTTGGTTCTTTTTCCTTGATTAGCATTCTTAATACATTGTGAGTATTTCGATTCTGAACAACACCCACAGGTGGCAGCAGCAGACTGGCGGGACAAGGTGGGATGGAGTAACTTTTCCCTGTCTTCAGTAGGAATTGCCTTTAAAGACGATTGCATCCGTCTTTGACGTTCAACCTCCATTTGAGAAACTCCTCCAACACACTTGCATCTACCACTGCATTTTTGTTTGTATAAGAGATAGAGAGTGAAAACTAGAAGCATGCTCCCAAGGCTTATCGCTGTCTGAATCCCGACCCAAGGGTCGTAGCTCTCATACATATGTTCCACCTTGCTTTTGGTCTTCTGTGCCGAGTGGATGTGGAACCCACTCTCCCGCTCTGAAGGCACTCTGTACTGAAAGTTTGCATGCTCCACAATCCAAGTGTCATTATCACTGCTAATCATGTTCAGGGCAGTCAAAGGCCTCTTAGGGAACGTATTATACCTGTCCTTATTGGTGGATGATAAGTTAATGGCCTGTTCCATGACCATTTCCATGGTGTTTGCACCGTTCGCACCCTCTCTCAGGATGCCCATTATGAATAAGCTACAGTACCCCTAAGGACTACCTAAGGTCCATGGCATAGCAAAGTAATGCATACATTAAAAACATCTGTGTAAGTATATTTTTGAATAGAGCGTAATCCTTTATAATCGTTATCCTTGATTTTTCATTACATTTGACTCCAGGTTGCTTTTTAGTGGCCAATATGTATAGCAAGGATTTCAACAGATCTTTTTTGAAAGGCCACTTTTGAATGACTCTCTGATGTTTTCTTTTGTATTAAAAAATTGAGTGTTCCTCTCTTAATTTCCACATTGCTTTAGCTAGCAGCCATGGCCAATAAAAAAGACTAATTGATGAATTCTTTCTTTTTCCGCTCCTCCCTTATGGTGGCTAGAGGTGCCTCCAAGGTGTTGGCAGAGTAGCTCCCAGATCATGAATGCACCAGTTCCCAGAATTTGCCACTTGTTAAAACAACATCAGAGTGACGTTTCCTAGAATTTTGTACTGCTTGAACTGTTCCTGCTGGCTACTCTGTACATATGTTTGCAAGATTTCTTTGCTATTGTAGTTACTCATATGTTGATTATTACACAACCATTTCCAAAGTTCTTTTCAGAATTTTCTTGCCAATGTCATCATGAGGACCTTCTCAGTAACTGATGATCGTAGTATTTCGATAGATATTAAATCTCCAGTTGCCTGTCATTGTTTCTTGATACATTAGAAAGCACTGCGATTGCTCTGGAACTTTGCTTAGCCTGCAGCTGCTCTTAGTTGGTTTTCACAACTGCCATTCAGATGTGGCTGTAGTGACTTTTTCACCGTTTAAGATAACGCAGTAGGGATGTGTATCTGGTTGTGCCATGTGTAAAAACAACTGAACTCCTCTGATGCTTGATGCTTTCTTTTTTTTTTCCTTTCAATATCTGCAGAGCAGTTGTTATTATGTAGCTTTACAAAGCAAGAATTAACCAAGAACAGCTCTCAAACTGGTCAGATTTAACAGTCCATGGCTTTCCACAACATTTTCTCAGCTTGATCGTCAGTATCATTCCTAGTTCACTGACTTATGATGAACCCTCTCAGAAAAACATGATGTATTTATGGAATAGATGTACATTTTTTACATACATATTCACTTTTTGTACACTGTCAGACATTGCAGTTCAGGTGTTGAAGTCAGTGCACCATTGTTGTCAAGTTGGTCCCATTCCTCATGTTTTCCTTTGCACAGGTGATTTCTGTCTTCTTCCTAAGCACTAATTGTATCCTGGTATGATCAATAAAACTCTTTGCAATATATGAAATATTTCATATTTTCTAATAATTGTTGCAGCACTGAATCCCATGTATTAATATCCCCATAAGCAATAACATAACATAAACTGCCTGGGCTTACGTGTAGGTTGCCAGCGGCTAAATGTCATCACAGCTCTCTCTCCATTGTCACCGCCAGACGCATGTGTCATACACTGTTACAATATGCTTAGCTTGATATTAGGATGAATGTGGTTTGCATAATAAAAGTTATCCTTGTGTTGGGGTCTTGAAATCAATTACCTGTCACCTTTCTTCTTAGCCAAAAGTCCATGGGCCGTACCGTACCTGTCAAAATAGCACCAGAAAGGGAAGTTAATAAGCAGAATGTCATCCAGTTATTAATTTCGATCTAATTGTTATTCTTAATACCTATAGTGTGTTAAGCGCAGGAAAATTATGGATTTATGTGGTTGCTATTTTTGTTGCAAATCTGAGTAATACTATCACTTGTAATCGTTATCTAAGAATGATTTAGCCTTTGAAATCACTCGGTGAAGTATGGATTTACTTGGTTGCTATTGTTTGGAAGCTTGGCATTACTTTAACAAAAGTATGTGGTTAATATAATGAGATTTTACACACCCATAGCAAGGGGCTTAAATTTATCTCCAAAATGGCTTTTTAAGAGTTGACAGCATTTGATGATAACTAAACAAAAAGCCTAAAATTTCATTGGCAAGCTAACACTGAGTATCCTATACTATAGTTCGGCTAGCACACTATAATTGATATGGAGTTCATAGAGGATAAGAGGGAGAGAACCTGCAGTCTGGTATCATATATATATATATATATATATATATATATATATATATATATATATATATATATATTCAGGCATCAAGAACATTAATTACTGTAACAGTTTATGACTGTAGCCACATGTTTGTGATTGTGATTGCTGAATTAAAAACTGAAACCACAGTCAGGTGTTATTGTGAAAATACTTGTTGTGAGCATTTTAAATTATGAACAATTTGGCAGGTTTTCTTGCAGGTCTTTCACTATTTACATACATTTTTTCTACTGAAAACTGTTCAGTATGGCAGAAGATACAAGGAACTGCTCATTATAGCTTCTGGAGATTCCTAAGTACAAATATTGGAGGAAAAAAAGATCACAACAGATTCCAAATGTCTGTATCTAAGCCCAGTAAAGAGGATAGGCATTATTCACAATTTATAAAATAAATGCAGTTCTTGCAACAAGTATTTAACAATTGTACCATGAAATAATAGTAAAAGTCATAGATTCAGCGATCACAGTCACAAATGTGCAGGTCCAAGTCACCAATAGTGTTACAGTACAACTTAAGTATCCACAGGATCTATGCACACACATACACACTCATGCACACTCAGGCATGCACGCGCACACGTAAACACACACATAGGCAGTCTTATGATTTTTTGCAAAAAAAATTCAGCCAAAAACCATGTACTGTACATAAACTATTACTATCTTCAGTGACATTCAATACTTAGTGTGACAGCAATGTTTGGCCTTGTATAACTGCATGACCCGCGTTCTTCATTATTTCATCATAAACTCTCTATGTACAGTCTTTATTATTGATGGATATATAACAGAAGACCAATATTGCACTCCTAAGTGTCGTAAGAATAAATGTGTGGGCTGTAAACCATCAAAGACTGGAAATCTGAAGGTGTGTCTATTTTTACAATGTAGCTGTTTGCTTTAGACATCAGTCAAATTGTGTGGTTTACAGATAAAAAGATGCTTAAGTCTGGTTTCTTTTCTTTCTTTCTCTCTCTCTCTCTCACATACACACACACACACACACACACACACACACACACACTAACTAACTAGACATTTTATGGGGTCGAGTCACTATACAATCTAAACATACTGAACTGTGAATTTCATGAAATGTTCACCTTGACAAAGATGTTTTGATCTAGTTTTTGGGTGAAAGAGTTTCAGGAAAGAGGCAAGGACCTTACCCACCCACCAGAGTGGCAATCATAAGTACTTGGAAAATATCTCCACATTTCCCGTTGGAGAAATGAAATTAGTTTACGACTTAAATATAATTTTGGCATTAAATCCCGCGGGTGGAGGGGGATTAAAAAATTTTAAGCCTCAAACTAAGATGGAATACATATAACTGCAGCATATATTGTTCAGCTAGCTTTATGGAAGAACTGACAATAAATTTCGAAGGTGCAATTAAAAATTAAAGTTCTTTATGCCTTGAACTAGGATGGATTCTTTGGTCATATATAACTGCATATAATGTTCATCTAGGCTTATGGAAGAGCTGACAGTAAATCTCGAGGGTGCAATTATCTGCAACGCTGTGGTCTCTGTGGCTTTAACTGATATTTTATTTAATATACAGGTATCTGCTCATTTTGTCTGTCACCTCCTTCGTCTGTGTCATCCCTATGGGTTTTGTGTGGTCGGTCTGTGATGAACATTTTTCTGTGAAAAAAATTACAGGAGCTTTGAAGCTTTATTGAAGGATGAGCATATAAGTTCTTAGTATTTTATGGTTGTGGGAGGTGGGGGTGTAGTAAAGCATAGGGGAACCTGCTTAAGAGGTATGTAAAGTACAGACCTTTTTGTTGATCCAAGATGATTGTCCCATGCCTAGCCTTCATAATGATCAATACATAATTTATCGAAATACCGTTTGCCATCTTTATACGGAAAGTCTTTTCTCTCCTCTACAGTATGTTCATATGGAAAAAAGGTCTTGTTGCTGTATAAGGTGTGATAGCACAAAAAAAAACTACCAGATTGAGAAGGCCATCACACTTAGGCTGCATTCCAAACAGCAGACTAACTAGTCCATGGATCAAATATGGCAGACCCATTCAAATGCTTGTTGCATAATCCCCTTGAGATTCTATTTATTGTCTATTAGGGGATAAGATAGCAAGCTTTTAAGTGGGTCACCATATTTAATATGCGGACTAGTCTGTCCACTGTTCTGAATGTGGCCATATTTATATACTAAAGACATAGGCCTTACTGGGACTCAGAATAAGAATACGTCCCCTCCCCCTTTTTTTTTTTTTTTTTGTACTGATGGGCGAAAATCCGGAGTCTAGCCCTTAGCCTCAATACAGTGATTGCACCAACACAAAAACAAGTTTTAGCCTGGGTAAGATAATTGTTTGACCTCTTGCTGTGTACTTTATTACATCTGTGACGCCATCTCCTACGTATGTATCACATATTACATAAATAAACTTTTCATGCTGCTTGTCAAGTAGGAAGGAAGATTAGTTTGACCTTTATTTACAAATGTGTTTTGTCATTCTGTATTTGGTCTATACATGTATGATCATTTTGGGGTGAAATTTTGAGGGACCACCTTTCATAGTTTTGAGTCAGTTCCAGTGAATTTTAGTAAGAGAGAAGACCTTCAGAGTTGTGGCTTGCTTATCTTTTTCTTTTTTTTTTTCAAAATCCTTTTATTCCTTCTTTCTATGAATATTTAGAAAATTAATGAAAACTTTACCATCTCCCAAATAATCCATCTGTTTTGTTATGCACAGTGCTTCATTTTGTCCTTCTTTATGTCCTTGAGTGCAAAAAAGACTCATGAAAATAGATATGAAAAAGATTTTCCACTAAAGCTGCCTACGTAAAATCTTTATTATCTAATGGTCTAACAAGGTCTACAATAAAACACTGCATGGCAAGCTAAACAGTAGAGTTTTTTTTTTTTTTTTTTTTTTTTGGAGAGTACTTTTTCTTGGCATTGTTATTCCCCATTAAATTATACCATATCTACTCAATTTTTCCTACAATACAGAGAAATGGTTTAATAACAGGATCTATATTTTATCTTTTAAAATTTAATACTGTACCACAACAGACCAGTTAGTTAAATGGATTCAGAGAAAATGTATCCAGTTCAATCATCATGATAGGCAGCAGCCATGCACTTTGTGGCTTTTGTGGTTGATAAAGTCCTTGTTATTTGAAAGAATAACATTTTTCCCTAGAATTTTATGAATAATGAATGGATTGTGTTACAGACATTTCATGATTAAGGGCAGCATGTTCAAGGTAATGATTTAAAGAATAACATGGTGTCTAGCCATTGGTGACAGTGGACGGACACCTCATCAGATGGGTTGATGATTTTCATGCAAATGTAGGGTAAGGCTTCGTTCACATGCAATGTCTATTTTCTATTTTCTATTTTCTATTTTCGGTATGTCTTATGATCACGGTCTGTGCACTGAATATCCCGCCGCGTAATTACTGGCAGCGCGAGCCAGTTACTTATAGTAACTTATAGTAACTGGCTCGCGCTGCCAGTAATTACGCCGCGGGATATTCAGTGCACAGACCGTGATCATAAGACATACCGAAAATAGAAAATAGAAAATAGACATTGCATGTGAACGAAGCCTAAGATGGACAGTGCAGTTTTGATAATTACAAAGGATGCACTGGCAAGCTACATGCCCCTTAAGACACCAGAAAGACACCTCCACTTAATTTATATTTGCAAAATGCTTGTATGCCACCGGTATCATCATTAAAGAAAAAGTGGAATTGAAATGAAATAAACAAAAATTTGCCATCAACTAAAGTTAAAAGATATGTCTGGGTTATCTATGTTCAGTTAGACCACTGTCACCATTCCTTGGACTTCTATTCTTGTTACACCGGTGTCACAAAACTGAGGGTCCTTGAGACAGAAATTCCGCCCTCCATATAGTTATAATGGTTAGGGTTAGTTTGACCTAAGTGGGTCACAATCTAGAGCGAGGCTCACCTGTACAAAGTAATGGGAAGCGGACTCTCTGTCACGGGGGACTTTCTGGTACATGACACCACCCTTTGAACAATTGTTACCGACAAGTGAGCTTATTTATGACGACTTCTTACAAAAAGCAGTTTTTCACAGAACCAGTTCCTAGTATTACTTGTACAACCTTAAAAAGTACTTTAAAAAAGTTCATTAGTCTGGTAGATATACATGAATTGTTTAATTAATAATTGCACAGACAATGCTTTCCTACCATCAAATTTTTGGCTCTACCCTGGGGGGGGTGTAGGGGACATTCATAGAATAACTGGTCAATGAATACATCTCAGCGCTAGATCATCAGCGCATGACCAGTTTGTTCTGAGGATGGCTCTTAAGTAGAGCTGAAAATTTTGACGATAGAAAAACATTGTCTGTGCAATTATTAATTAATCAAGTCAACCTTAAAGACACATTTACCTACCATGCAGCAAGGTTATTTCTGCCCACAGTACTAAGAAGCCACTGATGATATGCAAGTGCATGGAGTACCATTTAAAATATTAGTACATATTAAAGTATTGTTGCTCACAATTCTATGGCTTCTATTAAACATTGTTACTGGACACTTCGTGTGGGCTCCCAGTGGTTTTGTTCACTAAGAAAAAAAATCAATTTAAGCTTCTGCTGACATCATTTGAATGAAAAGACGCGTTATAAATGGTCCGAGCTGTATATTTGTCCAATCAATTGACATCATGTGGGCTGAACAATACCTGACAATGCAGTCGCACGACAAGAAGTAGAACTGTGCGCTAAATAAATACGCAGCTCACTGTAAACTGATGAGTGAACATAAGAGAATGAACTGACAGTTCATTGAACATACTGTTTCTCATAATTGCCTCTGCATTGAATCAAACACGCGGTCTTAAAGACCTTTCTCCAAAGACATCTGTGTCAAGCATTTGACACCAGTAATTCTTGATGGAACTATAATTCTAGTGTAATTATGATGTTTTTTTTTCTTTTCTGAGTAAGGGATAAATAGACTAGCAGGTTGCTGATATGTTCTATTTTTTTTCTTCTGTGTATGGCAGACACAACCTGTATTGCCATTGTACAATTTTTGTTATGATATGACATCTTCATTTACAACTTTTGAAGGGGGCAGGGTGTTCACCTCCTTTGTATGAAAAAGGGGCCCACTTTCTTATGACTTATATACTGGACTGAGTCCCATTTTTTTCAGTCAGAAATGACCTCCCCCTCTTCAAAATCTAGTGGAAGAGAAAACATGCTGTGTGCCATCCTCCCACTTCAATTCATAACATATCTATCATAGTAATCAAAAACGCTCTAGAGATGTATAATAATTATTGTAATATAGTCAGTGCTTTCACTGCACAATAACAAACACTTGAGTATCTCAGACATTTTTTTCACACAGTAGCTGTCGGTATGAATGCTAGGGCAGACACAGGGCATGGCTTTCATGAAAAATGATGTCCATTTGTGACTCTACATGAGGCTATTAATCTGAGTAATGAAGTGAAAGCCAACACAGCATTAGCAGTATTTTCATGGGAAGTGCTCTTCAAATTGTCTAATTTCTATGAACGATCACTTGCCAATACTTCTACCCTTTTGGTGCTTTGTGAGTTCACATAAACTGCCATGCTGTTGGTCCTGAATTGATCAGAATGCGATACAGTTATGGTAAAGTCACAATCTGATCAATGTGGAAAACTGGATTTTGAAGATACTGCATTTTTTGGCTCATAAATTCTTCAAGTAAGAACATTCCTACTGAGTGGTAGCCTCTCTGGGAAATGGGAACAGTTTTCACAAGTCCTTCCTTTCAAGGGAAATTGAAAAATGTTGCCAAATATTTTCAATTACGTACAGAAAATTGCATCATAATGGCATTTACTCAGTTTGTCTTATCATATTACCATCATCTGTAGTTCTTGAAGTTCTATATAAGAAATGGACTTTAGCAAATTTTGATGACAATAATTTACAAAGACGAGTAGTTGTCATAAATAGTACAGCATTTAGTACTGTTGTAATCTTGTCAATGAAAAAAAATGTCCACCTGACATCCAGCTTAAACCATATTTTTTTAAATTCTGAATCAGGTATTTATTATTCTTCAAATGTCATTTGTATTACCTTAATTAGAAACTAAGATGAAATGGAAGACAAATGCAAATTATACCATGGATCCATATTCCTTTCTTTAATTATCATCTTTACAGGGGTAGGCAGAATAACCATCAGTCACTGCATGTCCACGGTAATGATCTTTTTAATGGGGAAAAGTTGTTTATCTCTCAGATGTATAATTTCGGAATGATTAAAAATATATTTCTTTGTAACATTTGTGGTTGTTTTACTGAACAGACAAAAACTGTATAGTCTGGTAGTTTAGCCTTTCCAATTTAGTTGCTTAATGCAGTCTATGATGAACTGGTCCTGTAAGATGTAGTTTTAACTGAAGGGATATATAATCCCCAGAAGATATGATACCTTAGCTGCTACTGTTATAACTCACTGCAATTTGATATATGTGCTTTTTCATGTTTCTGATGGCTTTTCATCGTGATGCCCAATAATTTATACGTAAACAGTCATCATTTTTAGTGTTAACTGGCTCTTTTTATTGATCGATGCTGGATTTCACTGTTATAAGAGATTATATGTAAGATGTATGTAGTCAGACATAAAGTAAGTCAAATACCAGGTGTATGTTGTTTTTAGCATTATTTTTGCCATGCTGTAGAACATATGGGCCATGTTAAGGTAGCCTAAAATTTCGCACTGGTTTGATTTTGAGTAGACGTTTTGACTGTTAGGCACTTTCACATGCTACCCTACACTTTACTGTATGAAAGCATTTGAGAGATTGGCAACTTGTAGAGAGTTACCAAGATAAAGCCTTCACACTTGACACAGTCAGTGGACTGCATTAATTTTAGTTTGTCCCAGGATTCATAAGGCCCTGAAAGGTGCCTGAACTTAGTCTTGCTCCTTCAATTCAGTCTATGGCATTAAAAGTACTTGGAATTACTTTTATCATTATATTTCACCATTTTCGTCCTTAAACAGTAAATGATTTTGACCATGTAGCATTTTGTCAAAACATATTTCAAATTGTGTATTTTTCAATCAGAATATAGGCAGTGATTCGCAAGATTATCTCCAATGAAAAATATAATGACAAGTAGTTACCTCGATTATTTATAGATTGGTGGTTGTATGCATTAATGTGTGGCGATGCTTGGGAGAATGCACGAAATGACTGGTGCATATAGTAAGCAGGGAGTGATATGTCCAGCAGGCACGGACTTGGTGAAAATGAAAAATGATCAAACATGAAAGCTATTGGCCACAGTGACAAAAATCTTTCATTTTAAGCGAGTGCAGTGAATGAAGTTTTCCGTAAGCGCAGCTGAAGCTCACATATGTGCTTAGAATGAAGGTAATTCATTTTGATCATGCAATGAGCATACTGCTAGATCTTAATATCAGATATGTTATCTAAACAAAACTAATATATGTGATTTACTCCAATGATCTAAATCTAAACAAAACTAATATATGTTGTTTACTCCAGTGACAAATCTTTTTGATTATCATTTATATTAAGAACTGGACAGTATTGCCATGCTGCTAAAGGTTCTTGTTGACATTTTAGAAACATTAATTTTGATAATTATTCTGATCTAAAAGTACATAGTATAATGAGGATAACATAATTACAAATCCAATATGTAGAGATAATCAGGAAGCAGAAGATCTCAGTTCCTGCTGTTACATCATCAACACCATATTCCCAAGGAAACAACTTGAAGGGTATCTTGGATAATGGTCAAAAGCTCTCACGAATTTGAGTGGTGAGCACCAGTTTTGATTCTTTTAAATAAGTAAGTTTAATTTTGATGTTTTTAAAGAGACATATCCTGAACTAACAACTGCCAATAGTGTTTCAGTGGTTTTTTTTGTTTTTTTTTTTTTTTGTTTTGTTTTTTAATTTTTTAAATTTTCACGATAAGGTTCTTCAAGATGTACAGATCATTCAGACATTGCGGCAAGATAAGAGATTGGGGTAGGGATTTGGCATTGCAGCTCATTCATCACCCTGTGGTCAATAAAGATCAACTTGATTTATGTCTTGATTAACTTCAGAAGTCTTGGCTTAATTATGAGAATGGCAAAAATCGATCTTT
Organism: Lingula anatina; assembly: GCF_051362555.1. Taxonomy (NCBI): domain Eukaryota; kingdom Metazoa; phylum Brachiopoda; class Lingulata; order Lingulida; family Lingulidae; genus Lingula; species Lingula anatina. The sequence continues at coordinate 3,026,277 of NC_141769.1, read as the reverse complement.
GGAATATCATGAAAATTCTTTGTTTGGAATGCCACTGGGTAATATATGTTAATCTGAGGATCTCATAAAGAAAATACTTTTTTGATAACATCACGATTCTTGTTTATTGTGTTTCTTGGGTTTAATTAACAGTATACCTTATCTCTCCCAAGTGCACAATAACACAACAAAGCTAGACTACCACACCCTGAGTATGGGAGTCTTTTGGAAACTTTTCTGTCATCAATAATTAAAAGTATCATTAATTTTTACAACCCTAATTCTTTTGTTGGTCTAATGACACACACTCTGATATGTAGGGTAGTTTGCTTTGAAGTGCAGAATATTACACAAAATCCTAGATCTCTCCCTTTTTAGGCAATATTATTGTTATTTTTTATTACTGATAATGTATTGTGCTGATCAAAATATAGATAACAGGTAGAGCTGGCATTGTCTTCAGGTGTCATTTTTACCTGTTGAAGTGCCTAGAAGCATATGATTATTATATTGGGTGTAGGTGGCAATTGGTTTAGAGGAAAGTTTATAACTGTTGCAGATATCATCACCAAGATTGGTGTGGTTTTTGACAAATTTAAGGCATAAAGAACAATATTGACATTTTTTGATAATATCTTTTTAAACCCATGTCATACAGTCATTTTTACAGAGGTCCAATGACAATTGGTGTAAATTAACATTATTAGTGATAAAATCTAAACAGAGTGATTTTAAGAAAATCTGTCACACCCCATTGAAGTACTTGTGCACAACCCCTATCAGCTATTGGAATTTTTCTGATGTGTTTCCCAGTAAAAGAGAAAATGAAGAAAACATAAATAATTTTCACCCCAATATTGCTGATATGACATTATCAGCAAAATGATCGTACTTTTATCTGAAGACTAATAAAGTCTATGAATATAATGTGACAATTATAAAGCCGCTAATTATATAAAATCATTTTTGGCTTGATTTTTATCACCTTAAATGACCTCTTGTGAGGAAAGTTCTATATCCATGCCGTTCATGTAAGGTCCCAAACAGACATTACAACTCCCCATCCCCATTGGAGCAATTAATTGGGCGTTTAGTTCTATTCTTACATACTGAAATACATTGGGGACTCCCATGACCTGGGGCATTTATGCCTAAAGCCTAAGGTTCAAATGAAGTGCCCTTTCAGTCATGAAAAGGTCCACTCTGAATAGAAATTTGTTCTAGGTTCCATTTTATTTCTCAGGTTCGGTCAACTAAACTAAGAATGTCCACCTTTTCAGAAAAAAATCACCCTTTGAAATTACTGCTGCTGGCTACTGACCTGTTTATCATACTATTTTGTTATTCTGCCAATGTTATTCTGAGTGGGTTGGCCATATTTGACACGTGGACTAGTTAGTCCACTGTTCTTAATGAGGATTATAACACGTGATAGAATCAGCAATAGGCTTGAGGCTCCGTGTGCTAGGAATGTCATCCTAAAGAGCAATACTAAAGTGACATGCAAAACATGGAGAGTTTGTGCTGTATTTGACAAAATTTTAAAGGACACCGCATAAGATTTTCAACCCAATCATTTTTTGACAGATAAATGTCATGTATTAATGTGGCAAAAATTAATCAAATTTATCACTTTGTTACAAAGTGACACACAAAAAATTGTGAATTGGTACTGTAGTGCAATAGATTTTAATTTGACAGAACTTAAGAGAAAACAACCAGAAAAATAAATGTGGATAAAATCTTAAGTCTCCAGACTTTGGGTTCTCATAAATGATTTCCATTGGTATGTTAACATGCTTTTGGAAGCAATGTATTAAAATTGATATTTTACCACATTTGAAACCAGTAACATCAACTAGATGACAATGGCAATGCTTGCCTGTTCATAGTCAACTATATTGATCAAACTTCTTTTACCATTGTCTCTTTTTGATTCTAAAAATTAAATGATGCCAACCAGAACTTGCAGACACTCGGCAAACTCTGAAACCGTACCCACCTTTCTACTGAATGTATACTTCATACAGAGATAACAGCATGGGGTAAAGCAAGAATGTTTCCACTGATCACAACCAACTTTGGTTACAGTAAATTCTGAGTGTGACTTATTCTAATATGCAAAGTTTTACCAGGAACTTGATATCCTACTTTAGAAGTTACTGAATTAATTTGCATTAGCCCTATAGTAGCTGTTAATCGAGTAAAGATCTTTCCACCAGCTATAGTTAATAAGTCGGATATCACTGGAAATTAAATATTCTGATGACAGTTAATCACTGTTGGCGAGGAAATAAGATCCAGTTTAACCTCCATATCATTGCCATTGTTTTTGCTGAAGAATGGCCATAATTATCAATAATAGACATCACCTACCTACACATTTCTACTCTGCCCATATTAACCCTGTGTTTTGATGGATTTGGTTCTCCTAAATGACGGTGCTGAGATTTATCCTTTGGGCTTTCTTTATGATCAATATATGACAAGTCTGGGGAAGCTAACAGACTGGGGATCCGTTCACACAAGGCTCATTTGGATCGGTTCCAAATTGATCCTGAGTTCGTTGAAAGTAGTCATTGTACAAAGACTGGATTTTATTTATGTTGATGCTAATCAGTTTGGTGGAACTGAAGCATGTTTCTGAAGGATCAGTAGTTAATTCAATTTTTTTTTGTATGGTCAGTAGAGGAGTGGCTTTGATGTATAAATGCAAGAAGTCAGTTTGAATTTAGTTCAAAACTGTATTAAAGTAATCTGATGCAAACAGAGTCTTAGTAAACCAGTTCTGTTTCATAGTATGTGTGGTGGTGTGATCCTGTGACATCACATTTTCAAGTACTGAGGCCATGATTTTGTTCTCTGTTCATTTACACCTGTTCAGTCCCACCCACACACAATGAACGTATGATGCTTCCTTAAATGACATTGCCTTCTGATATAAGTGATATGAACTTAGCCTGGATTTTGGGGTATTTAAGATATTCAGCAAACTCAGCGTTAATTCTTAATGATTATCATTGATATTATAATAAAAATAATTTCAATTTTACTCAAAGTATTTGGACAAAATAAACAATTTCAGGCATTGTCAATGTGTATAAATTGCATGTGGTCAACCAGTGGGTGGAACTGCAAGTGGGTTATTGTGAAAATTGATTTTGGAATTGTTCCTTTATTTTCTTAGATTTTAAGCTCATTTTGCTCTTGTTACATAGTACAAAGGGCTCTTGGAGTCAAAAGCTCTTATTGGGATCAATATGTTTATTTTAAAAGACTTGGTATGTCCAAGATTGACATTACTGCTCAACAAGTTTTTATGTATGGAATGGTTTTCAAAGCTTCATTAATGAACAAGCCCATTGTGTAGGATGAACAGGTTAGCTAGCAACTTCACTTTCATTTGCGTCATGACATCACGTCATTACCATCCACAAAAGTGAACTGGTGTTGGAAAGTTAGGCTCCTTCCATACATCATTGATGATGGACATGAGAAATACACAGACAGAAAAGACTGAAACCAACCCAGGCCCCATTGAGGCATAAGAGACAGCAGCACACAGGTTGTACTTTCCCATGTTCTGCCTTCTTGGTGACAATAGAATAACCATTAGTTTTATAGATGTTCTCTTGTCAGCTACATGTAATGGCTTTTTAAAGCTAAAAGTAAATTAGTCAGGTTGTTAATTTTGTAATATGGGGCATTCTTTGTGCTTTCTGGTGTTTCTTTTCACAACATGGTATTTAATGATTTTTTTACCTCTCAAGGATGTGGACAATATCTCGAACACAAAAAATGTAAGCCTTTCTAAGCATGCCCATTAGTGATGTTGTGAGTGCCTGCCTGCTCCTAATACCTGTGTATTAATAAGGGGTGGGTAGGTGGGTGGGATGGGGTAGGGTGGGGTGAGTGCATATAGCCAAGGGCGGATTTAGGTTGTCTTCTGGGTCTTCTGGAAGATGGTCAGATTTTCAAGTTTACATTGACAGATATCTAATTTTTTCTGTCGGAAGACGGTCAAAAATAGAGGCTGGATCAACAAAGATAATTTGGAAGCCTGTCAGAAAATATCTCTGGATCCGCCCCTGTATACTGTCCTTTCTTAGGCAAGCAATGCAGATCTGACAAAAGGACTGGCAGATCGAGGTTTTGCTTTTCATCCCATATTCTATTCCCTTCACCCCCAAACCTTTTTATCCCTTTGGGAGTTCTAAGTCCAACCCTGAAATAGTTGGAATATATGCTACAAGGTAGCTTTCATGGCAATGCACAAGTAACATGCCTCAATTCTGGCCCGCATGTCCCCACTGATTGGCTGACAGCTTTCATTATAGTGCAGCCTGTGTGTACCATAACCTTAGGTATATAGTTCATTACTGTTTGAATTATTGATGATTTAATCACAACCACCTGTGAATTGCTGGCATACAAGGTAATTGATTGGCCCAAATTTTTAGATGACAGTTTTATACTGACAAGTTTAGTTAAAAGACGTCAGCAGCTTATATTTCTGCCCCCCCCCCCCCCCCACCCACTTTTTTTGCTGAGGGTAGGGGAGGTGAGAGAACCACCTTTTGGAAAAACTCCAATTCTGTTTTATTCTGTTCTGTTGTTCTCTGTCATTTATCAAGTTTGGTCGACAGGAGGGGTTAAAATGTCCACTTTTTCAGAGGAAGACCCCCCTTCCCCCCACTTTAAAATTTCTGGCACAAGCCTGTATTATTATCAAATGGTTAGCGGTACAGGGATACTCAGTCCACACAATGCTGGCTCTAGCTTTCAGTTTACAACAGAAATCCTGTTAATATTGAAGGCCAACTAATAATCTAGGTTTTCTCCTATTTTCTACAGGCTTTTTTACTTAAAGCACACTTACAGTAAGTATGTCTACAGAACCACACTGTGATATGACAATGACTGATTGTATTCCATTTTGTACCATAAACTTAAGTCCTTTTGAATACCTGGGCCAATTGTTTTGAATAAGAAGAGATATTGCCATAAATACAGATTCTGAGAAATTCCAATAAGTTAGATATATTGATAATCCATCACTTCTTAAGACATATCGTTGCACTTCCCTTTTCATGTTTGTACTTTTGGTACATTGATTCTGTATACGTTTTCTTTTTGGATCTGAATTAATGGATTCTCAGAAATTATCTTCCTTATGTAATGTGTCTATTGCAAAGAGAGATGAAGTTTTCATTGGTTTCTGTTTGGCTGTGTTCACATTTTACTCAGATGGGAAGATCTAAATCGGTCTGATGGTCATGCTTATTGAAGCCAGTTGAGAGCTGCTATTCAAATATGTTGATGAAAACATTGCTCTGATTGGTTAGGCTATGGAATATCATGCTACATGACCAAGCACTATTTATGATGGTTTGCATGGCCCAAGTTGAGATCCTTTATACATTGCGTTACAGGTATGCTTTTGCACTATTGTTCTTTTTGCCCTTTCACATATGACCTTGACCTCTGGTGACCTTGAAAGAAGTTGCAAATGATTTGCAGTACCTCAATTACTAGGGGTTGATACTTAGAATATGTTTCTGTGACCGTGGTTAAGGAAGATATAAGCAAATTAAGGTGACCCACTCTATTCAATGGTGGCCATTTTGGATTTTTTGCTGAAAAAGAGACTTGGCCATAAGGGGATTTATGGGAACATTTTTTGCTTTATTGAATCAGTTGAGAAACCTTTGCCACCACTTTTATTTTCAAATATATCACAATGGGGAAAGTATACCTGTTTACTGGCCTAATATTCGATTCCAACTGTTTGGACCAATCAAAATGAAATCCGATTAGCTGGTCCTTTTAGGTAACTCTTAAGTAATAGCTGGGTTATTAGCTTAAGTTGTCAATCTCCCTGTCAATGTTTAGGTACAGTTACATGCAAGGCTCTATACAAGCAAGGGTAATATAGATTAGATACTAGTACAGAATATACATGTATGACTGTAAACCCTTGACTCAAAGATATTCGGGAAGCTTTGTATCTTTGGTACTAACTAAGAATGGTGTGAACAAGTTTCATTGTGTCATGATGAAAATGATATCCTGTCCAGGCTATTATTTTTTACTTGGGTTTTTATCAACTTTTTAAGCTTTTAGGCGACATTCACAATCAAAGTTGTTCCGCAGACTAACAGATGGGTGGATCAAATATGGCCAACCCACTTGATGTAATCCTCTCTGAGAATCTACAGTACTCTGAGTCTATCAGGGGATCATGCGACAAGCTTTCAAGTGTACAGCCATATTTGATCTGTAGATCTGTTAGTCTGCGGATCATTTTGTTCTGAATGCGACCATATTGTATTTGCTTTATTTATTTCCATTTCACATTTGAGGTGTACAGTAGGTGTGGTTTTTCATTTATGATTTGATAACTTCAGCAGATTTCCAAATAGAATTTAAAACATTTCAAAAACACATGATAGAAGTTAAACATTTCGTACATCTCCCATTTATGCAAAAAAAAAAAAGTTGCGTTGCTAAACATTCCCAAGTATAATTAGGCAAGAATCCATTTTACAAATATAGCTATTCAGGTTAATTTTTCAAAGGTTATCATGTTCAGTCATTCTTGAAATGTTGCTGAACTTTGAAAAGCAAATATGCAATTAATGAATTTGATGTAACCTGCAAAGTAAAGGTAAATGTTGTCTTTAAAATATGGCATATACTGATACCTTTAAAAAGCTGCATTATGTAACATTTTTCACCACTGCATTTTTCACTGCTTTTTTCATTGCATGTCTTTTTTATCCGTACAAATATTATTTAGACTTACCTCTTGTTCTATGTTGCAAACTACTTGCATCTTTGAAAGAATTCAAGTGAATTCAGAAATCCAAAGGACCAGATTAAATTGACCATTGCAATCGATAAGCATTTAATGATTAAAGTGCTGCCTCCGTCTCCCAATCCAGAGTTCTCCTGTACCCTTAGACATAAACTTGTACAATGTACGAGTATGTCCCTACACACATCTATGCATATCACTTCTAACAGCCAGTGTATGTATTTCTTGTATAATCCCAAAAGGCTTAATCAACAGCATTTAATCAAGTTACAAAGCGGAACCAGAGATCCAATATTCATACTTTCTGGCTCTTGTTTGATTTCTCTGTGTTGAAGGAAACTGCTGGGTAGTAATGCCAACATTGTGTAGCGGTCAACTACTTTGGTATTCATAGCCTTAATGATCTCTGTGAAATACCATTGGTCATAGCCCTGGTCAACCGCCTGGCCTGAAAGGTCGTCTTTAGTGATCCACAGTGCGAGCTGCATGCACTAATGCACTTAGTTCTGAGAGGAATCTAAGCACTTAAATTGTAAAACGTGTTTCCGTCTTCATCACTCTCTCAACATAGCTCTGGTCCAAATTTGATTTAATTTATAATTTAGCCATGTATGCCACTTTATCATTTAAAGAGAATACAGAGTCTAAATGTGCGAAATATGCCTTAAAACTGGTTGAAAAACAGATTTCTCAAATGCAGAAAGGCATGTAATCAGGTGCTGTATGTATGATACCTGTTCTGTGCCTCTAATGAACAGAACACTGGTGGAATAGCAATGAAGTACTTGTTCTACTCCATATAATTTTTTATAAAAATGCAGAGCCTTACCACCTTTCACTGCAGACTATATAGTGTATATCCTATCTATAATTTATAGCATTTCAAATGTGGATTCTTGTTTTTCTCTATATTCTTTCAATAACCATACATACTATAACGTAATATTTGAAAAATAATATTTTTTCATTAGATCCACCCTTTTCTGCCAAATATTTGATTTATTTGTGGTGGTTGACAAAGACCTGTTTAATAATTAAATCCTTGATTGATAAATGTGTGGAGAAAATTAGGGGGGAAATACCTTGAAGGTAACTAGCAGGACTGTAGCTGGCTATTTCAAAGGAGGGAGGGCGTAATTTCTAAAATAGTGATCTTTTCACCAAGAAACCTGCATGTACCTAAGATCAAATTGTGATTCAAAGTGGACCCTTTTTTGGCCAAAGGGGCAGTTTGTTTGAAAACTCACCTCCCCCCCTCTCTCCAAACCCTTCCCATTGGCCTGCAACCTGTTTTGGTGGATTTATAAGGTAAAATATGGATAATTTTCTTGATGCTTTAAATATTTGATGATGAAACATACCCACCTTCCCACTTACCATTATAAAAAGCAGTAATGAAAGTAGGACAGATCCATCCCTTGTCAAATATTTGCTCTTTCCTTGATTGCCTGTTTTTGTTCTGTTCCACTGGTAACATTTACGGGCAGTTCGTGCTGAGTTCTGCTTGGTTCTAAATGTGTTTCCAATGCACTGATCACTGAAAGGGTAATTAAACATGTGCCCTTATACTGGTGGTTCCAGATAAAGTGCTCCAATCCACTTCCATTGCTCAGGTGTAACAGTGGCTATTTGGTTCTCAGAATGTCTTTTGGTTTTAGGCTAACATTGAGGACATATTTAAAGACCACAAATACATCACCTGGCAAAATAGCACATTATTTTATTTCTTTAATGTCCTTTTATTATTACTCCACTTGTCATTGTCGAGTTCATAGCAATTTGTTATAACACCTACAGCATGCAGGTTGTAAAGATTGATTGTTCACTTTGTGTGATAGAGTGCCTAGTTGATTAGTGTTAAATATCACCCCCAAAAGGTGCCAAAGCTTGCCATGACATAGTTCCATGTGGCCTTTTCTTGCTTGGCTAAAAAAATTGGTCCAGTTAAATGTCTACTTGAAATTGCCTCTGTCTTAACTTTGTTTTTTATTTGTGTTATAAAATTATGTTTACTAAATACAGCTGAAGCAGGCAGAGTTTTTTTATGTTTTCACATGCCATGACATGAGGCAGGTATACTGTGATATGAAATTATTTCAAACTTGATCTATGGATAAAGAACCAAATTATTCCACGATGGCCAGTGTGCAGTCAAATTTCACTTTGCAGTGTTTGTGTTGAAAGCTTTTGAGCCAATCGCCAATCTTGTTTTACCCAAAATAGAAATGTGTAAATGCAGTTTTATGCACATCTTTAGCTAAGATTTCCCGTGTGGTTTTAGATCCTTTTTGAATAGACTGAAGTAGATTGAAATGGTTAACGCTGACAGTGCAAAGTCTGTATGTATATGAATATGTATACATATATTCATCTTCAGGTATGATTTTTTTTTCAATTTTTAAATCAAAATGTGATTATTTTCTGAGTGGCTTTCCCCTTTTAGTTGCCCCCAGAGCACCGTGCCATTTGTTCCTACTTTTCTCTTTCAACCCAAACACCGTCTGATGCTTTTTGTTAAGGTACTTTTATGATGTTGAGGAAATACATGTATGAACAGTGATAGCTACCATATAATTAGTCTGACTAGTTATGCTGAAATTGCAGCACATGGAACACATTCAAAATCAGTTAGATGATTGCATTATCATGATTAATTTTTAAAAAATTGAAATGTTTTTTACCATCTATTCAGGCATACTCGTTGTTGAAAATTTCAAAAATTTAATTTAGGAATTAAAAATTTAGGAGCTAGCCTATTTTTCAGGCTTGATATTTCTTTCATAGCTGTTGTTTCAAAATATTCCACTTACATTAATTATTATTATTATATATTATTATCTCTCTTAAAACTTGCCAACTTTTTGCCCTTCTTCAGCCTTGCTTTGAAATGCACTTGTAGAGAAATCTACACAGTTATCTCTTATTATTCATTTTGGAGTAAACTGCAAACAAAATCTGTCTTCTTCCTAAGGCTGTTTTGATGTCTAAGTGACAGTTTAAGCCTACTTGTTCACTGTGGTTAAGCTATTCCATTTTCCAGATTACCTGTTTTTTTTCTAAAAGCATGATCTATTGTTCTTTTTTTTTATGTAGTTGTATATTTTTCTCATATTTTGTTTGTGAAAACTGCACTTAGTACAAAATGCTTTTATCTCTCTCCCTTGATCAGTGCAGTATTACATGTAGAAGTCTGAATACTTGTTACAGGGTTGAGATGGATGCTTTGTTATTATGAATCCCTTTCACATTATGAGTGATTAAGAATAATGCTTCTCTTCTCATTTTGTTTCTCGCGCATTTAAACAGTGTAGAAATAAATGACACAATTGATGACCTAAATGAATGGTTGAGGAACAGGAGGATTTGGTGTAATTATTTATGAAGAGGAGAAATCTGAATATATTTCTTATGTGTGTATGTGTTATTAGGGTAGAAAGGTTATTTAATGGCCCCTTCTTCCTTAGGAAAATTTGGAAGAGGGTACTTCTGGAACTTGGAGAAGGAAGGTATGCATAGAAAAATGCTTAAGACATTATTTCTATTGTACTGTAGATTATATGTAAAATTTTCAAAGATTGAGGCCTGTCCTACTGATGACCCTTTTGAAACAGTCTATAACATAATATTAGATATTTCATGCTGTCTTTTAAGTCCCCCTGGTAAGATGCTACAAAACCTGAAGTAAAATTTCTATCCAGTCAGTTGTACTTTTAAGTGTTTCTGGTTTGTGTCCTATACACAAAATGTCTCATTATCTGATTTTTTTTTGATTTTTTTTTCTGTATCAAGCAGTCAATAAACTACTTAGGTCAATTAAATTCAATGAAAAAAGGAATAATTTGATTCACGAACAGATTTTTGACACCCATGCATGTAAAACAGTTCTTTGGTTTGCAAATGGCAGTTTGAGTAAACATGTAAAAGGGGTATAGGCAGCATTCAAATGATTCCATGCTGTCTGTGGCTATGTTCACACTTTTCTCAGCTACATCCAAATAGGCATCATTGATTCCCGTCAGATTGGTGAATCACATCACAGATTATCCAGGGATTTATTGTGATAAGAACAATGAAGATTTCACATAGCCAGATGCATAGCAGTTAAAGCATTAAGAATAAAATAATTTTTCTTCAATTAGTTGCTAAATATTGAAATTGTTTACCTCCAATATTTCACCTTTGATTTCTTATAACAGAACATAGCTGATGAAATTCTTCTCTGACTTAAAGGATATTTTTAGAGTGAAAAGTATCTCAAACCAAACCGTTCCAGAGCATTCTTTCTGGTCCTGTAGAAACCTGCCCTGACTGTTGGAAGTCTCCCACTGTGTCTGCATGTCCATCTTCCATTCAAGAAGTTCTTCCTATGTCTGGATACACAGTGCATTAGTAAAATCATTTCATTTCCTGGTTATTTATTGATAGATTTTCAACATGAAGCATTATTTAGGTAAATGCAGTGTAATAGAGTATGTTCACATGTGGTCAAATAGCTGAAATCTTGAACTCTGATTTGGTCTATTTTATTGTCATTGGTCTGAATTTTAACCAAATTACCACCAGACTAAGTCAACAGTCAATTTTTTGTTGGAACGGAAACCAGACAGTTCTAGATTTAAGCCCTGATGATTTGTGAGAGAATGCAGATAACATCCAAGTACATCTACAGGTAAGAATGTGTTAGTTGAGACGCATTGCCATAGAGAGATTGTGCTAAGTTGAGGCATTAGTTCCTGCTGTACTGCAGATTTCTCAACTGAAACATCTCAGTTTCTGTATTGGAATATATGCAACTACATGCCTGTCTGGGCCAACAATGAACTTTCTCCAGCAACAATGCTTATTTAATATTCTTGTATTCTTGTTTTAGCAGAAATTTGCTTCAAGTGCAATAAACAACCTCAAATAAAAGTTTTTAAGAAATCCTGTCAATCTTCTCTTTAGTGATAAGCCATGAATATGGAACTTTGGTATGGATGCAGTCACTGCTTGTGTAAATAATTCTTCAAAGAGAAAACTGATACAATATGCAATGTTTATGCCAGTGCATGCACACATTGTCATACTTGCATTCACACGATTAGAAATTATCCTGCTTCAACATCTCTGGGCGGAGACGTATGTCCAAGTTGATGTTCTTCATATCTTCCTGGCTGACAATGTTCAAAGTCTTACATAGTTTAAAATGATAAATTACCTATCATGGCGGTATTGGGGGGGGGGGGGGTAAATGAATCACCTTTTTGAAAAAAAGTCCTTGCTGAATCAAATTTTGATCCAGATTTCACTGTGAAAAGAACCCTCACTTTCGAATGCCTGTAACTGCAACTAACTACAATGTTGTCAAAGCATAATTCAAGACAATCATACCAGGATGATGTTTAAGACTGTCATGCAGCTGGTCTGATCTCTTTTTTGGATATCAGATGCCTGTTGCTATCTTGGATCAACAAAGATCATCCCATCCGTGATGTTTACTTAACTATCTCAAAGTAGTTGTTGCAAAAGCATGTTTGATAAGTTAGAAAAATTGTCTTTCATTCTTCTATTTTTTTTTCAGGGGGTTGGGGGTGGAGTACAAAATCACACGGTTAACATGTGGCTGTGTATGTGTGTCTGTGTGCAAGGGAGAAAGAGAATTATATTGATATTAAAATATTTGAGCATATACAATATACACTAAATTAATGTATTACTGAATCAGTAACAACTTTCAAAAGTGATTTGCATTAACACACACACACACACACACACACACACACACACACACACTGATACATTGTATGTCATATGCTAATCTATTATTTTATCTTTAAATATATATATTTTGCATACTTATTTTTTTTCCTTTTGTTGTGTTGTCACCTGCCTGTGTTTGTTGGTGATCTATCAGGCACGTCTTACAATACCAGAGGGTATTTCTACAGGTAAATTATACCCAAATCACCTAGCTAGTCTTTTGTGTTAAGTGGATACAGTCTTTTTATTGGCATACAAAAGGTGGCAAGTCCTTTCTGTGTGACATACATACTAAACAAGCTCCCTTTCAGGTTGTTCAGTATATAGGACATGTCCTGAGGCTGTGTGTATGAATAGTTACTGTACACATGGAACTTGGAAAAACTGTTAAAGTATGGAGGTGCTTTTACAGCAGGCCTGTAGTCTGCATTTGGCAAGGATGTGGGTGGGGATCTTTTTCATAAAAAGTGGTCCTTTTTTTACTGTGAAACCTATTTCTGTTTATAGTACCTAGGCAAAATTTTGATTCAGAGAGTTACTTTACCAGTTGGATCCAGTTTATTCACCCTCCCCACCCACCCCCCGCCTAAACCCCCACATATTGCCTACAGATGATAAAAAAAAAATGCACAACTACAGAATAATGATGAGAGACTTCACTATGAACACAATCTGACCTTAATGGGCCTATGACAATGTAAATTAAACTGGATCCACTTATGCTAGCTGATATAGTTGTTGTAAAGTTCTGCATCTTGCAATTGTGACAAAATAAATCCTCTGTATTTACAGAGAAATTTGCAGTAAATAAAACCCAAACAAAGTATCTTGCACCAATTGCTTGAAATGATGCTACTTTCATCTGTGTGAATGCAGATATAAGATTCATACTAATGTTTAAAGCTTTAAGTAGGCCGTGATTCTCAGGGCTTCAATTCCTTGGATTCATAAGTCAAACTTCACTCATTTTCTCACTGACAGGTGGCATCCTGATGAGCTGTTGACTGGCTTGACAATTTACTACAGATTTTTTTTATTTAGGAAAAAGAAAAAAATCTCCCGAACCTGCATTTTTTTGGGTGCATGTGAGAATGTCCCTTAAAGCTCAGTCACGTACATGTTTGTAAGCACCAGTGTAGACAGGGAAGGCAGATAACACTATTTACAGATGATACTAAAATACTGATATACTTCTGTCCGCCTAGCAACTACTAGGGTTTGTCATGGTTGAAAAATGGGATTATGGACGACAGTGGCATAAAGCAGATAAAAAGATTTCACAATATAAATATATTTATTTCTTTCAAAGAAATAGGAATTGAAAATATATGTAACATTTTAACCTATAGCTATGCTATGTAATGATATTCAACAATTTTAAAATAAACTTTTTGTTCATCTAAATGATATACAACCAATAGGAAATTGTAATTTTCATCTTTTATAACTGTATATATTAAACATCAAATCCAAATACAGTTTGAGAAATTGTTTTCTATCTTTCATAATTATTCCTGCAGTCTTTGATAACTAAGTATTTTCTTTTGCTGGAGAGCTGTGCAAATTATCAGTATAAAGGTATATGATATGATGATATATTGGACAGAAAAACTAAAGCAATACTGGTAGTATATACATGAAATGTTAATGATGAATTGACATATTTTCAGGTCCTGTACAATTGGCAAAATGTTAAGCAAGTTAGTTTTCTTGAGGTGTCCTATGAGCAACAATATGATTTTGAGCAAATTATAGAACCTTTCTTCAAATTTGTAATAATTTGTAGATTTACTGGAAGGTACTTTAAGGAAGTTCAATACATTTTTTTTTTTTTTTTGGGGGGGGGATGTTTGATTTACTTAAATTTGATAAAACATAGATTAAACTATTTTGTAACTTAAAGCATTTGCTTTTTAATTAACTTTGAGATAGAGTGGTTAAATCTCAAAAATTTAGATCAAGACCAAAACAGCCTTGTATTATGAAAAATAAGCATTTGTTGAATTATATTCTATGAAAAATCAAAAGTAGAATACATGGATAATGTTTTTTGTTCAGTTATCACATACACTCAGGTAACTGGCAGATGAATTGTTCAAAAAAATTAAGAGCCTCCAGAAAGAAGCACACTAACTATAAATTGACTTTTAATACATTTCAGATCAGTCATAAAAATATATATATTTTCTAAATCCATCAATGATAATGATAGCTCGAAGATATTTTTAAAACAAAAATTAATTAAAAAATTATTTGAATCCCAGATATTAATATGTCCTTAGTTGTGGAGTACACTTTGGACGTACACTGTAAAATTGTTCATAGCTCCAAGTTTTAGTACTTAGAAAACATTTTTGTCATAATATCCACTTGATCTCATTTGATCTCCTCTTGAAAAGATTAAGTATTTTTAAACCATGGAATTATTTTGATGGGCAGTAAATAAGGTAGATAGTTCAATATCTTTTCAACAGACAATTGTCAGTACTTTCTTCATTGGACATTCATTGATTTCCATCACACTTATACATACAAAATAATTGTTCACATATGGGTGTCAGTTGAGGCAGCAGGTTTTGTGTCACCATTCTTGAAGATGCTATCCTGGCTGCTGTCCATGGCGGCATTATCGTACACTGCTGTGGATTTCATTGGTTGTCCGGTGTAGCGACTGGTGTCCTTGTATCGCCCATCTTCCAGCTCCTTGTAACGAAATTTGTAGACCAGGCACAGGAAAGTGGACACCACCAGGACCACAGCTCCTGCTATACCCCCTACCATTAGATTATATTGGTACTTTTCCCATGGGTCGGCAAAAGGAGCTCCGCCTAGATTAAGGCCATACCGAGTGTAGCTAACTTCCGAGCCTGCATTTCTGGATACCCTGCAAATATAGTATCCAAAGATGGAGGGTTGAACATCTTTGATGTGCATAATAGCATTTATAATAGGCCCAGTGTTGGTAATGTTCCTGAGGGTGCGATGATCGTCCGACCAGCCAGTAGTGACTCGCTTTGAGTCAGGGAGCACCCATTCGATGCTATCACTGTGCTGAAGGGGTGCCATGTAGTTACTCTCATTGCAGTTGAATTCTTCTGAGCCTCCAATGACAACATGCTTACTCCATTCGTAATCTGGAGCTTTGAATTGGCTCTGTGCCAAGATGGCAGAGGCATGAAGTAGCAGCGAAATTGCAATCACTTTGGCAACCATCTCTGTGCCTTATCTGAAACAATATGTTGAACATGATAAAATTGTTATATTAGCTTTAGATTTTTAAACTCTCTATGAAAAGATAAAAGGACTTGTGAACTTTTCAGCAAGTTAAATTAAGTCCTTAAAAGGGGGCCTTTATACCTTTACTTTTATTTGATTATTATTGAATAACAATAACAATATGTATTTATATGTGATACCAGTGTACATAATTTATGAATATTACTTAATAAAATTTCAAACTGGGCACACACGTCCAATTATTCATATGTTTGCCAGGGAGGTTATGGATGAATTTTGATGACACTTTCAGAAAATGTCTATGGTGGGCCAAGTATAATATTAAAAAATTATTACATTTTGGTGGTCATGTGGATTACCATCCATGTGATTCTCTCTGGTTATCTGTTAACAACATTCACAAAAATATTTGGAGAGATTTTGATGACATTTTCAGGTGGTAAAGAAATAAGCTAACTTACATAACGGATAAGATTTTGGTGGTGATCTATTAATTAATGAATTAAAAATAGAAAAGCACTAAAAAAGTCCAGACCCCCACCAAGACTTCTCAGTTCTCATTGTTGTTAATTACATAATTAATTGTCCAATATCTCTTTTCAAATTAATGCCACAATGTTATCTGAGTAGATTTTATAAGTTATCCAAATGTTTCTTTTCTTTTCACGTTTTACCCTTTTAAGTTCAGATTACTTTGTGAAGTATATCTTTTCACTTTCCCATTCTACTAGTATATACATATATATGCGAAGGCACTCTTAGAAATAATTGTATGCAGTCACACCTGTACATTGAGTATTTCTGTACTTAGGATGTGTAATATATGGGTTGACTGATATTTAGTAAGTTCATAGTGCTTTTGTTTTTGCCAAATTCATATTTTCAGAAAGTTTTATTTTTACTTACTGGACAAGTTTTCAAAATGGTAATGTGAATGACTGGCAAGAGCACTGAAGTATGGTTTGACCAAAATTTTATGGTAATCAGTTGTTCACATACATGTGCTGGTATGAATTTTGCCTTCCAAGAATAAAAAGCAGTGTAATTTTAACTGATGCCCTTATCTAAAGTATTTTCAGCTACAACAGTCACTGTTCTATACCCAGTGCTTATATTAAGATACTATGTAAAAATCTTTGAACAATTATTTTTCAAAATCAATTTCAAAATCTATAGATAGACCCTAAACATTCGAGCTCACTTCTTGTGCTCAAGGCTCTTTGACAAAGGCCCAAATCACCTTACATCATATAGCTGGAAAACATGTTTAGTTTCTTTAAAAAACAATTAACTTATTTCATCAATTAATTTTTTGTAATACTATACATTTACCTCTGTTACAAGATAAACTGTTAAAAAAAGCCTGCACTTTAAAAGTCTATGTAGCAGCATCCAGTGTGTATTTAACTTGGTAAGTTTACTTTGCCACACCTTGTCAGAGGCAGCCCATGACCTCTCCGTGATAAACTACACCCAAGACTTGTGTTACACGCACTTTGGTTCACAAACTTAAGGCTTTGTCAGAAAAAAGTTCAACTGATGTCACGGAGCTTGGTAGTTGTCAAAAAGGGTGTGAAGCCCTCAAAGTATGAAGACCTGTTTTATATGATATTCACCTTAATAGTTTAGGCTTTGAGGCCTGTTTTAAATATTTATCTACTGTGTCATCATTACTTATATATTAATGTACAAGTTCAAACATAGCAATGTTAGCTTCAAGTTTCATTCCTCACTGTCTAGTACATACATGTAGCTATCCTTGACTTGTATTTTAACAGGGCTGTGTCAACCTATTTACACTTTTAGTTTACCCAACTTGAAAAATAGCATAAAATACAGATCAAAATTTGATTGAGAGTGGATCTGTGCGTGAAGAATAGTGCTTCTGTTGAACCCCTCCCTCCCAAAATAAGTGGAATAAATTGCTTATGGGCCTGTTTATAATAAAGTATTCAAAGGTAATAACTGAGTGGACAGTTGATTTATTCATCATGCATGGAATGTCCTGAGCTCTCTGCAGTTCACCTATTTAGTATCTAAGTAACTTACAGGTACCTTAACTTTGAAACTAGAAGAACTATATTTGACGTTCTTTAACAATTGGCTTGAAAACTACCAATACTTCTCAGTATGTTGATAATGAATATATTCAAGGATTGATCAAATCCACTATCCACATAATGTAAAACTAACTTGTAGAACATTGCTGCTATGAGGATGGGCAATCAGTAAATGCCCCACCTCCAACCCCCACCCCCAACCACCTCCATATTACTTTGTTCATACTTAAATAGTTAAGGCTTAAAACTACATCCTCAAAGTGTATCAGTATAAGTTTGCTTACGGGCTTAACATACTGGCTAGGTATAATAGAAAAGGAGTTGATTAATACATTTTTTATAATGTCATGGTAGTAGAACTTTTATAACATCCGCCCCCGTGCCCATCTTTATGCTCATTTTTTAGTATCTACATTATTGAAAACGGATGCAATAATCCCTATAAACTTTACAACACTGAGTCAATTTTAAGACACTTTACCATAAAAAATGATCGACATCTTACCATAAACCTCCACTCTCAAGAAGCCTCAGCAGTTGTTTAACGAGCTGTGATACTAGCTGGGACAACGGGGTGGTGGCCGCCTGTGTAATCATGTACCTGAATTCTTGAACAAACACTAACTCTGGCCTAGTTTGATAGCGCTATTGTCCTGTTGTTCTCTTTACCTGTATGCAGAGTTATGCTAAGTAGTCTTGATGGAGGGGAAGGAGGTGGAAGGCTTAGCGTTGGGGTATCGGGGAAAGTTTACTGTTTTTTTAGTGAGAATTCCTTGCCGTTTTTTTGCATGGGTTATAAGAAAAAGGATATGTTAATGAGTTTACCATTTTTTATTTTTAATATAAATTTTGTGAATTGTTAATTTGGGCACTCATGGTCACAAATTTGAGGCAATTATCATTTGAGACCTGACCAAAGTATTGAATGGTAATTTTTTCAGCTATACTGCTTTTTACAATATTACATATAGAAAAAAATATATGTAATACTGAACCTTAGTTGTGTTATATGAATAATCTTGGTTTATAAGCTACAGGAGTCACGGTGATTTAAAAGACGTTTCAGTTTTGAATATCAGCTTCTGCAACCTAAAGTCTAATTTATAAAATATTTTTGGGGATTTGTAGGTTACACAAATGAGACACACTGTCTCTGTACTGTACGGTATAAACGCAGCGAAATGACTTACTTTTCATCTATGTCTGTATGTCCACCTTGGCTGAAGTGAGACGTCTTGAAAATGGCTCCAGTACTCTCCCCACCCTTGTCACAAATAAATATTCAATCCACAGTCCTGGTTTGTAGACTTAGATGACTTTAACAAACAAATAGTAAAAAATGAATAGATAAAAAAAGTGGCGTGCCCTCCTGGCTTCTTTATCACTTTGTTATTTAGGACATGCATGACAAACCACATTGTGTGACGTTAGGTATTGAAGTTATAACTGGGGTAAGGTGACTCCTTGATTGATGATTTACCTGTACAATGGATGGTATCACGTAGGATTCTATTTGTGATTTGAATATCTGTTCTAAAAAAAACACATGTGCACACTCAGAGAGAAAGGGACTGGACTTATTGGTGAGCCTACATTGTTCATGTAGGTGTCATTAATTTTTTTAAAATATATAATTCAATTTTTTGGCAATTTTATTTTTATTGTTTTTATGAGATGTGGTTCCACCAGGTTGTGCAAAGAAATTGCAATTGCAACTGACTTTTTTGAAGATTTCATGTGCATTATGTAGCTAGACAAATTACACAGTGAAAGCAATTTGTTTTATTTTTTAACATACTTGAAGGGAAGAAATCTGCACTCCATCCACTACACTATTTGTGAAATGCCATGGATTACTACTTTTTGATTCATGTATTTAAGTGTGAGAGATCATATAATAATGCATTAAAATTCTGCTCACTTTCAGTGTACTGTGCTTGAGGCCATACTTAAAAGAGATCTGTTGAAAAATTATAAGAAAAATAATATTTTGTTTAAGACATTATACAGAGCTTAACCCTAACAAGTCATCACTTCATTTTGAAAACACAAAATATACAGAGCTTAACCCTAACAAGTCATCACTTCATTTTGAAAACACAAAATAAAAAACTTTGCAGTGCATGACAATAATTTATTTCAGAAGAATAAAATGTCGATCATTATTTTCTTATTTTTTCAGGGTTTTGAGCGCCTAGCCAGTTTGATCAAGGAAGAATTGGCAGCACAGGGAAAGTGATTCTTGAAGAGGAATATCACAGTGATATGAAATGACTCTCTGCATTGGAATCTTAGAGAAAGCTCATCTATCCTTTCAAAAATAGGTAGAGATGAGTGGACATGAGCTTTTCCCATGGATTCACAAAATTCCTAGATTTTCAATTAAACTCTAAATTAGAGCCAAAATGATCACTGAACCCAAATTAAGTGTTTGATTCAATAGCAATTGTTCTGTAAAATTTTAATCCCATAATCATGTACGGTTAATTGATTTAAGCAAATTTATCTGTTGAGGAGACAAAAGAATATTCTAGACTGAATGATAAAAAGAAGCATTCTTAGTTCCTTATTCAGTAAACTTAAGTTATATTTAGATGTAAACTAATATATTGTTTTAGAGATTTATTTGGTGCAGGGCAACAAGAATATAATCAACAATTTTAGACATGTGCTTACATCTACTTTATGCTATTAGTATACAGCAAGTGGGTTATATGTACAAGTACACAAAATACCTATTTCCTGTATTGTAGTCCAATTAACTTAATAATATGCATTTCAATAATTGATCTGAAGGATTAATGTCAATATATTGTTACATTATTAGGCATAGGGTGAATTTGAAGGATGGTGTGTGATTTACAAGTTGCTCACAGTATTATTTTAGATCTCTTGTTTTAATTTGTTAATTCCAGATAAAGTTTTATGTGAATATTCTGATGTATGCTATGTATTTTTGCTGAACAGACTTGAAAGCTCCAATTTCGTTTTCATTAAACCTTAAACTGAAACTGGTGAAAACATCAATTACAATTTCTTTATTATTTATCTGTTGTTCATAATGTTACTGCTGATTTAAAATCCGTTTTCAGCTTAAACCTTTTAAATAGATTTTTGATTAGATATTATGAAACTATACTTGATGTTATTTTAAAATGTTATTGTACGTCACATTTTGTAATGTATATGTGCATTTTCTGTAAAATATGATATAATTGATTAATATAGCCAAAAAAAAAAAACCTTTGCAATTCCATGTTTTTAATAATAATTATGATAAGTTGATAAATTCATATGCTTCAAGGAAAAGTGGTGAAACCTGCTAGCTCTCCTAATCTCATCAGTGGCCCCAGAAATTACTTAGAATCAAACATCATCCAATGTTGACCTGCATGCTTTATTACTAGTATTGGTTAATTCAGGTGTCATCAGCACAATCCCAGAGGCATAAGTATTGTGTTAGTTGTTACAAAACACATTGTGCTTGGATGTGATTGTGATATTGCATGGGTGAACTTGAAAACAAGACATTCAAAACAAAAATTGATTTTCCTAAGTTGCCAGCAGTTTTATGCAAATATTTGAAAGGAAGATTATAAAATGTATGACAAAAGGGTAAAACACTAAAAAGGATGCAACCACAAATAGCCTATTGTTTGAGTGACTTTTACAGCCAGTTACTACGGTAATAAAAAGGGTAGCGTGGTGTAGCTGTTTTTTTTTTAAATAGAAGTTTTTTATCTTTAGAAGGGTACTGATGCCTTTTTAAGCACTGAAGCAGTGCTTTGTTTAAGTTATAATTAAGGTAAATAAAATCATCATCTGTTTTCATTGTCTGTCTCTTTTTTTTCCATTTTGCTTAAATCTAAGTGCTCTTTTAATTTTTACAGATCATTCAAGAGGAAATATATACCCATATATAATAAAAATGAATTCATGGTAATTGATACACCTAAATGCCAGAAACATATTCTTAACCAATGCATCCTTCTGCAATCAATACCTTATGAAGTTACTCGTGTCTGATTGTGCAGCTTTTCTAAAACTAACCATCAAATACAAAAGAATAATCAATGGAAATAAGTGGTTAAAGCACTGCTTGCACAGCAGGTGACAATGGCCAATATTTGAGCAAGTTTGTGGTATGCATTGGATTGAACTCTGAGAACACAATATGCAAGTTGAAGTGTGAGGTGTGTGTATGTTTCATTGAGAGAATGATCTATCAGAGAACATTCTGAAAGAGTAAAATGAGGTAAGACTTTTCAGATATTATCAAATTTAACCTTATCAGTGTCAAGCCGCATTACAGAACAAGATGCAGGTGAAATTGTTTTCTTTTAAGATTATGCAAGAATTTTAGAATACTTCGCTTGGGAAAAATGATGAAATAGAAGGATTCGAGTCATATCACGATTTTTGTGGACGTTTTGAAGTATATTTTTCCATTCCATGTTTTGAAATCTGGATATAATGAAACTAACGTTATCCTGTTTTAATAAGATACAGTAGTTTTTTTTTTTTTTTTTTTTTTTTGAGGGAGGAACTGATGAAATATCCATACACGGTGTATCTTTTTTCTAACTCTAGACTTGTAGCTATTCCAACATTTTAATTGAATTTTTTATTTAAATTTGCATTAAATCAAAAGTTTTCATGTTACAATAATAAAATCAGTAGTGTGAAAGAAAAAATAAACACTGACATAATTTTTCCTTCTGCTATTCCACCAATTTTCCGCGCAGGCATTTTCCAAAGCCTCCCTCTCCATTGAAACCAATCAAAGCGTGAAAAACTTCACAATGTATCAGTGTAACTGGCGCTATTTCTGTAAGCAACAGTATTGTACATTTGATATGTTTACACCGCATAGAAAGAGCAGGACGCAGACAATAAGAAGGCTAATGTGGCGTCTGTGTAACTAAGCAATTTTGATTGAAAGGAGGAAATTATGCATTTATACATGCCTTTTCGGTCATGTCTTATTGTAGATTCTGTTGAACTTGGTGGCAGGTAGTTTGTACCACTATACAGATCAGGAAGAGGTGTAAACTTTGGCTTGACTAAGGTGAGTTATTGTCTTTTAATATTGAGGACACATTCTAATAATGATGAATATCATTTTTCTTTGGTGGTAAGTTATTTTCGTAGTAATTTGTTAGACAGGGGCTATGCTTATTAGAAATGTTCTTCTAAATTTTACACACCATATAATATATGGGGGGTTATGTAAGGGGGTACTGTCAGTAGAAATATTTCATTCATTCTGCTTGGTATCCTGAAAGTGACCTGTTTATACTATCTCAGTCTTATCTCCACTTCCTCCATTGTCAACATAAGCACACATGAGGTAGGCTATTTGAGAATATCTGAAATTAGTCTGTACCTAACGCCTGTGCACACAAGGGGTAATTGAGGATGAATACCATTTTATATTCCAATGCCCAATGTACAAAACAGACCGAGTCACCTTTTTCAGTAAAACCTCATTCCTAAAAGCTGATTCAAGGCCACCAGACAGTCAATTATGCCATGTATTTAACAGTGCCAACAAAGATACTTTAGTGTCCCTCTCCAACTTTATAATCAAATCATTTAAGAAAAGAAGTGAAGTGGTTGCTCTGCTTGGTAACTCTTAGCATATCCCTTAAAATGTCAGTGTATGGTCCCACTGTTGTGAGAAGTGACTCGGCAGTGGGACTGAACATGGCACAATATTTATATCTGTGTAACTTATTTACTTATATGTCTTATGTAATTGTCATTAATCGTAATTATCAATGTCATCAAACAGCCATGTAAACAGCTATGTAACGGTGGTTTTAAGTTCTTTAAAAACATATTCTTTTTGTGTAACATGTTTATAGTATGTTTATGGTAAATTTATAATCACACCAAGGTTTATCTCAATGCTTAGATAGAATATTTTATGAGTAATTTTACTAGTACTTATCTTCATTATATAAAGATGGTAATACACTAACTGTATTGTATCATCATTTGTATATCATATTGTACAAGGTCATGACAATCTATGTACCAGTACAGAAATAAATTGAAATTGAAATTGAATTGAATTGAATATATCGTTTATGGTGGTTAACACTAAGGAGAAAACATCGAGACTTCCTTGAAGATTTATATTTGAGTTGGACTGAAATTTCTCCCTTAAACAAATGATAGAGAAAGTAAGTAAAACCCATACTTTATTTTATATAAATATCATTTCTCATTAAACCAGGAAACTACCGTTATAATACATTTCACACATAACAATAATATTGAATCTGATTTGAGTCTAATTTTGAGCAGTTTTATTTTCTATATCAATGTGTCATGGAAAATTATTCCCAGACCGTTGCCCATGTCCCAATAATGTATCTATACCAGTAATTCTTATACATGACTTTTATAGCATATATCATTGATTTATTGCACATATCATGGGGGTGTGGTGGGGTGGGGTGGGGGCTCCTAATGAGCTGTAGACTCAGCCCTCCAACTTGACATTTTTTTTTTAAGGGACGGAGTAGATAAATAGTAATGATAGAAATAAACATATAAGTTAAAATAATAAAAGAATGAATAAATGAAAGACCAAATAATTAAAACCAAAGTACTTTTTGAATCTGTCCCTTATTTTGTATTTATTATAGACAAATCATCTTGCATAATATGGTTGCCCTTTTCCGTGGTGGTGATAGTAAACACACAAGGTATATTTCAAATACACAGTGAGTACTATAACATAAAAGTTACTGAACTGAAAAAAAAAGTCCTATAAACTGTATACCATACAAAGTCCACACACTAATACAAGTATTTCAGTAGCAAACAACTCCTACCCTCTCTCAGGGTCTCAGATTGTTTTTTTTTTTTTCACTCACTATTCACAGATTTTTCTCTGGCTAATTCATGACACGATTCTCTGATGTTGAAGAAAAATGCACATAATTAATCGGCAGCCCTGGAAGAGGGTACACAACTTAACTCCTGCTTTTAAATCTGAACTTGGATATCTGTGTCACATTGCTGTGATTGATGTTAGTACTTTGATCACTGCATGGCTGAACTTGTTTGCTCACTTGTTTGAAAAGTGGGGCACATTGTAACTGAGATATGTTACCCATGGTAAATAGGTCTGTTACTCCAATACTGAAGATTATACAGACCCAGATTGCTCAATCTATAACCATGTAATAGAGCTATTACTTGGATCTCTTAATGCTTGTTGTCGGTTATTGTGATATAGGTAAGTTCAGAGTTTTGATGAAATTGAGTTAAATTAAATTTGAAAATGTGAGGCAAAATACTTTAAAGGCATTAGATCTAGAAGGCCAGACGGAATGGACAGGTTTAGGTCTGTATATAGTGGTGTTTTTTTCACCCTGGGTAAATATCATTTGTTAATTAGTTACGGGTTGTTGTTTGATTGTTTTCAGTGACCATGCTTGTGTTTCTAGTATTTGTTTTTGTTTAAACTTAATAGATTAAATCAATTTGCCTTGGAAAGTTGTGTGATTCTAATTTTTGAGTATGAATTCATTTCATCAGTTGTTTGTTATGTAGTTAATGTTATTGTTGACATTTCTTTTTTATTGTCCTTTTTATTAAAACTCAACCAGAATGTCTTTTATTTAATATTTAATAGTACATATTTTTAATTGCCTTTTATGCCATTTTTATGCCATTTCAAGACAGTGTCATAAGAGCATTATTATCATTATTATCATATTAAAATATGGCCTCCCTTTTACCATTTATTGCAACACGCTTTCTGCTCTGTTTGTTTCTGCACAGTTTGTACAAAGTGGTCTCCTGTTTCATAGCCTTTGAACACCATTTGATTTATAAATACATCCAGACTGTGGTTCAACAAGGGAATCAATGGCTCTAAGGTCAAATGACCGATTTACCCTTGAAAGTTGAGAAATTTGATACTTGACGTCCCTTTGCTGCACAGAAGTTACGAAGTAAGATTACACTAAAAACTCAGCCTTGTAAACTTTTCTGTTTTCATTTCAAATAACCATTTGATTTCTATCCTTTGGGGAATGTTTTTGTTTTTTCTGTCTTTATGTGTCTATACAGGAGAAACAAGGTTTATTATGAATAAGCTATTGGGTTTTAAATCCTTGGTTACCAATTAACACAGACACAGAAGGGATAAAAATTTTTACTGAAACTCTCAGACCAAAAAAAAAATGAATTTTTATGTAACTGTGTAAGCCTTAATATTGTCTTGTTGAAAATCTCTAATCAGTCATTAAAATTTGTTCAAAAGAGATTCCCTTTTCCTGTTTCAAATGAAATGATTTTTTTTTTTTTTTTTTTGATAAAGAAAAGTAGACTTAAAGTTATCAGAATGACATCAAATACAATTTGATCAGTTAAAGTATTGTGGTAGCTTTCTGTTGAAGTATATCTTGGTAATGGGAGAACATTAAGGTCTTTGTATCATTATATGTATGTAATAAGTCTCTATGTATTGAGTGAAACAGTCAATAGTTTTCTTGTAGCTCTATATATAGTTCCCATTGATGTTTTTATAGTTAATTGAAGTCGTGTAATGTTTTATTTCAAACCTACTAACTTAGCAAATGACACAGAGTTTTAAAGGATATTTATTGTAGGAATCAATATCAAACAAAACGAAGAGAAGTAAGCTCTGCGTCCCTAACAACCACCTACTTTTAATCACGGGACGTACTTCCACAAATCAATTAGAATAAAAGCAAATATTTTTTATTCATCTGAAAAGTTGAAAATCATGAATAGAACCCGCTGGAGTAATCTAGCAAATTAAATGACACAAGTTTGATGTAGATTAAGCAAATATGAGTGAACCACAATTTAAGCTAGCTCTTTATTCTTTCTGTAATAATTAGGTACCAAAAGGTTATGAAAAAAATGTTGACACTGAATGCCATTCTTTGTTCATCTTCAGAATTCAGGTGTTTGTAATAGATGTTTATTTTACAAAGATGAACAGTTGATCAATATAAAAGTTCACAATTTATCAACAAAACTTGCACTTTTTGCAGATGAGAAAGTGTTAGGTTTATTTTATGAAGAATCATGAATGTAGTACGTAACCATGTAAGCATAAATTCTTCTTTTCCTTCACATACAATATAAGAACAATTTTTTCAGCTTTAGAAAAACAGTCACCAAATTTCTATGGGGTTAAGATACAGTTTGTGATTAATATAAATATTATTCCCATTTTATAATGTGTAAAGGTTAGACACATAATAACAGGTAGCAACAAGAAAAATGTATTCAGTAACTCTCTGTGTTTACTATATCACCATGATACCTGTACCTGTAATTTGCTTAACTCAGTAAATAACATACCTGTCACCGCGACCTGGGGGGCTACAGTAACTACCTTTAATAACTTTATCAGAATTTGTAATCATTAAAAATTACTTCATTAAAAAATACCATAGGGATTTTTATGTTTTTCGTGCTTTAAATTAGGTTTTAATGTATCGAAAGTTTCTCTTTTATAAAGTGGAAAATTTGTTTATGATAAGTATCTTTAATTTGGTAGAAATTGCAATTGAAAGTAATAGAATGGCCACTGCTGGACGTTGCAACTTCGGTCACGGGTGGGGTGAAGTGAAACGTAATGTATTGTGCAATGGCATGCACTCTTTGTTTATATTTTTCTTTTGCTTTGTTCAAGTCCATGTTCTTTGTGCCCCTTACCCTGACCATTTTTCCCACAAAATCACTTCAAACTTTAACAGGAGTGGAATGAAGTGGGCAAAAGTAAATCTCTCAAGAAAAAGTGTCCATTTTCATTGTCAAAATGTTTGTCTATTCTTTTTCCAGAATCTCAGAATATCTAAGATGTAGACCACGTTCCAGTGTTAGTATTAGGTAAGTTCGTTTCTTTCAATCATTACTTAATAAGTATTTTAAGTAATGCTCTCATCTTATTCAGAATGATTATAATTGAATTTTATAAAATGTTTGAATGCATAACCCTATAATTAAAAAAAACAAAAATTAAATTTATAATGTACTGTAAAATGTTATGTTATTATTACCACAGGTATGATACAAAATAGTTTCTGATTTGTTAAGTTATACAGTTTCTTTGTGCCAGATTAGACCATGCTCAAAGGAACATATTACCTTTAATCTCTCTGTTAGCTTATATTTAAACAATTCATCAGCTGTTCTAGAATTCGCACCTGTTTCTCCATAGTTACACGACAATATATCTACCACAGATTGTGTTGTGTCTTATTTAGTTGAGTGATTTTGGCTTAATTTCCATTAAAATTTGGACAAAATAAGGAAGTATTACTTATACATGCAGACCTTACATTAACTAAGAAGTTAGCTACAGTGCTTAAACTTTGTCAGAAGAGAAAAAACTGGAGTTTCTGATGCAGAACAACTTATCTTACAAAATGAGAGAAAGAAAAATGTCTCAGTTGGATAAGGTTTATTTAAAGACATTGAGGTAAATAACTCTGGTAATACATGGAATTTTAATTGCATTAATTAAAATTATCTGGCTGTTATTTTATTTTATTTTTCTTTGAAAGATATTTTATTTGAAGTTGTTTTTGTATTATTTCTTTTTTATATTCAGTTAATATTTATAGGTAGATTTTTTTTTTTTGTAATTCTGATCACATTATTGAAGCTGGATAGAAATCAAAAAAATTCTGTTCCCATTGTGAGCTTTGTACACCATGTAATGGCATCATTTCTACACTATTAATCTCCAAAGTTACAGGTTGCAGGTTACTGTATTAAATCAAAGATCTTTTATTCTAAAGCCACTTAACTATTGACCCTGAGTTGGTGAAAGGACTAAATGAATTCATTATTACGCCCCTGATTTCATTTGATCTTTTGCACTGATCAATAATGGATGAAAAAATTGTTGCCTGTGTTTGGTCCAGAACAAAGAGTTTTTCACAGTGTTCTTTTTTTTCAAAGGATATATGCAACAATCAGTAATTGAAATGAATTTAAATGAAATGGGTTTTTATTATTTCATTCTTTTGTACATAATACGGAAATGAGAGAAATAGAGGAAATGCTCACGTCAATAAAAGTAATGTAGGGTATTAGGGAAGCTTTTGTGTGATAGTGTCTCATGAAAGGCTGACAAGAAAAGGACATCTACAGGTTTTCATACAGGATTTATATCATTTTTCTAATGTAATTATCTGGTAAAAAAAAAAGGAATTGACTCACTCCAAACTCCACATGAATTAGATGAAGACAACTGAGGAACATTCTGCAGACAAAACACTAGGGCACTAAGCAAGTATTGAACTGATTTCCCTAAATCATCTTATCAAATTTTCATTTTTATGTACAGACACAGATGTGTCTGTACATATTGCCATCACCTGCGTCTGTCGTCGCCGATGCCGATGCCGATGCCGATGGCGATGCCGATGCCGATGCCGATGCCGTCGCCGTGCACTTTCCTTGTAAACACGATAAGTGGAAGGCAGTTTTACTTTTTGGCTTTATATTTACAGAGCTGATGAATATTCATAAAACGCAGGTCAAGTTCGAAAATCAGCATGATTGGGCCATTACTGTAGAAGTTATGCTGTTTTTTCACTTTTCAGCATATATGCAACCTTGTAAACACATTTTAAGGAAAACCGTTAGGCCTATTGTCATGAAACTCACAGGAATGGTCAGTCTTACTAAAACGCAGGTTGAGTTCGAAAATCAGCATAATCGGGGCATTATTTTAGAAGTTATGCTGTTTTTTCACATTTCTTCAGATTTCCTCAGATTTAATTCTAAGGCATGTTAATAGCCTTATTATTTAAGTAATAAGATATGTAAAAGTGTTTGTTTGACATTTCCTGCATCTTTACAACATTGTTAGTTGATTATGTAAAAATGATGGTAAACTTGTTATCGTGTATTGTGTAATAAAGTGTCAAAAATGGAAATAAACTCATATCATTGCAGTTTGTCAGATTCAATCATTCACTATGTTCAGAATCTCAGAATGGAAGAAATTGGACATTTAACACTGTTCTATTGATATTTTTCACATCTCATCAATTTTCTTAGTTGATCTTATAAAAATGGCAGTAACCTTTTAATTTTGTTTTATGTTAAAAAAGTGTTAAAAATGGAAATAAACCCATTTCAGAACAGTGCAGTCTTGTTTACATTTTGGCATCTTTAAGTCGTGACTTTGAAGTTCCATCGGCCTAAAAACCTTTGTTAGTCACGTTTACTATTTGTCCATGATACTAATATTTTATTATTAAAAATTGATGATCATTATGCTGTTAAACATTATGTAATATTGCATCAAAATTTGAAAAAAACCTATTTTGGGCACTGCTCCCATGATGACCATTTAAGAAAAACCATGTCACTTACTGTTCTCAAACAGTACAGTTGATATGTACAGATGTGTCTGTACATATTGCCATCACCTGCGTCTGTCGTCGCCGTCGTTGCTGTCACTGTCGCTGTCGCCGGCGCCATGCACTTTCATTGTAAACACGATAAGTGGAAGGCAGTTTTACTTTTTGGCTGTATATTTACAGGGCTGATGAATATTCATAAAATGCAGGTCAAGTTCGAAAATCAGCATGATCGGGCCATTAATGTAGAAGTTATGCTTTTTTTTTTCACTTTTCAGCATATATGCAACACTGTTAACACAATATAAGAAAAACAGATAGGCCAATTGTCATTAAACTCACAGGAGTGGTCATTCCTGCTAAAACGCAGGTTGAGTTCAAAAATCAGCATAATCGGGCCATTATTTTAAAGAAATGCAGTTTTTTCACATTTCCTCAGATTCAATTCTTAGGCATGTAAACAGTTTCATTATTGAACTAATAAGAAACGTAAAAGTGTTTGTTTGGCATTTCCTGCAATTTTACAACATTATTAGTTGATTATGTAAAAATGATGGTAAACTTGTTATCGTTTATTGTGTAATAAAGTTTCAAAAATGGAAATAAACTCATATCATTGCAGTTTGTCAGATTCAATCATTCACTATGTTCAGAATCTCAGAATGGAAGAGATTGGACATTTAACACTGCTCTGTTGATATTTTTCCCATCTCATCAATTTTCTTAGTTGATCATATAAAAACGGCAGAAAACTGTTAATTTTGTTTTATGTTAAAAATTGTTAAAAATGGGAAAAAAAAACATTTCAGAACAGTGCTGTCTTGTTTACATTTTGGCATTTTCAAGTTGTGACTTTGAATTTCCATGGGCCTGAAGACCTTTGCTAGTCACATTTTCTGAATATCCATAATACTAATATTTTATTATTA
Source organism: Lingula anatina (assembly GCF_051362555.1). NCBI lineage: Eukaryota > Metazoa > Brachiopoda > Lingulata > Lingulida > Lingulidae > Lingula > Lingula anatina. The sequence continues at coordinate 2,995,139 of NC_141769.1, read as the reverse complement.
AAGTTGATGGTCATTATGCTGTTAAACATTATGTAATATTGCATCAAAATTTGAAAAAAAAAAAAAAACTATTTTGGGCACTGCTCCAATGATGACCATTTAAGAAAAACCATGTCATTTACTGTTCTCAAACTTACAGGAAAGAAACATGGGACTAAAATACAGCTTCAGTAGGAAATACAGTCTGTTTGGTAATTCTTACTGCCAGTTAAACAGTTATTTTGTGAAAATTTTTCACATATTGGTATTTTTAAGGTGTGACTTTGAAGTTCCACGGGCTTGAAGACCCATGCTAGTCACATTTTCTGAAAATCCATGATACGTATATTTTATTATTAAAAATTGACGGTCATTATGCTGTTAACCATTATGTAATATTGCATCAGAATAGAAGAAAACACAATTTTGGGTGCTGCTGCCATGATGACCATTATGGGAAAACCTTGTTACTTATTATTGCCAAACTTTCAAAAAAGAAATACAGGACTAAAATGCAGTCTGAGTTGGAAAAGCAGTCTAAGTGACTTCTTTTTCTGGAAGTTATACATTTTCAAAGTGTAAACTTGTCACATATTTTAATTACATTGGTATTACCTGTTGAGGATAATTAAAATTTGATGTTGAATTTGCAGTTTAACATAATGTATTTTTGCATCAGAATTGACAGTAGCCTATTTTGTGCATAGTTATTTCCTGTTTTTTGTCTGTACATTTGACAGCTTTGCTGCCTTGTTATGATACTGCTAGTATGATAATTATATTCAGTGCATTATTTGAAAACATGAGAGAAAGGTGAGCTGATATCTTTTAATTTGTGATGACATGATAGAAACAGACTAAGAGTTTACACCAAGCAAGGTTAGTCGTGGTTTTTTGCACCAAATGGGATTACTTAAAATCATGTTTCTCTTAGCATTTACATAAGTCGGGAGCATTAAAATTATTTAAAGTCAAAATATTATGTTTTTTGCCCTCGGGTTGCATAGGAGTATTAAAATTATTTAAAGTCAAACTATTATATTTTTTGCCCTCAGCTTACACTTAAGATTTTTTTCACAAATTGACAACATCTTTCATATATAGTACTAGTTTTGTTTACACGAGTGCCATGTACACAATGTTATCAGTGATATCAATTTAATTTAACTTCACTCTAGAATTAATGACCCACCAATAAATAGTGTTACTATTGACTTTAGATAGTGTCATGTGGCAAGTGAATAAGAAAATAATGTGTCTTAGTGTGCAGTTTTCTTTAGCCATTCAATTTGGAAGATGCTCAAGTTGTATTTAAGAAATTAATTGCTTACTTAGTAGATAAGGCCTTGTATTAAATGTATTGCCATTTAAAACACTTACTGAAGTGAAGTATTAGATCATATTGAATACTCTCCCTGAACAGATGTCTAGGGTACTGTTTATAACCATCTTAACTAGCTACATATGTACATTACAGTAGTAATATTTTTGGACTTGGTTTATTACAATGAAAACTTAATTTAGTGATTAACTTTAAAAATACAGAAAGGTATGAAATTAACCTAAAGACTGTATTAATTATTCTTACATAAGAATTGGTTATTAAAATAGAGAGATATAACAAAATCATTTTCAATTTGAATAACTTGTGTTTTCAGGCACCAAACGATTCCAGAATACCAAGAATCCAGTGACATGGAAGAAGAAATTACAGAAATAAAACAAGAAGGCAAAGAGGAGGAAGGGGAGGTTATGGAAGAAGAAAAAGAGAAACCTCCAGTCAGGAAAATTTCCATAAATATGAACGACTTAGCCGACCATGATTTAGGGATTTATAATGATGATGAAGATGGTCCTGATTTGACTGATACAGAAGATGAAGATGCCAAAGATGATGGTGAAGAAGGCAAGGAAAAGACTACTGGTGCTGAAGCTGAATCAAATATTAAAGATGATGCAGAAGATGCCGTGGGGGCTGAAGACAAAAAAGTACAGGAAAATATGCAATCTATGAACATCACGCAGGATACAGAACCAGATTTTGATAGTAAAAAATTTGAGGTAGAAATCTCAAAAAAAGTTGAGGAAGATGACTTTGATGCTGTCTTCCCAGAAGCCCCTGGGGATGGCAGTCTCCATGACAACAATGACAATTCTGCTGATGATGAGTCTGCCATTATGCATTCAGCTTTACGAGCAACAACCAATACCCCTGCCGATGTATGGGATGAAGTGCAACAAAGTGAAGCAAGACAATCAAGGTAAAATTTTATAAGTGTTTATAATCATTGCTACTAGTCTTTGAATTAACATTGGAAAAGAAAAAGGGCAAATGTATAAACGGAAGGGTTTTTATTTTTAAAAAAATGATAAATGACAGGAATTACGTCTGGTAGTAACAGCCATAATGGTGTGGTTAAGTATAAGATAAGGATATGCTTATCATGCCTACCTTGTACCATACTGCCCTCTGGTGTGAACCACACAGACTGCTTTCACACCTGTATCCAAGTTGTTAGTGCTGCCATCTTAAGGCATATTATGCCAGCCTCCTGTGTAGTTTTTATGTTTTCAGTCATAACTCTGTGTAATTCTGCAAAATTTGGCTCAAGCAAGGTATTATCATTCTTCCTAATTTGTAGTCTTAACAATCTGAAAAGTTTGCCAACAAAGAATGAATTCAGATCAAAGTGTCCATGAAAATTGCATTGAAAGTGCATTCAGGCCACCAAACAATACTAAACACCTATGTTGTAAGAGGTGGTTGTAATTGGGTCATTTTATAAAAAGTCAGCAATATGCAGGTGTCATGTTTATTTAATCAATCGGGAATTGTATTATTATATTGAACTCTGCATCCCTGGATGGGTGATCACTGAAAGGTATCCCAGCAAATTTACAATAAAAGATGAAAAGATCAGCAGTCGGCGTGAAGTCTGGTATTGTTTCCTTTCCAAGCTAGCGAGTCTCTTTTCGTAATCGCATACAACATTTGCAAAACCTTGAAAATAAAGGTCATCCAGTTTCAACCTGTTCTTGCTCTGCTTATTGATGTCTTATAATCAAAATGCAGATTAAAACGTGTAAAGATTTGGTATCCAGTTGCAAGTTTATGTGGTGCCCTAGAGGGACCTGTGGACTCAGTAGGCGACTGTTATAATATTTTGTCTGAGGATATTTTTTGCTGAATTTCTCACAATGGAGGGCATAACTCAAAGTAAGACATTTATATTTTTATAGATCATATTTCTTTAAAAATATATGTTGAAAACTAATATTTAGTATTTAATTTTATGTATAAAGTAAGTCTGAGTAAGTAGATTAAAATCTAAAATGCAGTGCCATGTGGAAACCATTTGTACAGTGGCGGCCAGGTTGTCATCAGAAATTTTAGCATTTGAGACATTGTAAATAGAAACTTACATTTTATTACACGTCAAATTTTTTTAATGGAAATTTTTCCCCATTATGAATACTGACAGACACATACAGAAGAATTCTGCTCACCATTTTTTTGTTTCTTGCTTTTTAGTGATTTTTTGTCATAAAGAAGTTTCCATCTTCTCTTATTCTATCAGACTAGAATTAAAGAATAGTCTGTAAGACTAACAGTATAATTTTCAAGCAGTTAGATGTCTAGAAATGCCTACAACCATGTCAGTTCAAGTTGGCTTATGCCTAGACCAATGTTATGTTGGCAGATGAATGGGTTGAAAACAATTAGTCTAAGATCAAAAGTCACTGAAGCAAAATGCAATCGATATTAACTAAAAACTTGGTTGGTTTGATTGTAAGGTTGAATTTATATAACCCCTGGCTTTAATGGACATGTTTTAATATTTTTTTTCTGTTAAACAACACAAACATACAAACATAAGTAGTTTTGATTCTTGTGTATGCATGTAGTTTGTTCACTGACATAGCACAAAAACAGATAAAACAATTTGTAGATTTAGGTAATTAAATCTCTCACAAATTGTTAAGTGTACCAAAAAGGGCACCCTGCCTAAACATATCCAGTGCCTAGTCAATATTTGCCAGGGACCCAATCAAAACATTACGGGCTAATTAATGGCCTCTTAGGATATACACACGAAGCTTAACAGCCATCTCATTGGTTAGACTGTATTTGTCAAGTCAACGTATTCACTGCTGTGCCTGTTAAGTTTGTGAAGTCAAGTAACTCACTGTTGTACCAATAATATCATGTTGACTTTTCTAAACATCATGGAAGTTAAGGGAGAGAGCAGGGTGGTTACTAGGATGACAAAAGTCAACTTCTGTTAAGCTGTATATTTGAGAATGATCGGACTGGATTCAGAAATGATTTTTAAAAGACTGGATATATTCTTTATTAAGGCGATTATAATCTGTCATGAAAATGGAACAACGGTTAGTACATTTTGGGGTTGGAAGTATTAGTGTGATTTTTAGACAAATGCTGCAAAATGCAGAGCAAATATAATGTTAAGTTTCATGAGTGTATTTAATGCATATGCATTCATATTGGAATATTTTCTAGCAATGAACACATGTCCTATTTCACAGACTGTAGGACACCTTTCTAGTCCTGAAGATTGTTGATTTAGAAAACAGTTTTTAGTTTGCTTATGATTTTTAAGAGACAATTAAGAGGAGACATGCATATAGCTGCACCAAATCTTTAAAGTGACAATCCATGAATTAGATTAAAGAGAGAAATTAAAAATAATGCAGCACACAAATATAATTTTTTTCATCAAATTTCAGAGCCACCACCAGTTGTGCTCCACACTTCCGTGAGAGGTACTATAATCGTGCCATGTCTTTAATGACCACTCGATGCTCCACAAGTCAACGCAGAAGAGTAAAAACGCCATTATTGTCAATAAAGAACCCCCCGTCTGGGTCACCTGTGTACGCCAAAGTTTTTTATGTTGAACAGAACAGGCCTTCACCCATGGAACCTCTAAAAGTAAGGGCCACGAATACTGATGTTATTCGTGATTTTTTGACACAATATTAAATGTAATTTAAAATTTCAAAGACAAAGCAGTAAATATCTGTATTGGGTTTGACAATTCTTAATTTTTTAAGACATTGCTTTTAAAACAATTTATTGATGCCAGAATTTCATCTGGATGATTTTGTGAAAATCTGTGAATGCATTAAGTCATTGTGATATCATTGTATTTCAGGCCTGGAGAGGCTACAACGGCAATGTCTACTTTGAACCAATTGGAATCAGTGCCACCAAACCTGTGCCAAAGTCCAGGAAAACACCATCTTTGGACAATTGCAGTGATATACTGCGGAAAGCAATGCAATCTCGCGCATCAAGTCGATTAAGTCAGGGACAGAGAGACAGCGAATCAGATGAGGGGAAAACGAATCCTATGACACCTAGCCAAAAATCCAAAGGTTCTAAATATGGGCACCTATACGTGGGCCCTACATGTGCTGTATTAGACAAGAATTCAGTGTTGAATAGGTACAATGCTACCTTACCAGAAGAAGTGGCTTTATTGGCCAGTATGGAATCTACAGGGAGTCTAAAAGTTGACGAACCTGGGATTCTGGAACAGCACAAAGATCATATATTAAAGAAAAAGTACGTACAAAAAAGAGACAAAATTTGCAAGGGATCTGTTGCACACAGGATATACTTAGAGAAGAGGAACCTTCCAGATGTGGAGTATAGTGGGTATCATTCAAATGCACACACACATCCATCGCAAAATCTACGTGCGCAAACAGCACACTCTGGAAGCAGTCTGCGATTGCCAAGTCGTAACAGTCCAGAGGGGTACCATGCATTTATACCCTCACAGGAACTTCAGTTGCCGCCATTAGATCACTTACAAGCAACCTTACGCCATTATGACGGTGCTCCCAATAATTTAGTGCATGTGCGCGTACCCGCATTTGATAGACCAAATATGAGGAATAGTTCAGTAAAATCTGCCTATAAAGGTTATGTTAAGTTTGCATAAGTATTCATAGGCACAACAGCTAAGGACTAGTACATTTTTATATTGTACGATTTTCTCCAGGAAAGTCTCTTGAAGTATTTCAAAATGCCTCTTTATTCCAAATTTGTTTATGATTTAAAAGTTTTATATTATGCAGTTACTTTTCATGGAAAGGATTCAGTTCAATACAAAATTAAGTCACTTGTCCCAATTTATGGTAGGGTTTTTTAGGAGTTATAAGCAAAACATTATTTTGGGAGAAATTACTATTTCATTTTGTTCAGATCAAGTGAGAAATTACCAGTATTCATCTTCATGAATGTATGCATACATTATTCTTCACACTTCATACTTCATAATTAGTCTAGGTTGTCTCTGTTATGTATACTTCTTTCATCAAATCACCAAGAGGACCTAAAGGCTAGTTTTGCACAAAGTATCAAATACCAATTTTTGGCTCAAAAAATTTGTAAAAAGTAATGCTAGCTGGACTCAAACTAGTTGATACATTAGTTGTCAGCTATTTGATCATACTTTTTGGGTTGGAGTAGAAATTGTAAAATGTTTAAGATGTACTCTTCTTTTGCTTCCCAAATTAGACAGATTGATTATACTATTTAGTTCTTATAAATTATGCCAGACATACGCTCAGAGTTAGCCATTATTAGAATGTAACTTTCTAGAATGTTAATTGTGTTTCCTCTTTAAAAGAGATCAGCTGGAATTTGCATTTCAATCTTAAATTCAGACACATACAATACTGGGAAGTTTCTGCTGATTGTTGTGTAAATATTGAACACAAGTATAAACAAGCAGGGTGTTACTGGAGGCCTGTGTCTAGGGGAGTGTACTCTGGGTCCAAAATCCAAATTTAAGTTTATATCCAGTGTTTGCCTCTTAGGAAAATTAGTTGCTGGACCGAAAATTCAGCCATCTTGAAAAGTATCTGGCTCGAATGTCTGCTGGGTGTGAAATCTTCTCAGCCCTTTCGAAAGTTGTCGTCCCTCCTAACACTGTTTATATCAGCTTGAAATAAGAATGTGATTTTACAATTTACTCACAATGAATCTTTACACATAATTTTTACTTTTTTTACAATTAAAGCAACAAGAAAAAAAAAGAGAAGGGTTACTTATTTTATTGAAAATGTCTTGTTTTATTCATAGCCCTGACTCTCACTCGATCAAATTTATATCTATATGTGCATTTGTTTAGAACTGAAGTATTGGCTGCACATTTAGTTGTTTTTGAAATTAAAAAAAAAATGTATATTAAATGTTATCATCAAATTATCATCTCCATATAAAATCACTGGTGCTTCAGTGTTGGTAGTGTATTGTTCTTGTAAACCTTTCTCATGACATCATTATAATTTATATTTACTATCATATTCATTTCACAGAGTTTTATAGTCATAATACCAAAGTATATACATAAACATGTATTATACACTAAATGCCTGTAGTTTAATGTATTAAAATGTGAATGCATGCATGCATCTGATGATATGAATAAAATTATCTAAAATTAATTCCATCACCTAATTGTTGTTAAAGCTGAAAATGATAATCGAGTCCACTATGAAAGTGACTATGACTTTGTATTCACTGTTAACACATTATAACCATGTTAATTGATGAGAAGCCCATAGATATTGTTGACTCAGGAGACTCATGCAATATCGTAAGCACAAAGGGGCTAAGAATGTTGGTGAGGACATGATTGTTATACGGAAAAACGCAAGAAGAGACGAAGCGCTAAATGCTACGACTGGGATTCAATATGCAAATACAGTTGGCTCACTTGTGTATTGTCATGTTGATGCAAAGGTTTGGCTTGTTCTGAGCAAGAAGATGTACAGTAGCTCACCACTACCATTCATGCATAGACTTTATGGGCAATCACTGTGAAATTCCTACTGAAGAAATCAGTCAAAAATTTGAAGTTAAACAAAAATATGGTTTGCCACTATGGAAGGAATCAGTAGTTACTGTAAAATCAATCTGCCACTCATTAAAAGTAACAAAAATATAGTTTGGCAATTATAGTTACTGATGTCTCAGACAGTGACAGCGCCATCACATAATGATCAAAATACTTAGTGTTTTTACATAACAATATATATGTGCACTTGTAAGAAAACATTTGGAGAAAACTATACAAAAACAACCATTTAGAAAAAATGTCTTTATTCTTTCTTAATTCCCAAATTCAAAGCATTTAAATTTTGGTACTAAAATTCAAATCAAATGATTCTTAAAACATATTTTTATAATTTTCAAACAACATGGACGGACTGATGAAAACAAAATACCATATTTAAAGCAAAGATAAATATTAAATATCATAAACAAATAATTGTTAAATTGACATAACTACTATGATGATCATATGGTATACTAAAAAAAAAGAGCAAGTACAGAAATCGGTTAAATTCAAAAATAAATCAAAAAGGAAAAAAATATGAAAAATTCAGATATTGAAACTAATATCACAGCAAAATAATAATGTTGTCACATTTCCGATTATACGAGTCATAATCTTGAAAAATGTCCTTAAACTGTATTATATATGATTTAAAGGAAAGCACATACTTAGAGAAAATTAAAATGGTCACAGGCTTTTTCTTTATACATTTAATCTGCTTCAGAAAATCAATGTCTCTTTTGAGATATATTGCCTAACCACTGTCTTAACTATAACTTTGATATATCATACACATAAACTTTATTCACACTATCAAAGAAACAAGTCTTTACTTATGATTTGAACTATCTCACTTTCCTTTTCTGTTGATAGGCCTTAGGAAAAAGTCAATTCAGTTTTTAACAATGTCACAAAAAATCAACAATGATATTTGTGTCATCTTTGGGGAGTAACACTTCCAGATTTCTTGTCAAATAGCCATCAATATCCTCCCACATGTCAGATATATTTATAAAGTCCTGTGATAACTTGAGATCTCAAGCTGGCCTTCTTCACTAGATGGCACTACTGTGCCTTCAGGAAGAGAGCAGCCCCAGACAGCAGCCACTGACTCTGATTACCACCACACGGGATGTTCATGTTGATGACTATCTTCTCGCGGTCACTGCTGAAGTAGATGGGCAGTGGTATGACCTCGTTTGGTGGGTAGGGGTCAGGGGAATCCTGAAATATGGACATTAATGTTTTTATGTTGATCCCATATTGAACAGGAACTGAAATATTTTTATAATTATTAATATTGATCTCACACTGAACAGTAATTGTGCTCCTCTGTCACTCATCATAGGTACAATTTGTGTTGAGGATAAAACATTAGCTTGTCAAGCAATAGTTCCAATAGTTAACTTGGAATTACATAATTATAACACACCCTATTATAATATCTCAAACATCACATAGTCTCTCTCTCCTCTTAGAGCACTACAGATGTTGAAAACTTGTACTTTTCAGTACAAATCAATCAGTCAATCTCAGTGTACCTTGGGTATCCAGGCCACCACACAAGGGGGTACCGAGGAGACGCTGGGGGAGTCCCGCTGGTTCTCTGACAGTCTCTGGCCGTCAAATGTGCACCCCTCCAGCAGCAGTCCTCCCAGTTTAGCAGACAACCTAGCCCCCTGGACACTGCCCTTCCATGATGCCGCAAACTTCAGGCTGTCCATGGAACACTTGATCTCTCTGGAAACATTTAATGCAAATGTGAATGAATTCTCTGTCACAGCTATTTTAATTGTATCTATTTTATTTAACCAAACATTTGCCATGAATACATGTGGCTGTTTTATGACAAATTGGGATTTGAAGACATTGTTTTCTTTTAATATCAAAGAGAATAAAACAAATGGCAATAATGCATAATTGGAGAATGTTGGAAGAATTTCTTTCAAAAAGTTTTAAACCTAATTGCTAAGTGTCTAATGCAGCTTTTACTCTTGTACTAATCTTTCTTGAAATGACGTTTTAATCATCTCTAGTAATACCTTCCACATTTTCCTTAGTATTTAATGAAAGTGTCCAGAAATTTTATGAACTCTCTTTACATTTAAAAATAAATATATGATAAATGCTTTCTGAGAGGAAACAAACAAATAAATAAATAAATAAATAAATAAATAAAGGACTTTTTCCTTTACAAGACTTTTTACCTTGCCGTCTGCTGTCTGAGAGCATTCAGGAAGGTATCTGGATGGAATAATTCTGACAAGTCCAGGGTCTCGTTCAGTAACATCTTGGTCTCTACCTTCTGGACCCACTCCTGTATTGCCATGGCGCGGGCCACCAGGGAGTGAAGGTACTGGATGGGGTCTTCTGGACCCTCCCATTTCTTCTGCCACTCCATTGGGGTCTACAGAATATCACAATTCATAAACTATGAATGGAATTGATAAGATTTATTAGAATAAGCTTTATGTGTAAATGCTTTAAAAATGACGTGTGAAACAGCAACATTCTCAAATTGTGTTACATTAGAAATTGTAGTATCTTATAACTATTTTCACTTTTATACACTCCATTTTCACTCTTTTTTTGGAAAATTAAAATAAACAAATCAATAAATAAATTAATTAAAATAAATTGAAATAAATAGAAAATAGTAAAATAATCAATATGCTTTATACATCTCACAAGATTCCTCATGGTTTAAAAATCAATAATTTGTTTTCATTTTTTGAAAACTCATTTATTCATTTTCCAAGTATTTTGAGGCACAGGCTCAAAACATGCCTCAATACCGAAATCTCAGAACTGACCTCTTGGTTCAACAAAGCCTCGGCCAGTTTCTGGACATCAGTGGTCAGTAGCTGCGTCCCCCTGATGACCTTGCTGAGGGCGGCCAGTGACTGGTGGATACTCTGGACCAGCTTAATGGCGTTATAGCGCTCCAGCAGAATGAAGGAACTGATGGGCATGGCATGGTCCGACTTCTCACTTGGCGCTGTTATTTTCATCTGGATAAGCTGAGAGCCCTGTAAGGAAAATGAAATGTTGGTAATACATGCAAATGTCTATGTAAATGTGTCTTAAATTTTAAATAGGGCCAGTGCCATCATTTCACTCAGCTTGAATCCTGGACCAGCCCTTTAAGGAAATCACATGCACGTTAATGGTACTTACTCTCAAAATTCAAATTAGAAAACAATTTTTTATTTTCCAATAATGTTTTGGCAGTGACACATGAAAACAAAGGTTCTGAAACTGTGAATCAGTAAATGTTTTGGCAAAAAACTAAAAAACGACTGAACTAGAAACCAAACAATACTGAAGTAAATAAAGAGCTTGAAATTCCGTGTCATTAATGCCATACCTGGTTCAGCTTCCTCCACAGATTCAGCACAGGACTGAGCTCGTGTGCCCACACTTCTTTGTCAAACTTGTTCCCCTTCACTGTGGCTCTCTTGACCACCTTCAGCTGGGAGATGACCAGAGAGCTGACCTGCTTCTGGGCCGACCTCTCAATGTTCTCAGGCAGGCCAAAGTATGACGGTTTATCATACTCTGGGAGGCCTTCTATTGCATCAAGGTAGTCCTGGAACACATGGATATCAAATAACTCTGATAAAGATAATAATTCCCCATATGGATAATATTATGCAATATGAATTAAATACTGAATATACTTTTGAAATAAAAATCTCCTTGGACAAAATGGATATGTCAGGCCATCAATATAGCCATTGCTGCAGACATAAATTTGTACTTCTCAATTCCATCATATCCCAGTGTGTAGTACCACATTATCTCAATCAATAAAAGCACTAATTTTTAATATAAAGTACCTCAGTGTATCAAATTATCTCAATAACACTGAGCTTTACCCTGTAGTGAGTGGTACTGGGCAGTTTAATTGGTCCTAATTTCTTCCCCTTGGAGGAGGACCCGCTGAGAACACCGCCCTCAAAGAACTGCTTCAGGTAGGAGACCATCACACGGTTGTCAAACTGGTTATCAACGCGGCCGCCATAGATGGCAAACTCAAACAGACCATGGACAAAGTTCCAGGCCACTTCACCTTTACCTGGAGTGATATCATGACAAGTCAGGGCACAGTTGAGTATCAGGATTAGTAAGTTGTTTATGAGAGTAAAGGCATGGACCAATATTATCACCACCACACACATACACCCAGAAGTAGTAAGCTATTGATGAAAGTATTGGCATGCATTAATACCATCATCACCACATGTACCTCATATGCTGACTAAAAGCAATATAATATCATAATATTCAATTCAACAATAATGACTGATAATAAATATATTAATTATTTAATAGAACATGTTCATCCAACTGCCAGCAAAATGCCATCAATTTATAGCCATATATCTTAATACAGCTTCTACCACCTACCTTTATTACACAGTCTGTCAATGATGTCACTTCCTGCGCGGAGATCAGATGATGAGAACTCGTAAAATTTGGTCCATCCTTGTGGAATGTAGTTTCTTCTCTCCTGACACACAGCATGGAACCAGGCCAGTGCAAACAGGGCTTGTGCACGAACCGTGTTGTTACCACGGGTGATGAATTCTGGGCTCCAGTTCTCATAAGTACGAAGGAGGTTTTTCTTGACACCAGGTGGAGCCTGTAACAATTACAAGAATACCCCATATTATAGTCATTGGGGCTTCTTACACAACTATCTCATACATGCAATAGAGTATGGATTTTCAAGACTTATGTATTAATGACTATACTTAAGCCTGCTATCTCACCGGCAATTCATCCAGGTAATCAAATTACTGAAAAAGAGTTTAAGTGATAAATTGAAGAAAATAACCTGTTCTATCACATTATATCAATTTGACTAAATTCACATTAAAATTCTTTGAAAACTTTCATTTCAAATCTATGTAAAATAAATCATATATTTTACAAAACATGGTCCATTAACTTCATTCTGACCTCATATGTGATCTTGAGACTTGACTGCAGGAGAATTGTGGGAAACTTAGGGTGAACTTCTGCTGTCATCCACAGACGGAAATCTTGGTGGGGGGTCATGGTGTTGATTTCCTAAAACACAACCACACTAGCATTCAGACATTTGGAATTCAATAAAACACAACGATACTAGCATTCAGGCATTTGACATTATACAATGTGACATAACTTACTAATATTTTCTGAACAGTATGATAATAATATTTTTTATACATAATATTCTGTTACTGGTATGTTACAGTAGCCAGTTACCAGTTTTTCCTTAATTTCCAAAACTTTCATTGATTTTTTTCAATTGCAACCTTGGTTGGTTTGAGTGCAATTTTTTATCAAGAAAACTGGTTATGACATTCAAAATATTTTATCTCATATCTGCTTATTTCATATAAATATCACAATTAATTAATTAATAAACATGGACATCATGAGAGGTTCTTTGCCTCACCTTTTCCAGTACAGGTAACCATGAAGTGACCAAGTGTAGGTTCTTCAGACACAGCCACTCTCCATTCCTGGCACAGTCATGAAGTAACTGTAGGGCAATGTCTGCCTGACCCTGACCCATGGCAACCTAGGGAAAATAAACACAATCATTAACCAGATATCCTCTTCCTTTGTCTATAACTACAACATATAAATCTAGTTCCCATCATAAAATTGTGACATTAGCATCATAGGTGAGAGTGATCAAGGCCAAAAAACTCTCAGCTGAGAAAGGTTAAAAAAGGCAACTTTCAATCTTTTTGTACCAGTTTTTTTTTAATAGTGCGACTTTTAAACAGTGATTAAAGATATGAATTTTCCAACAGATTATACTGTTGTCCCTTTAGTCTGTGATGTCACCTTAGCAAGTGTGACAAAAGCATTTTGTTTTTTTTTTTTTTAAATTAAATATTCAAATCAATTAGCAAAAATCTGGCATCTATCAGAAATCTGCCACTTCCCTGCAGAGCTAAAAAATTTACCTGGTGATATTTGTCCTTCCCAATGACTTCTGAGGCCATTTCTTCCAACTCCTGAGAGGGGTCAGCACCGGGCGAGATGACAATCAAGATAGGCTCAGCTGGTAAGGTCTCATTCTGATACAGCCGTTTCAAGTTCACGGATGGTGGGGACAGTTCTGTTCTCGCTGTGGGAAGACAAAATGAAAACCTGGTCATATAACTTTATAAATCATGCATAAACCTTTACAAGAGTTCATGAAATTTTCTTTCAAAACTGTGTAAGGCAAAACGTTTGATTTCATGGAAATGACTATAAAACACAATTCCGGTAAAATTATCTCACCACTGTCTAAATTGCTATCAGGAGAATAAAAATGTCTAAATTCCTCTATTAGTACAAAAATTAATAAAAAAAAAACGTATGCCAGAGAACAGTGATACACATGCACAGAGGTTTTTAGACAATTTGTCAAAAAAGAGCAAGAGTACTTTAAATAATCAGAATAGGCCAATTTAATGAAATAGTAAAACAAATGGAGGCAGTCTAATCAATAAAACTTGTCTTATAAAGGTTTTGCACAAACCAGACTCATAACTTAAAAATGTCAACATGTTCACAACATGCCACTTTCAAAATACAAGTAACAACTGTGACCAACAGCACTTACATAAAGCTTTAACAGCAAACAGACTCATAGCACTCTGCAGCCTGTCTGGCCTGGTGGCCTGAACTGCCAGAACCTGCTGGAACAGGGAGATCTTCTTGGCAATGGCTGAGGGGAATTCCTTCTCACACTCACTGCTCCTGGCAAAATTGGACCAGAGATCTGTGTCTTGGAAATTCAACTGCTGGTACAAATCTGGGAATGTGGACTGAAATATTCAAAGGACAAATGGCTTCAGTGTCAGATATGTGTTTAAAATTATTCCTAGGAACTGTGGAACATATTCTTAACTTATTCACATCATCTCTTTAAATAACTCATCTTGAACCATAATTACATAACTATAAAGGAGCTAATCTGTTACAGGAAAATAGTCAGCTGGAACCTTTAAAGCTTCAAATCTTACCTTCAGGAGCAGAAGAGCTTGTGGTCTCTCCTGGTCCACCCATGCTGGGATATCTCTGGACTGTTTACTGTGGTCTGCCTTCACATCAGCCACCAACAGGCCAGTGAACAGCTCCCACTCCTACACAACAACATGGCAGAAAATTATATAAATTGTGTTGTCCAAAGGTATTTTTATCTTAAAAAGATTAAACTTTACATGTCAACAAGGCATAATATTGGCAATATTTTTCCAGCATCAGAATGAGTCAAAATATTTGCAGCAGACCATTTTTTTTTCTTTTATGATAATGCTTAGAATTTCTTGCTGAATATGCTTATAAAGTCAAAGAAAGCCATTCACACTGAATTCAATTCATTTTGAAAATTAAGTGCTGAAAACATTCAGTATACAATCCACTCACATTCTCTTTGAACTCCTGTGGTTTCATTCCATGGACCATGTGAAGGGCAAACATAAGGCGGTCAGCCTTGAACAGTGACCGACAGACGTACTCATAGACGAGTGTCTGAAGGGAGTCGTTCAGTGTCTTCACCTTCATCTCTGGACTGGCTCCAGGCTGGTGATGGGGAGAAAAGAAAACAGTTATTTTATCATATTAAAATATACATTGTTTCTAAAGAGACTGAACATGTTTTCTGTCTATAAGGATGGATGATTGGTCAAAACATCAAGCCTCATAGGTATAAATACATGTTTAGTCTTTTTAGAAATGAATTATTTATAGCTATTTTATCTTTTTTGTTTAATTTTCTTTTTTTCTTCTTTTTTTGTCTAACTTTTATCTTTATCTCCATCTTCTTCCTCCTCTTTACGACTACCTTTATACTGTAGCCTGCCATCTTCTCACCATTCATCCCCTTCTCTCTCCATCCATCCAACAAGTCTCTTACTCTAGACTATATGTTTGCTAAACTTTTACAGGATAGCTTGATAAAACAAGGAATCAGCAAACTGTATATAAAGAGAAATAACAACAATATACATGTATTACCTGTCCAGTCTTCAAAGCTCTTTGGAACAGCCTGAAGAAGGCAGCTAAACTGAAGCGGTACATGTTATTGATCTTGGCCAGGTCACTGATCACAAAGTACAGACGGCTCCCATTCTCAGCCAAGGGCAGGTACGCCCCCCTCTCCTGGTCCAGAGAGGCCTGCAGCCTGACAGACTCCGAGAGGGACTCCACGATAGTCATGCTGCTCTGCTTCGTCTTGTTTAAACTGTCCAGCAGTTCTTTGTCCTCCAGGATGTTGCCTTTGGAGTTGGCCAGGTTCTGGAGAGAGATTATGTCAGCTGTGAATTTTATCATAAAAGGTGTGTGTTGCTGGAAAACTGCTGTCTTCATATTTTGGCAGATTTGTCATTTCTGTAGATACTGTGTATTTGATTAAAAATTTAGACAAATTAAATTATTCAAATGAAAAAATAGAAAAAATACAACTAAAAGTGGTACTTAAATCTCTTAGATTAGTCTGTGTGTATTTTGGATATCTGCAAATAGTTTCAAGAAAAGTTTATTTCAGACACATCACTGTCTTTTTAAAATATTTGCATCTATTGAAACTGCCACTAACCTCTAGCAGTGATTCTTCCAATTTTGCCAGCTCAATCTTGAAATCTTCTTCTTGCTTCAGCAGCTCTGTCTTCCTCACCTCCAGCTCTGGTTTCTCATGTTGTATGGTCTGTGCTAACAGCTGATGTAAGAGAAAAAATTACGTAAGTCATGTTCCCTTTGCTTCTGAAATCTGGATCTAATTTTGACATTATCACATAAATAAGTAATAAGTATTTCAAATAAGTAAAACTTTATATTGCTCATGACTTAAAATTGTGAAAGCTTTCCCAAAAGAGGGCTATTAGTAAGCCCTAAAGGTGAAACAATTACCAATATTAAAATCATGGCTATATACTGGTAGTATGTATGTCAATAATACTCACTCAGAGCAATTAACTCATTTAAAATGATTTAAAATGGATACTCTATATAATATTTTCCTCACAAAGACACAAAATTTGAAGTTTTTTAATCTAATATAAGTCATATCTACCTGTCCCGTGAGGCCTGCCCTGGTGGTGGTGAAATTCACCTCCGAGATAATCGAGGCTGCATCTGGGGGGATCTCTGGGGCAGGGTTACGGGTGGTCATGAACAGGCGGAAATCCTCGTTATAGTCAATGGTCTTCTCACCAAGTTGTACCACAAATCTTGGACCTTGGGGCAAGAAATTGGAATTAAGTGCTTGATAATAAATGCACTGTCTTCAAAATGATATCACCAAATTACGTTTAATGATAAGTTACTAGTCTATAATAAGACTGCCTGAAACAAAACGGTTCGTATTATTTAGGTAAGCAAAGTTCAGATTAACTTTAAAACATGTGAAATACTTTTTTGATTAAACTAGAACTTCTGTATGATGACAAGTAAATTGTGTATGAATCCCATCACTGGCATAAAACCCACCTTGAGACAGCAGATCTCCTCTAAGAAGAGGATACAATATGGGCTCTATTATAACTGGTAGAACACTCACCTTGAGACAGCAGATCTCCTCTAAGAAGAGGATACAATATGGGCTCTATTCCATCCATCTCTTGGATAAGTAGTGTCTTCCCAAACCTGACAGCCAGCTCTAGAGCAGTGATGAAGTTACCATCCTGAATAATCAACAACATGGATTATTGGAACTACCAACCAGAATGACTACATAATGATAACTTAAGCTATATCTTATGATATATTTTATGTTCAATTTATTTCAGATTTATGAAAAAAATCAAAATTATCTATGATAAAAACATGACATATTGAATTATTAGATTTCACAAATGATTAGATTTGTGAGAAAAATTGAAAGATTATCAACATATTTACTGTAGACTTCTTTTTTTATGCTTAATTGATAAATTCATAAGACTTTCATTTATTCTTCTATCTATTCATATTTTTTTTTTATTAATTTACTTATAATTTTATTCAATTATTTTTCTCTGCTTTTAATTGCCTGCACAATGTCTGGTTTTAATCCACTGATAGCCTGTATGTCATGGTCAGTAAGTTCTCACACACCTGTTGGTTGACAACTTCCAGCTTATGTTCCTTCAGGTGAACCTTGAGCCACTCTGTAGCACGCGACGACGGGTCCACCAGGAACGGACGTAAGGAACTCTGAAAGTGGGCCAAACAAAGAAGTCATTTCTGTTCACTTACAGTGCATCCCAAGTCTTTAACATAATCCTACAAAATCAGAGCAACATAGTTTTTTGTAAAATCTCCTTTATTACTGAGCTGTAGTGATTAACATAAATGCAGTTGTGAGAGTTGTGAGATTAGTCACCTTCCCTGATCTGTATTCCACAATAAAGTGTTTGCTTTACTCATAATTTCATAAGAGTTAATCTGTGTGTCACTGACTAGAAGATGCTGCATAAACATCATACAAAAACTGCCCTTTATGAGTGTGATTAAATTTTGTGATGAATCATTTTTAAAAAACCTTCTAGTGTAAAAATGCTCATGAAAAAACTTTATCATCTTTTCATAGTAGAATATAAGTGGTGGGTGAAACTGTGAAAAGAGAAATTGCAATGTGTACAAACTTAAGTTGAAAAAAAGCTTTCAGAAATTCATAGAAAAATTTGTGTTCTAGATAGTACCGAATGGCTATAAAATTATACCTTTAAAATTATACAGTGTGTGTTTTCCAACAAAGCCCCATTAATTGTTGCAGACCACAGCTATACTGAAAATGTGCTTTCTAGGTACCCTTAAGTGCTGTATTATTATGACAAGGTGGTGTGAGTGTGACTAAGCAGGATACAGGATGAGTTTTTGTCTTTCTTTTCTTTCCTTTTTCTGCCACTAACTCAGTTAGCAAAGAGAGAAAGGCCTAAAGGCCTAAAAATATTGGCCAAAGTTAGTGAAAGCCTTTTTAAGCAGCTACCATACATGCAGAAGGCAATATACTGGCAATGGTTAGTTGGTGATAGGGGGTGTAATGTTCAATATGCAACCTGCCATGTGCCTGTTGTTCTCAAGTACAGTTTTACAGAATTGTGATTCTCAGTGCTCATGTAATACAAGTTCATTTTCATCAGACCAAACATTTGCAACCTTCCCACACAATACATACAGCCAGAGGATGAGAAGACTTGGGGATAAAACCATCACTACAGGGGACATTTGATTAATTTGGAAATTGAACTGGTTATCATTTAGACAGTTACATTAAATTGATATCTTTTAAGTGATAAAGGAACACACTTGTACACAAATCCTTATTTTATGAATTTTCAAACATCTTCACATTTATCTGGTATGTGATACTGTGTTGATACAGGAACATAAATACAGCAGACTTGACGCTAAAAAAACACCACAAAACTCAATCCACAAATCACCAATACAATATACAAGGAGTGCAAAGAAATCACATATACTGTATCACTGAAAAAAAGAACAGAATAGGAACTGATATATACCAGTATCTTCAACCAAACCACATCATAAAAATAAGAATTACAAAAGAAACAGATTCACACACTCAGACTGCACTAGACCTCTTCCACCAAAAAAAAATTCCTTCAAGTCTTACCCCTGCTGCTATGTTATTAATCTAAAGTCCAAAAAATGAGGCAAAGAAAAACAGAACTACATCAGCTATAAGTCTTTAAAAATTCAGCAGCTAAGAATCTACACTTCTCTTGGCTACTAAGAACAAGGTTGAAAACATATATATAATGTCATTTTGAATTTATACAGAATATAAACAGAATACTAAATAATAAATAAGAGCAGCCTAGTTATCTTATACTAGCATTAAAACAATCATTTACTTTTCTACATGAACCCTGCACATGTGACTGTAGTATTTAAAAGGAGCAACTTTCACTTTCGTGTAGATGATTTAATTGTACGAACTCAACTCTTCTCTTCGTGAATGCTGTACAACCTGTCAACAGAAAGATAGGTAAGAAATATGTCCTACTAATTTAAGTTATATACAGTACTACACAATGTATATGATCAGTGAGGGACAGTTTCTCACCTGAAGAATGACCAGAGCGTTTTCCATGGACAGGTCATCTGATGGGAGTCCCTCACCCTTCCAGATCAGCTGCTCGCTCTCTGTGCTTAAGAAGCGACGCATGTCAAAACCTTTTACTCCTGTAAATAGACAAATACAACTGCTGATAAATCATTTTACAGTTTAATTAAATGCATGCCCAACATTATTATTTACAAGTGCAGTGTGTTTTTCATTTCTTTATGAATAGACTCATTTAACATAAACAAATCAACATTTATTTCTCAGCCATGTCCAGTTTATTTTGTACCATTTTCCAGACATCATTTCCAGTCATCTATTCTGTTGTGTTATTTTTTCAAAAATTTTCCCACAAAAGGAGCCACTTTATATTCATTTCATTGCAGTTCCATGCAGACACAGGCTGGCGAAACTCAAAAATTAATCATACATTACACCAGTGTTTGAGTACAACTTTGATGCAGCATACAGGATTGTCCAATTGTGCTGGGGTAAGGTACTATCTCAGAAAGCTCCATTATAAAGAAAAAAAAATCACCCCCCTACCTGCCATGTCCATCCACTGTTGAAGCATATTCCTGCGTACATCCTCTGGCTCTGCAGACAGGTAACTGATGAAGGCAGATGCCAGTAGGGCACGCATTGGCAGTTCACCCAATTCTGCTGTCAACTCACCAACCTAACAGAAACAAATTTGAAATGATTTAAGTATGAGTATTCATAATTTTCATCAGATATGATACATTGTCTCTTCTGCTGTTATAATATAATATAATATATAATATAATATAAAATTTTATATAATATAAAATTGCAATTGCTCCGTTACAATTTAGGTGAATAAGACTGAAAGTTGATTTTATAATTTTGGCTTTAAATAAATTTAAATTTAAATCAATTTGCCCATGCCACAAATGCATTTCAGTATTTGAAACATCTCACTGGTTTCAGATACTTTGCTAACCCGAATTATCATAAATTTTTATGTGAATCATTGACATATTTCTAAAATGTGTTCCAGCAAATCTGCACTATTATAATATCACAAAACTATTCTTTTCAGCCACCACTTACACTTTATTTCAGTTTTTTCAAACCTTTGTAATAATACGACTAAGCATTTAAGCTCATACAAACCTGATCATTCCACCTCCTATACTCTCCATCTAGTTTTCCCACCAAGTTTTCAGCATCCTCAATCGTTTTCTCTTCTTTCTCCAGCTCTATCTTGAGGTGTTCTGCCTCTCGGGTGAACTTCTCAAACCTGTTTCGCAACCGTTCTACCTCTTGGTCCACTTCACTCAGTGCCTTCTGCAGCTTGGCCAGCTTGGCTTCGGCTTTCTCAAGGTTCCTAAAATACCACGGTTTATTGAGTACATATTCATTAAATACATGAAGCTTTAGTTTGTTCTTCAAAGTGGATAAATTAAGAAGTATTCAGAAGGGTCTTTTCCTTGTAACATCTTTCGACCCATCTGTTATAATCTTAACTACTTCTATGATTGTGTGATGAAGAATCAAGAAGAGATATAAATGTTTTAATTTGTATTTTCTTTCTTGGCATTTGAGATGATAAAAATTACAATAGTAAAAAAGTTCATAGTGATTAACCAAGATCACGTCATTTCAATACAGCTGTCATTTTAAACAATTAGCTCAAAAAATTCAATGCCATCTTATTCACATATCTACTTGAAACAAAACTTCTTTTTTTACTTCTGAAGGTGTCTTTGTTCTGTTTCCAAAGGCTCAATTTTCTCCAGGACATAAGAAAACTTAACATTGGCTCGGACCCAGCTGGCCAGTGGAGCTGCAGCAGCAGACGCTCTCTTGGCATTCTAGAAAACAAAGATTGGCAAAATGTGAAAATGAGCTGATAAATAGCATCAAACCTTTCTCAATATCTTATCATCCTTTACCCTGTCAGAGACACAACAATCTACACGAAAGGTTAAGCCATAAACTTTGGGAACATTCAAATAGAGTAAAACTAAACAAAGGTTCACCTTTGGGTCAAAAGATTCTTTCCTCTTATCCAGTAATTCCTCCACCAGTTTCCTGTAATCTGGTGTGATCTTCCTAGCATCAAACTGCTGTATTTCTTCCTTGACACCTCTCTTGGCAAGGAAACTAAAAATGAAAGTCAGTGCCTATTCATTCCTATATCTGGTATAATAATGACATCAAATATGCGCAACAAGTGTAAATGTTGACAAAAATTATTGCATATTTCCTACAAAAAGAGAGAGAGAGAGAGAGAGAGAGAGAGAGAGAGAGAGAGAGAGAGAGAGAGAGAGAGAATAATTTCAACATGTGCAAGTACCCACCTCTTCATACTATTCCAAGACATATCGTTAATCCCCATCAACTTGAGAACTCCCTCCAAGATATCCCTAATCACATCAGGGGGAGCTCTCAGAGCCCTTATCTCAGACAGCTGCTCTGTCTTGATGCTCCCCACTGCGGCCTTGGCTTCCCTCACCAGGGGCTCTATCTCGGAGAGTTCTATGTCTATGGCTTTCTTCCTCTGCTCCAGCTTAATGTTCTCCTCTGCCACCTGTGCCTTGATTTGTTCCATCTCGGTTTTCTGTTCACTGGCATTCTAAGGCAAATTGAAGGATAATTAGTATAACTTTCAAATTTTCTTTTGGCATATGGTCATTTTAAACACATAAGTTAACTGTAAAATCTTTATATGTGAACATGGTTGAATTCTTTTATTTAATCATTATTCGATGAAGTTGCAATGTATTTGAAATAGCAAGCCTCGAAGTACATAAAAAATTAATGTAATTATAATTTTAAAAATCTCCAAATTATGTTTAAAAATCTAACTAAATGTGAAAAATCTTCAGCACCATTTTTACATATAAAAAGTGTTCAGTGGAGAGTAATAAACTGTACTCACAGACATTCTCTCTGTTATTTCCTTCAGTGCAGCATCAGCTTCTGTTGTTTTCTCTGCCAACAATTTACTCTGTTCGGCTGCTTTGTGCTTTAAGTCATCTACCATGGATTTTGCCTCATTAAGCTTTGAGACACCAGCCTACAAAAGTTCACACAGCTCAGTATAAAAACTAGAACTACTTTGCTTTTTTTTTCAGTTTTAAATGATAAATGCTGTATGCCAGCTAAGTTGGTTACAATAAAATTGCCCAGTGCAGAATCAAAAACCATTTGAATGGGTTTTGCAGCTTGAGAACAGGTGAAAGCAAGATATATGGAAAAATGCTGTGTCCTTCAAGGTGATTACAACCACAACTGAGTGTCATCCCAGTCAGACTATAATACAAGCCACTTTCAAACTATTCCCCAGTAAGTAAAATATTTACAAAATTCCATTTCAAAATTTTTTATTAATTTTTTTATTAATTTCAACATACCTGAACATGATGTTGCCTCTCCGCGATGACATTTTTCTTGTTGTTGTAGACTTGCATGTAGGTATGCAGGAATGACACATAGCGCCTGGGAGTAGCAGTTCCAAACACTTCACATGACTCGTGGATGTGGAGGAAACTTTTCAGTAACTCATCCCCACCGGACAACTTTCTTTTTCTTTCCTTGGGTTCAGACATGGAAGAGCCCTCCATCTTTGGTCCTTGTGTGAGAAGGAGGTGGGGCAGCTGAAAAGATATCATTGGTCATCAGTTATCCACTCTGCACATATTCGAAGCAAAGTGAACTCAAGGAGGTTTTGCCATTCAGAATGAGTTTGCCATTATCACAATAAAAAATAAGGTGTCTGAACCAAAGCAACCAAAGCATGGTGTGGTCACGTAAAAGCTTAACAGTGGCTGGACTGGAAGCCCATGGATTTTGACCAAAACTCCATTTATTTATTTATTTATATATTCATTTATTTATTTATTTATCTATTTTGTTTATTTACTATCATTTGTTTTTGAAATTTGAAAATCTCCAGATTTCTCTACCTCAGAAAGTCTGTACTAGACATGTATAAAATAAACCATGCATCATATTGCATAACAAGGGTGTAAGGCTCTGTTCTCACAACTTTTAGATCGATCTATCACCGCGGGGAGTCTCACTAGATTACTGTCAGATAATCCCCCTTAAGTGTCCGTCCCCGCCTACTACAAGCTTTAAGGGGTAATTAACTTTCGTGTCCGCCCGGCTGACAGCTATTTAGCGTGAACCCCCAGGGAGTTAGGTCGATCCAATGTAGGTCGATCTAATCTATGAGAATGGGGTGTAATACTCTGACCACTGGGTTGTGTACCTTGACCATGGACTCCCTGCTCCAGCCATCCATCCACTGGACACTGCACTGCTTGTAGAAGGCCGGGTTACTCTGGCAGTTCATGCTGAAGTTAGCATTGGTACAGTCCATGATGAGAACCACATGGAGGTTGGCCTGGATACCTGAATACAATAGACATATCCTGCATGTATTACTATTGATTTTACCACTTACTGGTTTTTTGGGTTACCTAAGAAGTACCCCCTTCACTGGACCTCTAATGTTGTGCCCCTTTCATTAACCTCTAATGTTGTGCCCTTTTCACTGAACCTCTAATGTTGTGCCCCTTTCACTGGACCTCTAATGCTATACATACTTAACTGGGCCTCTAATGCTGTTTCCCTGAGGGGTTCCAGAAGGGGCTCCAACAACTATAAATTCAGGAACATGTTAAAAAAACTATACTTACGTGATGCAAAGTACCCATGCAGTGGCCCCCTGTACCCGGCCTCTGATGCCGTGTCTCTGAGGGGTGCCAGGAGGGGATCCAGCTCCTCAGGGGTGTAGAGGCCAGGTACCTCTCCTGCTGAGAGCAGGCTGTTGATGAGCTCCAGGAAGGCAGGGTGCACCAGCTGATTGTCCTCCAGGAGTAACACCACCTGCTCATCATCTATACCTGTCTTCTGCATCACCTGTACAGTACACATGTGGTTTATTATAGATTTGTTATCATAACAATGTATCATTTAAACAATATATCATCTGTTTTCAGCAGTATTCCACTGACTTACAGAGATAATAATGGTGGTTTACTTTTATAATATTTTATTCTATTCTTTTCTATTTTTTACACTAGATATAATAATAAATAGAATTCTGCATTGATATAAAATATGAAAAACATATTATAACTTTAACTTGAAGATTTACAGCATTGTGAAGGAAATCTAAAATAAGCAAGAGGAAAAAGTAGAGATTGAAGTAAATAAATGGAAAAGTCAGCATAACATACATAGAACAGTTATAACTGAACTACACAAAACTATCTACGCAAAACCTCACCGTTTTCAAATCAGTCTTAAACTGCTTCAGCCCGTATCCTCTGGCCACTTTAGGTGAGAACAGCTCCAGTTGATGCATGAATGAGATCAGAGTGACTGCTGACCGCCTGCCCACACCACTCCGGCCCGCCATCAGCAGTGACCCACCTGGCGTGCTTAAAGCTCTGTCCAGTCTTGCCATGTGGTCAAGGACCTCCTTGAAGATGATCACATTCAAATCTCTGTTCTCTCGAGCTGGAGGAAGAGAATGTACATAGTTATACTGATATTCTGAGATTTTGCTGAGTGTTCCTGCTAATGATTGTATGACATTTTACAAAAGTTTAGCATAGATAAATGCACATGTGGTAAATTAGTAATTTCACCAATAAATTTACCATACTTTTGGGAAAGTTAACTTCCTTTACCCACTGCTTAAACTTGATTAAATCATCTAACATTCTCACAGAACATAACTATGAGACACTATGTAACATTTTTGGTTTTCCAAAAGAAATATCTAACCGATAACAATATTAGACTTCATTCTGAAAGGGTTTCATACTCACAGTATTGCAAAAGTCCTTTCTGTATAACACTCTTGAAGTCGTCCCCGCTCAGTTTCCCCAAGGGTTTCCCCGTGGGTGGCAGGGGAGCCCCAGGGGCCACAGCAGGGGCGGAGGCATCATGGTGACCACCCCAAGTCACATAGTAGTTGCCTAGGTGATCAAATGAGATTAACATATTTAGTTATTAGAAATATTCCAAAATTATTCCTAACATCAGTAAATTTTTTTCATATGTAGAAAGCATAATTCAGTCATAATTTATGTTTATAACATACCCTTAACATCATCATGCTTGTTCTAAGAGCTCATGACAGAAATTAGTTTCTAATGTATATCTAATACATCATTTGAAAAAATATAACTATTATTATCAATGTCAATTCATAAAATGATTTCATATAATTATTTACAAGAGAGAGACATGAAGCCTACCTTCAATCCCCTCCATACCGCTGACGCCCCAATCTCCCTGGACAGCCGACATGAGGATATTATCAAACCTACTCAGTCCATCCACACCCACTATCTTGTCTCTGAACAGCCGCCTGGCCTCATTAACCCACACTTCAAGTACTGGGTTCACACTGGTGTCACTGGCAATCATGTCATAGCGTAGCAGACCCAGAACCCAGCGAGTTAGATCACGCGGCGTGAATAAGTAATGGCTGTAGTCATCCACTGAAAATTTGCCTCGTAACTAAGTGAGTAGTGACAAAAGTAAATTGTTATTTTTAATTCAACCTCTTGAAATAATGCCAGATTAACATTTTCTTCTTTTAGCAAAATATCTAGTGTTTCACTTGATCTTAAATCTTTGGCTTCACAAAAAATATTTAGCTTTTGACTTGACCTTGAATCATATAATTTTATAGGCTTCACAAATTTTAGCTTTTCATTTGATCTTGAATTTTTGGTGTCACAATCACTGCACAATTTAATATCTAATAGGACTAAACCGCCAGCACACCCAATCCTTCCTGTACACAATCACACCCAACACAATGTCACAACTAACACAATGACCTCCTAACTTACCTGTTCATAAACTTGTACCATAGAGCCAGCCAGGGCATGGACCTTAGCTGGATTACCCCATACAGGGTGTCTGGACAGCTGTTTGTGGAGTACAGGCTTCAGGTAAGCACTGTAGATAGCCTGTAACTGCTCTCTCTCGGGGTAACTGGAAGATAAAGAGGAAGTGTGTATTACCATGTGTGTGTTTGAGAACTCCCTGGCAGGTTTTAAGTTATCATTCAAAACCTTAATGTTGGGTGTTTTGCAATTCAAATCCAACAGTTATTATCATTGTTAAATTGATTTTATTTGGTTTTTAATGACCATACATTTTCTTACATACCCAATGGCACATATCCTGACCACAGAGGTAAACCTGGTGGACAGTTGATGACGTCCCAGTGTGCTCCCTCCATTCATGCTGGCTACTATCTGTACTCCCTCCAGACCAACCCACTCCAGGTTGCTGTCATAAAACCCATTGTAGGTCAATACCTGTGTGGAAAAACACAGAACAATACTATTTGTAATTCAGCTCCTATATATCAATATTGCAAATAAAAAGAGAATGTTTTCGTAATTCAATTTCTTTATATCTGCATTTTCCATGTGACCTAAAATCAAGTTAGCAGTCTTATTAAGTTACCTAAAATATGAGCATCTATAAGACATAAAAAATATGTTGAAGATGAAAAAATATAATAAACCTGTCTGTTACGATTAAGGTGACTTTCTCTAACCAATTATCTCAAATTAAAATTTCAAAAAAAAAAAAAAAAATCTGAAAATTTCCCAGAATTTTGCCAACTCTCACCTGCTGCAAAAATGCAATGAGCTGACTAGTTCCCCACTTGTCAGGTTTGGGTAAGTTGAGGTCCTTCAAGAAGAGAACCAATCTCTCGCAGTCCTTGGGCCTGTAGACACGGCCAGTGTTGGTACTTATCACCATACAGGATTGGTTCAGCTTCTGTAGCACATGGGTGGGGTTGGTCTGGGCACTGCAGTGGACGGTGGCTATCTGGGTGGACCGCAGCTGTTCAAAGCAGTACTTCAGCAACATCCTGAAAAAGAACAAAAATCATGTTATTTATCCTGTGATAAGTATAGTTTACTTTCACATAAAAAAAAAATTAATTAAAATTTAGTGCTACTTTCAAACCTCTCCTTGTAAATTTCTGATAGAATCTGTATATTCTTGAATTTCTTACACATCACATTTACAGAGACAACCAATATAATTAAGAAAGGCATACTGGAGCACATTCCTGTACTGTTTACCATTTCCAAATTCACCAAAAATACATAACTATGAAGATATTGTCAGAAATGTTGGCACCCCCCCCCCCCCCCCCAAACAAACAAACAAAAATAAATAAACAGATTAACAAACAAATCACAGCCCAGGCACTCACCCTTTCCCACACCCCTCAGGTCCCACTAATATAAATGGCTGCTTGTTCTCAGCACTGAGCCAAGGAGCGAAGTAGTCCAGTCCTCTCTGGATGTCCCCTGTCTTGATGACAGGTAGGTTGGCGGAACTGGTGAAGTTGTCAGCTGTCAGATCATCTCGTAGCTGACATAGCAGAAATAGAAAGGCGATACTTATATACAGCTAACAAAAACAGAGACGGCTTGCAAGCTAAAGCAGAGTAAATTTTTAAAGTTTAATATGACATGGTATGGAAATGTATTTTGCAAATGATTAGTTAAAGTCTTACAGCAACTACAGTATTATTTTATTCCATCGTGTAACATGAGACTCAAATAAAATCGTTTTCCTTAATGTATTTTCTGCCATGTGGACATCAATGTAGAAATGAATTTAAATAGAGTGAAGGTTTAAGTACAATTAAAGAATACACATTTTCATTTTTCATTGCCTCTGTATACCAAAGTTCCACTTACACTTACAAGTTAGAAAATGCCTAATGACAAATGGACAAGTGAAACTGACATCTCACTGCCTGAAGCCATTTTCAAAACTGCCAGAAATTTATCTACAGGAATATTTGTAAAGGCAAATGCATATGTGTTGCAAAAGGAAGGCATGGTTAGCTTTTAAACACAATGCATGGATGTTGCACTGCAGAGGAAGTAACATATGCATCTACACAGGCAAATGCACATGTAATGCAGGAGGAGGTTGTTGCTAGGTCCTTCTTAATATGTTTGGACATTGCAATCCTAAAAAGAGGCAGAATGTGCACAAAACATACAGCTAAAACACTAGGTGGCGCCAGAACACCATCAAACAGTGCTCATAAAACTGCTGAGTCATGCAGGAAATGGGGTCAACACACAACGCCATCTGATGTCATCATACAGGAAGATTTATGTAACAACCAAAACCAAGCACACCAATAGCAGCATGCAGAAACATTTGCCATTCACAATTTTATACATTATGATTAGTACATGCGCACAAAATATTCTAGGGTGGAAGGTCCAAGCTTGATGGAGAATGTACAGTATATATAAATATGGACATGCTATGAAAAACGGGAGTAAAGCTAGCAATGGGAACTGTTCAGAAGCATGCTCTGTTTTGAGTAAAACCAAAGTCAGAAGAAATATAGTAGATTATTTACCTTTGGCTATAAAAAGTGAAGATAAATTTGGATATTTATTACAATTTCAAAGAAAGGTTAACTACAACAATTGCACCAAATTCAGGCTTATAGACATTTGATAGTTGAGTTATAGCATTTTGCTTTATGTTTCTTAGAAGCCTTTAATACTAGTTGATTAGAGAGTAGACCACTAGCGTTGGGAGCAGTTCAAACTACAGACTCTACCAAGTGATGTACATGTTTTACTACACATACTGTTCTACTGAAGCATTCTTTTACTTCCTCACTTGTCACAACTCTACATGTTAAATCATGCTGTTTCTAGCATGCATCAAATTCATATAAACTACACCTAATTACTGTGATTTATAAAAACCTCTTGCAGAAAGTTTTCCATGATTTCCGATTTCAAATCTTATGAAATAGTGCATGCATGACTTGTCTCTGTTTCTATTCATAACTTTTCTTTCGTGCACTTTTATATCCCCTTCAAATTATCAGAATGACACTAAAATATACAATAAAATATCAAATATGGGTGCAGAACACCAAACAGCAAAGGTGTACACATAATTTATAAATTAGCCAATAGTAAATCAGGAATCCTTCAACTCCTCTCCTTACCTCCACGGAGTATGACATGAGGCGTCCACTGCTGGGGTCATAGTAGGTGTCCAGGGGGCGCCGTGGGTCAGGGGGGGTCTCATGGGTCCAGGCAAATACCTGACCAATGACAATCACATTAAGAATTGATTTACAATACCCAGAACCATAGTGAAATCATCAGTTCCAAACCAATGACTAGTAAAATGTTTTTTTTTATAACTATAGAAAACTATAGTTTTCATTTATTTTTTCTAATCTTAAGACACTGGTGGGAATAAGGTTTTAAAGAAATCTAGCATCAATAAAAAAGTATAATTCTTATATTTATTTATCATTTATTTAGTAATTCTTTTACCTTTTTCTTTATCTATTCACGCATTCATCCATATACTTACACAATCTATAACCAAGAAGTACAACTCAATACAATTACAACTGACAAAAACACAGTACCTCCTTAGCAAAAGCCTCTCTTGTGGCCTCGCTGAGGTTGCCGCCCAGTCCTCTGATGAGAGAGACAGCAAAGTGGGTCTTGTCCTGGACGCCATGGAGATGGGACAGGCCATTCATGACCACACCCACAAGGGTAGTCTCCACCACAAAGTCGCCCTGGTAGAGAAATTATTATTATTACAATTTTGATATTATCTTATAACAGTTTGGTCTTAATATGATTCAGACATCCTTAAAAGGCCTAACATAGATGAAAACTTTTAAGAGAATTCTTCTGAAATACTATCATATATTGTTTTGATTTTGTTTACTGATAGTTTGGTCTTGAAAGGTCTTATTAAGTCTTCTAAAAAACTATTTTTCTTCTATAAGCAAAAAAAAAAAATTGGAACAAAATAATTCTTCAAAGACAAAAATAAAAATAATAATAAGTCAATTAATGGCTTAAGAATTTTGCTATAACATTCACCCCCATAAGGCCACAGCTCTAAAAGAGTTTTCCTAAAAATCATAATTAGTACCTGTTTGAGGACCCAGTCCATTCCCTTATAGAAGTAGTCTTCTATCCACGCAGCCAGTGTCTTCTGCTCAGCCTCTGGCAGTGTGTTCATCCAGGAGGTGATGAAGGCCTTGATGTCTGTATCCTCATCACTGAGAATAGGAGGGAATGTTGGGAGCATATTACAGAAGTACAAATAAGAAATTTACATCAACAATTTTGAAGGAAGCAATACTGTACAGCAGTGAAGACACTGATTATTTATATACAGGACAACAATTAAATTTTATAGTCAGAAATCTTAAAATTCTTTAATTTTTTTTTTTTTTTTTTTTTTTGTAAAATTTGCTCATGATTAAATAAATCTCTGTAAAATGTGGAAATAGGGTTAAATATTATTATTCCTAACCAAGATCTAAAACTTATCTCTGTCTGATAACTTTCTAAAATAGTATTTTCCTCAAATTTTCACTGAAAAATATTTTCAGTGCCATTCTCTACCTCAAAAATATCATTCCCATCCTAGAGATGGTGGCAGGTGATGCACAGCTAAGGTCATGGGTCTCGAACAGGAAGTTCACATTTGGCCCGAACTGGATACGCTCACCAGAGGGCATTGTTAGCAGTCGGTTGTCATCAAGGACGGAATTCAAGGACTCAATCCATTCTGGGTCTATGTCTCCATCACAAATAATCCAGGACTGGATTTCTGTGAATCAAATAATATTTTTAAAATGAATGCAATATTGATCTTGTGATGACTACATTCTTTAAACATTACTGATTCAGAATCTTATTTGTAACCTGTAACTATTAATCAATAAATTGTACTATTATTTTTTTTCAGGTACACTTCACTTTAACATGGTGTTTTATGACTATTAGTGTAGATTTTGTCATTACATAGCATTGAAAGGGGCAGATTGAGGCACTTTTTCTTCTAAATCAGATATATCCATGAATAGGCCTGAAAACAGTGCTGACAATCTGCATCTGATTAAGATTATAAGTTGTATAGTTTTGAGTTACCCTGTGGTTCTCGTACAACTTGACGGGCACTGTATGTTAACACCCCATCTGTCCACTCTCTGGTGTCCATGTCTATATGACCCAGCAACTGGAAGGAAAAATAATGCATTAAAATCATGATAAAAGCACCAAAGTTAGAAAAAAAAGTCAGGCTTTTTTTTTTTCAAACAAAGGGAAGATAAATTTTATATTTCTATGCTTAAGCCCAGAAAAATAGTTTCACTACTGCAACTGCTTCTACTACTACTGCTATATCATCCATCTCTTACACATCTGTTATTAAGACTTCCTTAAACAGCATATCATTTAGCAACTATATGAAACTGTGTAATGTAGCATATGCAAAAAACTTATTTCTTCATGTATTTCCCAGCCTGTTATTTTCCAATCACCTGTGTTCTGGGTATAGCCTTGGGGTTCATAGTGTACTGTTTCACCACTTGACCACACTTCAACATGGCCTCCTTGAGCACTCTCCACAGTGTGGACTTCCCAGACCCACTGGGGCCTACCACCACCACGCCCATCCTCTGACGTAACTGCTCGTATAACTCCAGGGCTTTCTTCACCTGTGTGTAAGGAAAAGACATCATAGGTAAAACATCATGGAGAAAGAGAATTAGTGTTGGCTGCACATTATGTATTAACAATTATATGAAGCTATTGATACAAAAGGGCCTTGTTTTTAATAGTAATACCAAGTACAATAGGGAAAGTGTGTATTCCCAACATCACAATTCATGAAGAACTGTAAAAATTACACCTTATTATAACTCATAAATAAAAAAAAATTGTTGTATGTTCAATAAAGGTTCTAATTCTCATTATGTGACTTTCAAATCTCAACTTACCTGACTCTCGTTAACGACAAGGTTCCTCTCCTTACAGACCTCCCTGATGGCCTGTGCCAAGTTCTCATACTCGATGTCCTTAAACTCTGTGCCTGGGAAAACATCCTTCAGCAAGGAATTAAACCTGATACTGTCAGAGAAGGTCAGCTTGGACAGCGTGTTGATCCTCAGTGCCTGCACTACCAGCTTGGCCTCAATGGCATCTGTGATTTTCTCTGAAAAAAAGGGAAATATGAAAATTAATGAAAATTGTTTGTTCTCTGGACTGTAAGGTCCCATTCAGAATAAGAGACTAACTAGTCCGAGGGTCAAATATGGCGACTCTCTACAAACCTTGCTGTCTAATCCGCTAATAGACAACAGATATCCTGTGGGGGAAGTATTCAAGTGGGTGGGCCATATTTGACCCTGGGACTAGTTATTCCCCTACTCTGAATGGCCCCTAAGATGAGACATTGTTTGTGAGATTCCCGCTTGGAAATATGCCAAGACCAACTATAACCAATCTTTGTATAAAACTATGTAGAACTCACCTCCTTCCTGTAGATTTTTCTTTGCTGTCTGTAACAGGTTGCCGCAGCCTTTGAGAATAGTTTTCAGTGCTCTCAACCCCCAGTCATAGTGCTGCTGGGGCGTCAACAGCTCTCTACAATAAACAGGACAAAATGTCAATGTTTTCAGCTTCATAAAAAGTTCTGAAATCTTTGCATTCAAACAATGTTCATAGGTGTGGAATTATTTGCTCTTGCAAAATTTACTCTTTTCCTATGTTTGATGCCCATGATATTATGAAAGCTGTAAAAGACATCATCTTTATAAGCAGAAATAGTGTTAATCTGATGCTAATTTGGGTTATCAAATTTTTTTCAGCAGTAGTAAGACATTTTAAGCATTAGATTAAAACTAGTTATGTTAAGAGATACAAAACTTACTTGGAAAGGTTAAATACAGCCACCAGTTTTCTCCCCAGACTCTTGGCATGCTTGAACCCTTCAGAAAACAGGATCACCTCTGCAATAAGCTCGTTGTCTGGTCTGGCCATAGCGACAGGACGGAATAGCTGCTTCAAGTTGTCTGGCAACTTCTGTCTTCCTCCGTATCCCTTCCCAGCAGGGTTGAGTGTGATGAAGATGCCAGAGTTGAAGTCAATGTCCACCTTGGAATAAGCAAATGAAAATAATATAAACCAAATGTTACTATTCACTCTTGCAGCTCAAGCTGATTCCCCCTATTATTAAGGCAGATAAGGCGTTTGGCACATGAATACCAGGTTTTAGTTAGTGCTAGAATATTAGTAAGGAATGCATTGGCTTGGTCTCTGTGACTATCAAGATGCATTTATAGTTTGTCAAGAAATTTGCCACACTAAGGCTGGCAGATCTGCTTCGTATTTAAACATTCACATAATGTAATATATCCTGTGTGGTTATGTATGTGGACTCAAATTAACATTTGTTTGATGTGATCAATGATCAATACAACACTTCTCTATTCTTAATTAACCAATTGAAAATTTCACACTCACATTTCTCCCCAGCAGTTCTGCTGTAGGTTTCTTTTCCTTGATGGCATCCTGAATGATCTGGATCTGTATAGAGATGGCTGACAGCACAGCCTCCTCCAGTCTGTTGAATTCATCAAAACAGCCCCAGGCTCCACACTTCACCAGTCCTATGAAGATCCTGCCCATAGATTTCACGTCAATGCCCTGGAGTGTGTGGGAAACAAACATACAGATTACCAATCTTATTACCTGATCAATATGTTAAGGAAAAATCATAATTTCATTTGAGTTTGGCATGTTATTAAACAAAAGCTCTCTTTAATCACCAAATATCAATCAACCTAATATATATTGTATTTGTTATTTATTTTTCAATGAATCCCATACTACTCAGGATGAATTTCAATAGCTATATCCCAATAGTGACAGGCAAACTTAATTAACAGTAAATACCTTGTGATACAAGACAAATGCTTTGCTTGAAGTCATGTCCATACTGAACTAAGCAGCAAAAGTAATTCATTTAAATCCCTCCCTACTCTCTTTCTCTCATGGGGGCATTACTAGCATTTGAAGATAAAATAATTATAAAAATCACCTCGTCACAGTTGAAGACGAGCACCTGTCTCCCAAACAGCCCTCCCAGTGCTTTGACAGACTCTGTCTTCCCTGTACCTGCAGGACCATATGGGTTACCACCAAGACCAAGGTGCATACCTGGAATATAAACCAATACCTTTAACTGGCTGCTGGAAAATATATGTTATTATTTAAATGTTCATCAGCCACATAATTTCAACAGAAATGTAATATAGCCTCAAGAAGTCTAAATGTAGCTATTGGCTTGTGAAGTATAAAGTTGAATTTTTTGCTTAACAAAACCTATTGACAAAAGAACTTGCACATTCCTGTTGTTTGTGCAGTATTTACCTTGTGTCAGAGTCAGGTAGCACTTGTCAGTGAGAGGGGTGTGGACAAGCTTGGCTGCATTGCCTTGGTACTCATAGGTGTACTCAAACTCTGCATCCACCATACGCATCACACATATGCCATCTCTACGCGTGTAGTATCTGCAATCAAAGAATGGTGTTTATAAGTGTACTGAGAGTCTGATTTGTTACATATGCTGTGGATAGGACCTTTTTCATCCTCAGGAAAACTAGTAAGTTTGGCTTATGCCTAAGCAGAATGTGTGTGTGTGTGTGTGTGTGTGTGTGTGTGTGTGTGTGTGTGTGTGTGTGTGTGTGTGTGTGTGTGTGTGTGTGTGTGTGTGTGTGTGTGTGTGTGTGTGTGTGTGTGTGTGTGTGTGTGTGTGTGTGTGTGTGTGTGTGTGTGTGTGTCAAATGTCTGGGAATTATGTCTTTGGTATATCTTTTGAAGTACTATACAAGTGTCACTCGGAATTCTCACCTAAGCTGTTTCTGCCACTGCCAGTCTTCCAAATTCCTTGTTTTAGCCTCAACCAGTTGCTGTATCACATCAATGGAGTGGATGGTGTCCAGAATCAGAGCCTTCAGCTTCAGTTCAAGTACATATACACCCACGTCACTCCCTGCTGCACTAAGGTCGACCCCAGTGTAAGATTCCAGTTTGTTCTCCATTTCTATGTTGAACTCCTGCAGACTACTGGTTTTGATGGCCTCCTCACACTGCTCTGTGAAGTTGATCTGTTCTGCTGCACAAAGGATCTGAAATATGAAAGTGAAAAAAGGTAAAATGGTACTCCTTTTTCAACCTCCTTCCACATATTTATAGTTGTGAATACATGGGTCTAGCATGGTGGCTTGCATGCAATTTCAATTATTTTTTTACAGATTTGATGTCATTCCTATGTATCCTTGAAACATATTATTGCATATATAACTGAAAAAAAATTAGAAACTTACCATTTGCAAAAATCCATACATGTTGGGAAAATGCAAGCATCCAACACTTTTTCCCAAATATTTAACACGATACCAGCTACCTTCCTGTAATATTGTTTAAATTTTTCTTTTATTATTACCTGTGAAGGATATTTGTTAGGGTCCAGTCCTCCTTGTCCTCCTGCCTTGCTGTCCTTGAGACACTCTGTCAACAACTGCTTTAATGTATTCTTCATTTCTTCTGCCAAATATCCCAGCCAAACCTGGAATAAGTAAACACAATGTAGAAGAAAGTTATTATTATTATTATTATTATTATTATTATTATTATTATTATTATTATTATTACTATTATTCAAGTAAAGAAAACAAAAATTGTTAAAAGACACAAAGAGCTTAAGTTGTGATATGATTGCAGCTGATATAAAATCTGTTTGATTCACCAATAAATACAGTAAAACAAAACTGCTTTACTTAATGTAAATCACATACATATAACCAAATTTACACAACTTCCCAACCATATCATATCTTTTTTAAAACATCAACCGACTGTATTATAATTAAAAAAGAAAAACACTTTCATTATGTGGAATTGTTAATTCTGATCAAGAAAACAAAGGAGACTAATTACTCTTAGTCAGGTGACTAATGAATTATGACAAATGACTAAAGACAAGTGACTAATGACTCCACAGTACCTCAACCTCTGGGGTAATTTGAACTTTCTTCTTCAGAGGCACCACTTCTCCTTCCAAAGACTTCATAGCCACAATGTGCTTGCAGCCATCATCAAAGTTCACACTGTGAATCCCAGCAAACAGTTTCTTCAGGTGTGTCTGGATCACCTCTGGATTGGTGGCCTGGCCCAGGATTTCCAGGAGATCATCATCACCAATGAAATAGAATCTTGGGAAGATGGAGCGTTTTTCCTGTTGAAGAAAATCAAGTTTAAGAGGTTAGCATTTATTTTAAGTGGTTATTTTGGAACCAATATGAAGTCTTGGGAAAATGGAGCATTTTTTCTGTTGAATAATACTGAATAAAGTTAAAGCATTTAGTTCTTATTTTAAATGGTTATTTTGCAATGAAAATGAAATACTGAGATAATATTCATTACTGCTGTAAACAGTTGTTAAAAAACTACATTTTTATGGTTAGTCTTGACAGCATAGCTTTTCATAGTTCCTTACCTCCAGAAATTCATTGAGCGATTTCTGGCATCTCTGTAGCTGATCCAGCATGGTAACCAACTGGTTCCTCAGTCCAACCTTACCCACCAGGGACAACACACGGTTGTCACGGGCAACATCATACATGATAGCCCTGATAGAATAAAATATACTTCATTTACCACATAGCTTAAGGAGGACATTAATTCTGTTGGAGAAAAATTTATAGCAATGTAGTGCAAGTGCCATTTTGTCAAAAAACAGTACTGCATAAAACTATTTATACATAAACACACTTCTAGTATTAATTTTTTACTGAAAATATCAGACACCTAAACAACAACAACAACAACAACAACAACAACACACACACACACACACACACACACACACACACACACACACACACACACACACACACACACACACACACACACACACACACAGACAGAGGATGGCTGCTACTGACCTGAAATCATCATCCACCCTCTTAAATCTCCCCTGCTCCTTAGGCAGCGCCCCTCGGCCGAAGATGGGCTCCAGGTAGACCCACTTCCTCTGGATCTGGTTCAGGTTATGTAAATACTCGTCCAGGTCTGCCAGCCGTGTCTCCCACACTGTGGCCTTGTCCTCAAAACTCTTGTAGTATGGGGAGTCCTTCAGGGACTGCAGCAGGCACTGGTTGTCTCCAACCTGAGAAGATAATACCATAATATAAGACAGAAGAAGATAGGATAGGATAGGATTTTAGGAAATTAGATTAGAATAGGATAGAATAGGATTAAAGGATATGATATGACAGAAGAGGATATGACAGGACAGGATAGGACAGCATAGGATACTAAGATAGGATTTAGGAAAGGGTAGAGTAGGATAGAGTTAGGTATTAGGTAATAGGATAGAATTATAGGATAGGACAGGAAAGGATATACCAATCCAGATTAAATCTGAATCCATATTTATCAATCCAATTTCTAAATCCATTCTTTGTGCGAACAGCTTAATAAGTTCACTTTTCATATTCTTACCGCGTTGACCAAGTCCTTCCAGTCCTTAATGAGCATGATCTTATTACTGCCACTGTCCTGGTAGTCTGTGAGAGCAAACACTGCCCCTGCCCCCCACAGGTCAAGCTCCCTGATGGCCTCCCTAATGGTCACTTCACCCTGGGCACGCTGGTTTAATTCCTGAAAATAAATAATAATTTGGTGTTTTGTGAACATCTCCGCATTTTGATTGGTATCTTTGCTAAGTAAAACCCATCTCATTGTCTTTTTTTTTTTTTTTGGTAACTGCCACTAAACCAAAGAGAAATAAAGTTTGAAAAAGTTCTAGTAATATAATTGTTCTAAAGAAGTTCTACTACATGAGCTGGAATCATTAGTAAATAATTTTAAAGGTTTAAAACATTGCTAATGCTAATGGTTTCTGAAAAAAGGTGGCTGGTGAAATTGCCCAACAGAATAATTAAGCAAACAGTAATAATATGTAATGGTACACTTGTAGGATAATAATACACTTGTAGGATTTAGGTAGAAAATCCACCTCAGTAAGGGAGAAATGAAAATCCTAGTAAATTTTATTCTCAAAATAATTCAATATATTAAAAATAAACTTACTTTCAAGGCAGTAGCATTGATGATAATGGCATCAGAAGAACTGAGAATATCACCAAACGTCAACTTCTCCAGTGTGGTTCCTTTGGGCATCCCTAGCATGCGGAACAGTTCCAGCCAGTGGTCCTGTGACAGAGGCTCTCCACGCACCCACTTCAGTACTGGTAACACATTCTACAACATATAGTATTTATATATACACTCTCACATAAATATTCTGTTTGTACAATGTTCCTGTGTTAGAGACTCTAAATGAACCTACCTCTATGCTCATAACACATTCTATAAAAACACACAAAAATATTCTAAGACTTACACAAACATGTTTATTGTAGCTATCTGTGATAGAAGCTCTGACTGAAGAGAACTGAGTACTTGTAACACATTCTAGACAATAAATAAATAATGAAATAAGTCGTTAAAATGTTGAAACTGCCTTGAACAATCATAATATACTCTTCAACTTAAATTTCACAATTATACTGCCTTTAATTCATACTTGATCACCTGGCAGGAGGTAGACTTACTTTGTACTTGTCAATATCCTTCTGCAGTCTAACTGTCATTGTGGTGGGGTCCTCTGACTTCAACTTCTCATACCACCCAGCAAGAAACTCCTCAAACATATATGCTTTACTCCTGGAAATTTAGGAATTACAACACTGAAGTTAAAGATTTCCATTTTTCAATAAACTTCCATATATACAAGTCCTTATTTGTCATGTTTTCACATATGACAAGACCAAACACCTTAAAATATTAATATGTTATGATTACCCAAATGGTCTTGACAAAAATCATAAATAAACTATTCCATAATTCACAAACCTAAAAGAAATCCAGTCCTCCTTGCAGAGCTCCTGCAGACCATTGTTAAACTCCTCATACAGCCCCCACATGCTCTCATATTTGTTCACATCCTCTGCTATCTCTGCAGCATACGGGAACTCTGGCATCTCCATGTCAAAGTGCTCACAGTCAGTTCTGCAAGGGAAGAATTAGAAATTTTAATGTGCAAAGTGACATGAATTTTAAAACTTGTTTCCCAAAAGTGGGGGGGGGGGGTATTTTGACTAATTTAAATTACTGTATTGACTTAAGGTATTCTTGAGATTATTTTTTTAGTTTTTACAAATGTTAAACAAAGTTTACCAAAGTCAATTAATAATTGTTTCATATAATCAACATTTTTGCATGAAAAAACAGCTATACACTCAAAAATCTGCACAAAGACTTACTGCAGAGTCTTCATAGTATTTTCCAGTTCTGTGAACTCTGCTTTACGCTCTTTAATGGACTCCACGGCCGCCATACATTTCTGCTGGTCTCCGTCCAGGGCGTCATCCCCTGGTTTCAGCTGGTGCCAACGAGAGCCGAATTTCTCCAGCTCCTGCTCAAATGCCTTGATTCTGGATTCCACATTACTCTTCATCACCTCAACCTGAATTATCAAACAAATTCAAATATCAAATTGTTTGATTTTGTAATGTTTACACCTACATGAATTTGGTGAAAATCTACAGAGTTGATAAGTAACACAATGGTGTATACTTGTGGATTAGTGAAAGAAATTCAATATTCTCTTTTACTGTCATTGTTGTATATTACTTAAGTAGTTCTGGTCGTAATACTCCTTACTAATTTATAAAAATAATTTTTTTTATTATTCAACATAAATGTCTTTTCAAAGGTCTATTAATACCTATTAATAAGAACTAATGCACAAATAAAAATGTAAAATGCTGTGCTTTAATTTCAAGTAAGTCATATTATTGAAATAATGATAATCCTCTTCCTCACCTGTTCCTTGACCATCAGTTGGAAACTCTCCATCATGAGTTCAAACTTGTCCCACCTTGCCTGCAGGTTTCCAAACTGTTCCACTCCTCCTCCTGCCACTGTCCTCAGCAACTTGTTCTTACTCTCACCCTTGGAAAACAGAGGCTGGATCTGGAGGGAAAAACAAGATGGTTTATCATATATTACATGCGTATTAACACAAACTTTATACAGGGATAATGAGTGGCAAATTATAATGGAAAAGCAACTGACTAGCATCAGTTGAAATTAATAAGAAAGATATGGCATTCTACATTGTAAACTAAACTGATAATATCTGTTTAAAGTCACACTTTGTCAAACATGGAAGAAATGATTGCATATTATATTTACAAAGAAAACATTCACTGAAAGACTATAAAATGAACAAATTCCACTTTTTTGGACATAAAATGCCATGATCAACCAGGTAAATAAATCTTGATATCATAACTTTACTTTTCAGCCTCTCTCTCTCTCTCTCTATGTATGTATGTAAGTGTGTTCCTTAATTCTGTGGTATGGATACATAGAGTCAATGCTATACTCTTTAGCTTACAAACACAAAGCCCAGCTTAACTACCCACCTCTTTCTTCTGTTTAGCAAACTCTGAATGTTTGGCATTAGCAGTTCCTATCTCCTCCACTGTCTGCGGTCTCTGTGCCAGGGTCTCCATGGCTGTGGTGAGGAATGTATCAATTGTACTGATGTCATTATGGATGGCCTTACGTAGGGAGCTCAGCAGAGCATCAAACAGACGCTGGATATGGTCATCTATGCTGGACTTCACGGGGTTGGTGTTGACTGTGATACAGTCTACCTTGATTTGGCTGAAAATTTGGGTATAAAGATTATCTATATATTCTCCTTATGTTGATTTTCTCTTAATATGAAAAAAGTGAATTAAAATATTTTCATTATGTTCAGTTGTCACAAAAAAAAGGTGTTTATACACTGCATGTCATTACATCTGTAATTATATCTCAGGTGATTCCCAAAATCCATTTTAAAGATTTACAATAAAGTAGACAGACAAAGAGAATTTTTCATCCAGTTTCAAATACACTTGGATCAGTGTCTCTTTAAGAAAACATAAAGACAATTTTGAACATGGTGAAATGTATGTTATTAAACTACAAACAAATTTATTTCATGCAAAATAATCTCTCTTTCCTTACCTTGGTAACTTCTCAGCATCCCTTCCTCTGATCTTCAAAGCTTTAAAGTTCTGCTCCCAGTCTCTCAGCTCCACCAGGTTGTCATATACAAACTGATCCAGATCCACTCCACCACATACCACCCAGACCTGGAAGATAAAATAATTTATTAAATTAAAATATATAAATAACTCAAAATAACTAGATAAATAAATGCTTGATGGATGATGGATAAGTAAAGAAATAAAGAAAGAAATCATTTATACAAAATTTTAAAAATAAATAATATGGAAAAAAATTGATGTAATAAATTACAGTAGAAGAAAGTAATGATTATTATTTGAACAATCTCATATCGTCCCATCTCTCTAATGAATGAAACAAAAACTCGAAAAGAAATAGCAGTGGACATGTTAGACTATATGGCGCAAAAAACAAAACAAAAATCTGAATTTCCAGATAAACCTAATAAACTTTTATCCCTATGTGTCAATTCTTAATTTACTTTACAATAATGACTTTTGATTCTTCTCTTACCACAAGACCCACTTATATACCTTGAACATTTCCTGCACAGCCGCCAGTCTCTTGAACAATAAACCAGCTTTCTTGTAACATGTGATAAACCCATCCGCGTTTCTATCAATGATGGTAGGGAAGATGAGGTGTTCCGTGGCATCTCCCACCCCCTTAAAGTGGTTGGGAATACCGATGAATTTCTTCATCTCTCTGAAGTACTTTGCCTTGATCTCCTCAAATGGAGGTTTGAACTGGAGACGCTGTTGTCTGAAACAGTCATATAAATCTTGATAAAATAGAAATATGCATGTAATGTGCTGTCTAAAATGAAAAACATGAATGTTTTGACTGCAGAGAAATATAGCATCTTTCACAATCATAAAATACTTTTCTCCAAACCAATAAGTTCTATTGCAAATCTGAATTTTAGTCAGCATTCACAGCAAAATATTATCATGATATTAACAAACATAAAATGTTTGGTAGGGTAAACTCAGACCTCCACTGTGCCTACCTATATGTGAGCTCTACCACAATTTCTGGTAAGTTTTCATTGAGAGCCTCTAGCCCCATCTGGTACTGGTGTTCTAGAGCCTTGTACAGCTGCCTGTCCCAGTGAGCCTTCCATGGAGTCATGTTACTGGCTGAAAAACCCTGGAATATATACAAATATTCATTAAAAATATAAGCAAGACACTTATTTAAAAAAATTAAATACTAAAAATCCTACTGTCTAAATCCTTCAAGGCCTGTATTGTTTATTTTCTGCAATAAGTTCTAGACCATATTGCAAGTAACTGATAATTGTCCTTCAAATGTGTCTCAGAAAAATAGGTAAAAGACTGCTTATTTGCTTAACCAGAGATATTAAGTCAACATACAATTATGTCTCTTCCATCCCAGTTTACCCCATTCACACCAAGGAGAAAGGCAAAAATGCATACTGGTTGTTCGAGATTTGGCCAAATAAGGCTGCTTTTATTTTATACCCTGCCCTCCTAACTGTTGCAACATTGTAACACAAATTGTTGCCTGTATAAACTGTGATGGCCTTACCTGCTGCACCAAGTTGGCCATCAGGTGCCGTATGTCCATCAGTCCATCCTTCCACCTCTGCTGATGTCTCAACAGGTCAGTACTCATCAACTGGACAACCTGGAAGATAATCACAATCATAGCTTGTTTGATCCTCAGGGTGATTGAAAGAGTGTAAAATATCACAGCTTGTTTCCCAGGGTGAATGAATGTAAAATATCACAGCTTGCCTCCCAGGGTGAATGAATGCCAATCATTACATCATGATCTCCAGGGTGATTAGCAGCAAGAATATTTGGTTGTTCTTTAAACTTAGTTTGCCTGTCCACCACAAGGTGTGCTTAAGTCTACAATAAGATGGGGCAGGCAAATAATCTGTTCAAGGGTCATACAGTTGATATGTTGATTTTTTAAACTTGGCCTGTAGAGATAAAAGATCACCAATCCTCCAGTTACAAACCTTTTCGCAGACAATGTTGTGTGATTTCCTCAGTCTCCTGTTCTCTGAGGTCAACCTGTCGGCTGCAGCCTGCAGCTTCTGGATGTATGACTCCAGCTCCTCTGGGTTGTCCCAAGTGATCTGCACGGAGTCCCCCTTCACTTTGGCTCCTGTAATGAAAAATGCACACAAAAAAATTAACATAATTTAAATGACATTGGAAGCATTGCACAAAAAAGCAGTAATAAAAATAATAGCTGTGGTATTATTTATTTTTAAGTTCTCTTAAATTTTTGGAGACTGAAGTGACTGAAACTGACAGACAAGATCAAGACTGATCTGGTGGTGGTGGTGTTGGTGGTGGGGG
This sequence comes from Lingula anatina, assembly GCF_051362555.1. Lineage (NCBI taxonomy): Eukaryota > Metazoa > Brachiopoda > Lingulata > Lingulida > Lingulidae > Lingula > Lingula anatina. The sequence goes on along the minus strand of NC_141769.1, from coordinate 2,950,888 downwards.
GGGGTAGGGCTTAGCAAAATTTAAGGTCTGTTACCAACTGTTGTCATGAAGTTGTAGAAAATTTGTAAGGTTTATTTTATCATGCAATTTTGCTGCAAATTCATAAGATGGTTTATACTGACATATATCATAAATGAATTTGTGTGAACAGAGTGATTTTGTAACTCAATGAATCTACCGCTGTTAACATTTTTTATTTAAGTACATATATTTTAGTATAGACAGACAGACAGACAGGCTGGCATAAAAAAAGACAAATTAAATCAGTTTTTCTACAGTGCAAAAAGTCATACCTGACTTGGGATTTTTGATGATCTTCTCAAAAGCCAGGGCTGACTCCAACATCATGGACTGCTGGCTTGGGATCATCTGCTGATCTATGGTGTTGTAGAAATGGGCAACCTGGAGATAGCATCATCATAACAACACTTACCACATGCTTTAATACTAATTTATATTACTGATTAAAATATTTACTCTATTTCAGCACTCTGTTCAACTAAAAACTATAAATCAACATGAGTTTACTTCTTGAAGGACAACATGAGTTTATTTCTTGTAGGTCAACATGAGTTAAGTTGTTAACTTTTTGAAGGTCAGCATGCTTGGCCCCATGTCTTATCAGCTGTACCACGAAAAGTTAAAAATAAGGTAAAACAAAAATGATGAGTGGATTTACAAGAGAAGTCCGTAAGGAAATATACAAAGTTACCTGCTTCAAAATAACAGCATGATGATAGAATTTCTGAGCAGTGGCAGCGGTGTGCTGGATCTTGGCTGGAATGGCAAACCCCAGGGATGATAACTGACGCACTTCTCGCAGCAGGGTCACCAGACGTTCACTGTAGTTGACGTGCAGCTTGCCATCTGAATGGGACAGTTCCATTAACTGGCCACTGGTCTCTAGACTGTTAAAATAATAATAATAATAATAATAATAGTTCAATAGTTTCATGGTTCCCAAAACAGAATCATGGTAACATAATAATTTGTATAAAACATTCATTAGCAACACAAGTTATGCTTTAATTATCACACCACTTCTTGTGCAGTGTTCAAAATCTTAAGTTGCATTTACTACAAAAATGTACTAAATATTATAAACCCTGTATAGAGAAATAACCAGAAGCACAACCAAGCATCTACCTGAGAGGTTTCCCAGAATCCTCGATCTGTGACTGCATGTCCCGCGACCACTCGTCAAACTGATCCTGACGCCAGCTTCTTAATTCGTCAAGAAGATCGCAGAGATCCTTGCGGAAATTATGAAAGCCTGACAGGTCTCCCAGTAGTGCCTCAGCAATGATGTTAGTTTCCTCCACCTGAAATAAAACACTGTGCTTGTAATTTGATGTCACTAATTATTCTCAGACTAGTTGGGATGGTGGAGATATTAATTAGCCACCTATGAAGCTGACACTAGTTTTTTTTCCTCCCAATTTCAAGTAATAGTGCTGCTTTTTATTTTCTGAAAACATATCATGAAAAAAATGTAAATAAATATTTATCTAATTTGGCGCTGTTCCCTAGGTAGAATGACTTTTTAAGTAAAATATAAATATGACTGTTGAATATATTGTGTAGTTTTGGAATAATGCAAAAAAGTCCTCTTAGAGTACAACATATATGTTTAATTTCACGATTGGCATAAAAATAATGTCATATCTGGGATTTTGTTTGTGAAAAAAAAAAAAAACATATTTACCCCCCCCCTAACGCCATCAAAACATGTAATGTCTACTTTTGACCCCCCTACCCCATTGTTATGTCATGTCACAACCATCGTTATGTCATGTCACAACCATCGTTATGTCATGTCACAACCATTGTTGTCATATCACAACCATTGTTATGTCATGTCACAACCATTATTATGTCATGTCACAACCATTGTTATGTCATGTCACAACCAGCCACAGACATGTGACTTCTAATCATCGATGCAAATCCCTCGTCCTATTGTTGTGTAATTGATATAATATTAAAATGGTTTTATCTATTTTTATTTGCTTCAGATGTGTTTATGAAATAATTACACTGCATTAAATTATGTAATAAAACAATTATCAACTAAGACCTGTGGTTGCAGTGTTTTTCAAAGGTCAGCAAAACTACACATTAATGATATGCATAATTTAGGAATACTACAGGTAATACGTTATGCTACTTACATAATTTAAGGGAGCTACTGAACTTTTGCAACATGATCAATAGGAAAGAGAAAACATTCATCAATTTTCACAGAGAGTAAACCCCCAAGTATCTAGGTAAAATATAATTTTTGTTTGTTCACAACTCATTGTAATTTCAGTAATGTTCATATCCAATAAAAAATTCTAAATGTTTTATTCATTGAAACTAGAATTAAATCATAAAATTTGGTTTCAAGAGATTACAATTAAAAAATATTTGAATAAAAAAATTAAGTTGTATAAAGTACATAGCTTGCCAAATTTTGACAATATAAAAATGAACATACTGCCCCAGTAAAAACAATATTTCTATATCAAGACTGTGTAACTGCCATAAAATGCCACCAAATTATATAGATCTATATTTAATTATTCCGCCCCTATTCCCTTCAACCCAGCATCACAATCAAGGTTTTAAATCTCCACTCAACAAGAAAATTACTTGGGGCATGCAACTTTTGATTGAAAATACAGATATATCTCATTTAGATAGTGGGATAAACCATTAACCTGTCAGTAGTAGAAACAAAGGTTTGTTTCTTTCAGAAAGGTGAAATTAATGAGAATTCCCTTTAAAGGCCTGAGATATTCTACAGAAAGCTTATAATTACGTATGCAGAAGAGACAGAAATACCAGGAGATCCAAGTACTAACACTCCTATTGTCCTAGTAGTAGTTGCACATCTGTTACTCTTATATAGAAAATATTATATATATATATATATAGTAACTGAAATTTTCACTGCACTGGACCTGGGTGAAATTCTTTAACAATATATTTCAGCATAAAGAAGATGGTTAGTTATACAAAAAGTGTCTGTGCTTGGATGATTCTTTTCATCATGGGATACGTCCTTTTTGCTTTCACCAGGATCAAACAAGAACCCTTGTTTAGACCTCTACCGTAAGTAGTATGCATTTTTCATTTATTTCTTTAACTTGTGTATTATTTTCCAAAACAAATTTATAGCAAACAGCCTCTGCAGATTTTAGCATAAAAGCAATAAAAAGCAAGAAAAATGTTTTAAAAGTAAAATTTGAGTATCCAAACAGCATTTTACATTTGTTTTAATGAAGAAACTAGTCCTTGACCCATCACTGTTTTAATTTGGGCAATTAAACAGCATGAATAATTATCACCCTACATAATATTATGCTGGGTTACACAGACATCATTCAGATATAATTTATTGAAAAATCTACCTGAATTTTCAGACAAATTTCTCCCTATGTATTCCAAGGCGCAAATCAGGAACTTACAGCAAGCATTCATCACCCTTTAAAGAAGGCACCCAAAACTGTAAGCGTAGACTACAAAACAGAGTTATCCAAACTCACTGATGAAAAGTTTACTAAGACAGTGGATACATCACAGATACTTTTCAGACCTATGTCAGAGGAGCAAGCAGACGACACCACCAACTCCACTCCAAGCCAACAACAATACTGCCTAAGCGGTCTAAAGAAGTGGTCTATAGTCCCGTGGAATAAACACAGTAAAAGCTGTATCCCTAAAAGACACGTTGTTTTTCTCAAAGTGAAGAAATGTGGCAGCACAACTCTATCAAGTGTTATTCTAAGATATGGTCTGCACAATAATTTGAAAGTTGCTCTCCCAACTAGCCACTCAGGGAGCAATTTGGACATACGGTCTCTGTTAGATAGATACGCCGCTGATCATAAAAAGTTTGACATTATGGCCAACCATGCAGTCTATAATCCAAGGCAAATCCACCAGCTAACTCCAGGGGACACTTTCTTCATTGGGATTCTGAGAGAACCTCTTGATCAATTTAAATCAGCTTATAACTTTAACCATGTGGCTGGTCGTATGCACCTCGAAGGTAAAAATCAACTGAAAAATCTCTTCAAACATTATCCCAAATGGGTGCATGATCACAGCAACAGTATGAGTCGTTATTTGGGGTTGAAGATATTTACAAAGGAAGCAACTCGAAGCTTCATACAGAAGCTGGAAAAAGATGTCCACTTTTTTGTAATTTTAGAACAATTTGATGAATGCTTGATCCTACTGAAGAGATTGTTGTGTTGGGAGTTTTATAATATTGTCTACACAGTTTTCAAAAATGGCACACAATATTCTGAGGACTATATTAAAAACATCAGAGATAATATGGATCCCTTTGTTGTTCAAAGCCATCGGAAACGTAGTCAAGCAGACTATATTTTGTATGATTATTATAAAAACAAACTTGCCAAGCTTTTACAGGAACAAGATTCTGATTTCTACCAAGAAGTGGAGTACTTCAAGGCTTTGAAGAAGAAAATAAGTGAATTCTGTCAGAGAAATCCAACAAAATCCATTGATATACCCCCTTCAAAATGGGGTGATGGGTTTACAATTTTTTGTCCATGGGTGACACTCTCACATGGCAACCTGATGCAGTTATTCAAACTGCAAGAAAAAGAAATATCTTCCACAACTATCAATTCTCGGATAAAAATAGTTCAGTGTAGCTAGAGCTTCAGAAATGTCTAAATGAATATTTTCAAATGGTAAAAAACCTAACACACAGGACTAAACCAAATAATATATTATTATAATCATTATTATCAACAGTATATTGAGCTATTAATGGCTCACTGTCATGGATTGGATATATTTATCATTCATCATTGTTCATATTTTGTCCCGAGGTAAAGGCTGGAAACCAACTGACCAACTTAAGTTTATGTATAAAGACAGTTAATATGAAGCATAGAAGACTATTTAAGATTATCTTGACTGTACTAGTAAATATATAAATATAATAATTAGGAAAACATGGGACTGTGATATTGTTTTTAAATACTGTAACAATAGGGTCATTTAGTTTATTTCTATAATGAAGCCATCATCATGTTTCTTAAGCATCTTTAAGTAGACATTTTAAAGTGTCACTGAAGCTATCATAACATTAGAACTATGCAAATGATTGTTAATGTGTAAAGAGATGAAAGCAGATCTTAACTGCAGTTTACGAGGGAGGCCATGAGTGTGAAGCAGACAGCTCTAATATTAATAGAAATGGTGTACTAAATAGAATCATGGAAGAAGAGGAATCGTAGACTTGCTGTGGTCTGGTGAGGAAAAAGTAAGATCTTCACTAGTAAAATGACAACTAAAGTGAAGGTGTTTCATTCTGATACTTCATCCTTCAAGGGTAATGTTCACCGAAGCATTTGTGTTATAAAAATAAATGCATTTTCTGGGTCATTAATTTTTTTTACAGTTTTCTTTTTAAAAAACATTTGAACATAGTTTCACCTGTTCACTCTTAACTTATTTTTAAAACATTTCCTAAAAACTTTAACAACACTGAAAATTCTTTGTGGATAACATATCAGAGGCATCAACATCAATCAATTAATAGTCATTATATATGTCTAATGACAAACAAAATGTGCTCACTTTACCAGAACAAACTTTCTGTAATGTAAGTATGGAAAATTCTTTGTATTTGGGTGCTGAAAATCAATTGCAGGTAGAGAATCTATAGTTCATTTACACCTGTCCTGCTTCCACAATCCAGTGCTGACCTATGTGGACAAGAATAACACAGACAGGATGGAACTGTCATCTTAAAACTTGCCATCTTAAAACTTTTAAATATATTGTTCTGCTCTCACAAGACAAAACGAACCAAGGAAATTTGAAAGATTCTAGGTGTTTTAACCAAGTAAAATGTAAGTATATTATAATGCATTTGTGCTATTTCCAACACTGCCCATATAACCACTATATCAGAGGTGCACTTCAATACAATATGCATGTCAAATGTTCATGGAATTATGCATATTTGTGGTGAGAAAATTTTACTGTGTTTGAGAAAAAAAGGAGAGGAGGCAGTTTAAGTTTGATATAAATTTTTATGTATTTCATTGCCATTTCCACAAAAATGTGAAAGCACCATTTTTACGATTATTTATGTTCATTTGATGTAGACAGTACATTATGTCTTGTAAATGTCACTATAAAACAACATTAAACAGTCTTTTTGCCTCTCTTAAGTTATTTTTGCCATGCAATTTTTTTAGTTAGGTGTGAAAATTTACATGTATAACTTAAGTTGTTTTGTTGATATAATATACTAATGTCCACACTGCACAATAAACTGGCAAAATGGAGCCATATTTTTATACCCAAACAACTCTTACAGTTTCACACCAAGCTTGACCAAGCATGAAGTCTTAACCACCTTAATTGGTTGATTCAGCATTAACATTCTATTACAGCTGAATACCAAGTTGACGTAACTGACTGAGACTTTCTTATATATACCGAGTTGTATGCTCTTTTTAGTACAAACAGAATGGCTACTTGTGTGAAAGGCATTGCCTATGTTTTGACGGTGTTCATCATTGGATTTGTCCTGTATGGCCTGACAGGGACCCTACAAAAACCAGCATGGCACGCTCCCATGTTGTAAGTACATGCACACTCGTGGTAAATGTTTAGAAACTGTCTAGTGAGCCAATACATTTAATAGAACATGTAGGTAGTGCTCAATAAACGTTATTATTATTATTATTATTATTATCATTAAGCACTTGTTCTGCTTATCACTTTCTCAACAAACCTACCTCACCATATAGCAATGTCAATTATCAAATTCTAGAACTTACACATTAATTTGCCAAGGTCAATAATCAAGGACTCCTGTAACAATTTCTCTGAGTTTCCTTTTAATTCTCTTAAACTTAGTTTATCTAAAAAATATCTTAACAAAAAGAACCTTACTTTTCAGCAAGACTAAAATGGTGCAATCTATTGCTGAAGGAGCAATGGGGAAACTTGGGGCAAACAACTCACTTCAAAATGGAATTACCAATTCTGATAAAGATGACTATAAAACAGTGTCACCCAAAGTCACTGATGACAAGTCAGCTAAGATGTGGGAAGTGCTGCAGCTTCTTTACAACCCTACAAAAAAGGGACAACTTTCAGAGGAGCAAGCAGAAGACTCCACTCCAAGCCAACAACAATACTGCCTCAGAGATCTCAAGAAGTCTCTAGTCCCATGGAATAAACACAGTAAAAGCTGCATCCCTAAAAGACATGTTGTTTTTCTCAAAGTGAAGAAATGTGGCAGCACAACTCTATCAAGTATTATTCTAAGATATGGTCTGTACAATAATCTGAAAGTTGCAATCCCAGCAGGAATGAAAGGAGTTGAGTTAAACTTTAAGACCCTCTTAAAAAACTACGCCACTGATCATGAAAAGTTTGACATTATGGCCAACCATGCAGTCTATAATCCAAGACAAATCCACCAGCTAACTCCAGAGGACACTTTCTTCATTGGGATTCTGAGAGAACCTCTTAATCAATTTAAATCAGCTTATAACTTTAATCATGTGGCCAAGCGAATGCAGCTGAAGGGTAGATATCAACTTGATATTCTCTTTAAACAGTTTCCTAAAGACATGCTTGACTATACAAACAGCATGTGTCGTTACTTGGGGTTGAAGAATTTCACAAAAGAAGCAACTCAAAACTTCATACAGAAACTAGAAAACGATGTCCACTTTTTTGTAATTTTGGAACAATTTGATGAATGCTTGATCCTGCTGAAGAGATCGTTGTGTTGGGAGTTTTACAATATTGTTTACACAGTTTTCAAAAATGGGACACAATATTCTGAGGACTATATTAAAAACATTAGAGATAACATGGATCCCTTTGTTGTTCAAAGCCATCGGAAACTTAGCCAAGCAGACTATATACTATATGATTATTATAAAAACAAAATTGCCAGGCTTTTACAAGAACAAGATTCTGATTTTTACCAAGAAGTGGACTACTTCAAGGCTTTAAAGATGAAAATAAGTGAATTCTGTCAGAGAAATCCAACAAAATCCATTGATATACCCTCTTCAAACTGGGGTGATGGGTTTACAATTTTTTGTCCGTGGGTGACTCTTTCACATGGCAGCTTAATGCAGTTATTCAAACTGCAAGAAAAAGAAATATCTTCCACTACTATCAGTTCTGGGATCAGAATAGTTCAGTGTAGCTAGAGCTTCATAAACACAAAAATAAACTTCACACACAAACATGAAAAAAAAATTTTTTTAAATGTTTTTTACTTTTTTAAACAAACAAAAGCTTTTATCGTAATAAGCCAAATAATAGGATATTTTATAGAAATTCAATATAAAATCAGTGCTCCTATATTTATGAGATCATTTCAAGGGTGACATAAAATTTGTAACATAGCACAGTTTAAACATTATGTAACACAAATGTGCTCAATTATATTATCACATGATGAACAAAAAGTTGATTTTGATGTATGGATGAGACCCTCCCTATCTTTTATTAGATATCAATTGACTATTTCCCATGCATATTAAGTTTTGACTGTAACAGGGTTATTGACTGGCAGACGAGGGAGAGAGTAAGTTGGAGAGATTTCCATGTACATTGTTCTTGTAAACTTGGTTTTCTGGTTGACCTGCATTTCTCTTTACACCAACATAGAGTTTAGACCCTGGATAAGGAATCTGAGTTTTTCCCTCCTTAAAACATCTGTACTAGTAGTGTTCACTACAATCAACCAATGGCAAGCATCCTGAATACAACATGTTGTGTTACAGTTGAATTCTGTGGTGCTCTCATGTGCTGTATCACACACTAAATATGTGATCCTTTGAGTTTTAGTCAGCAACCTCGCATCATCATCAAATCGTAATTACTACCACTGTTCAGATGAAATTAACCCTCATGGTTGTCATTTACACCTGCAGACCATTGTGCAACAAGAACCATCATTGTCCTGTTACCTGTATCCACTACCACAGAAAATGACAACAATAAAAACACCTTGGAAATCATTACACTGGTTTGTTATGAAATTAACAGTACCATGGTTACTGTTACCATGGTTACTTTAGGATTGGAAATCTTCTCTGAATGAAAATGCTCTATTATTCTGATACTCCAAATGTCAGTCCCTAAGACCTGAATTAATTTCACTATTTATCATTAATCACATATACACTTTATTTAAAAAAGGTACACATTAAATGATGATAAGGGCGAAGAAGATAATATGCAAATTTTGATATAAAAATACCCTTCCCCCAGTTTGTTCTTCAAATAAATTAAAGTATTCAAATATATTTTCATCAATAAGCAAATAATATTGAATCAGCTGAAATCCAAATTTATCTATTGAGATTCAATTCTGATGAATCAAGGTGTCACTACTGTTTCAGTAATGGCCATACACCCAGCCTGCACACACCTGCTGAGTTGGTTTCATGTGTGGGCAACTTATAGTGACACATACTTAATTATTGTCAGTCTTGGTTCCCCTTAGGGCAGAATTTCTCTTGGCCAAACTGAATGGCTAATTATAATGGCAAAATCAAATTTTTGAAATAAATTAATGGCAAATTGAATGCAATAAAAATAGTTTTATTGTCATCGCCTTGTCTAAATCAAAAGACAAATTTAATTTGAATGTGCTTATGAGAGAATAGCATAATGAGGTGTCCAGCTTTCTTGTGGGTCCCCTAGTCTAAGAAACTCCATGCCGTGGAGCTAGTCTAAGAGCAACAACAGACAATAATTAATGTGGATAAAACATATACTATAGATAAACATTGTTTCTTTAAAATCAACAAAAATAACACAGTAATGACTCAATCTTTTCAATTGGGAAAATTGTGAACTTTAAGCATACTGTATTTCTTTGAGTCACTATTAATTCACAAAATTACAACATTTCCATTGAGGTTCATTCTATTCTGTAAAAGCCTCACAAATGCTACAATGAGTCCAAGATTATGCATCTGTGGGATCTGAAATTCCCCCCCAATGAAAAGATGGAGTCATTACCGTAATGAATGTGACAAAGAATCTTACTGACCTTGGCCTCCAGCTGTCTGACCCACACAATACAGTTGACAACCTCAGGCATGTTCTTTCCCTTGGGTGGGGCCTTGTCTCCTGATGTCCTCTGGGTGAAGTCATCCCTGATTTGCTTGATAAACACTGTCAATTGACCTAGCAGGGTCTCCCTGTAAGAATTCATATTGTTTTATCACACTGCTTTGATGATTATTTTTTCAAAAGAAAGCTTCTCCAGAATTTTAATGTGTTAAACCAACATATTTTAAATCAAGTAGGAGGTTAAATAAAGCATATCACATTACTAAAACTGAGGTATACAATTTAATTTTCACACTCCAAATAATTGAAGACCCCATTAGTGTTGATTATAAATTAATTACTCGATATTTTCTTTAACCCAGTGAATTCTTGTAGCCTTTGTATTTATGTTTAATGACCATAAATATATATTAAAAAAGTTCAGCCACAAGTAACAAATTAAAGTAGTGACATTCTAATAGTCTGAATGAAATTATTGTAGTGATTACCTCTCTGCCACCATTTCTTTACTGATGCTTGGTCTCTTGATCAGTTCCTTGTACCTCTGGAACTCTCTCAGTAACTGAGGATGAAATAGATCAAATTATTGCTATCTTTTTATTATTATTTTTTTTTATTTTACTATTATTTTATTTATTTATTTATTTTTTTTTGGGGGGGGGGGGGTGCAAATAGTGGCTGCATAGCTACAGAGCCCCCACCCAAAGAATCAAACACAAACTCTTGAAAAATAAGCCATGAGGACAAAGTAATAAAATTATCCAACAGTGACATGAGGGCCGGGGCATCTTGTTTCAAATTTGAGAGTTCTATTTCAATTACTTGTTTTTTTATGTTCACAAGCATGTGATAAAAGCCAAAGTAATTTGATAAATAAAACAAAAGTAACTATCCTTAAAAGACCCTGGTAATAAAATGACAATGCTGAAGTATTTCACAGCCATACTTCCTGAAATATTAGTGACATGTGGTATGATGTAATTTTTTGTTGCTTGACGATGTGTAATAAGCTTTGGGTTTTATACTTTTTTTTTTGGTTTTTTCATGTATTTTTAATTTTGTTGTGCAAAAACCAATCTGACAAACTGAAAAAAAAGCTAATCATTCTCATAAATATGAGTTAAAACAAATACGTACCTGCTGAGAGTTAGCTTGCATGCTACGAAACTGTGACCTCAGCTTCCCAGCAATCCTCTGTTCTGCTGGCGCCATAGCTCTCTCGTACTGTGCCACGGCAGCCTTCCATAATGGCTGAGTATACGGGTTGTACTGCAGGGGGTTCAGCCCAGCAAAAGAACTGAATGCAGCTGCCGTACGGAGTTCCTCTTGCTCTTGAGGAGAGAGAAGACGGACAAGCTGTTCATGCACTGTACGAAGCGTGGTAATCTGAAATAAGACAACAGAATTAGATTGTATGGAATTTTGGAAGTTATATTCATTATTTGTTTTGTTTTTTAATTTAAACATATCTGCAAAACTGAATCACATAACTTCATTTTTATATACAGAACTGAGAATATCAAAAAAGGGCATTCCTACATTCAATTTTTCTCAAAAATAGTAAAAAAATAATAATAATTTTCCTTTAATTTTGTCTTTAACACAAAAAAAAAAAGATTCAATCCCCAGAAAAAAAGGAGAAAATTCCCAACCCTGTATGCAGAAGTCGAGAATCATAACTATTCTTATTCTAAAAGTACATTCAAGTAGCACCACCCCACCTCCTCCAGTCTGGCAGCCAGCTGGGTAAGATTCTCTGGAACAAACTTGTCGCCTTTCCAGGGATGGGGGCCATAACGCTTCCAAAACTGCACTGTCAGAGTTTCACATGCCGATGTCCAGCGCTCACAGACAGACAATCCAGCTCTTAGTTTCTCTTTGACTTTACTGAACTGCCCCTTCCATATATCCTCTTGAGCCAGTTTTCTTTGAATGTAACGCCCAAGTGCCCCACCTTTTAATAGTTATCATTAGACAAAAATAATATTATCATTATCTTATTATTTTAATACTGATGTGCTGACTTGTAATGACTTGTTAGGTGTAAGAGTATATCTAGGGAAATTATTCCAAAAGGATTTAACTAATACTTCTGATGTAACTTATTTTTACATAGTCAATGCAATTATTACACTTGAATTAACAAAATTATTTTTTAAATGAAGTCACTCGGCAAAATATATAACAAAACAGCAAAAGCAACAGAAAAATAGATGGCGACTCTTACCAATGACATCCATGAGGTGCCTCATCCTTGACTCTTTATATGGAGGATCATGCTCCGTCTGCTTCCAAACTTCATCCAACGTGTCCTGGGTCAGCTCAACCAACTCAAGACACTCAGGTAATGCCATGGAATCAAGGCTGGCAAAGTCCTTGGAGATTGGTTGAAACATTTCCTAAGATGTAAAAAAAAGGAAAAAATTGAGCCCATTTATTCATTACCTTAAAAAGATACTTAAACATGAAAATATGAATATTATATTATTAAAAGAAGATTTAGCACTACCACTGCAAGGTTGCCAATTAACCCCAAAAATGATTACAACATTACTGAAATAACACAGACATAATAAAATGAATTTTCTTTCTGACTATCATTTAAAATTCTCTACCATCAACTTGCTAAATAACACTCCACAGGAGCTCTCTGAATATTTAAACCAAATAGAAAAATACATATAGCAGAAAAACAATTAATCAAAAAACTTAAAATAATTAACTGTTATGTAAATATGACCCCTTAAATCAGGATTGTTTTGTTACATACCACCTCTCTATTACCTGAAAGCCCTGTGCTCTTTCCTTGATCACCAGTTTGGCTCCTGACATGGCCACTTCTCCCCAGAACTGGAATTCATCTGATGGTGTCAGGATTCCTAAGGAAAAAATAATGCAAAATTACCAACTTTAAGGGAAATGTCACCTTCTAGAGCTTTCAAATGAGTGGCATAAATATTTCTAATCATTTGCAGTCATTTTCAGCACATTTTGATCATTTCAGGAGTTATTGAGAAAAGCAGCCTGGGGTTTATCAATAGGCTATGGTGCTAGTGAAGATCTCAAAGTCTGTCAATATTATAATGCATATTACAGCAGAGATGTTATTGGTGTTTAGCATGCTCTGCTGTGCATTAATGTTTTTTCTTTCGAAAAAAAAGAAAGGGTATAACATCGGCTGGTTATATCAATCTATTCATGTCAATATATCACAACCTTCAATGATTGTAGATTTTAATCTCATAGTTATAGCTACAACAGCCCTCACTTTCTAATATATTCATTTGAAAGAAGTATTAAAAAGCTTGCCAAACTTTCATAATACTGACCTCCTAAGTTATCCTCATCCGTTTCCCCTTGCCTTCCAGAATATGAAGCATCTTGTTTCCTGATCACACTGCCCAGCCCAGCCTCCAGCTCACTGAGGAGGCTCTGTAGTTTAGGGTCAAAACTTTTACTCCACTTCTCATCCTAGAATACAGATTTGAATTGGCAATATCTTTCCTGAAAACTTTTCTTACAGCATTACATGTTCAGCAACCATAACTGTTCATTTAAGACAATTCAATTTGGAGAAAAGATTATAAACGCAAAGAATTTGTTGATGTATGACATCCTCAACTTTGATAAAAAACAAAATCCCTTCTTTCCTTTGACCTATTACACTCCACATATATGATGTAGTACTTACCTGTTTTAATGTGTTTACCTATATTCATTACCACTAGATATCAATTTTGCTTCTCTCAGATGTCTTATTATGGAATCAGTACAATTTTCCAGGCAGTAAAATTATTCCAGTTAGTACAATTACTTCAATAAAATTTATCAGGCGGTAAAATTATTCCACCAGTACAATTAATTCTGCATTACAGACCAAAGGCAATCAGTACCTTCAAAAGCAGTGGAGCAAAGACTTTCTGCACAGCGTGATACAGTGCACTGACTGGAGAGTCCAACATGGAGGAGACAAACACATCTCTGTGAATGTTGTCTGGGGTGATCACATCAGGCTTGATCTTAAAGAAAACTATCACTTTCTCATTGGTGTCACTTGGCTCAACCTGAAGTACACAACAAACAAAATCAGTACAATATAAGACTACTATAACTAATATATTTATTTAAGTATGCCTGCTGCCAACAAACTATTAGATTTTACTCTCATAATGTTTTTAAGTGCCTATCTCTTGTTTTAATATTCTTAATTCACATTAGACTTCAATAAAGTAAAACCTAAAAAAATGCATTGCAATCCCTTTATAGATAAATACTTTTTTATTTAAGCAAAGCAGTACATATTTGAAACATGCATAACACATTTGGATAAATAAACCCAAAAACTGAAAAACAATAACACCTCAGAACAAAATATGCAAGATTGTTTTTGCCAACTTTGAAATACTGACAACTGAAACCTTACCCTATTACAAAAATTGACTTCTTTTCCTCCAGCCTTTGTCTCAATTCTTGCAGCCAGAATGTTGACATTCCCATCATCCAAGAAACTGTTCAGTTCTGAGGAGTTATGGAGATCTGCAATGCTGCCCTCTGCTGGGCTAATACCAAAGTAATTTCCAGTGGTGGCAAGAATAAAATCTTTTCTTGAGTCCACTGCAGGCATTATGGTTGTTGTGTGATTTTATTCTTGAATCAAACCTTTGGAAAAATAAACAGCAAAATGTGTTTGCAAGCATCTATTTGGTATGATATCTTGAACATGATTCATATTTAGTTAGATATTAAGAGTGCAGTTCAATTGGTGTTCTTATGTTATTCATTATACCACTGCTACTTATTTTTAAAACAGAAACGGTTTGTGATGCAAGTTTTCATTTATGATAAATCCAAACTTTTGATGTGTCTGCTGATGGTTTCCTCTGTTCATTCTGACAGGTCACAACTGAATTGCCTGTTAACTGTCCTGATAATGACCTGTAAGTTCCTCTAGAAAGTAAAGTCTAAAAATGTAAACCAAGGCTGACAATGCTTGGAGCTAAGTTACCATAAATGAAAAGTTTAATCTTTAAAAAACTGGGCTCCGGTGAAAATATTTTCACATCTAGAAATAAGCATTTGTATCTGCTTGGTAAAGTGAGCTTCAGCTCAGCCGCTGTCCACGTCGGCTAAGAAACTACTGCTTGTGGCTACTGGTTGGTTCCCTGTCCCCCTGCTAGACTGCGGTGACGGGCGGCAAACACTGCAGCCGAAAAAAAAAACAAGTAATGAAATTAATGAAAAAACACTCGTTACAGCCTTAATACTCACCTACTTTTCAGTAATACGGGCCTTTTGCCCTAAAAGGCAGATTCCCTTTCAAGGGAGAGTAATTTGCCTTTTTTTACTTCACGTTTCTTAAAAAGTCAAACAGAGTTTACAGAGTTGCCAACCACTGGCCGCCATGTTTTGCATTTCGCTCAGGAATGTACAAGCCTAGGTGCAATCTGTTAGATACGTTTTGATTGGTAAAAGTTGACCTAGTTTACTGTTTGACCAATCAAACGCGTTATTCTTTGCTGTCAAATATGGGTCAATGCGCAAGGGCATTTGATAACTTCCGGTCTTTTTACACGATGAGCAAAACTCTGATGGCGTTTCTATGAAAAATTCATTTTAAAAGTTTGTAGAGTGGATGTAAGTATGCCATAGTGCGCAGTTCCGAAATATATGATCATTTGCTGATGAGCTCCATGGTTAAATTTGACACACGAATATCAGAACGAATGCATTGAGAACGTTTTTGGGACTTCGTCCCTCAATCTTGACTCAAGCAATCTAAACAATTAAAAATATTCTTCAGCTGTTTTAAGTACCAAATCCAGTTAATTTTGCTGATTAACTCTAAGCGTAAGAAAAGTGAATTCCCACCCTAACGGCAGCTTGGTATTCTTTATTAATATGGCAGATTTTGTAATTTATTGTTTAATATAATCAAAACATAGAAAGGGCATCAAGTATAAATTCTAATTCACTTATAGCTAAGACTTATGTCTTGAGTATGTCTGATTTACAGTGTAATTAATTCACTATGCAGTTGTGCTTTTGCCATGTGCACACTAGGTCTTTACTACATCTCTTTGAAGCTAGCATTGCTTTGCGTTTTGTTACTCAGTGCAGTTAATGTGAAGCAAATCTGGAATGAACTAATTTGCATCAGTAAAGTTGTCCCATCTTGCTTTGGTGATTTCCTTCCTCCTTTGTTGATGATCGCTTGATTTTTGATGTAACATGTTTAATGTACATGGTATATCCTGATTCCTGTCATATTAGAATTATTTAACCATAACATAAGGGATGCCGTGTTATTGTTCCCATGAGAGTAAAACTACATTCATTAATATGTTGACTTTAGCATGCTTCTCTGTAAAATAATAACAAGGCCAAATCAGTTACCCAGGTATCCCTGTAAAAATGCTTGTTTCCTTTATTACCTACCCAAAGTGCAGACTGCATTCAACTTGATGTAATGCATATTTTCACTATATTATATACCAACATATTTATCATTGAGTCTGACCATTTTAACCATTGTCTGGACCATTTCCCTTTTAGTTTTGGTACTTAATCATGTCACAGACAGTACTTACTGTAGTTGTGACTTGTCATGTAGAAAAGTGAGGATTTCAGGTTGAAAATTAGACAAAAGGTAATTAATATGTCTGTGACATGTTGAAAACAACATACTAAAAATGTTTCTTTAAAACTCTCATATCTCTTATTTATCAAGAAAAAATCCAGATGTCCATGATATCTATTCCTCATATATTCCACTGAGAGGGTCTCAGATGAATACCTTGTTGCAGTTATTTTTATCGCCAGTAGAATGGGTAGTATACAGATTGGTACTTTTAATATCTATTTTTATATATTCATTTAAAAAGATTGCATAGCAATGTAATGTAATACCTCAATTGTAATTTCATTCTAGGGATTGGTGCTGTATGAATTGACTCACCAGGCTGTCTCATCCTGGATTGGACTGACAACGCCACCTGTAGTGCTCCTCTGCATTCCAGGTTGAACTCACTGGTAAACTCACTTGTTTCTTTTAGTTAATGATAAATAATAATTTTAATAGGAATATAAGATGGGAGTTAATTCATTTGTAGTTTACTGTTAACTAGTTTTACTAAAAGAATTTTAGTCAGACCACTGCTAATTTGACAAAATCAAATATGTTGTGTGTGATCAGTTTGAACCAGTGACAGAAATGTTTGTTGTTATGTTATATGTATACATATCAACTTCAAGGTATCTGTAGGCATTGCTTGATAGTATGGCAAAAGGCAATATATGTGATTACTAGTATATGCATTTGTGCAGAGTTTGCGAGAGCAGTTGAAGACTGGCTACCAAGGTATTGGTGTTGGGAACCCATGTCAAGACGGTGACATGCCCCCCAGGAGACGCAGGAGATCACCCTCGGGGGAGGACTCCAAAACCAAGAGGGCCAGAGTGGGACAAAGGTATGCTAGTATAAGGTAGACAATGTGGAAGGCATATTATACTGATCATAGAAGATATTACCATTTGAATCAACTCACCAATGTTTAAATCCCTAGACACAACATGTTTTCATATGTGCACACATCTTATGGGACAAAGGTATAAATTTCAAGTTATTTGAATGATAAATGTCATTGAATTTTCCTTCACAGTTCATTTAATGTGATTTTGGGCCTGTCATTACTGATTAATTTTTTTGTTCATGTATTTAGCTTTGTTCTGTTCTTTGCTTTATTATTTACGAATTTTTTTTTTTTTTTTTTTTTTTTTAATAAGATTGATTTTTAGTAGTGTAAATTTTAAATGGTTTCCAATGAGAGTTTATGATTAAAATATTGTAGTCATTTTAATGATTTTAGTATATTAGCCATTATTGTAAGGCTTTTTATTGAGATAGAATGTAAGGCGCCATATAAGAATCTTATTATTATTATTATTAATTTTATTTCATATACTTTTAATTCATTATTTAACTTTGTTCTATTCCTTGCTTTATTATTTATGAAATTTATATCATATATTTATGTTTGTAGTCACAGTTTCATATGATATTCACCTTCACCCAATTTTATGCTGATATTTCTCTTGTTTGTTTCAGCACCAAGCAACACAAAATCCAGAGACCTCTGGCAGAATACAGCCTTCCTTTTAATGGCAAGAAATGTATATCCTGGTTTCATGAGTACACAGGTGGGTGTGGGATAAGATATGTGGAAAGATAACAGCTCCAAGTATGTACAGAGTTATTGTTTTAATAGCTTTGTCATTAGCTGCTGTAAGGTGGTATGCATTTAACAATGGCAGGGATAATTGTGTTTTGCTATTTTACCATATGACAGACATTTAGTAACATTTCCTTCATCAGATCTTTGGTCTGGTTTGGCCAGTATTCAGTGGGACGTCCCTAGACCAGTTGTACCTTTGTCACAGCTGATCAGTTAACATACTAATTAGACACCTGTGTGTAACATTAACAGACTAAGGAGTGTCTTTAAGAGTAATATGGTTATTGTTACAATGTTCCTTGTAACAAGCTAACATGAAATGTAAGGACCACTATTGTGTATTATTATTATTATTATTATTATTATTATCATTATTATTACAAAGGTCCAGATGAGGACACCATTGCCCCAGAGGGGATGGAAAAGTTTTGTGAAGATATTGGTGTAGAGCCAGAAAATGTAAGTCTCAAATATATGACATATTTTCATAGAACATCATGTTTGTTGTTGACTTCTAAGATGCCATAACTTTGGAAGCTTTTTTTTTTTTTTTTTTTTTTTTTTTTCATTATTTGATCTTAAAATTGGGTTTTCTAAAATTATAGAGTTAATGTTTATTTTTGTTAAACTTTTGTATAATTTATCATTCTTAATTATGGCTTAGGATTATGGCTAGGATCTCTAGCACTGTGGTCTATTTCACTTGTCCTTTGCCATCCAAGTGTAGAAGTGTGGCCTTCTTTTAGTTGTAAAGAAAGTAGAATTTTACCTCTGTGCTAATAATAAAGATTATTTCTTTACAGATTGTGATGTTGTCTCTTGCATGGAAGCTGGATGCTAAAAATATGGGCTTCTTCACACTGGCCGAGTGGCTGAAAGGAATGTCAGACTTACAGTAAGTATATAAAAAATATGGGCTTCTTCACACTGGCCGAGTGGCTGAAAGGAATGTCAGACTTACAGTTAGTATATAAAAAATATGGGCTTCTTCACACTGGCCGAGTGGCTGAAAGGAATGTCAGACTTACAGTTAGTATATAAAAAATATGGGCTTCTTCACACTGGCTGAGTGGCTGAAAGGAATGTCAGACTTACAGTTAGTATATAAAAATATGGGCTTCTTCACACTGGCAGAGTGGCTGAAAGGAATGTCAGACTTACAGTTAGTATATAAAAAATATGGGCTTCTTCACACTGGCCGAGTGGCTGAAAGGAATGTCAGACTTACAGTAAGTATATAAAAAATATGGGCTTCTTCACACTGGCCGAGTGGCTGAAAGGAATGTCAGACTTACAGTAAGTATATAAAAAATATGGGCTTCTTCACACTGGCCGAGTGGCTGAAAGGAATGTCAGACTTACAGTTAGTATATAAAAAATATGGGCTTCTTCACTCTGGCCGAGTGGCTGAAAGGAATGTCAGACTTACAGTAAGTATATAAAAATATGGGCTTCTTCACTCTGGCCGAGTGGCTGAAAGGAATGTCAGACTTACAGTAAGTATATAAAAATATGGGCTTCTTCACTCTGGCCGAGTGGCTGAAAGGAATGTCAGACTTTTGTCCATTGTAAAAAGTGTTTGGTTTATATTTAGAAGGCATAGGTTGAGTGGGGGTGGGGACTTTTGCTTCAGTCTTTTGTCTTTGTTCTTAAACAAACCTGCCTTTTAAGGAAATGCATCCAGAAAAGGAATATTGATATAAACTAGTCCATTTTGAACATCTAAAATATGTGGGAACATAGGACAGCTTCTTTATATTTAATGAAAGTAATACATATATGAAAAAAGTGCTCGTAGTTAAAGAAAATTTTTAACAAATAAGCCTTTGTCAGCTGTTATGGCGAAAAATGCACCAGTACATTTTCTTGTTGACACCAGTTGAATGCTAGAGCCAATTATTTAATAAGTATGATACTAGCATGAAGTAGTGTTACACCACTTTTTTTCCTCGATTATTGATTTTGGTTATCTGATTTTCTAGGGAGTGCATCAATAAGATAATCAAATCAGATAAATTAATAATGTTTGAACATTACTTTTTCAGATGTGATAATGTGGAGAAGCTCCAACAGAAATTAGACTACCTGAGAGGACTACTGGAGGACCACGTAGTATTCAAAACTATATACAGATATGCATTTGATTTTGCAAGGGTAAATTTTAAAAACTGTTATAAATTTTGGCAAATTTAGTTTCCTGTGCCTTAGTGAATCTGTAGCCAAACTTTTCCAATGCTGATAGATTGATATTATAGTTTTACAATTTGTTTTTAATGAAAATATTAGTTATGGATGTGATTTTATTTTATCTCTGTTCTTAATTTCTATGTCTGGTGAGAGCTTTCACCAAAAAAAATACTGCCGATTATTTATGATATTTCTGTTTAACAGATCAAAGGAGAGCAGTCAGTGTATGTTTATGAGAGTATAACCCAGTGTATCATTTCTTTTTAGGATAAAGACCAACGCAGTATTGACATAGAGACAGCTAAGGCCATGCTGGGGCTACTGCTGGGTAAAAAGTGGCCCATGTTTGGCATGTTTAATCAGTTCCTTGAGGTGAGACATTAAAAAAGTATAGATTCTATAATTTACTTTAAACAGTTCTGTCAAGAATCAGGACTGTTTAAATTTCCACTCCCATGATGAAATCCACTTTTCTAATACCAGAAGTGTGAGAAACAGGTTCACGAAATTAAACTGTGGTCTCGTAATTCTTTTTATTGGTCAGTGTTTTTTCTATGATTGACTAATAAGAAATTTAAGAATGTCTCAAGAATATATTTTCTCTAACCAAAATAAATTCCAGAATTCTTCATGACAAAACATTGCGAATATATGTTCAGCAGCATACAAATAAGAGTAGGACATGCCATAGGCTATGAACTGTAGATCTTTATGGTATTTTGTATGCCAGAGACATTTTGAAATGGTTTTATATGAACATTGCCCTGTTATTTCAGCAATCCAAATATAAAGTAATGAACAAAGACCAGTGGTGCAATGTCCTGGAGTTCAGCAGAACAATCAAACCAGACCTGTCCAATTATGATGAAGATGGTGCTTGTGAGTTATTCATTTTTTTTTTTTTTTTTTTTTTTTTTTTTTTTTTTTTTTCAATCACACAAAGGAAATTTAAACTGAAATAAAAAAAAAGTTTAATTGCAACCCCTTTGATTTAATCTTGCTCCCACCCCTGATTGAAGTTAAAGTGTGATTTTCTTGGGGATTGAGGACTTGAGTAGGATTGGTTAAACACATTTCATTTGTCTCCCTCATGTAAAACAACTTCTGTTTGATCACAAAATTAACTTGAAAAAAAATTCTTATTTTGAAAAATGTTTTACTTTTTTTTCAGGGCCAGTTTTATTAGATGAATTTGTGGAATGGACAAGAGAGCAGCAGCAGCAGTCGATGGGATAAATTATGATAAATTCATCACAAAGACAAAAATTATAGATGCTGTTTATAAACATAAAAGCTGCTTTATGATCCTTTAGCAACAGTAACCCTGTTATTTTTGTTTGTTTTTTTGTGTTGCTCCAAGGATGGTGATTGGAGAGAATTTTTCTCTCATGAATACTTCCAAAGGAGCATTATTATTTGTTGATATGTGTATTTTTCAAGTGAAGACAGTGGGGAAGAACCCAAATTGACTATTTTCTTTTTTCCTTCTGCTTCAAAACTGCTGGTGTTTGTTTACTTTCTAACTGTTGTCAGGTTTGTGCACTCTTTCTATAAATATCAAAGTATTCGTGCTTGAAATCCATATGGGAGCATAGCCACAGAACCCTCGCCGTGCCTATAACAGGGATTTAGATCTGAAAATTATAGAACATATTCAGCGGGTGAGATAAACAGTAGCTCTTGACAGAACTGTTTTAAACCTATGTGGTTAATAAGAAATAGTTGTTTTATACTGCAATATTTGCAGGAATGAGCTGCAATTTCTATGTCATTAAGCAAACAAGCAAATTGTTTTCAGTTTTGTCTTCATATTATACATTAACTGATAATGAACTTGGAGGAGATTTTTTGAAGTTCAAGTAGTGGAAACTAGACCAGATTAATGTTTGCATGCATGCTTTAACTCTAAATCTAGTCTTTTATGAATTGGTAATTAGTTTTATGTTAGAATTAAATCAATACTGAAATTTTAGTTCATGGGGAACTTTTCCCTTTATGATTTCCTCTGGCTGTAGAAGTAACTATTGAATGCAGTTTTACCTGGTGAGAAGTAAGGTATTTCTCTACCCCACCACAATATTGACACAATCATTTTGGGCTTCCATGATTACACAGGTATAATGCTTTTGCACTTTGGGTCGTCTTAGGTAAAAGCTGGTCTTTCAAGTAAAAATTTGAGTGAAATGTTTTTGTTTGAACAAGGTGTTGGTGTAGACAGATGTCATTTGGAATAATCACTTTTTTTTCACGACAACTCGATGAAGTTGCAATTTTCTGAAGGTGCATTCATATATAATTATTCATTTATGTATAAAATGTTTTTCAGAAATTAAAACCACTGTTATTAACAGTCATTCTTTTTTCCTGAAACTGTTATGAATATGGTAAATAAAAGTGTATACTACAAGTTTACAATTTTCTTTGAATAATGAATTAGTTAGCAGTTGCTATTTGGTAGCATGTCAATTTGACTTTAAGACTGGGCATCCTCCACCTCAATCATCTTGAATGGAGTGGAATTTACTCACCTCACACGTCTCCAGTGGCGGATTTAGTGGGGTGTCAGGGGGGTCCTGCCCACCCCACTCCCTCTGAGTTCTGAAAAAAAAATCACAGCAATGGTACCCTCTTGAAATTAGAATTTTGACCAGCTGAATAATAGTACTATACCGTACCAAATGGCACCGTTCAATCTCTGAAATACCAAATTTCTTCGGGGCCCTTCAGCGGGTCGGCTTTGCATCCACGGACCTCCCCTTCAAATAATCCCGTAGCCGCCCCTGTGTCACCCCTTGAATAAAATAGACTTACTCCACCTGCCATCCCCTTGAATGAAATGGATTCTCCCCACGTATCACCCCTAGAGTGGAATGGACTCGCTCCACCTTTTAACCCTAGAGTGGAATGGACTTATACCAAGTGGGTTATTCTTAACACAGAACGAGGTGGTCACCCTCAATACAAAGTATAAAACAAAGAATTTTTAATGTATCATTTATAACAGGACAACTATCAAAAAATAATGATGAAGAAAATGTAAAAAATGCGATTTTCCACGTAAAGAAAGCTTGATTTATGACACCCGTTACAGGTCTGTCCTTTTAACATGCCAGTCATAAATTTGGGCATATCTGATTATTTTCACATGTGGGAAGACTGATTTTGGGGGGTGTTGGAATTTAATACTTTGTCTTTCTTAAATTTAGTGTAATTTGAATGTTAGTTTTCATGCCTTGTACACACAGAAATTCTCTAAATAGTGTCCATCTAAATTAAAGATCGAGGAAAATGAAAAGATGTAATCTTTTCGATTCGCATCCTGAAATATCATAAGTATCGTATAAGGTGTACACATATAAAACGGTGTGTGGAAAAAGGCGAAATGCAATTTTGAACTTTAGCAGAAATAATACATCTGATAATGGGCAGATCCAGAATGTACTCGTATTCGTACTTCACGAGGTAACAGGCTGCATCTTTCTAACCCATTTCAATACGTAGGCATTTCCTGTTCATTTCAACTTTTACAATTAGCAAAATTTAAAAAGTTATTTTGTGCTTCAGTTTGAGAAAAAAAAATTCAAAAAAATTCAATTCGAGATGATTTTAAGATCTGAAAATTCAGCACATCAATATTACTAGTACTTCTGTCTTTAAGATCTCCCCCCCCCCTCCCCATAAAAAAAGTGAATTTATTTTTATAAATTTTATGTCACTTAGTCTACAAGTGTTAGATACTGATATTTACATATGTTGAAACTAGAATTGATTTCCAGGGTGTTAATTATTATAGCAAATCACACGGTAGCTGGTCAACTTTATCAACACTCTTACTTGAGTATCTTCCAAAAATGTGGTGAAAAATTGTGATTTTATCTTAAAGTTGAAAGTTACGATATGCAAACACTGAAAATTATCGAAAGAATGCGTGTATGCCTATACGAAACTGTTGTGGTAACGGGACATTTACATGATAAAGACCACTAAATCAAATTGTGGTTTTCAGAGAAATCTAATCTGTAATCGTTTAACCTTGTACCTATCAAACGGTAGTATTCGAAATCTGTTGTTGTCATCAGGTCGTAGCATTGATTATATCCTTATAACCACGTTTATCTCTCCAAGAAATCAAGATTGAGATAGACGCACCTGGCGTACTTCGTGGACAAGTAAGTAATTTTGAGGCGCAACACTGTTCACTAAGAACACGCCGTTAGGGCTCAGACACAAAATACAGAAGGGAAAAAGGGTGGACCGTTGACAAATATTGATCCATTAGTTTAAATGTATATTATGTTTTCGATCTTTGCTCTTAGAGACAAACGCAAGTTTGTGAATAGGTCCTTTGTTATGCATCTAACCACAAAGTAATTTTAAGTTATTTTAAACATGGTATATAATCACGTTCACCCATACAGCTTTAAAAAGTGGTTATCTACAAGTCTTTTTAAAATCTTTTATCACATTGTTTTTTTTAAATTAATTTTATCATTTTTTCTTGACTTAACCTGGCACGTTATTTTTGAGAACCCTAATTTTAGCCGACACAACTTTTAAGTTAAAAAATTTAAAAAACTAGAGAAAAAGCGTTCCTTTCTTTTCTTCTGATTTATGGTGGAACACTCACCTCTCAAAGGCTTATTTTTTTTTAATAATTAAAATGATAAATTTGAGCCAGGGAAAATATCAAATGCTATCAGTTGTCTCTGTTTTTTAACTTCCGACAGTGTAGATAGTCACGGTGTCTGCTATTGTTTGTTTTGATGCAGAAACTTAAAAAAGGACAACTATAAATCTTACGTTTTTGTTTTTAGATATATAAGATAATGGAGTACCTTGCGTAAAAATGTAATGTTAACTTTAACTGCCGTATATAAAGCCTTTCAGGAGGAAAATTCAATCATAAAATCCATTTTCAATGGCTGATAATAACGTATTAAACTAATTCATCATTAAGGAATCCAAGATATCATGGAGGATTACAGGTGGCACTCTGCATTTATATGACTTTAAAAACTGTTGATATAAAAATCACTAATGATCCTCCACGTTTTCCCTTCCAAAATTGAAACCTAACTCGTCTACACTTTGCCTTTAGACGATAAAGCATCCAATTATTGTGGCAAAATACTTAATTAAAACATTTTTAATTAAAATATTTTTCTCTAAGGCTCAAATGATTTATTTTCTTCACACATTAGAAAGCTGAATCCAAACGCGTTTTCAACACTAAAATTTGAATTTCGATCCATGTCAGATTTTATGTCTGTTTAACGACATTTTAAGGCTCTGGTGGATCCCTTCACCCTGTATATCAGAACTATATACGTGGATATAGCACGAGTGGTGTCTCACTAGTTTTGGTAATACTGAAATACAAAGCATATGACAAAGCGAGTTTTAATGCTCTGGGTTATGACCTTGAGTTTCGATGTTTTTCTAAAAAACTAACGGAATTTTATTGCTTCTAACATGGTGTTTTTTAGTTATTTGATAGTGATCAGTCACATTACGTGATTTATTGATACAAAATAAACGCCCTTTTTGGCTCCAAACACGGATTTTCCGTAAATGATTGTAAACAAAATAAATAAATAAATAAAATCCATAGTTACAGGTCCGCATTATGCGTAGAATAGGTATTGACGATTTGTTACCAAGCCTTGTTTACAAACTGAAGCTTAAGGAAATAATCATATAATAACAAAAGCAAGGTCTGTTCTGTTGTAGTGAAAATGACGCACAGAAGTGTTTTCCAAACTTAACATAGTAAAATTAACAAAAACTTCCTTATTTCTATTAAACCTGACGCACGCAGATGGATTACAAAGATGCCGAATTAATAGATGAGTAACACCGATTTTCTATAATAACCTGAAGTAGTTTTGTCCGTAACTATTAACGAACGTCTGCGGTGTCATGGACTTTATATTATGTTGTATTTCTTCCTGGTTTACCCTTTCTTACCTGCCCCACCTACGCCTATAGATGTGTGTCCTGTTGATTTGTTAATATCGCCGTTCAAAGAAAATTTTATTTTTCTTGATGCTCTAGTTAGAATTGTCCATGTTGTATATAAGTATGTTGCAGTCATTTTATTGGACTCTGTCAAAATGTATTTTCTTTGGTCATTGTAGCCATGCCCGTGGTCTCGTGTATAGTGGGCGTACGCCCGGTCAGATGTCAATGCAGCGACTCTTGCTTACGCACGCAATGAGGTGGTTTATTTTTACAACCAACCAAACAAACCCAGAAAGAATACCTGCCCTGCGTTTTAAGAAAGTTGACACTAAAATTGCCCAGGTACAGGTAGTAGGTGGTGAATCATGGCTATTTTTGTTCTCCAAATAAAGCTCTGCCGCATATTGATTATTACCTATTTATACCTGCTGAGAAATGGCTGAGCTCATCGAAATGTCCATCGCACAATTGAAAATATTTCTATTCGCAAAATGAATGCTGATCTCAGGGAATTTTTCTGGGCGTTTTCGACTTCTTATATATACTCTTTTACTAAGCTAATTTAACAACAATATGTTTGAATCTGGATTGTGCGCTTAAAATTCGTGAATTTAAGATAACATTAATACTGTTGAGTTCTCCGGGTTCGTGAGGGCGTTTTATTCGTATATTAGTATTAGAAACGGGACCGATTGCCGGATTTTAAACAGTTTTCCTTCACTGAGAATGAAGGGGTTTTCAAAAGCTTCTTGTACTACCTCTCCACACAGAAGCACGCATTCGCACGCATACGCGCAACTCACGCAAGCGCAAACACCCATATGTGATTTATGCGATTATGATTCAAATGTCATCAGACTCTCTTGTTATCTCTCTCACCCTGCATTTAAAGTAAGAAAATAGTTCACAAAAAGCAATAACGTGTCCAATTTTTGCAAACAAATGACATAATTTAGTTATAACAATTTCTGGTCAAAAGTTATCTTTTTTATGATATCAGACAACATAGGCCAACATTAGCTTATGTAAAATACAGAGGTCAACAAATAGCAGCCCGGATATATAATATAATAAAAAATTATTTGCAGCTGAAGAGAAGCGACGAAACACATTCCACGTGTTTGTCAGGTAAAAGAAATCGGATCGGAAGGTCTATTTTCTCCTGGGTAAAGGTAGAAGTCAACAAATAACCGCAGTATGTCATTGTCATCTTAAGGGGAAACAATTGAGGAGCGCCTGGGCCACAGTGTAACAACTAAAGGAGAAGGTTTTGCACCCACATTCTCAGCATATATTGAAATACCGCGATATCAATACAATCTGTAGTTACAATTTTCAGGTTCGATACAAACAAGGAAATGTCCCGCCGTAAGATAATTATTTATCGCTATTAAATCAGCTTTGAGAATATGATTGGTGTATTAATACATGTAGCCCTGGGGTTTATGTAAGAAAGGTTTCTTTGCAGACTCTGGCCCTTCAAAATCTTTTAAGTGCTCTGCGGACCGTTACTTCCGCCTGTCCATAAATCTTACCTGTGGACAATGCAGTAAGCATGAAGCCTTTTATAATGATATTCGCCGAAAGGGGAAGTATATTAACGCGTCATTTTACGACACGGGGCGGAAATAAAAAGAAAGGGGTATATAAAGGGGCGTTTTTGGAGGGTGTTTATCAGAATCGAAGAAACTATAAACAGGTGTAAAACTGGAACCAGCAGCAACAAAATGCACCTTGGGAGATACGCGGGGAGAGCGGCATTACTTTATGCCGTTCTCTGTTTCTTTTTCGTTACGAATACAGCGGGTACGTAGCCTTCAGTCCATCTTAAATTTTATTTCAATGATTTATTTTGATTCAAATAAATAAATACAGTTTAGTACTACTTTACTCAATGGAAGTGATAAGAAATTTAATTTTCAACGTAGCGGTCATTTTTTAAAGCTTTATGGAACAACGGCTGGACTTAGGTAATCTATGTTGTCTACTTTGAGTCTTTTTCATCATTCCAGCTATTGATCCAACCATCATCAGTATGATAGTAAAGTTAGCCGGCAGCAAGCTTCTGGGGAGCATACAGAGCGGCATCCAAGACGGCAAGTTCGGAAACCTGACGGATTCCTTCATCTCCAATTTTATAACAAAGATAACTGATGAAATTTTGAACAAAAATCACAAGGATGACATTAGTCAGGAATTGAATGACTTTTTGGGCAAATTTCAAAATGAAAGTGACGCTAAGAGGGAGGATTTGACAGCGGAGTTGAAAGCTATTGCTAAGGACATTAGCGCTAAGCATGACTCTCTCATGGGAGGATCGGTAAGAGTCAGAGTAGTTGTCCTCTTTTCTTCCTTTTATACTCTCTCCTTTTCTCTCTCACTCTCTCGTGATTAAAAATTAACATTCAGATCTTCACAAACGTATGTAATATATCGGTGACTCTCGTATATGCGTTTATCAACGCGCTATTGAAAAAATATTACAACTAATATTCTTTTGCAGGCCACAGTCGATGTTATTCCCAGTAAAGGATTTAACTATGATGGAGAAATGTTCTCTCCTCCAGAATACAAGATCAAGACCGAATGGGCCCCAGAACCGTAAGTGCAAACATTGGCAACACTTTCTATGCTTTTTCGTGTGGGGTTTCAGAAACTTTGCGTCCTTTTAACTTCATCAAATTCTGCAATTTGTTTTTTCGCCGACAGCGAAGACATCATTTTTTGACTGGATTTGTCGAATCAATTTAGCTTAAAGTTATATTTTAAAACTCACACGAGTTTTAGTATTTAGTTCTATAATATGGTTTGACTCACAAGGGCCGAAAGTAAAAAAACTGTGCAGTTTAATACCAAAGCTCACCAATTCACTAAATAACAACATAGCACCAATTTAAAGTACTTAAGAATATTAATCTCTTTTTTACAGTGAAGATGCTGAGATAGACCCCGGTCCTGCATTTGAAGCTAACAAAGGGCTTGGAAGCGTTCTACTGAATGGTTGCTACAAGCCCTCTTTCTCCGTCAACGATCCTTGTTACGCCGCCAAGCGACTCCTGCCTAAGTGCCAGGTAAAGTGAATAGGCTTTATGGGCATGTTTTTTTTTTTCAAATGGGAGTGAATCATAATGTTAACGGCTATGCACACGGTTAGCGTTCAGCTGAGCTACGACAACCTGTAGCTCAGCATGCGAGTCATGATCAGGTTGAAATAAATTGGATAACGGTCACTTAAATTTACCCGAAGGTCACCGTGTGTGTTGAGACTTATTTATTCTTACATTTTTATTGGAATACCCCATAAAATAAAGAAGAGAAGAACAGTGCTGCATGAAATAGTGCCCAAAAAACTTGACCGAAAGGCTGGTAAAATTTTTGGTTAAAGTTGACCAGGTTTCCAACTTTAATATCATAAGCATGTTGACTTTTAAAACAAAATCATGATTAAATTTGCATCTTTTCTTTTTCTTGATTAGCACATCCTTGACAGTTCTAACTTTATCGGAGTTGGTTTTGACGGACGCGGTGACTACAGCTCGGAATCCAGAAAGAAATCCATTATCCAGAGAGTCTGCAACAGAGGAGGAGTGTAAGTTTTATCTTTGTCATTTTCCAGATGTCTCTTGCCTAAATTATCGCCTCTGACAGAAATTGTAAAAATTGAAAATAGTTTGCATATATTTCTGTTCACTGTAACCGGTATCAAGAACCGTAATGTTTTAAAACTAGTGTAAAAACCCTTCTACAACAACGCTCGCATCTGATGTATGATATTTAAATGCGCGCTTGTCAAGTTATGCGCCTTTCAGTCAAGATTATGTTGCTACAGAGTATGTCAACAAGACTTTAGGGAATTTTTTAAAACACAAGGCTGTCGGTTAGAAACTGTATATGTATCATTTACGTGAGATTAATGAAATATTAATTTGTTTTGTGAAGTGTTTACTGAACAAGATACAAGCGGTCAACTAATAAATGCGCGCCCAGTTATTTCTGACATAGTTCACACGCCAAAGCATATTGATAGGTCAAAAAAGAAGAAATTCCCATTCATATTTTTCTTTTAAACATTTGAAGTTCATTTCTTTATTTTTGTTCATTATACTTACAGTGGCACTAATTATATAACTCAAGTTTGTAGTGCCGTCTTTCTAGTGCTATATCGCTAATAATTACGCAAATCTTTGTTTCTAGTGTCATCTAGTTAAATGTGACTCCAACTGATAAATATACATTTTTAAATCTGCAGTTACAAAGGGAAAGCCGTGCCTGACAGCATGACTGTTCTGGGTATCTATGACACTGACGTGAAAACGCAGTCCTTCAACTCCATCCACAAGTATCAGGAGTATCTGGAAGAGAAAGCCTCCGTTGCCAAGTCCAAATACATGTTTATCGAAGCCATTACCAAGGCAACGGGACACGCTTCAGCAGGAATTCTCGGTAGGTTGTGGGGATTTTTTTCATGTGAAAAATAGCCCGTTCATTAATAGACCAATATGATTAATGTTCGTTTCGTGGGAAGCAAACATAGTGAAGAATCTCACGCTAGCATCTGCACATCTGATATTGTTATTATTATTATTATTATTACTTGTTTTTCGTTTTTTAACTTACCTGCATTGCACCAAATCAAATGTAAATACGAACGCCATTAATCATGCTTTTGAAATGGACGCAAAGAAACAACCAGGACTCCATAAGCATATGTCACTCACATCTGTGTCTGTATTTTGATATGGCAGGCCCTACATGTAATTGCTTGCGACTTTCACATTAGCGCATTTTGTCTATCATAAGCACCGGATGAAAGAACATATTTCTATTTAATTAATAAGAGAGAGAGAGAGAGAGAGAGAGAGAGAGAGCGAAAATTTTTGTTGACAGCTATCACTGTAATCAGTAGCGATATAACAGCTAGTGTTTGTCTCGCTGGTTGCGGTTATTCAATCGTTCCGCCACAAGTATCACGAGGTGATCAAGTACAGCAATCTTACGATGAAGATCAAATATAAAACCCATACTTGATACTTTTAAAATGGTTGCAATTACAAAATCTGATTTAAAAATCATGAATACCTTTCATTTATTATAATTATTTCAGATTTATAACATTAGTCCTTTTTACCAATTGTAGGAGATGGATCAAAGGATATTAAATCCAATCCTGTTATATATATATACCTAATCATATATATATATATATATATATATATATATATATATATATATATGATTAGGTATGTGTGCGTGCTTGAGAGAGAGAGAGAGAGAGAGGGAGAGCAAGAGCATGTGCTTCATCTACTGATATTACATGTTGCACATTCAACTGAAAGTGTCTCGCTAGGGCGTTGTGACATTTAACTATTCTGTCGTTCCGGCAGGGGAATCGGGTCTCCGTGACGTGAACGAGTTCAGTTATCTCTAGATGAAAATCATGTGCATGTACCGTTGACAGTCCTAGATATGATGAAAAGAGTGTTTTTTCATCTGATGCTTTGAATTTCTTTTACTTTTTCTTTTCTAATGATTTTCTTCCTGACCCCGTGCAATATGGAGATAACTGTGATAGGTAAATAACAAACTACATCAGCAGAACTTGAAAGATACCTCGTCATTTTATTGGTTTACTTTGCATTTTGATAAGTCCTTTTCTCTTGCCTGTACTAGGTTTAGCTGGCGGTGGAGGAGGAGCTAGTATGCAAGCTTCCGCGTCGGGGTCGGGGCAGTCGACGTCGTTTTCTTCCTCAGCCAGCGGGTACCAGACTGAAAGCTTTAAACAGACTTACCTGTCTACGCTAGAGGTTGACGTGATCAGGTAAAAGACGCCGAAACTTGTGGAAAGACTTTTTTGAGATAGGCCTACTGTTGATTAAAAATCTTTGTAAATTTAAAATGATGTAACTCGTTTGTTATGAATGGAAATGTACCTTGCCCCTCACATTAGTCAAACATACATGTATATTCTAACATATAAAAAATTCTGCATATTTATGCATTTTGTTTTCAACCAAAGTTTTTAGCTGTAAGAAAATTTACAGATAGGTACTTCGAAACCATGACAGCGCAGTCGTTTTATGTAATAGAACGGACATAAATGCTTTGACAAATTATTTGTTTTAAGGCAGCTTTTGGTAAAATATGTGCATATTTGTGATTTTAGGTACGAAATATTTTTGGATGATGTTTCCGTCAACGATCTCAATATGGATTTTTTGCATGACTTCGTCCATCTGCCGGAGTCATATTTCTACGCCGGCGCTCCTCTCAGATTTCGTAAGTTTGAATATTCTCAAATGAATCCAAACTTGACGCACAAAATATTCTTTTAAGTTTATGTTAAGTATATTATTATATTGTGTTGTTATTTAATATTTATTTTTTGTTTATATAAGTTGATGAAGTTGAGGAAATAGACTAAATGTACCACCATACAAAGTGTGCAAAAATACGGCGACCAATTTATATTTCAGAACAATTCATTATAAAATGGGGAACACACTTCATTAAGGCTGCTAAATTTGGAGGTCAACTAAAGTTGATCAAGACCAAGGAAGGAGTGAGGGACCAAAGCATAGAACAGTTCGCTGAGAAGGCACAGGATGACTACAAGGCCATGTTCAGGTAATAGATCATTGTTTTTAAACTGCTTAAATTTTCTATGCATAATATTTCCCAATTGTATTTGCGCGCGCACATACGTGTGTGTGTGTGTCTCCACTGTCTGCTCCCCATTCGTCCACTCACTACATCAGTCACAAGTCACATCCATTTATCCACGAATTTCTTCATTTCTTTGTTTTTTCTCTTGAATAATTATATTTCTATTTTTCTAGCACGTTCATGGCCGCTGCAGCGCAGTTCAAATCTAGAAGTCTATTCCACAAGGCCGAGGGTTCCGCGGAGGGGAGCGTGTCCGCAGGGGGTGGAGTCGAGGGATCGTCATCCAACGAAACTAAAGGCGGAAGCCAGTCCCTGTACGTACAAAATAAATGTGAACAATTATAATACGAGTACAGTTAACCGATTAAATATGTGAATTAATTGCTACTGATCAAAATTTTACAACAAGCGCGAATTTTCATTGTATAAGATTAATTTGTTTCAAAGCATTACAAATGTTATGGATGGTTAATGATACGTAACTTTACAACGTCCTGTTTGAAGCAGGAACACGTTGAAAGGTACACAAAATCACTACAGAAATGGAAACCAGCGCATTTTTCGAAAAATAACATGAATTTGCCGCTCACCTATACACATGTACATCACCTGTGATAATTCATTATTTCTGATAACTGTACTTCCAGATCACAGCAGCAGTACTCCAACGAGGTCCTGATGGTCCAAGGCGGCTCCCAGGCCATAGCAGCCGTCATCAGTGAGATGTACACCACTGGATTTAAACACGAGTTGTCTCAATGGTTAGCCTCCATCCCCAGATATCCCAAGCCATTTGAGTTCCAGATGGAGCCCATTACCTACATTTGTCACAATATCAACTACAAGCAGTTGTTCCCAGTCGGGGAGGTGGACTTTGGGTGCTTTGGAGGAACGTAAGTTTGGGTGCCTTAAACCACACTGCGGTGTATAGCCTACTATGTCTATACATTATGATGAAATTTGAAGTGAGATGCTTTTGGATTTTTATGTTAACATCGTACAAAATGTGTATGTTACCGACTTGACTCTTTGAGTCAAGTCGTTATTTGGAATGACCCTGAAATGGAGCGGATTTTAATATTCCGTGACAAGCATTTTTTGTTAAATTACAACGCATACCGTTATTGATAAATACCTCCACGAGCACCTTTTAAAAATTAATTTGAAGCGTTTTAGATCTCCGTGTATATGCTGGTTATAACCACTTCAAATGAAATGTTATTTCATTTTTCAAGGACTCTTCTAACGGAGAATGGAACGAACAGACTTTACTATGTGTGGGAAACTTACGATGAAAACAACAACACAATTAATGTAGAGAAGCGGTACTGTGACTTTAAGAACCAGCAGGAACTGGAGGACAGCATGAGGAGAAGGTGTAAGGCTCTGGAAAGGGGAATTAATGTCTATATGGAGGAGGTAAGAGATTCTTAAATCACAGTTTAAAGATATGGAGTCGAGCTTGCTCCTAGCTCCCCCCCCCCTTTTCCCCGCCACCGCCACCACCACGTGCACTGCAGATACTCTTAAATTAATATTAGTCTGTGAATACACAGTAGAGTTCTCATTGAAAATTATCAGTAAACACACGCTTACAAAAATAGCATTTAGTCTGTTCTGACTTCCTCAATTTGAAAGACTACACCAAGTCAATTTTATGAATAGTTGGTTCTTGAAATTAAAGTACAAATTTTAGATCTGTATTTTTTTCTGATTACATAATCCAGTGCAACTTGACCTTTTTACATTGGGTGCTAAATGCAATCTTTTGAACATTTTAGGGTGTCATTCCCAGCAGCGACATTGACTTGCCAGCCGGCAGAGCAGGATGTAAATCTTCCAGGCTGTCTTTTGAGGACAAACGTGTGAAAATTAGAATTCCACAGTGGGAACACATGACGGACGGGTCAAAGTTCAGGGTCATATTTGACATGCCTTTTAATTTAGCGCGTGTAGTAGGTGAGTGCACAGGACAACACTCCCTAGACATGTATGTAAAGGGTGGTTCGGAAATAATTTTAATTTTTACGCTTTTTATATTTATTTTAATGTTTTGAGCTTTAAGACGTAGTTTAGAATTCGCGTTGAGTTTTGAGTCTGTGGCACTGTGAAGATACGGTTTGTTGATAAATTGATGTTATCGGCTGAGGGTTCTTTGTTATACTTCTGAATACAAAGAATTCTAAAAAGATTTTTACTTTCTGCTCAATTCTAAATGGATGTCTTCTCGTCTCACATGTAATACATCGAAATTTGCCTTTCTGGATTATGATATGTATTGTAAATAAAATTGTTTTATCTGCAGGTGCGTCTGAGGCGTTACTTGTGTTCTATCGCTCTAGTACCCGGCAGTGGTACGTCCAGAGCAGTCCAGGCATTACCCACTTGTACGATGGGGCCAATAATGGCGGCAGCGGGGATCTAGACAATAGAAAAGTAAGTAAATTGTTATACAGGGGAAAGTGCTCCCACTATGCCGAAAAAAAAAATCAGATTTATAAAAAAAGGATATTATGCAAAATGCAGTGTAGGCTTATTGTTTTCCTTTTTGATGTACTTTCTTTTCGCACTTTCTTAATTATTTATTTTCATACCGTAAAATTTGCTTTCAAATACGATGGCTAATTAAAAAGTGGCGCCCACCGATGATTTGTATATACAGAATTAACGTCACCATTCAGCTGACCTCTGGTACAGAGTAGGTATATGCAAGGTTTACGGCTTATGCTTTGCGACATCTTTCTTTGGTGTCGTCTGCTTCGCTTTATACAATGTACATTAACGTCTTTTTTCCTGACAGATCTCAGTTCGGGGACTGGTGATGTCATACAACAACAGGACAGGTCTGTTGACGGTGACAGAAGACGACTTCAACGCGTCACGACTTAAACATCCAGATTTACCAGAGGCACTGAACGGCCTTACTGTTGCCCGTGTGGAATACCCGTCAATGGTGGACGAGATTAAACAACATAAGTGAGTTAGACTTTTTAGATAGGCCACTGTAATATCTCAAGTGCTCGACGTTAAGAAAGCGTTAATAGTTGAAAAGAAAAGTTTGCAGTATGGCATCCCGCAAATGTTAGATAAAGATTATCCTGTTTAGGTCTCTTTTGTTTAATTTTGCCAATAGGTTAAAGAGACATTATTTCCCTGTTCTTTCATTTTGCTAGTCATCTTTTAGTCGAAATTATATGAAAAGAGATAATCATTTTAGTCAGTTTATGACGTATGCATAATGGACATTTGTTTTTTTTCATTGCATTAGCAAAATTCAAAGAAAAATTCCATAGCCTTCTCTGTCGTATACAATGTAAAGTGAACTTTCAACTTTTGCTTCTTTACAGGAATGAGTTTGGTGTCGGTACTATCCCGTGCAACGTGGTCTGGTCCAATGCACATCGTTTTAACCCCATTGTCGCCGGTGGAAGCTGCATATCGTTCACCGCAGTGTCAATGGGCGACATCTTTGTGGTGTTCTCCGCCATTCCGCGTGACTACGAGACATGGTACTACGTTCAAATTAGCCCAGACGGTGTCGCCATCTATAAGGGTGCCACGGTGATGAAATTCGTGGATCATAGTAACGCAAAGAGTCTTGGAGATCCGTCTCTGTATGAGTCTTACTTCGTTTGCGTTGCAGAGACAATAGGAGTGAAAACGACAATTACCTATGGAAAGACGGAAAATAACAGAGTGAGGCTTTTTCTTTTCTATTCAATGCCTTGGTACTTTTTCTTACAAACGCCCACATTTAGATTAAAACAAAAACTTGATAAAGTGAAATATAATGTACAAATTCTTGAATATTAGAATAAAGTTTTGCTTTTTATTTGACTCAGGTTTTCATTAGAAAATGGCGAAGCATTGCTCATTTTACGGCGAACAATTTCTTTTCAAAGTACGTCTACTAATGTTTTCAAAATCTAACTTCAGTTTTTTCCATTTCTTCATTGTAGGAGAGAGGCCATGTCTACGCCGTGTTTGAAGACCACGACGAACCCCTCCACGTTCGTTTCTTTGCGTTTGGCAATGGCGAGTCTCCTTTAAGCATAATGGACGCTCACGTCTTGCCCACATCTGCTACAGGAGAACATGTCTGCTCTGGACATACCATTGATTTTGAGGGCACGTGTGTGGAACACTGCCATCCTGAATGCATTGGTGAGTCTCTTATCGCATAACCGCGTTTTTGTTCCGGTATGATTATTGGACTTTTAAAATCTTGATTTAAAATGCCTGAAACAAACATCTTATGCAAGCGGAACTTCAAAGGTTGACAATTCTCCATTATTAACCTGCGATATTGTATGCCAGTTTTATGCCATATTTTAAATCAAATTTTCAGTAAAGCATTCAGGCAATCAACATAGAATGGAAAACTGCCAACAGGTTACTTCGTTAGAAAACTGACTGCCTAAAAGCAAAGCACTTATTTTAACAACTCGCTATTTTCGTAAACAATTTGATTTTTTTCACACGCTGAAATGCAGTTGAATTATTCCCACATTGATTGTTTCGTTACCAGGCTGCCACATGCCAGATTCCAACAAAAAATGCCGCGCTTGTCGCAATCTTCAAGTGGACGGCACGTGTGTGTCCGAGTGTCCACCCACACACAAACCGGACAGTCAGAATAAGACGTGCATATGTAAGTTTTAAAATGGTCTAATTATCTTATATTTCTATGTAAAGTAAACCAAAATGAGTTTTTGT
Organism: Lingula anatina; assembly: GCF_051362555.1. Taxonomy (NCBI): domain Eukaryota; kingdom Metazoa; phylum Brachiopoda; class Lingulata; order Lingulida; family Lingulidae; genus Lingula; species Lingula anatina. The sequence goes on along the minus strand of NC_141769.1, from coordinate 2,913,038 downwards.
ACGATATAATCGGCTCAGACTAATCGAAGAAAAGGAATCAAGAGAAAAATGGTAAAAGAAAAATAGTAAAAGATAACAAATTGCGATGCTATATTTATTTATTTAAGATCCCCAACAAGTACTCTGTTTAACTGTTAAAACCATGTTGGTCTTTTTCGTTATTACCAGGTAAATATATTGAAGACGGCGCATGCGTGGAAGCTTGCAGTGCGGGTCATATTGCAGAAGATACCTCTGTGGAATCACCACTCTGTGTCTGTGAACTGTACGCCAGCGGGGAACCAGAGATCTGTCTGGCCTCCTGCCCGGCTCACTACTACCCACACTCTGTCAGCGCGAACCACAGTGAATGCAAAGGTGAGTTTACTTATGTTTGGGAGAAAGTTCTTAGAAGGAAGGATGGAGTCAACAGATTTTACTTTACGCGATGACGGGCATCTATCAGTATCTTATAAGTTAATCCTGAATATGTATCTTTAAGAGGAACAGTCCCAAACGGCAACATGAGATTTAAAGCCACCGATAGATGGCTTCAGTTTAAAAGTGCACGTACTTGAACATTTCACGACATTTCTTGCATTATCACATGCTCTTTGTTCTAAAAGAAAATGAACATTGAACTGCAATTTTCTAAAAAGTCCAGAAATAGTTTGGTGTGGGTATCTTTCACTATATATATATAATCATAAATGGCTATATTTTATTACATTACAGCTTGTCATGCTGCATGTATTCCACAAGAGGACGGTTTCACATGTTCCGGCCCAACTCCTGGTCAATGCGTCCAGTGTGTCCAGATCAATGGACAGTGTGCCAACTGCAGATCAGGAACCTACATCAAGGAAGGTACGTCTTGTGTGGCAGATACTCGGTTGCTATTATTGGACATCTTCAAAGAGCACGTCTGGCTTTGTGACCCAATCTGCAGTGAAACAAAACTTGAAATAAAATAAAATTCGTGCATGAAATTGACGATATCACTCTGCTGGCCTCGGTGTTTCATGAACCCAATTATCACACATAGAAAATAATTGTAGATATATATTTATCTTCTAGTAAATGGGGTGTATCAGTGTGCCCCCTGTGCAGTCGGCACTATGTGTCCTGGAGACGGCAGAGCTTACACGTGTAACAAAGATGCGGATGAATACAGCAACGCACTAAGAACCAACTGTGTCAAAGTAAGTAGATTTGCGTGGGTTTTTTTTTTTTTTTTTTTTTTTTTTGTAGGTTTCTTTTTATAGGCAGGGATGGATTGAGGATTTGGGGCTGGGTAAAAATGTATAATGGTTATTTGTCATAAATGTTCAAACGTCAACGTTTTGTGATGTTTTGCCCAAGTCTGGTCGTTAGGTTCATACATGTATGGTGAACATATCACTCTATTATACACGTGAAAGACGAAACGAAGAAGGAATTAAATATCCCATGGCTCTCTCATAGATTGCACTTTAGCTGACTTAGTATTTTTCATTGACCCTATTTCACTTTGGATCACGGTGGTATTTCTTCTTCTTCTTTTCCAGTGTAATTCTTACTTACCGTACTCTACAATACCCGTCAGTAACCGGTGCCACAACTGTCAGCCAGGTTACTACAGAAAACCTTCAGACAACTCTTGCAGGCGTGAGTATAGTTTAGATTTAATAACTTCTTACGCATTAACATAGTCGAGCGGTTTTTTGTTTTTCTTTATTGTTGTACATGTATATTAGATAAAAAGAACAGTGAAATACAAGGATACATAAGAATTTACGAGATAAAGCCTGATTTGTCTTGCAGGCGTAAGAATAAATACCTTTTTTCTGTTCACCTTATGGAAAAAAAAGAGTACATATAGAGAACGGTATAACAAAGGTGTGCCAAAGCGTGTAAACTCCTAAAAATTTCAGAATTTTTCGTAATGCAACTTGTACGCAAGAGACGATTTTTTTCATTTTAACAACTAACATGTGTCATCGTATAATCATTTTGCATGTTACATACCTTTAAGTCGGCATATATTTTGTAAAGCGGGCACATTTGTTTCATTAGGCTGTCCTACGAACACCGGTGGTCCCAACTGTAAAGTACAGTGTAAGTGTACGAACGGCAGGTGTATCCAGAAGACTGGCAAATGTTCCTGTTACCGAGGTTTTAGTGGTGACAAGTGTGAAATTCCATGTGAGTTTGAAATACACGATTTTAACTTTTTGGTATTATATAATACTTTTCCAAGATTAGGTCTTAAATATTTGTTTAACGCTTGTTTGTACTCTCCCCCCCCCCCCAAAAAAAAAAAAAAAAATCTTAATTTTGAGAAGTAAAGATTTTAATTAAATTATCAAGTTTGTTTTTATCGGTTTATAGAAAATTATTCTCTCCTATACAATTGTAGTGACGCTCATTGGTAACTGCAAGGTAACATCATTCACGCGGTTTTTCATTTATATCATTGTCATGGCTGACTTTTAGAAATGTAGAAATAAACATTTCACCACTGTATCATCTTTGTCTTCTTTCAGCGGAAGGCGCTTTGAGACTAGTGGACAGCCGATTCAAAGCGAACAGATTTTTGTTCCACGAATTGGCAACGGCAATACACAGTCTGCAAGTGGATCAGCCTGCAGCCAACCTGGCCCCTATTGCCGCCGTCCGCGCCACCACCACCACCACCACTACGACTGCAGCTCCTTTATTAGCAAACCCAGTGTTACTTAATCCAACGTTCACTCGTAGACGAGGCCGCCGAGGGCGACGTGCTTCACTTCAACTCCAACCTGCTCTCCAGGTGGAGCCACTAGCCGAGGAACGTCTTGTAGATTCCTCTGTGAGGCAGTATGAGCTGGCAGACCAACAGTTGTCTCTGGCAGACCAGCAACCGTCCCTGGCAGACCACGTGTCAGCGACTGAGAGCGTCAATATTCTTAGTGCGGCAACAAGTGGCGGCAAACTGGAAGGTGAGACTTTGTTTTATATTACAGATAGGCTAAGACTTGTTTTATGATAATAGTTGCTATTTTGACGATCTAAGTGCACCAATGGTTCGTGGTCTAAATCGTGCAACTTTTATTTAATATTTGAATTGTAGATAACACAGGTAAAACCGTGTACTAACATCTCATGAACACCATAGCATCGCCAAAACAACTGTGGATTGTGACATTTAGAAAGGTCGGGCGAACTTTTTGAAAACCATATTTTGAAATAGCGAAACATCAAAAACCTTACCGAGTGTATATTTATTGTTTGCTTAGGACGCGTTGAAATCTTCCACAATGGTCAATGGGGATCCATCTGTGACAGCGCTTGGACTGACGCCGATGCCAAAGTGGTAAGCATTGATCACTTCTAACTACTTGTTGTTCAGTGATTAATTGACGTTCATATAAAATTGCCCAGTCATTGTCATGCGATAACGGTCATATGAATTTATTAATATGGCAACCGCAACGGCTACATCAGAATTTCATGGACACGTGGTTTATTATCAAATTTGTGCTAACATGTTTTTAATCTACGTATAGTTAATGCCAAATGCCCATTTTTACCTGACTATGCTATCCATCGTTCTCGTTTTAAAACAGGCGTGCAAACAGTTCGGTTACAACAATGGTACCGCTAAATCCAACGCCTACTATGGCCAAGGCAGTGGGTATATTTGGCTAGGTAAAGTGCAGTGTACAGGCGCTGAGAGGTGGCTGAAGGACTGCAGACACGGGCTGTGGGGGAGGCACCTGTGCGATCACAGCGGTGATGTTGGTGTTGTGTGTTCTCATTCGTGTAAGTATTTACATAACATATAAAAGTAGGTAAATCGGTTTCAAATTAAAGAGACTTTACGTGTTTTCTACCGATGGAGACATGGCTCTTTGACATTTCTCTCTCAAAGGAACTTGATCACATAAATGACCTCTCGCGCCTCATAGGTAAAAGACAAGTGAAGTCTATTCAGAAATAATATTTTTCGTCATAATAACGCAAGAAATAATGAAAACCCAATTTTACCGTATTCAGATAATATCTACGTTAGGCTTCTCCTTGACCATATAGTTAATTGGTTTCTTACTCGGGTCTACATGACTCTCATTCTGTGCGCTAAACAGGGGACTGTATTAGTGAAATATGCGCATAGCATCTCATCTTCTGTTATATTGGTCTGAAACATAGTATAAAATGCTTGTTTTGAAATATTTGTTATTGCTTTTTAACGTATTTTTTTACATTAAACATAACAGCACATTTCGTTCCTTTTTTCCAGTGACAAGAAACTTTGGCCGCCTATTGGCACAAGAAAGCCTGCAGTTTGCTGCTGGAACAAGCAATTCAGAACTGAGACAAGAGTTTTAGCTTTTCTATTTTTATGAAACAGTTCATATAGAGACAGGAAATCATACGTATACTCAATATCCGCAATACAAATGACATTTGGACTGATATCAGTGGTATTTTAATGTGAGCATGTGAATATAAACGTGCGATTTATTAATAAATGTTTTTCCAGTTAATTGATATTACAAAGGGGAATGTATTTAATTACAAATAATATGAATTAAAACTCATGACAGGAAATCATCAATAAAGTAGGCCTACTACGCGTGCTCATCGGGCAATCGGACCACCGTATATTTTAACGTTTCTCGACTGGTTCGTTTAACTGTAAGATGGTTAGAGACACCCTCTGATAATACAGGGGCTTCTGATATAGCACACAAAATTGAAGAAAAGACCATTTTGTAACAGACTACTCGCGGACCCTGTGATCAACTAGTAGCTAAGAAAGACAATGGCTAAGATCCCACATGAAAAATGTAGAAAGAATCTCCATTCGTTAGTTTCCCACAAGATACATCACGGTGTAGTGTTATTAAAATGGACGCAATCATGTACAGGGAAAACTTCCAAGGCAAGTATTTCAAGTTTCCGGGATGACGAATTTCAGATATACAAAACTGTATGCCTTCCTATATTGGAATCATCTCACTGATTAGGCCTATCTTAAGTGAGAAATTGGAAATAAGGTAGTCCAGAATCAGGCTCATAGATAAACTAAATCCTTTAGCGCAAGATCGTCACGGCACTGGCCCCAATACAGGGTTATCTAAGGCGAATAGGTCAGTTAAAATCGTCGTTACTAGTTTCAAACCATCCATGTTGAGTTTCTAGAGTTTTAGGTCAAAATCTAGGATTGGGTGACGTAACGGCACTATCACGAGTACCAATTTACGACATCATTTACGTCATGAGTTAGGTGAAACAGGAGAAATTAATCTACTAAACATTGCCATCGTCAGTCCATGTAAATATAAAGAATTGTAGCAATGTTTTTTTTTTCACTTTAAACGGAATACAAATAAACATATATATTTAAATGGACATGCTCGATTTGAAACAATTTTGTTTGTCTCTGAACAAAAGTTTTTCAACCAAAATTGAAATGCACGTGGATTCATATTTATTTAAAATATCTATGCAAGGTCTGGAATAAATTAACAAATAAATATATTAGTTCTCTGTATTACAAGTTTTCCTTATTTGCAGTCAAAGTGGTACGATTATACTTTTGAAACAAAACGCATGTATAATAAAACAACAAGTAAAATAATTGCAACTTACTGTTTATGTATCATTTCAGGAAATACAGTCAAAATGACAGAATAAACCGATGTGCCATAAATTCTGCATTACGGCTAAAAAAAGGTTACTTAAACAAATTAGCGAAAGTGTTACTCTTGGTGACCATATCGACCAAGGCGGCCAGTTCCTTGGAGACCACGCTGCCGTCAGTGTGTACTGGGAAGATAGGATAGGTTTGGCGGACTCTGCCCCGTACTCCAGGTATCTCGGGGAAAACGAACCTCTGACCGCTGGCGCGTACAGACCTGACGGTTCCTTTAGCGTCCAAGACACCCTTGATGGGGTCTTCAGGGGTCTGCGGGTAAAGAAAACCCCGTATAAACATAGCTGCATGTATTAATGATACAAACTCAGGCCAATAATAAGTATTTGTCACACTGAGATATCGATGAATGAAACTGGAAACGCCATGAGCTTTGTAAAAATATTAGAAAAATCTTGGACCCGATGGCCCAAAGTAAAACCACTTTTTAGAGTCTCACCTTGCACCAAGTTGAAAATGGCAAAGTTTATATTAGATATGGCCAATATCTTAATCGTATATTGAAAATACTTACTGAAGGGGCTGAGAAGAATTCTGCAGGTGTAAGGTAAAGGTGCTGGTCACTGTAACCATTATACGCCTTGGTGCTGGACAACCCGCCTGTACGACCACCGGAAGTCACAGTAGCGTCATCTATAATTATAAATATATCAGTCTAACAAACAGCTATGGCCAGTACTTTGAAATATGTGAGATGTAAATCATGAATTGACATTAAAAATACGTTGATCGCAATTATGTCTATATATTTAAAATAGGTGATCGAAAGCAAAGTTTCTGTTTTTCTAATATGCAGAATAGAACTTTCTCTCTCCAACGAGGACGTAGCTGTTGGCAACTCACACACACACACACACACACACACACACATTCTGCTTACTGGTTTGCTTCTTCAGGTTGTACGGGTTCCACTGGCCCAGAGGGGTGAGGTAGGTGACAAACAAAGGTACAGCGTATGACCATTTCTGGTAGTAGTTGACGCACACTCTGCTCTTCCCCCTGCCGTTACATGCATCCAGGTGCATGCCAGCAACCTGGACATAGAATAACTCAATATTATACACATGATTTTATATATAGGATTATATTCCACAGCTTAATTACCCCAACGCTGTCAGCTTAATTACCCCAACGCTGTTTTATTACCTTCTGCTGAGTGGTCTGAGCGGTAAAGATGGATTCGTCGGAGTAGCCACGGTGGCGCACTGTCAGGCCCATTGCTCCCTTACGCATCACTCTAAACCAGCGGTTGTAATAGGCGCTGTTAAGCTGAAAAGGAAACAATGGAAATAAATATGTGTGTGTGTGTGTGTGTGTGTGTGTGTGTGTGTGTACAGGAGAAAACACTCTGCAGGTATATTTTTAGATACGTTAACTTTATTTTTATCATAATTTTTGGAGATTTAGTGAACCTGCTGTGCATAAAACATGTGGTTATATGCACTGGTATAAAGCCCAATGATCATATAATAAACAGCAAAGTAAAGTTTTAAGGGAAGTGACATACAGGTGAGTTGTAGTAACAGAACCAGTGTCCAATTTATCCTACTGTTGGATTAAAAATCCCAAATTATCTGCTTCAAATACCTTTGGCTGGGTGGCAATCTTTGACGAAAGAGGATAAACAGCTTCGAAAAGACCATCATCTACGTTTTTACCCGGGTAGTTATCTAATCCTGGATTATATAGAATGTATATCTACAGCATGAGATTGAATGTCCACTGTACTCACGTTATCATTTTTACTTTTCACTGCTATATGACTTTCAAGTACAAATAAGGTTACGTGCACATCACATATTTATAGACACGCGCGCGCGCGAACACACACACACACACACACACACACACACACACACACACACTGGATACCAACAATCCACTCACACGTACCTGGTATTTCTTCCATTATAATATCTAGCAGCCCTCGTCCGGCGAAATATTCACTTTTAGACGTGTCATACTTTGAGTTCCTCGGGTTTAGCTGGAACCTATGAAATGGCGATTGTTTGCTTAAAATTGATACTAAGGTATTTTAGTCGATATGTTATTGATATCTACTATTATTGGGTGATCCTTAAATTGCCCAAGCACGCAAATTTCTTACAACGAATAAATGGGACGTAGACTGACTAATTTATACGAGTTAAAACTTTGACTTAAAGAGTATGAGACAAATTATTGAAAAAGTTAAATTTTAGAGAATTAAAGATCCGTAACCACTTTTTTGCATTTTTCGTCGTGCAATCAAACAAATTATTATCCCTACCGAGCATAATCAGAATCCTTGTACTCTTCGAAAGTCAAATTTTTGGCCATGCGGAGCGCAATGTTGTCAATGACTCTGAATCTGTCTCTCTTGATGACAGTTTTAGGCGTGTGGCACATGATCCTGTAGTTCCACTTGCCAAATACAGGGATAGTATCGTTAATCAGGTCGATCATGGTGGTGGGGAGATAGTCGTACCTGTGAAAAACCGACGTATCATCAAGTTATTTTTCAAATAATTTGTTAAGCGATAGAAATGGTAGAGGAAGAGAGAAGATAAAACTTTTTACAGACAATTACAACAACCCGAGCATAATATCACATATACCAGGTAATTATATCCTATACCCAAAGTTTCTGAATCAATGATCAATTTCACTTACTTTTCATCGTCGTAAGCTCCCGTGTATCCCTGGAATTTGACATTATACTGTGTGTTCAAAAAGTCACTACAAAAGAAAAAAATTGACAATTACAGTCATATGTTATATACATGTACATAATCGGTCTCAGGTTGCAAATATACACAGGAGAATACATTATACTACGGTGTAATACCTTTGTTTTATCTTAAGTTTTATTACAGATACCCAAGCAAGTTATTTGTTTATATAGTTTATATACGAAGAAGTTGCAGTATATTTTCGAAATGCAGTAAATTTTCTGTAATCGGGAAAAGGATAGCGACGCAAACGTGATCGAAATCCATTCTGCGGAATATTTTGCACCATAAGTCCGTATCTTTAAATGAAACAAGCGGTACAATGGCGAAAAGATGTTATGGATTTTATGAAAGCATCAACCAGACGACATTTTTAGTTGAAGCCATCTTTAAACGCACAAGTCACTCACGCTGAAAGTGGGTCTTTCTTGTCCGCCTCGAGCCACGTCCCTTCGAGATAGCAGAAGACGCTTTTGAAGTAGGGGTAAAAGTTTCTGCCCGATCGCGTACTAACGTCCTGGAAATTTCTGAACCATTCTCTCATTTCTGCAATCTGTTTGGTCACGTCTCCTTTGCTTTTCACCTAAATCAAATCAAAAATTGAAGTCAGAAGAAAGGATTATGGCGTTAAGTATATGTTTATTGTATTGTGTTGTGATATGGATTACCAGCGAGCACTTCCTATTTTGTATGCTGCGCATTTTATTATTATTATTATTATTATTTATTTATTTATTATTTTTTTTTTTTTTTTGGGGGGGGGGGTCACATTGGTACTGATTGCAACGCCAAACTTAATAATTTTTTTTGGTTAAACCATAAACCTAAAACGCAGCGCCAATGCATAATCAAGGAACACTTAAAGATGTAAAAAGAGCAAGGAGTATGAACATGTGGAGCTTACTCTACCTGAGGTGGGACAGTGGGCAGAGTAATCGGCTCAGTGGCATGGAATGTCTTGCTTGTTTTGTGTGGAGTTCTCAGCTCTATAGTGTGGCGTTTGGCTCGGAACTCGACTCCGTTGAGAACTGCAATTAAGGAGCCGATGTCGAACATGTTCTTCTTGGAAGGAACTGGTCTGATGTTGCCGACTGTGTCACCAACATGAGCTGAAAAAAGTATTGGGTTAGTAAAATAAAATATCTGATTTCAATATGCTTTGATAAGTTGTTATACAAAGTTATTTTTGAGTAGATAACGAGAATGGTCTGGACTCATCATCAATGGGTCTGGATGACGCAAAAAGCTTTGTTTGATCATCTTATCCCGTCTTAGAAACCCTGAAAACCCTTTTCATTCTTTCTTAAGTTGTGGGCGGTTTCCGCAGAGGATTGCCCTAGTGTTTTCGTGTTTATACGAACTTGAGGATTCAATTTTGAAGACATTTTAGCGTTATAACATTGGATCCATACTGACATTGTGGAGGATGAAGGTATGTATAAGGCTCTGCTTAGAGTGGAATTTCGTTTCTTGACCACTTCTGATACAGGCAAGTACAACACTCAAAATGTCAGAAAAAAATGGATGCAAAAGAAATAATGAGCAAAATGTTCAAGATAAACTAGAACTTTCAATATAGAACATCATACTTTAATATTTTACCTTTTATTTGAAAAATTATAAAATTCAAACTATCCAAATTTCTAAAATTCAAACTATCCCAAGTGGCATACTTACTCTGGCTGAAATAAGGCCGGGTTCCTGTGCTGGTGGTGGGGACTTGTTTTATACCAGAGTCAGCGTCTGATCTGACTTTTTCCTCAACGAACAACTGCTGGAGCTGCAGCTGCCGCATCAGGGCGTCCACCTTGGCCCCCAGGGAGTCCACCTGAGCCTCGCAGGCCGGTGGCTGGGCGGCATAGCTGGCAGTGAGACAAAGGAGCAAGACAATCAAACGTGCCTGAATGAAAAATGACAATTAAATTGTTACTTTCCTTTAATAAGAAAATAATAAGTGGAGGATTTATATGTATAACATATGTTTCCATTGCAAGGTGAAGGGGCAAATCAGTGACACGGATTACTGCACTAACGCGGATTTTGATCGCGTTTGCGCTGTCTTTTCCTATAGCCCACAGCCTACAGGGCCCTTTCTATTCATTTGACAGACTGTAAAAATACGTTTTCTAGGTAATTTTGTAATTCGTTGATCCACACAAATTCCTTTGCAGTTTTAAGCCACAAAGAGCCTCTGCGCGTGATATCAAATTTCAACATACTTTAAAATATTTTAAGGTTTTAAGCTACTTGTCAATTTCTATTTTGCTCTCTGATGATACTGTAGGTTTCTTACCATTTCAATGTCCTCTCGCTAAACGTGATGTCTACTGCTTTGACGTACGTAATCTTGGACGTATATATGTCACCAATGTTATCGTATGTTCCCAGTCGTGACTTCAGTGCCTTTAAGCTTACGGGTCGCATGGAAGAAGAGCGTTGATAACGGACGACCATATGGAACCTTCTCAAAGAGTGGGCGGCCTCTCTGGCATACAACAACTATCACGAGTTCCATATGAAAATATCCTTTTCATGGAATAATGGACTAATTTTCTTAACATGTTTTGGTTAATTTCTCTCTAGAACCAATGTCATGCATCTTAGAGAAGGCTTATTTTTGCCCTTTTTGTGAATCATTCACCTGCCGACATAATCTGTCATATGCCGACATAATCATTCTAGACGCGGTGGAAATAAACCAGGTGGGAGGGGCAGAAAGTGGTGAATTTGTCGACATGACATGCTTCGGTGACACGGCTAGACGGCAATTTGGAGAGGTCACACAACGTTTGGAGAATGAGCACGTCGTTTCGTTTTTCTGTTATTTTACCGCTGATCCTAGTTAGTTTTTACTTTTACTTTTTTTACTATTCTAAATTTTAATTTTCTACTTCATTTGTCCGCCAAACATTCAATATAAAAATATAATTTATATATAATTTATATAATTTCGTATTTTGAAAGTTCAAGAGGTCCAGCTTGTCTTTTGGTTGTGAAATTGACCAATAAACAGTAACCTCCTCTCGACCACTCTTGTCTAATTAATACAAAACTAGTAGATTCATAACAAGATTATGCACGCATTTCTTTACTTTCCAGAATTTACTTTAGTCCTGAAAACATGTGATAAATGTAACCATAACCATTTAACGCAACAATATTCATCCTTTCTTCAAAATCATTTGTTCTGGATTTCCAGAATTCCACCAAGCTACGTTAAGGAAAATGAGGAAGCTGCCTGTTGCGGAATTTCTCCAGATGTAATTATAGATCATAGAAGTAGATGTAATTTGATGATAAGACTTGGGCCGTTGGAACAAGGCACATCTAGAGTAGTAGAGTAGAGGTGCCAGCAGACATTTCTCCTTAATCAGTACATACGGACTTAATAGTACGTGTGAGCTGTCCAAACTAAACATGAACCATTTATCTTTTGATCTGTTTCACCCCATAAGGAACTTTTTTTTGGACAAAAACAGTAAGTTTACACACAATGCACAAAAGCTTGGATTTTTTAAGAAAGTTTAGGTTCGGGGAGAAAAGGGGGGATGATTCTGATGACGGTGCGTTTTTCGAATTTCACTGATATTCATTTCATAAACAAAGCAAATAATTCGAATACGAGCAAATGTTTAAGGTGTATAACACGTTAAACCTCTGCTTAATTGAATTTATTAATGATCAGTCTGAAGGTAAAATTTTAAGTTCTATTAAGGTACCACTCCGTATTCTCTGACGTTTAATGACATCGGTACAAATAGCCATTGGGGTTTGACCAATGTGTAAGTTTGTTCCAAATCATAAAACACGTGCAATGAAATGTCTTCAGAATAGCGGAGATCTCGTTCTACATGTATTATATTTTAATCGAAATTTAATGAATGGCTAAAATCTCATAAATTGACTCCATGAGGTGTAGACCCTTTTCTCAGGTCGATTGCAGTGGATTTTATTCTAAATATTTGATTAAACAATATAGATAAATGATCCAGTACGCCATGGGTGTACATAGATCATTAACTCTGTACAAAATACTGTAAAAGGATCGAAAAATTTTCTTCAAATTACTATGAAAGAAGTTTTTCGTGATCTTTAAATAGTACGATGAAACTGGGAGCAAAGTCCATAGACGGTCGACACAAACGGGTTTGACTACTGCTGTCCAGTCCTTAAGCAAAGAATAGTTCCGTTTCATTTTCAAATTATTTATATATCATATATAGAATTAACACCTTTAAACCCGCCTTAACAACCTCTATTATAGACGGATTGTACCCCGCCCCTTTTACCTTTATCCAAAAGTTAATATAAATTACACAAATAAGCTCTTTGTGTCTCGCAATGCAAAAGCGTGCTCACTTTAAAGACCCAACACTGCGTATGATCTGGATACAGACAATGCATTGAAACTAAGCAAATGAGAAGTCCCATTCATGATAGAGCTAGCAAAGCCTAGTCCTAGTAATCCTTCTCTTCATAAATAATCCATGTTAACGAGTTGGTGTACATTCGCAAAATTATCGCTCAGACGGTGTTTGCTTTTCATTAAGTTTATTAATATATTTGTCATTATCAGCGGTTTGCTTAATTGGTTATGTAAGCGAGATAGTACAGAGTGACAGAAGGCCCGCGTGATATGTTAGTCCTCTCCAGAAATTTTCGTGGAACGGACAGGTACAGTAGGTTGAGCTCTTCAGTTTTAATTTCGCAGATCCAGTTTTAAAGCTATTTTTATCATTAATAAAGTACGAAATGGGTCTATTTTACTTCTATGCAGACACTCAGTTTGATAGTGAAGGTTCATTTAAAGAGGGGATTTAGCGCAGCAAATACTGTTACTGTCGGTAGAGATCTATTCACCGTTATTTTTATATGTGTTACTCCTTTCTTTACGCTCTAATAATATTTTTTCGTGTCTGTTAATGGCAACCAGTGAAGATATTGATTCTCTATAAGTGAAGAGTAGTAGATGTTACATCAACTAGACGCATTTGAAAAATTACTGCAAACGTGGTGAGAATATATTTCTCCATGGTTTTCGGTATTCACTTTCGCATGCCGCAAAACTGTAATAGGCCAGCCTTTGCTGCTGCAGTCACCGGCGGTAGGCTATTTTTTATATCTCATCCCACTTCAAAATATATTAAATTTCAGATTTTTACAAGGACCCTCCTAAACAGGAAAGTGATAAGTAAAGCAAATACTACATGATGATGCCAGGAAACCACAAACTCAGCGATGACCTCAGTAATACTAACCCTCACTGGACCAAGAGGAGAATTAGAACGGCTTCAGTACAGCATAAATTGGCCGCAAACAAACTGGCTCTGGACACCGCAAACTTAGAAAGACAGCAGAAGAAAGCGTTGAGAGAGATTGACGTCAAAATGGCTGCTTTGGGGACACGACGAAAGGAGTTGGAGGAAAAGAAGAGTCAGCTGTCCAAGCGTCCGTGCACATATCCAGACGAGGAATCTGCAGATCTGCAATTAGCCACAGAAGAGACACAGAGTGGTGTCTTTCTTCATAAATCTGTAAGCCGCGATACAACTAAATCGGTTACTTGGAAACAGGAAGATATTGCAGACACCACAAATCTCGATGTAACATTAGCCCGTTTACATTTTCGACGCAGTTTATCAGCGGAATCGTTTGGCTCCAGTGCCGTCAAGGCTTCGGAATTATTTCGTCATAGGAAACTTAGTGATCAAACCGACCGGAGAGACTTTTTTCAAGGGACATTTAGAACTAACCTTCGGCCGTACACCGTTGAAACAGATAAGTCTGTTAAGTCACAAACAAATTCGCACCAAAAGACACACAGTGGTTTTTCGGTTAACTTCAACGCCCAGGGTAGATTGAAAACTAATAACTGGACTTTGGAAAGAATAGCTGACCAGTTTCGCAAAAAATATGCGACTAAAACAGACGCGCCAAAAAGCATCACCAAACCAGCGATAAAAAGTGATTATGGGCACGAGAATAGTAATATCCTTCATGAGACTTTGAAGAACGGAAGGAGAACAAAAATTCCGACATCTTTGGATAGGCCGAAGGCCAATTATGAAACAACCAAAAATGTATCACGTCCAAACCCAAGCATTCAGTGTGAAGTGGCTCCGCTGCCAGGAAAGACTCCTAACAAAATCACAGCAAATAAAGATTCTCCATACAACCGCCAAGCATTAAATTTGCCGCCTCTTCGCGCTTCTCCGGTAAACCCAGATTCCTCTTCCTCCTCATTTCAGAACAACGGACAAATGAATGCAAATTCCGATGGCAAAGAACAGAAAAAAGTTCATTTTACTTTACCAAGTGACGGAGAGCAGACGATTACCGGAGTGCGGAAGTCACGTGACTAGACGATGTACTTCTCAGTATTTAAATCATATTTGCATGCAGTCGTCATACACTTACGGATAATACGATCTGTTTGAGATGACAGGAGCGCCGACTGAAGACAATAATTTCTATAAATGTTGTGTTGTGATTCCAATTTAGTTTTCTGAGTGTAGAAAAATGTTTATAAAGTCCTCGCACAAATCGGTTATGAAGCGCTTGTCCTTGTACTTTAAAAGCTGCATTTAGTTTAAGTTTTTGAACCAGTCTAGTAAATTTCAAGAAAATGTTTGAGTCATGAACAGTATGTCTGAATAATAATAATAATAATAATAATAATAATAATAATAATAATAATGATGATGATGATGATGATGATGATAATCAATTGCAGAATTAAAAAAGAAATTCTGGGATAATATTTTATCATATTAGGCCTATTTCAAAATAGTATTAACCATCTGTAAGACAGATGATATAATTTCAATGACCCAGTGCACGGTTTGAGGTGAACGACTGAGAACAAAGTAATGCTTTTGTTGCAATAAAATATTATAATAAAAATAGCAACAAATACACCGTAGAGTCAATGGAAGTAAATATTATCGAAAAAATACCAACACCTGACGAAACGAATTTCTATAGCCTTGTATTTACCTTGGAGGCCACACAGCAAAAAAATACAAGCTACTGTGTTGACTACATAACACCGCACAATAGGTAACAAACCAATGAATTGAAAATCCCTGTTTTAATCTTCAAAATGCACATAAAACGCACTGGCGTGTTTAAGCAGCATTGATTGTACAACAGAAAGCGAGTAGTAGTGATATTGTATACAAAGAGAACCCTTGCTCTCAAATGTTATGATTGCTTGGTTCATTCATCGGATGTAAAGACTGAAAACATGGGGGTTTGCGACAAATTGTTTTCGCGGTCTCCTCGTCCAAATATTAGGCCAAACCCCATAACCCCCAGACATAATGTGTCAAGCACACATTTTCTGTAATACACATTTTCTGTATTACACCTAACTTGAGATCTTTTAAACACCCAGCGCTTCCCGAAGAATAACTGCTGTGTTACTACTGTTCACGGTTGACAGGTAAGTGACAAAAAACGATGCAAATGTGACAGTTTCTAAGTTTACAAATTCCTCTCGGGATATTTGTGTTGTCACAAAGAGTAAACAGAGCGAGCGAGAGCACAAGTAAAGGGAATAAACATTATATTAGTGTTAATCAGGGGAGAACGTCACAATTGAATATTACCGCATCAGTCCAAGGCAACGCCAAATTCTCTGTTGATTTAACGTTATGAAATCGTAAATGTAACCATTTGTGGTGGTCGGCCACAAAGACACACTTGGTCGTCAATAGGGCTCTCTTGACCCCTGTGGCCTCTTCTGTTATGAACAGAACTTGGGACTGAAGATAAAAAGATATTACGACTGCTGGGTATAATATTTGTACAGATGTGAACCGTATGACGACCTGTTTATAGCCGTTTCGTCACTCGGTACGCGTAAAAATATTCTGATTTGGCTCACACACACAGATTAATCGATCATATAAAATAGGCATCGTTGTACTCTCCCTTCCTAGGTGAGTTGGGTTAGACTAGGAGTTGATGTTTAAAGATTATAATTAAATGATATTTTATCGGAATTATACAGTATATAGTTGAATTTTCAGTATGTATTATGCCCCTGTGGGCGAGATGAAGAGAAATTCATTAGGTTACGAATCCTTAAGTGCTATACCAAATTCCACGCAGAAAGTAGATATAAATGTTAAAATTTAATCAATTTAATGACATTTTAACAATACTTTCAGACATAGTGTAAGTCCCTACTGAAAAGTTTCTGATGGGTATTCACTGGAAAACTGATGTTAATCAATTTGCCTTAGTTACGCGCTTTTCAAGGTCGCTGGTAGTGGAAATCAGAAAGGAACAGAGATCGCACCCTGTTCACCCTGTTCAAGGTCAAAAACATATTCTATAACCGCTGTAACCGAAACTTTACATTTTTAACGAATATCAGACTTAATTCACTTTTTTTTGTTCTTCAGAAACCTGTAGGCAATATTTTTCACCCACGGCCTGTAACCCTGGATGCCAAACAGGGCCTACTTCGTCTTCTTGATATATACGGACTTTAATACCTAACCATGGACGAACCAGCTCATCATGCACACAGATATGGGCACCAGCTCCTTAAAATTGCTACCCACTGGTCGTCAGAGTCGTGCCAAACGACCTCGGCCAAAAATAAATGGGAAGAGAAAAAACTGACTCGAAACACGAAACACCTTGACGCTGAACGAAAAACCTGCTTAAGACTTATTGATGGTCAGAAAAACGCCTTGAAAAAACACCTGTCCGACCTTCACCACCGTCGGACGCAGATTGCACATTACACCGACGACAACTCCGACATGATGCTGGACAGCTTAAGGAAGATGCCTAAACAGTTGTATGCAAATATTTTTCTTAGTCAAAGACGTTCTTGTGAGTATCTTAGCGAAGCATCTTACTTAGAAGATGACATGACCTCTGCTGAAGATGCATCTTCCAGTTGGAAAGATCGCAGAAGTTTGTCCGACGCTACTTTAGTACTTGGAGTTGACGAGACAAAGGTTCCTGGGGATGAAACCGATTCCCAGAAAGTTCGCCCTTTAACAGTCCCTTCTCTACAAAATCAGGGAGATTATTTCGAATTACCAGATGTGAGGAGAGACTCAAATATTGTCCGATCTACTTCACACGAAATCATCTCAAAAGAAAACGACGAGGATTCTACTCATGACGTGGACGACGCAACAACAATTCTTCATCACAGCCCTACAATGAGACCTCGTGCATATTCTGAGTCGGTAAAACACAGAATTAGACGCCGAAGTTTTATTTTCCCGGATTCGCCTTCTTCGGCCCTTTTTAAGCGTTCTCCATCGCACAGCAGCAACGAATCGCTGGGATCGGCAGAGGACGTGAAATCAGTTGGAGCACGGCTAGGCCGGAGAAGGTTTACTGTGAGCCCGCTCGTGGGGGATATGACGCCTCAATCGTCCCCATCCCCAGGTAGCAGCCCTCCCAGGGGTCACATTCACCCACCTGTCACCCTGATGTCTAAAACTACTGGACAGTGTCCTCAGATACAACGCACGCGTTCAGCAGCTCAACACAACCCCCAGGCGCTGAAGACGGAAGATGGTGATAAGTATCACCTTGATCAAACCAGTCACAATGTCAGCAGCAGCAGGTTTTACGTGAATACTAGTGCTAAGGTACAACCAAGAAGGCTTTTGAGTAGAGAGACAGAAGAAAAGAATGTCATGCAAGGCCAGCGAGAGAAACACCACGATAAACCTTGTGGCGATAAAGAAAAACGCGGACAGCTCTCTCCCGATGTAAATAATACGCCTCGAAAAAACTCCCTTAGCGCTGACTCTGAAAAAGAAAACTCCACTCCACTGAGGAGAAATTCATTCAGTTCATTTAAACATTACAAAAGACATTCAACTGCCTCGGTGTCATCCACCAAAGAAAAACAACAGACCAATTCAAAGTCTACAGACATTCAAAAACTGGCCGTACATTTTAACCGCGAACGTCGGCTCTCTCTGCCAAGTGTGATAAGGCAGACGATAGCCCAAAAACGATTTCTGGAAAAGCAACCATCCCAGAAAAATTCCGAATCCGGGAACAATGCAGTGTCTAATGCGACTCCGCCTGCATTAATTATCCCTACCATAGTGCTTCACTTGGTGGCAGACGACCCCCCAGAAGAGGCGGGAAACTATGGCGACCCTCACAGCATCTTTATGCAAGGCACGCCCGGTGTATATTAACAATTATAGTGTGTAGATATTGGGGCGTGAATAACACGTAATGCAATTAGATTAAATCTCGAAATGGCCTAGTGTGAAAGAATGGAAGTTTCTATCTTGTTCATGTGTTGTTATTTGCTTTGGCATTCACTTATTGTAATATTGAACGATTACAAAAATATTATGCATGTTTTATTGTGAAATGCATAGCGTTAGGTTTCTTTCTCGGTCTTGAAATCAATGCCTGTGTCAAAATGTAAATTATTCTCATTTACTTTCAATTGTCACGTACGGTTGAGAGGAAGAGTTTGTTCTTTCAAGTATTATAACTGAAAATAAAATTAAGAATGACATTCGTGCTGTGTTTTGGAAATTCTCTGTAATAATACAACCAACATTAGCAGGTAACAATTTCTTAAAAACACCGACTTATGATTGCGTTAGTTACCAGTGTGAGTGGGCAACACATCCCTCATACGGCGGATCCAGCGCTAGAATGCGTTAGATGTGACGCGCTTAGGAAATTGCTCAAACTGATTAAAACGTTCAGATCCGGACAGATATAATAATTTAAATAAAACATATAAAATTTTTGTCATCTTGAACAGTAATAAAAAACTTTTAATACTTTCTCAAAAAATAACAACACTCAATTAATTTAACATGATTGCTTTCTTTAATTAATAAAGAATTGTTTATCCTTTTTAAAAGGAATTTACATTGTTTATCCTTAAACAATTCATCACTGGTATCAATTCACAGGATTCAAAGGCAGTTTTTACAAAATAGTTTGGTAGTTGATCATCATACATTATTCAAAAACGTTATTACATTTCATTAAAATTGAACTGAAAGTTCAGATTATTTAGCTTTTTAATGGTTAATGGAATTAATCAAAAATAAAATCTGAAAAATCTGAGTGTTTTACCACGCCCAGGATTTTGTCAAAAGGGGTGGGGAGTGGGGTGTGGATGGCAAAGTAAAAAAAAAAAAAAAAAAAAAAAGAGCCACCTAATGATACACATAATCTCATGATTTACGTGTCAACACAAATCTGCCACCATATATTCTTATAATTACTAAACTACCAACTACCAACATCTATCAACATTTTGAAATTGAATCATTATGTTGTGCACAATGATGTAAAATTGTTTGTTTTTTGTTTCACATTTCCCGTGTTATACTGTGTTTTGTAGAGTTAGAGAGGAGGGAGGACTGGGTACCTTAAAAGCTTACTTAAAGATGCTGAAGGTGCCTGCTGTCCTCCTCCCCCCCTTGATCTGCCACTGATGTGGTGTTAAGAAGAAAACAAAGATTACACTGACATTCAGGTACATGGAACAAGTATCATATTTGCCATCAAAATCTGTAACAAGAAATATTTGGCACCAACAGTTTGCCCCTTTGCCCTTAAGCCTTTGAGGCTACTTGAGGTAAAGTTTGATTAGTTTTTAACTTAGCAGGAATGATATAATTTATATATTATACATACATTTAATATATATCTATATATTCAATTTTACCATAAACCACCTGATTATAATTGAAAAACATGAAACTAATACTCATCTCATGATCTAACATTAACATCAAGCTTTCCCCTTAGCTTTATAAATATTTAAATATCAACCACCCTTGTCACTGGCAAATCTAAATCTAACATTTAAAAATCTAAAGAAAATTTTATTATTTTTTGCATTGAAATATTTCCTACTAACATTTGGCCACAATGAAAACCTCAATATACATATAATGCCAAGACCAGCTTTAAAGTATAGCACTTGTAACTCTTTAAGTATAAATACATTTTTTTTCAAAATAAAATACAATATTGCTGTGTGACCAAGTCTATTGCAACTCCACCTTGAGCTATAATGCCACATTCACAACAGCAGACTTGCAGATCTGTGAAGCAAATATGGCCGACCCACTGACAAGTTAGTCTGCTTTTGTGAATGTGGCCTAAGGGTGCATTTAAAACAGTGGATTAACAGATATCTGTGGATCAAATATGGCAACCCACTGCAAAGCTTACCACTTAATTCCAGATTAGACACTGAACAGATTCTCCGTGGGGATTACACAACAAGCACGCAAGTTGGTTGGCCATATTTGATCCGCGGATCTGTGAGTCTGATGTTCTGAATGTGCTCTAAGATGCCACTATCCACAACTTGTTATCCTCTGCTTTCATATTTCATTTTTGAAATCAGAATAAACAAGGTATGTTATAATTAAATTACATGGTGAAATAAGTACATCAGTTATTTAATGCTATCAGATCACACACTTTTTTGTCACAAATTTTCTTTTTGAGATACTGGAAGGTAAGTATGATGCCAAACTGCCATCTTTAGTCTACGCTAACAACCCTATGCTGTCATCTGTGTTGTCTTCTGATGATCCTGGGGTGCTGTAGATGTAACGTGTGTGTGTGTGTGTGAATGTGTGTGTGTGTGTGTGTATGTGTGTGTGTGTGTGTGTGTGTGTATGTGTGTGAATGTGTGTGTGTGTGTATGTGTGTGTGAATGTGTGTGTGTATGTGTGTGTGAGAGAGAGAGTGTGAGGGAGGGAGTACGTGCAGGCATGCATGTTTGTTTGGGGGGGGGGGAGGGGTTAGGAAGTGACAAAACAAAGTATGTGACCTCACCTTCACTATAGACTAACCATTAAAAGCTGAACTCTGAATATCAAGTGTGAAGTTCCATAACAAAAATATAGTTCTGATGCACCTGTTTTTGTTTTTTTTTAATCACACATTATTACTTACGTGTGTTTGTAAGAAAGATTTATTGAAAAGTAAATAATATATTAATGACTTTAAAAAATCTTGCACTTAAAAATAGCTGCCTAATATAATTAAATGCCATCACATCACATATGAAAAGGTGAAAAAATAATGGCAGGAAAAAGGCTGATCATTTATCTATAAAGTGTGACTGTGCAAGTGATCTATAGCATGATGCCATTTTTCACAATAAATTAAATTCGACATAACAAGCTCAGACCTATGTGTTGATTACTTTCAGGATCTTTTCTTGGCCTCTCATTTTTGTGAACTTATTCACTTAACAACTCAGTGATGACTAGATGTGTCACGCTCTGCACCAAGATTATGTTGAAATGTTTTGATGTCTTTATAAATGTAGCTAGAAAAAGATATATTGGTCATTCTGAGGAGTCTTTTGCCTACTTTTGTAAATGAGATTTTTTTAAACAATAGGCTCTCAATTCTTTTTCAGTCTCATACAGGAAATAAAGCAGGTTTTCCTTACTTTTTACCAAGCCACAGTATCCAGACTGTTAGAAAGCATCAGACAAGGATAACATTCTCTATAAGTGAACTTCTTTTCTCATCTAATATCACACAAAAACCTTTTGCTCAGATTTCTGTTCAACGCAGGAGTGCAGCTCCTGTAAAAGGTGCTCTAATCTTCTGTCCAGTGCTTTCAGATGTGGTTCAATGAGGATAGGAGCCAATGGATCTGCTTCAAGAATACCTCTAAGTACATTGCTCAACACTCCATCCTTCAGCAGTTGTAGCCTGTCCCACGTCGTACGCCTTAGTCTAAAACACAAAACAAAAAGAATCTCACACCATTAATGAAAGGAAATTACTTGAGATATTTGCCATACACAAACTAAAATTTCAGTTGGACATGCTTAGATTGATGGTCTCTTTGGGTAGATAAATTAAATTTCTGTAAGTTTGATATGTGTAGATACATATAGGTATCACATTTGGATATCAAGGAGAGAGAAATGACTCTGCTTTTTCTCCTCTGATAACTAGTCTCTCCCCTGTTGTGAAACTTATAGATCATACTCACAGACAACATTGCTTTATTGGAGTTAAAATGCTCTTCTCATCATGGTAATAATTTCCAAAACTGAAATTAAAGACAAGAATATATAAATTAAGTATTCTACATACCTACATATCAAAAAAAAAAAAAAAGCAAGTATGTGTGCTGTTGACCTTGTCGCACTTTCATGAAAAATGTCACTTTTTTGAAGATAAAATGACATCAATTTCTACAGATTAAATACAAAATGACAAGTTTTAGTGAATAACCTTATGGAAACCCTATATTGCCTGCTGAATATATTTCTTACAGCTGATCATAATTTTTCTTTCTCATAATTTTTCAGCTTCTCTTCTATAAAATCAGGAGCAAAACACTCTTTTAAAAAAATTCTAACTATTACATGTATGTAGTATGTATATTTCTGCCACATTAAACATCTATAAAATCATAATATCATAAAATCATTGACAGAGTGAACATACCTTTTGGCATTATCCAGCATGATAATCATGCTATCTGTGGCGTTGGCAAACGTCTCATAATGGTGGCGATCTGCATTCCCAATGAGGTAGTCCACTACAACAGCATCTAGGAGATCCAGAAGGCGGGGTTCGCTGTCGTAGGGTGCCACGGCCCGCACAGTATCACAGTATGTATCGTCGTACTCCCACCTGAAGGTAACACAGGTATATAAAGCATTCACAGAATACAATACTGTATTGCAAGTGAAACGGGCATAGGCAGGACAGGTCAGTAGAATCAAGGAGGACAGATGGAGAATGAGGCTAAAAGAATTGTCACCAAGATATGGGCATAGAAGCCTCATAAGAGATGGAGGGATGAGTTAGATGAGTATTGGAATAAACCAAATTGGAAATCCAAAGCCCAAAACAAGAATACACCAGAAGGAGGCCTCTAGACCAACATGTCTTCTTGTACATATCACTAGGAAATCAACATTAGGGACTTGATTTGAGGAGTTTCTATCATTTTAAAGGTCTAAATTGTTAAAGTTAGATTTAAAAGCAGATAGTACCTTCAAAGCAATTACTACCTGGCAACTTTTCCCTCCTTATAAGTCCTCTGCCAAGGACTTCTGTGTTTTTTATAAAAAGTCCACTGCCTTGGCAACCACAAGACCACAGCGCCCTCTAGCATTACGCCATCAGCGCACACCCCGTCCTCTTCACTCTTGCAATAGAGACACTGCCCATAAAAACAGGTGTTGTTATCTGGAATAGATATGGTACTGTCAGTTACTGCACATAAAAGCAGCCTTACTGACCAAATATCAATAACCAACGAATATAAAGTTTTTTTCATTGAAATCTTCAATGTATTCTAAACTATTAGGGATGGAAGATATATACATGTACATCTAAATACCTCTTTGAAAGAAAGTGCTCTTTAATTTTGTGGATGAAACTGGCAGGATTTCTTTCTGCAGGTTTACTGTGCGCCCCACCACCAGAGGTGCTCGATTCAGTCCCAGTAACCTGTAATAATACAGAGAATATTGTACTAAACAAACAAACAAAAAATTATATTATAAAAATGACCAGATAGATTGACTGGCACATAAATATGATTTATACACAGGCCGTAGCCAGCTATTTCATAAGTGGGGTTCTTTTTCTGAAAAAGTGGACCTTTTACAATGTAACCTTTGTGTACCTAGTTCAAATTTTTACCAGAATGGAGTTTTTCTTGACAAAAAGGGTGATTCTTTCGAACTCCCTGAACCCCTATGGCTACGAGGCTGTTTACATGTCTTTTAAATCTGATCTGTATACATGACTTATTTAACACTGTCAGTTTAATTTTTCTTCTCTTCTGAAGTTGCTTAGTCTTGTGGAAATAGACTCTCATCCTGACTGTGAGTTTTTAAATCTAACCTTTAAACAGGTATATGTTTAACAGTTGCCAAGTTAAAATACAACCATCCTATCAAAGGCTGGTTACATTAAAAGATAAAGAAATAGCAAAAAAGGTATTTTGCAGAATCACCCACCAAATATATGTAATAACTAAATGGTTTCTCTGGTTGTCAAAATGTAAGTAATAAGCTATAATTTTTCTTTTTCTAGAAAACACATTCAGAAAGCAATTGGATTTGCAGTTAATGCTATCCCCATTCACTTCTGTCAACAGTTACCTCAAAATAATGGCCTTACATTTTCTTCGCTACATTAAAACACCACAATTGCTATTTACATCAAATCAAACGGGCCATTTCCTTGAAAAAAGTAACTAATTTCAGAGAAACTATCAGAATAATTGTGTTAAAGCTTTAACTGAGGAACTGGTAATAATATGATGTCTACTACTTTAGTGTTCATCTTAAGATAAGACCCAATGCTTGCCAGTAGTACACAAAACACTACTGATAATATTTCTGATATATATATTTCTTAGCTAATTCTTGTATTTCATTTCACTGAGAAGCAGGTCTTAGTACTTGTCAGTATCATTTTAGAGTCAACTGGTGCAAGTTTGCGTCCATTCTTTGATTAACACAAGGTGACTCTGCAAGTTTTCTGACAAAATCAACAAAAGGTAAGTGAAAAAATGAAACTATTTCTTTAATTTGTCAACTTAAATTACGTCTCTTAACAGAGTTTTTGTGCTAAGGCTGTTTCACATACCCAGATAAATTGGGAGAAGAACACTCACAGCAATGGTTGGCTAAAATGATTTCTTCATGAAGCCAGTCCTAAATTGCATAGTATGTTTGTTTTAATGTTGGTTCCTTTGCTACTCATGAAAATTTCATAACCCATTTTATTTGATCCTGTCCAAATGCATGTTTAAATGATGACCTGTGTTTCAAATTAAACCTGGGAAGGGAATCTACTGCAATATTAGACTAAAACCATTATAAGAATTATACCAGAGATTATATAGGCATTTTACCATGCAGCTGATAAAATCAATGTAAATCAATGCATCAAATGCTTTTATACGTGTAACACAGCTGATGTTAAAAAAAAACAAACAAAAAAGCTAGATATGGTCTATGTCACATGCAAGGACATCATACATGAATACAAGTGACACCACACCTGGGTCTTTTTACTTGACAACTGCCGTAGCATAAGCCAGGTACACCACTTTTCAGTAAGTGTCAGGGACCACAGTATTGAAAAATTGTAATTAATATTTTCTAAATACTGTGATCCCTGATGTAATGTGAATGTGACAACCTCTGGCGCCTCACTCTGTGTATATTACATACATCTCCCTGACTCATAGTGTATCTATTACATACTGTTAACTGTTGACCTCAAGGTACCACATAATGGATACTTTCCTGAATAACAAAATAAGCCCACGGCTGGTTTCACAGTAATCAATGTAAAATTGGTGATCATCTGTGTCATGTATCTGGTTTGCATACAAATGTTCTATCACTGTGAACTATTACTGTCAACTATCACTCCCCTTCTGTTAAAAAGAAACTCTTGATAATGAAAGATAATTGCGAGTAAAGCTTACGATGAATCAGCAGTTTGCAAGTATGTGGACTACCAAGATTTGTGAGAGGCAATTAGCTTATTCACCTTCAAAGGGCTTTACTTACAAACATTTTAACTGTACACAAATATAAGTAAAAAGACTTTTCTTTCCCCTCACTTTCATATTCTTATTTTTTTAGCCTTCCCCACATTAGAGTGAAATAATCAATCTTGGCTATAGATGTGTACAGCACATTAACTAAATCTAAACATCCATTACTAATTTAGGTATGAAAAACTTAATTAGGATGATATACCGTTGCCATAACTGACAATGTAAAGCACTGCTTCACAAACCTAATATCTGATAAAGGATGCCAGTGAGTACCTCGGCAGCTTTCTAATACCAGTACCTAGTTTTACTCTCTCTTAAAGCAACTCAATTACACACCAGGTAATAGCATCGACATAAAGGACATCCCTGGCAGTGCTGAATTCGGTAAGTATGGTGTGTAACATGTGCTATGAAGGGGACCCACTGAGAGTCCTCCATGTATCATCCTTGTACAGGATTTGTAGTAAGTAATTTGAAAGGAATCTAGTGCATGGGCATATGTGAGTGGACCTAGCACAGGATAGTATGGTATATTTTATTAAGGGCCATACCTGTGGCCTCTGTGGGTGTGACCCTGGTGTGGACCCTGAAGAATATCTTACAAAGAGGGCCACAGTGCAGAACCCAGAATGTAACATTTGCTACCAGGTAAATCCCGCTCTGTATATAGCAATAGGTGAGTTTTGATAAAGGCACTTGGGGTTTATCAACTACAAAATATGTTTTTAAGCAAAAAATGCAAACAGAAAACACTGCCTCTCCTGAAGAAGAAAACATGCAAGTTCTATACAACTGTAAATAAGACAAATGAGCCTTTCAAATCCTCATCCTTCTTCTTAATTATCAATAACCTTAAAGTAGACACCTCTTTTCTATTCAACAAAAGCCAGTGCAAAAGACGGAAGTGAAAGGAAAACACACTACATCATTTTTCTATTGTATGACAGTGTTGCAAAAATGAAAGCCATTTGGAGGTATGATTGAATTTCATGGATCAATATCAATAACCATTGTATGCTGTAGCTTGGGTGATTAGAAAGTATGTTCATCGTTTTTTTTTTTTAATGCACAATGGAAGTGAGTAAAAAATCTGTTTTGAAGTTATGAGAGTACTTTAGTACTTTATAAAAAAAAACAATCCTATATTTAGAGAAACTACATAATATGTATGTGTAGGACTTTTGGTTCTTGGCCAATATTCAATAATCTTTTAGCCTTGTGTCAGGATTAAAAGAACACACTGGTTGCCAGTAACCCATCAGGACCTCCACAAATTCAATTTCCTTCAATATCTGGCATTCTGAAGGGCAAGTATATAAAGGTACCTTTATGCCATTCTGATAGGTTTGTAAATACATGGACTGAAACCACAGTTGACCATTACCATATCAGAAAGACAATACACAAAGAAGGTAAGTAAAGTACCTGGCCAGTGGTAAAGGCAGCAGAGAGCTGAGCATATATTCTGTGTGATCAGTCTGCCATCATTTCAATGCATCTCTCTCTAATTACTGAGTGTGAATAATACAGGGGTCATACCTTATCAAGTGGAATGCAGCTATTTCTCCGTTATGTCTGTCAGCACCAGAGTATGGTGTCCCTACCACCACGTAGTCTCTGTCATACCTGAAAATAAGAGTCAACAAGAGCGTCATCATCTTTCCATGGAAAAACGAGGTAAAAAAAAATTGTTTAAAGGGATAATAACTCTTCGTATGAGACCTATATTTCACAATAAAAACCTTTTGAATAACTCATAGAAATACAATATATTCTGTTTTACCACAAAAACAGCAGTTATAGCTTTTATTCTGATATTTGAACTTGTCTTTAGACCACGTGACCTCCGTTGATGTCTATACTCTGTTAAAAACCAAAACAAAAAAAAAACAAACTTTTTAGAAAAAAACCAGGGACTAACTTTGAATGTAAAAATGGATTCATTAACCATTGGTAAGTATGGGAAAATTGTTGTTTACTCCAGGAAAATTCATTTTTTGGCCGAAACGAAGAGTTATTATTGCTTTAAGCGATTTAAGTAGAGAGCTTTAATAAGAGGTGATTGTGTTCCAAATTTGTCTTCCAACAGGAAAAGGTACTTTATCTAAAAGTGGACAATTTGTGCAAATTATCAGTTACCACTAACTTTTCTTTTACTGATTACATAATTTACTGATTATCGTACAGCTGTGTAAAATTAAAGTAAAATAACTGAAAAGTAAAACCATATTTTCAAATCTTAAGGAAATTTACTCTATGGATAATGAGAATTTCATAAAATGTTCACCATTTTGGCTTGAAAACTGCCTTTTGGTTGCCTTCTAAGACTAGAGTCATTTTGAGCTGGGTACCCTTGAAGCCTACGTCAGCCGCCATGATGGGTCTGGTAGCCAGGGCATTCAATATGGCACCTGGATAATGGTGAAAAAAAAAAGATAAAAATGTAAATCTTATGAATCTATAAGCCTTTACGGTGAATTTTACTTGGAAATATGTTCAGTGTGTCACTTGAAATATAAACCAATGTTAGGCATTCAATGAAAGCTCAAATGTTAAAAAATCAAAAAATGCTTAAAAGTAAAGTTTTAGGTGCAATGTTTGGAGTGAAAAGTAATATTTATGATACTGGCCTATCTCTTACACAATGGGACAACAAAAATGAAGAATGTTATAAATTTTTCACCATTTACTCATCACAGCTATGAGTAAATATTAAATTAAAGACAATAAAAATTAATTCAAATATAAAAATAAATTAAAGACAATAAATATTAAATTAAAGACAATAAAAATTAATTCTAGGTGCTCAGTAGTTTAAAAAAATTAGAGAAAAAACCTTGGCACCCTTGCGAAGAGCAACTTAGTAGACTGTTATTGCTAATAATGTCAGATTAGACCCAAATTTGACACAATTTTATAGTAACTGTAAATGTGCACCATTTCAAATGAAGGCTAAGGGAGGCTTCTACAGGAAGTAATGCAATCAATCTATTTCTTTCTTTTTTCTTATGAGAATGGCTTGATGGGAAATATTTATACACTGAAGTGGTTCTGCATATATACCATATACCTGTGTGTGTGTGTATGCATATGTGTGTGCCCAATACCAAAATAATTCATTTACCTTGTAATATATTGATCAGTACAGACTTAATTGCATAATGTTTGGCAACAATGTATAATATGCTTTGACAGTCTCCAACTCCCTAGGCGCAAATTAGTAAAAGACAATGCTATAAGTGTCTAAAATGACCAAAACGCATATAGTTCAAAGGAGGTGTATACTGTTTCCAATCCTTTATATGTTCCATCCCAGCTAGGTAGACATCTTTAGAATATTGTCCAATACAGTAGGATTATCAGTCTCTTGTGAAATGTATATTACATTTTGAAGTGAGTTATATAAGGAACTAAAGTTGTTAAACAATAATTTTTTCATTGTGGCAAATATGGCAGGTTTGGTGCAAATTTATATTTCCTCTCGTAGTAAACAAAGTGGCAGAAACAACACTGCCAAATAACACAATAATGACTCAACTTTTTTCAGTGGGGGAAAATTGCAAATTTAATAGGTACTGAATTTTTTGACGTCATGAATTCTTAAAATTAGAACAGTCTGATTGAGTGGTAACAACAAATTGATAAGAAGGTTTTAGCTCAATTTTATACAGTAAAACACCTCAAATGCTATTGTAGATATATGTTTTCAATGATTAAAATATTTATGTATCAGGACATTTGATAATGTTGCCTGTTGAAAAGATCGATGGATGCTAGGTTATAATCCCCTTGAAATTCAGAGAAAATAACAACATGTATGACTTAGGGAAGTGTTAGTGCTCTGGAAATTGAATTAAACTTATGTTTATTTGATGTGAGACTGGAGGACTTTCAATCCCCTGAGGACAAATATATATTACAACAAAAAGCAAGGTATGAAACAATCCAATCAAACTGATTACACAATGACAGCGCATCATTATCTAATGAAACAAAAGATCAATGTAGCTCCATGTTTGTCCATTAGAATTGACAAATCAATGAGCAAATGCTTTAGCTTATAAAAAAATAACCCTTTTTAATATCCCACATAATTATACTTCATTAAAACACTTTTTGTGAAGTAACTGTCATCTAATTTTATTAAATACATTGTTAAAACAAATGTATTAATTTGGATTCTGTGGGACAATCCAACTAGTTTTAATTGAAGATAATAATAATAATTTTGCAAGCAAGATTCTACAAAAAAAGATATAATATGTAGACAAATGCCTTGAAATCATTCTGAAAATGGAAGAAATGGCAAAGAACTAATCCACATAGAACTTACACAAGGTTTTATCTGACACATTTCTTGTGTTACTATGCGTGAGTGTTTTAAATAAATGATGTACTTCTTATGATTGTTTTTTATTCTTTCAGTATTTGAAAACAGTACAAAACTCTAATTCCTTTCACAGATAGCAGAATTCTATCAAGGTACTGAAATTTTATTATTTTTTGACCTAAGTCTATATTTTTGATTGAGCAAAAGCAGACTGGGGGACTGGAGGCATTGCTCTACTGGAAAGATCCTCCCAAATCAGTAACTACTGAGAACCATGAAATTCAATACAATATGCAATGAAAACCCAAGAGACCTGAGGAAAAGAACATACATGGGGAAATAATAAAAGCTGAGAAGTATGATATGGGACAAATGGCACATGAAAATAAAAATGTGAAAAAAGAATGGTGTACAAGAAAAAAATGGAACACAAAACGAACATGTAATCATGATATGAACTTGAACGTGAACGTGAGCGTAAACGCACCCTATGACATCCACTTATGACACTCCTGTGTCTAACCCGTAACTTTGCTGATTATGTGCTGTAGCTATTATGTAATTAATTTCCATTATCAGAAGCTAGCAAAAATGCATCATATCAAAAGAGGCTTTTTCTGAGCCTTTTTTTTAAATTGTTCCCCTGGGATTGGTGAAGCTAAGGAACAAAAGCTGTTGATGGCTTTGTGTGTTTATTCTGACTCACTGATGTATCAACCTACCTCCAGTGGTGCCCAGATATGGACTGGTGAATACAGCATGTATGTCCTAAAATATGGGTTGAAAACTAAAGTATCTGGTGGATTCATATATATTTCAGTTTGTGAACACCTTAAATATCTGCTATCCCCTGCCCAAATAAATAAATAAACAAATAAAAAAATAAATAAATAATGAAAAGGAAAGAATCTTGAAAACCAAGGGACAATTCCCACAGATATTTGGATCAATCTATCTCCCTGGGGACTATCACTAAATTGCTATCAAACTAACCGATTTAGACATCTGTCATACCTAGTTTAACTGTTAAGGGGTAATTATCTTTATCCCCTAGCTGATTCAGTTGGTGTGACAGACATTAAAGCCTCTTGAGCTGATAGCAATTTAGCGTGAACCCCCTGGGAGTTAGATCGATCCAGATGGATCGATCTAAGTATGGAAACCCAGCCCAAGTCTCTATATTATTAGATAGATTGATGTTCTCTTTTTTTTTCTGGGAATCTCAAAGTTGTAACATAATCATATTCTCTACTGGCAATTATTTTAAAGTTTTCACAGGTATCTGGAAATAAATTTCATTTTCAGTCACATCAAGTATCAGGAATACTATTTAAAACTGTTTTAGGTTATTACTGTATAGTACTGAGGTTTATGTAAATATTACAATATCTAATTTACTTATAACAGTCTTAATTTATTGTGCTTTATTATACTGATTAGGGATATATCCTATGTTGTGCTGAAGCCCTCATTTACTTGTACAAATATTGCTTTCAAATTTATTTGATTCAACTTATTTAAAATAACCATTAGGTCTTAATCATATCTATATCATATGGCCACTTCTCAAAGCAAATACTGAGTTCAATTTATTAATCAAAACCATACCTGAAATGACACATAGAAAGAAATCCATTCTAAAAATATTCAAGAAATTTGTACATATTACCAGGTATATTGGCAAAAATAAATAACACCAGGAAACACCACTGGAATAAATATGATGAAGCTGCAGCTGCTTATTGATTGAAACCTTGGGTCCAAGCACCTAATTTATCCAATAGAAAAGAATGCCGTTAGCTTAAAAACATGGACATCCAATTAAGATGATCAGGAAGACGGTTTCTAGTCAGAAAGAATAACAGGTGTTTTTTTTTTATGAATATAGGGACATAGCTTCCCTGCAGCATGCTAATAGCATATATTCAGTCAGGTAATTCATGCTTATACATATCAGGCATTGGCAAGAAGGCTCGGATCTTTCCCCGAGGTAGGTTTTCTGCCACATAGGAATATGTAATATGTATATAATGAACATTCCCAACTTCAGGCTGCACCCTGATCAATTGATAAACAATGTCTATTACCCACATTCAATTATCTATTTGAATAAGTTATGACACAAAATGCTCAACAGCATCCGTCTTTTTGATGCTAAAATCTATACAGGAGTATGTCACAGATGACACGTTTTTGTGTTTTGTCTGCAGTGCCAACAAACTTCTGTGTGTATTATGGACAGTGAATGATCTGAAAACCGTTATTGTAGAGCAAGGGAAGATGTCAATAATGCATGACTTTTACATGACTTGAACCTATTGACGTGTTCAGTAAGCACATCTTCTCATTTTACTTGAAGTGCATGGATTTAAATGAAGTACGAAGACAATACTGTGGAATGATTCTGAAGATTCTGCAGGTATTTTTCTTAAAATGCTAAGAGATAAAACTGTCTTTTTATAGACATAAAAGGTGTTGAAAATTTACTCATTTTGTATTATTGAATATGTAGTACCTGCAGTATGAAGTAAAAGATGTAATTAATAATATCTGATGAGATGAACTGATGCTGAGAGGGCACTTTTATACCCTGCATTAGGAAATTGAAAGGAGAAACAATGCAGGTTTAAATATCTGCTTTTAATCTCTCTCTCATCTGTAGAAAATTGACTGAGCAGATATTTCAGGTAAAAGATGACCATCATCTTTGTCTTGCAAGAGGTAAACTCTTCAAACACTGATTTCAGAGTGATACATGCATCTAGCAGTTAATATGATATACAAATAAAAGGGTCTTTTAAACAAAACTGGTCATACAGTAATTGGGAGCAATCACTAATTATACCCACCCCCTTCGGCTGAGGGGCTGTGAAGGTCCTCGTGGCTAAGGTGGAAACTTGTTAACAAGGCCAGGTGATATTGGAATGGGCAGGAGGTTTTGTGGGAAAAGTTAATTCAACGGGAAAATCAGTAGCTTTATATTGACCATGATAGAAGGGCGAGGGGGATTGGGGAGGGGCATTAGGGAAAATACCCTTATTAAATATGGGCTCCAAGATCATTATTAACATACTGGTTCTGGTTTTCTCTGTACCTCCACTTTAGCAGGAAATTGCAATTGTGTTTAAACATCAAAAATGATAATACTAACTAATATCTCAAAGATTCTTTTGTTGTGAATCTGCATGTATGGAGCTGCTTGAGTGGTTTCACAGCATTCCTGGATTTAGATTTAGTGGTCTACTCAGGTGGAAGTTTACGCCAGATAGAATAATTTGGAACTTACGGTGCCTTGGGGATGATCTGAATTCATTATTTTGACTTTTACAAGCTACTGCATCCAGAGCCTGTATCATCTTACAGAATAAAATGTGATTCAATTTTTATTGATTTTAGTGTTTTGCTGTCCATTTCTCACAAGCAGATTAGGAAATGAATGTATCAGGGAAATCTAAGCAGCTAGCAGGCTATCATGCAGATCCAAGCTGGCTAATGTAAACCCCCGGGGATCCTAAACATGATGCCCATGCCGAGACTACACATTTTAGTGCTGTGCATAATAGGACAAATTCACCCAAGGCCATGCTGGGCTGGTTCTGATGTGAATATGGCTTTGCATAGGTCATTCAAAGTTATCCAGGTTCGCTCCATCTGAAAGTGTTTGGACTGGATACAGTACCAAGAAGAATAGCTACATATACCAGTTTTTCTGTGAGAAAAGAAATTCAGTGTTGTTAACAAAATAATATATATTAAGATCCTCTGATTGCTTTATTTGTGTTCACTGATTTGAAGAGAAATGGGGGAAATAGGGTTTCTTTAAAGCAAAAATAAATAATTAAAATCACAGTGGTTTTCAAATTATGTCTATGCCCAAAAATGATTAAAAGAAAATTTTCTTAGAAAAAGAAAAAAAAATGCTGTTAGTTCTTAGAAACCACAAGATTGCATGAGAAGATATGATGGTACAATTAAGTTACAGCAAGCACAACAATGATTTATCAAATTTAGTTTGAGCATGACCAGAAATTACCAGGCTTCTTGACGCAATTTGCCAGACGCATCAGTTTGTGGATGTTGATTACATACTAGATAAGGTACCTGTGTGTGTGTGTGTGTGTGTGTGTGTGTGTGTGTGTGTGTGTGTGTGTGTGTGTGTGTGTGTTTACTCAGAGATGTTTTACACAGATTGATTATTGCTTTCATATAAGTGTGTGTGTGTGTGTATGTATGCACGTGCGTGCATGCACATATCTGTGTTTATTCGGAGGTTATTGCTTCAATATGATTAGTTAAGAAGATCTGCATATCATAAAACCATATAATTAATTCATTTTTTTGTGAAGAACTTCCTCTTAAACACAAAAGCAACCTATTGCTGTTGTCTCAATGATATGCTTTGGGGCTATCTGGTTAATTGCAGTCTACAATGATCAGCCATAGGTTGCCTGTCTTGAACTAATTAATTTAATACGTATTGTAAACACTTAACAAAACACAATAGAAATTACAAGTTCATCTTATATTATGCATTATCACCTTTTTATGTAAATATGTAGCTAGACAAGAAAGAGTTCATAGCGGGGTACAATCAATATGCAATCAACTCTAACTGTATTCATCAATGCTGCATGGAGCCCATTCTGGCTGATCTTCCAAAAGTTATTATATCCTTGCTGCAGAAGTCAGAAATTTTCTTCCACGTGAATGACTATGGAAATTTCTCTACAATTTTAACAAAGTAAGTATTTTTTCAATAATACTTGGGAAAAGTTGTGAAAAGCCTAAGCTGGGTTTATGTAAAAAGGCATTTTTGTGAGTATAAACTAAAACAAAAATTAAAAAGTATTTGGAAAAATTAAATATGGAATATTATTAATGAGGTACCTAAAATTCAGTAGTATTGCATCAAAGAGACAGATATCAAATGTGGACTGCCAAACTGGAAATGAAATAAAGCTCAGTACAAACTACGGCAATTACTCAATCTTTTCAATGGGGAAAAAATTACCAAACTCTCAGATACATAATTTTATAATCAATAATATTATATTTCCATACAGCATTTGAGGTACTTTTACTGCATAAGATAGAACTGTAGAGTAGCCTGCTTTTTAATTTGTTGCTACCATTCAATAGGAATGTTCTAATTTTAAGAAATTATGACTTGCAAAATACAGTATTTGTATAATCAAGAAGTTATAAAGTCTCTTATAACTTCTTGGTATAATGAACGTTTTCCCCCTCCACAAGTAATTACCATAAGGCCCTTAATTTCTACATCAAACGTTAAAGTATCATTTAAGGGGCATATTTTAACCATACTTTCTACACTGGTACATGTTGACAACTTTCAAGTAGCCTGTAAAAGAATCACCTGAGGAGAGTATTCACACTTAACATTGACAATTATTTAATCAACTTAAAGTTATGTCCTCTTGATATTTCTCTCTGATAGATTTTCTTAATTTTTTTACATGCACAGTTGACATCCATATTAAGATTTAAAATTTGAAAGGTACTCAAGTTAGTTTTGTTGCAATGGTGATTTGAAATTCGGATTCATTTACTTGAGACCCCTATTTTTTTTTGCTTAATTTTACAATTTTCTTCACAGATGAAGTGTGTTCATAGTTCATATCTTCTACACGTGGTCTTTAGCACACATGGCAGACATAGATGAGGACAAACTGATAAGCAACCATGCAAACTTTGTTGCAGCAGCAACTTGCTTTAAGATAAAACCAATTTGTATTGCTAGATTGCCAGCACCAGCTGGTGACGCAATGCACAACAACAACAACAACAAAAAGACATTAATGCGCGGCGTTGCTGCGCAGTACTAGAAGACCCCATGGCCAAAGTATAGTTAAAAGGACCTTTATCTCCTCAGAAGTGGGTAAATTCAAGCATACTGTGCCTCATGTCACACACTAGATCTGCTTGTAAATGGACCAAGGTAATTCAAGTGGCCCCATGCGCATCAGCTTCACCAATTCCAGCTTGCTCTTTGAATTATTAAAACACCAAATTAAATCATCTCTACCAGTCTATTTCATTGATACTCCATAACAGACATATGCACTATATTTGGTACTGTATTATTCAATAATCTCCCTTTTTTGTTTCTGAGAGTTAATACATATTTTAGTAATAATTTCCCTTCCATTTAAATCAAATGGGAAATGAAAGTAAAAATAATGAAATATCTTTATAGTGTCATGATCCAAATCTTTATAGGGAGTGCACATCGTAGCAGCAGGATCCATCCGTCTCTGTGGGAGATTCTCCTTAAGTGCAATCACTGTACTCGGCTAGCTAACATGTCTGACATGCCTCCTTGAGAGGTTAGTAGGTAATCAACTAATTAATTAGCTACCAAAGGAGGCATGCTAGACAATTAAGCTGATTACACTGAATGCACTTTGACAAGAATCTTCTGCAGAGTTAGATCAATCCAGCTGGTGCTGTGTTTGAGTCTGAACGTGGCCCAAGAAACATATATGATAAAGCCATGTTCCTGTCAAGAAAAACAATACTCGTGTAAAACATGGCGAAACCTCATAACACAAATTTAGGAGTATTTAAATGTACTAGAAAGTTTTGTTGTTATCTTGTATTCACCATCACTTAGACCCCATTCCCATAGATTTTAGCCTGATCTATCCCTGTCTATTAAAAGCTGTAAGGGGGTAATTAACTATGGTGAGCGCTCAGCTGACTGCAATTTAGCATGAACCCCCAGGGAGTTAGGTCAATCTAAATCTCTGGATCAATCTAAATATCTGGGAATGCACCCTTAGTAGTACAGGCAGGCAGACTCCTACCAGCATATTAGTCACAACCTTTTTTCAGTGTCTGCTTAATAGTTAACTGTTGATAGTTTACTGGCATTCCCTTGATAATGTCCACTGCACACCAACCCTTTAAAATCAATCACCGGGGTGTTCACTACTAGCTATATATGGCCCACTGTGGCAACGCAACATGGCACGGCATGTAAAGCACTGGCCATTTGGGATCTGATACAATCAAGCTGTAAGGATGAGGTCCAACCCTGAACAGGGCTCCACTCAATAAAACATGTTATTTTTTTAAACACACACACACACACACACACACACACACACACACACACACAACAAATAAACAAATAAATAAAAAAAAATAATAATAAATAAATTTATCCCCAAAACCCTACAGAGTATATGAACTGTCTTCAACTTGAGTGTTTGGAATAGTGTTTTAAATATTACTTAATTGCCATGTTAATTAAACTAGCATTAAAAAAATGGGATTTGAGTTTACTGTATGAACAGTGCTTTACTCTCTATATATGTATGTTGTCAAAAGCAGTGCAATATGTGGCAAGTGAAGAATATATATCCAATGCATATGCACAAAACTCTGTTTGGTTTGAGCAGAGTCAATTTAGTGCTTTAAACATACAGGAAATGAAGCTCTGTGCTCCTTTGACCCCCATTAACACTGAGTTACTGTCACGCACAAATGTTTTCAACCAGCCTGCAATTCTAGTACTTCATGTTAAAATCATTTGTATGGGTTCAGAATGCTGATATTCAGAAATATCAAGGTATTTCTATATTAATCATACTGAGAAAGTTAATAAGCTTCACTAGTGCAAAGCAGGAGATTATTGGGAAATTGGTAGGTTTATTTATATTTACCAGGGGACAAATTTCAATATTAATATCAACATTTTGCACTCGTGTCTCAAGTCCCTTTATAGGTTATCTATCTTTGACAGTGAATCAGAAAGAAAATCCATAAACAGCACATATATATATATATATAAATTTGTTCCTATAATAATTCCATCCATTATTTCAGAATTATTTTGAGGGATAGCTATATAGAGAGCATTTCTCTAAGAAGACTGTTTATAACCTTAAATTAGATGGCCAGCGTCGGTGAATCTCATCCAGGTTACTAATATCTAATAGTGACATTAGGTGAAATCATAAATCAAGCTGCTGGCCATAATTCATTGCATAGGTAACATGAATGTGAACTGAAGGGCCATTCAGAATAGATGATCAGAGTACTAACTAATCCTCCGACTAAATATGGCTGACCATGCTTAAAAAGTAATGCCACTAATTCTTTGGTCTCCCCACCTCCACACACGTCGTCGCTGCAGGGGGCTAGCAATTAAACCTAGGAGCCGAGATTTAATCAGTTTAATGGCACATGTGGAGGCAGGGAGCTTATTGGGAATCAGCGGCATCGCCTTTGAAGTGTGGTCAGCCATATTTAGTTGGAAGATCAGTTAGTACTCGGATAATCTATTCTTAATGGCCCCTGCATAAGAGCAATGGAATCTGAATAACACTAGGTTTGAGAACCCCTTTTCTCTATACAATTCAAATGCTTAATTTTCCGTCACAGTTTTCTAAGCCTAAATCAACTTTATATGCTTTCTAATAACATCAGGCTGTCAATATCCACTGACATTTCACTTGAATCATAAAACAGTACAAACCTAGGTGTTCTTTCTTGTTGGAAGTTATATAACTGAAATCCTTGTAAATGGTGCATGCAATTTCTAATCAAATTTAGGCCACATGAAAAAAAAAATTAAAATGAAGACCGAAAATACTGAAATCCGGCATAATCCTGAAAACTTTCACCCACTGTTTCTACACCTAAACAACTATTTAATGATGACACTTCTCAATCATATTTACCATATATTAAATACATATATAATTCACCAGTAGTAAAAATAAAATCCAAGTGGTTATGTGTAAGTTTCTAACCTCAAGCCTATCACTTATTCTTTTATACATATATGTATATATATATATATATTTCCAGAAAGTTGCTGAGAGTTCTACACCAACAAATGGATAGGGGACACAATGGTATTTGAGAGAGGAAATAGTGAACCAGACGCTGAGAGACCAAGGGACATCTTTGCAGTCCTAAGACAGAAGTCTGTTGAAACATATCTAAGTGATGATGGAGAAAAGTGAGTAGAACACATATGCTTTGCTTTTATCACACCTCTGAAGAATATTTCATATGATACCATTTTTTTTTTAATTTTAATGTAAGTGCATAGCAGAGGGTCCATGTACACCTCACATCTTGGTTGTAATGAAAATGAGAGAGAGACAGAGAGAGAGAGAGAGAGAGAGAGATGTTCAAACATAGACATGTTTTTCACCATCAACTTTTATTGTTTTTCAAAAACACTAAGTCTATAACTCTATTAAAGGTAATTGAGATCATAATATTATCTGTTAATAACTGCATGCTCCTTGTAAATAAACTGGTTAACAATGCCATCTACTGTTGTTTCGTAAGAAAAATAATAATAAAAAAAAAAAAAATAAAAAAGCAAGTAAATTCATTAAAGACATTGTAAGATTTTGCTGGATAATCTACTGCTTTTTTGTAAAAAAAAGGAGTCCATTTAAGACATTGTTTTTTGCACCAAATTTTTTTTCCTGCTGAGCATAAATAAAAATATGAAGCAATTCATGCATGAAGCATGAAACAATTCACATCCACTGCACAGCACCATCTAGATCTTCTCTACCACAATCAGAATTGCAATGTGTACTTGCCTGGAAAATTACCAGGATCTTGAACATTTAGCTCTAGACCAACACCTTAAGTGGTGTCAATTTTAATCTGAGAGCTAAATTTAGAAGAACTTACCCATTTCTGGGGCTTCCTCAGGGTGTATTCTCCTTGACGTCACCCAGCTTGCAGCAATTTCCCATGGGGAACCTTTTATCTTATGATTCAAGTTCACTTTATATTTTTTAATAAGTTCTGCAATCAGTTCAGACTTGCTGTGCTTTTCTACAAGAGAATTCTGTCTTATTGAGCCACTTGTTATATGTTGTATTGGATCAAGCTCTTTTCCATATTTGTCTTTACTGACTCTGCCATCTTCTGCAAAGTCATAGTAGTCCTGAAAATCCCTGGTCTCTCTATGGAGACCATGGTCCTTGAGTTCTGGTTCTAAAATCTTGAAGGAGACTACAAACAGAAAGGCTACAGTCAACACAAGGAAAATCCTTACTCTCAGTTTCATCTTGACTGGCATTTTTATGTCTGGTCTCAGTGCTTTGAAAAGGTGACCTTGTGTATGCAGTGTTTACAAACATTGTATCAGCCAACTTTATCTTTCACTGAGAAAGGAAACATCTCCTGAAATGTCAGTAAGAAATGAAATTATTGATTCAACATGTGTCTGCAGTTGATTTTATCTACTCTGTACAAGTATTGCTGTACATGCAAATATACTGATAAAGTAATTACATATATGTCTGACAGAAAAACAGATACTATACTAAAAAGATGAAGCATTCTTTTTAACACTGACATTTAAAAAAAGTACACATTAATATACACTTCAACTTTCTCACAAAAACAACATTTTTAAATACAGAAAAAAAGTGATATGAAAAATTTGACCAAGTCACATATCTATGAATGTCTAAGCTAAATGCAGAAGTTCAATTTTCTCACCTGGGAACACTCCATATTTGTGTTCAAGTCTCTGTTGATCATAATATAAATGTAACATGATAATACGACCACACAACAACAGCTGTGCTCTCCCACACTTTAATCAGACTATATCTGGCCAGAGTCAGCAGCACATCTGTACATATACTGGCGCAAATGCCTTTACATCTGAAACTCATTAAGATAAACCAATTAATATCATTAATAGTTGTGAATATTTTAATGAGTGGTAACACACATCTGTCTGGTGCAGAGTTTTAGTGCAAAAACGCCAATTTGGAGATTGTGTTAGATTGTTGCTTGCGATATGTGCCTAACTATAAGTAAAAATGACATTCTAATGTAGTGTTGCTGGCCAATTTAGTGTGTCCAACGCTGCTTATATGATGGCAAATTGCCACCTTAGCCATAGAAGCAGGATTCTGCCTTGACGGATTTTTGTCGTCTGCAGAATTGGTCACTGACTCTTTGACCTTTCTACGTAGACACTATTATCTCTGCAGTAGGCATCATAGCCATAGGGTATAATCAGAGAAAAGTGAAAGTATAAGGAGAGAGAGTCATTAATGTTAATGATGTACATGTAGTGTTTTTCACTAGTCTTCTTGAGCAGTACTTGGGAGTAGTCATTAGTATCATTAGATCTTAGAACATGACACATGGGGAAACTTAAGTTTCAGCACAAATTGTAAACAAGGTTGAGAACTTTAGGGTAAACTTTAAATTTTAAACCAAATTTAAACCAAATGGTGATAACATTTCCTTTTATTTTCTTATCTAATTTAACTTCCCAGTACCAATACTCCCTTTACTACCCAACAACGATACTTTAGCCTAACTACTAAATATGTGACATATATCAATTTTTAATATAAAAGTCTTACTGTAAATACTGGTAACTAAAAATGACATACTTTACAGAATATCATTCAAATGGTGCAGGATAAAAGATGCAGGTAACATGATAATTTTGCTAGGAGAGGTAATGAGGAGGTGTTAAGATGCGATGGTGTAAAGACCCCTACTGTTCAGACCAGTATTCAGTCCAGCAAGAACCTAGTACACTATGATCTGTCGATGGATCCAAAAAAAAAAAAAAAAAAAAAAAAAAAAAAAATATATATATATATATATATATATATATATATATATATATGTAAGATCACAATAGTTGACCATAGTGCAAAAAACGATCAAAACTGTTAAAGTATCTAAAACGAATTTTATAAAATCGACACATACACCCCATATTGTTTTAATATCAGTGAAAGCCCCCTGATTCCCAGAGGTAGAAATTATTCAAATCAAATATGTGTTCAACTTTAGGTGACACTGCAGCGTACGTCTTTGTAGACAGTCTGTCTATTCAAATAATTCATTTTCATAAAATTTCAATCCTCTTACTTGCAAAATCTCTCGTAACCTATTTCCTGTCAGTAATGAATTTGCCTCAGTGTTGCCAGTAGCTAGGCTGTGTGGCCTTAATGATAATCTGCGGTAAATGTATATATGGAAATAGTATTTTAAGTTTTGCATTCACATCAGTGCCACTTGTAAAAAGGCA
Organism: Lingula anatina; assembly: GCF_051362555.1. Taxonomy (NCBI): domain Eukaryota; kingdom Metazoa; phylum Brachiopoda; class Lingulata; order Lingulida; family Lingulidae; genus Lingula; species Lingula anatina. Next base: position 2,870,717 of record NC_141769.1, on the reverse strand, counting down.
CACATACATGTTTTACATGCTCACCTGCTACTTCCCTGTCATAACAATCGAACCTCTGTTAGTTACCTTGTGTATATACAATTTGATATTTCATTCTCCGGCACTGCAGAAAAACCAAAAATCGTCTACGTGGGCGCAGCCATCTTTAAAGCACCACCAAAGTCAAGAATTATCATGATCAAGGATTGTTATTGGGACGCTATAGCCCAGCACAACAAAATATCATAATTATCACGTTAACAACACAAGTAAAATGTTACGTACATCCAATTTAAGTAAAGAGTCAAGAAATATGAAGATCCTCACACTCTTTTCGACAGCCGATCTTGAAATTATTATTAACCAGCCATTTACTGAAAGTGAGGCCAGATGTTGTGAAGTAGCAGATTTCAATTCCTGCAGCAATGGAAAGCGACGTGTTTTCGCGGACTGTCCCGCCCTTGCCGCCTAGATACAGGTTTAGAGATCTGATTTGGGGAGACCATGCCCTCTCTGATGATGACAGGTGAGAGAGAGTCCATTTTGCTCTTATAGTTGAACGCGTGCATATATCTTGTAAAATGCTTGAAATGCTGGTGACATTACGCTAAGTGACACAGACAAATGACAATAACATGTCGCCACGTTCATTACCTGGTGTCCTTTGACATCTTTTATTATTAATATGTGCTAATGAAAAATAACTCGCCTTGGTCTTGCAGCATATAAGCCGACTGCGTTATTCCCTCTAGGCAAGCCCGGGGGTGTTTTATTGTCTTGTTTGCATACTGTATGTCTACTTAGGCATTGATTTTTTTCCTCAAATGATAATAATTAATAAAATTAAAAATTGATATGAGCTAAAGGAGATGGAATAGAGATAAAAGCCACACAGGTCCAGCCATAAAGTGAATTTAAACAAAATGAATTATTAAGTATTTATAATTATTGCAAAGTGAGGCATATTATCATTTTGCTTTAAAAAAATTAAATACTTATGTATGTAGCACTGTAATAAGGAGGGATTTTTGTTTTTGGTTTGATTAAATTTAATTTTGAACAGCAAAGTGATAAATAAATAGATGAATAAATTAATAAAAATGGATAGGTAATATAATTAGTAAATGAAATAAAAAAAATAAAGATCATGCCTTAAAAAGAAAATATGTCAACAGCTTCTAACATGATTTGCACAGAGTGCACACAGATTAGAAAAATTTAGATATAGATATACCTTATATTTAAAAACAGTCTTAGACCGCATTCTCAATGAATTGAGCCAGGCTTTACAAATCCTGAGAACTAAAAATGGCGGACGTACATAAAAGAAAAACCGCCTAATCTTTTAATAGTCTCTCCTCCTCTCACACGCCTCCCCACACGTTGTCCCTGCGGGGTACAGTAATTAAATCTCGGCTCCGTTCGCCATGCGGAAGCTACCTGAGAAATATTAAGTGCGCATGCTCTTCAGTTAAACTCGTGGTGAAGAAAGCATGGCGGCTGAAGGCGATCGAAGGAAAAAAGCTCTTCTGTTCTATTATCTTTCAAAACAGAGACGAAAAAGGAATGAATTTGCCCGTAGAGCAGCAATAAATCGACTATCTACGGAGATAATATCACCAGAGATATTCACGGAGATATTCATGTTCGGAGCCGAGATTTAATTACTGTACCCCGCAGGGACGACGTGTGGGTAGGCGTGTGAGAGGCGGAGAGACTATTAAAAGATTAGGCAGTTTTTCTTTCATGTACGTCCGCCATTTTTAGTTCTCAGGATTTGTAAAGCCTGGCTCAATTCGTTGAGAATGCGGCCTTACTTTAATATATTCTGTGTATTGTATTCTATATGTGATACTGGAACAAACTCCAGGAAAAAAATGTTAGTTGGTATGTGATATCTTGATATATTTATTATATATTAATGTAATTTGATTCATATCAATTTAAAAGGACATATCATGCCTTTTGATATCAGCACAGGCATTCAATGAATAATTCAAGAGAAAATAAAAATCTACACTGTCCCTTTAGGCTTTATAACATTCAAGGGGATATTAAGTAAACGATAAACTCAGTCCTTCAGTTGATTATCTGATTTCTGGAGTAGGTCAGACAAGAGGAATTGATACGTCTATTCCCAAAACATGTTAGGCAATCATATTTTGACATTTCAGAGTACTTGTCTTAGTTCATTCTTCTGTTACTCTGGGCTCAGTTAAATTTTTGCCACTTGGGGATTTTAAAGGAAAGGCAATGATTTCAGACAGTATTTTGTCTAAGGCTTGGATGGATGATTTACTGTCTAAAATCCTTGTAATCCATAGTCAACAAGTAGAATATGAACAGTTTTTGGGGCACAGAACATTATAAGTTTTTGTTACTGAAGTAACTGAAGATCATTATCATTACAATAAAATGCATTTCCGCACAAATTGCATATCTTGCATATCTTGTATGCATTTGTAATGAGAAAATCAGGTTATTTAATGGGTTTGATTATATAATTAGCTTAGTGGCATGTTTGTCACCTATCAGTTAAAAAAAAAAAATAATACATCACCTTATTCAGGATGACATAAAGAGAATGGTTTTCAGAATTGCAGGTCTAGTTAATTTCAACACATCTTGTTTATAATTGAAGGTTTGCACTCATCACATGGATTTGCTTGCTTCTCCTATTTGGTATGGCAATAAAAGCCTTTCCATCATCGATCTATATTAAAGCTGTCATATATTTTTGCTTCTGCAATTATCTGATAGGTTATGATTCTTTTGTATTGGTCTTACCATTCAACTGAGAAGTCTAGAACTAACATGACCTGTAAGATGATGACTTTCAGTATGATCTTTTCATAAAATTTCACTTGCCAGTATGGTATCAGTGTAAATTATAGCACATATATTCTATGTACAAACATTTATTAAGGTTTAAATCTTTAGCATCTTTTAAGTCATTTTTAAGATGGCATGACTTTAGTTAACCCATTGCTTGTATTGATGAAATTTAACAATCTGTCTAGATTTCCATTTATTTTGAATTTCTCAGCACCTGGTGGAGTGTTATTTTGTGTAAAAGGTCCATTTTATGTCTCCAAGCCCATTTTTAGTTCATTATGTTCATTCAGAAGCAAACACTTGTAAAACGGATTGCAAAATTCTAAAGAACAGAAATATAACAATGACTAGTAGGCTGACATTTCTGTCCTTTTATTTGAGTCCTAAATACATTACCAGTTGCAAGGTGAATGATGAATGTAATATCCATTGAAACTGAATAGTGATGTTTAGAAACCTTGACTGCTAATACACCGTTAGGCTCTCTTGTAGTGTACTGAATCATTTAAAATGCTACAACCCAGGGACTACTGGGAAAATTTGCTTCTTTTAAATTTATAAAGTGTATCGATTGTGTAGAAAATTAAGCAGGCAAATCTGCAAAGTAGTCAGCTAGAGGGCGGCACTCCAAGAGCACGTGCAGTCAGCCACTCTGGAAAAAGACAAAATTACTGAAGGATAATACAAAATATTTTTTCGTTTGGAAAACGTAAAAGGGAGTTGGATTCATTTGGAATTGTAGTCCATTCTTTTGCCCTTAGATAACTGTTCGTCTTGGAATTTTCATTAGAATTTGTGTCGAACCTTCTGACTTACATTTTTTCCTCCAACAGACCCTAATCATCCAAGAGAGTCTTTAGAAATGCTGCCGGTCACTGGGTGATGTCATATGAGACCAAAAAATATTACTGGAATTGTAGTGTACCTTCAAAATGTCATGGGTGCAAAGTGGTATTGTAAGTAGAGCCTAAAGCTTAGATCAATAATTGAATAGCGATGTGACACTTCGGTGGTAATGTTACATGTGATTCCAGATGTTATGTCACACCAGTAACATGATGCATATTTGATTTCTTGACCATGTTGTGAAATATTCATGGCATAATGTAGTCAATATCTATGACTATGGTCAATCTGTGCAATTAACTTTTCAACTTATTGGCCATTCGGACTGGTCAGGGGCGTAACCAGACCTTTTAAAATTGTACGCACAGAATTTTAAAATTCCCAGGTATAGCTAAATGTAGATCGACTTACGCAAAAGATGAAGGGCAGTTTAAATTATATGTGCCAAATATAATAGCTTAGTTTTCACCGTTTATAAAATCATTACTTAAAGTTTAAAATATTCCCTCAATATAATTAAGTTCCAGTAAATTATTTCACCCAGAACCAACGCTTTTTCCGGGATTGGGGTACAGGCCATACATAATTGCCATCTGTATCTTACTTCAAAATTTCAGGGCCTCAAACTTTTCCAAAAGCCGTGAGCGGGGGTGGGGGTGGTGTAAAAATTAATGGAATCTTTTTTTAATAATAAATTTCATTGGGAAAGTGGGTTAAAAATAATTGATACCGATCTCCCGTCACGCTCTTCCACGAAAGAACGCCCTTGTATGAATATAAAAATTGCCTTCTCGTCTCGCTCGGATCGCGAACGATCTCTGGCTGATGATCTTCTGCGAACGAAGTCCATTGAACGATTGAGAAAATTGCTTTCTCTTTTCGCTCAGATCATGCTCGATCTCCTTCTGAAGATACGAAAATTGGCTTCTCATCTCGTCCAGTGATGACAGCGGCCATTCAATTGGCAGCTGGAGGGCTCGCTGAAAAAAGCCTTGCTTAGAATGGTATATTTATTGAACTAGGGGCTTACTGACACAAACTTTGAAAACATATGCAAATTATGCCCGCTTGTATCAAGCTAAATTCTAAATAACGGTGAGGCACCTTTGTTCGATGTGGTTTGTTGCGGTTATCCCGAGTTGTCAGAAAATAATCTTAAGAACAGTTGATCGTTGTAGGATTCTTACACCTTCTTGCTATCCATGGCAGGGCCGTAGCCTCCGGGGGGCAGGGGGGGCAGCTGCCCCCCCCCCCCCTGGAAATTGGGGTGCAAAAAAATGATCGCAAAGGTAAAAAAAATAATTGCAAAGTTTGTATCAATTCTGTGAGAAAAGGCACTCATGGCCACTATACAATCATTCAACAATCTGTTTACAAAGGTGTACTGTGTACAACTCAGTTTATGCCAAAAAGCTCACCCTCCGTGTTGTGTGAAAAAAATGACTGTACTTATGGCAAAATGAACCCACAATTTCTGACTTCTGATTGACTAATAAATAACATTTAAAATGCACCAGAATGCAGTATTATACATACAGTTTTTAAAAATTTTCCACACCGTGGGAGGGGGGCACCCCCTCCCCCCTAGGGGGCTTCGCCCCCTCGTGTCCGCTTACTGCCCCCTCCCCCCCCCCCCTGGCATTTTGCTCAGGCTACGGCCCTGCATGGTCAGCTTAATGATGAATCTTCTAAAAGTTGAACTTATATATGGTATCATCCAAAATCAAACAATTATATTACAGGATAAAGCTCTGTTTGTTTGTGAAAATTGCCCATATCACCCTGTTAGTTTAGAGGGTTAAGCTGGGTCAAGTCCGTGTCAAAATTCTTTAGAGCTTTGCAGGAAATATTTTTTTGTTTCTCTGGCTCCTGATAAAGCCCGTTGTCCAGATTTTATCTAGTGTCCCCAGGTCTGCTGGAGCTGCTCTTTGAAAATAACACAGGTAGATTTTTATCTGAGATAAATCTCGCCAGCGAGTGTGCATTCGACACACTTAAGACAAAGGCTACCTGAGAGTTGAAGGGCTGAATGCCTCCAATTAAGAGGCAAAGGAAGATAGGACTTCTGGAGGTAGCTAGTATTGTTTATTTACCTCAGTTCTGTGAAAGCAAACGAGACGGGGGGCGTCAGAACAATGGTGCGTATACGATTCATACAGAAGATTTGTACATTCAGGTGACTCTAACTTGCAATCGAAGAGGATTTTCGATTATTTTTCGTGAAAAATACACTAAATTTATAGAGAATAATATCATGATTGGCTAAAAAAATTGTACGCACAGTGCATCCGTGCGTATGCCTAGTTACGCCCATGCTGGTCACCACCTAAAACACCAAATAAAAAGAAATAGAATGCTTTTATAGAAAAAAGTGTAATGGCCATATCGGACCCCTAATTTCAGACATTCTAGAAAATCTTCTAGTACTGGTCCAAACAAAATTAACTGGCTGCTGGCGTAGGACCAGTGCCTAATGTCCCATACTGCCAGTTTGTTGTAAGCTAGACCAGTCCCAGAACAGCTGGGCCCGAACAGCTAACATGAGATATAGCATAGATTGGAGCTGTAATGAATTAAAATGGCTAGTACAAAACAATGACTCTAATTTGTATTGCGGTATTTAAAATCTATAACCAGGAGGCCTTGTTTTTGCTAAAACACGAGTCAGCATGATTGTGCTCTGCTGAGTGGTTAATGTGCCATCAGAGCAACGTAAACCAACAGTTATGGACATGTTAAGCTTTGGTTGGAGATAAAAAATCCATAATTTCTGCTGGAAATGTTCACAGCTGGATTGTTCTCTTGTTGGGGGAATGATTTGACTTTTATGACTGGGAGAACATTGTGATCTAGTGTAGAGATCATTCTAAGCCTAGACAATATTTTTTCAATGCAGAAGTTTTAATATTTTTTTTAGATGTAAAGTTAATCTGTGAAGTATCTTTTGTCTCTCTTTTGCTAGGCTTGCATTGTTTTTTTTGGAAACTGATTGAATTGTATTATTGATGAAACTCTGACATCTAGATTGAACAAGGGCTGCGTTATGTACACAACTAAGAACTTGGTGGTTATGATGGAGAAACATGCATTTTTCAAATAATTACACTATCGCATGAAAAGAAAAAATGACTGTAGTTCAGTGCTTGAGATGGAAGAGAGATTTTTGAATGTGATAATGCATCCATAGATCTTCTTGGAACCTTGATTAATTTATTGTTCTATATGAAACATGATGCTGTGTCATTTATGTGACCTGTCGCTGAAACCATTTTCTTGATGAATGTATTGATTTTGCTCACATTTCTGGAAATTTCTGTTTGCTTGTGTTTATAGGTAATATAATTATCCAAATACTTTAGTTGTGTGACAGCTCGTAAGCTTTGAAGTGTTTTGTCTCTTTACAAATTGTGACCTTTATTTAGCACCTTCTGAGTTAGTTTTGAGCCCAGACATTTTGCTAGGGTTTGAAAGGCACATCGTTCAATTAGCCATGATATCAACCAATTAACTTAAAGAAAAGATTAAAAAAAAAAAATGCTTGTTATAAATGTAGAAGCAGATGCATAACTTATTTTGATAGGCCTAAAAATTAGTCACCAGGATAATTTGGAAATGGCCTCAACCTGATGCAAAAGGATAAATGGGCTAGTGCATGCATGCTTTTCAAACCTGCATCTTTGTTGTGCTTCTGTATAAGACCATGGTATTGTTCTGCATTTTGTTTGAATTCCCAGTGAGCATCCGTCCCATAGACCTACCATGTCATTTTTTACTCACCATTTCTTTGATGATAATGGGGATGAACCAAGGTGAGTATGGAGATCTGAGGCCTCGTAAGCTGGACAAAATGACTTGGGTACTATAAAGACACTTAAACTTTTGTACTTGCACCATTGCCTTTTTACAAACTAGGAAAACAGATGAAGAAGAAGAAGAAAAAAAGCTTGCCTCATGGTACTGGTACAAGAGACAGCAACTGCCACTGAACTTTTTTGTTTTTTTGACAAACAAAAACATTATATTGGTTGCTTTTATCCTCAATCTGTAGCTTATGATGTCTTTCTAGGTTGAGGTGTTTTCTCTTTTTGGAGGCTTTCTTTTATTTTCCAGAAAAATGAAGCTTAGATTGTTCTAGTGTTTCCACAAAGTGTTGGCCTTTGCTGTTTCTATCTCTGAGTATTTCAGCTCTAGATATATAGCATCTGCACGTAGATCATTTTATTGTCAGGTTGCATGACTACTTTTTTGTGTTTTGTCATAGTTTGCAGGCACAGCTAAAATGAGAATGGCCAAGGCCTCCCTGCACACAAAAACAAATATCTGTTTTGTCCGAGTTCACAGGCATTGCTAAAAGTGAGAATGGCTTTATTTAGTCACCACTGCACATGAAAGACTTTTGTCAATAAGCTTATTGGAGGTAGAGGGTGATTCTTAATCTGATTATTCTGACCTGTGCTACCTGTCACCATCACACCAAGTCACATTGTCATTTTGTTTTAGCTGAGACAACAGAGTCTGATCATCTTGTCCTGATGCAACACAAAGAGACTATGGATTTTGTGTCAACTGATCTGTTCTGCATCCACAGTTAAACACAATGTAGCTGTGGAAGCATCCATCAGATGTGAATCTAAATGAAGAGATTTCCTCACTGGAATTACCTTTTCCCCTGTGAGCTCAAATATCCCCTAACAGCCCATTAAAAATATGTAGCTATTATTTTGTAGATCTGTTGTTTTCGATATCATAAGACTTATGCTTTATGTGTGTAAGAGTGTCTGGTTTGCTTGGTAGTGTTCTGTGAGCTTCATAAAATCATGGAAGAAATAAAAGAGCTAGGAGTTGACTGCCTGTCCTGTCATGAAGATCAATTGAAACAACTTATCTTGTTGTTGCAGTAATGCTCTCCTAACTTCCAAGTTGTACATTAGATTAAGAGAAGCCACAAAACAGCTGTGTTCAGGAAAGAGCCAGAGTGTTCTGCAGCAATGAATATAGGCAGAACTGGGTGCGTTCTGGGAACTTGTTTTCAGGCAAACACTGGGATCATTTAAGGCAAATTCATAAGCAGTGAACCAAATCATTTGAATTTGTTCAAAACGAGAAGTCAATATCGAGAAGTCAATATCGTACATTTTCCATAGCCAATTTAGCATATGTTTCTTATTTTGCTAAGTAATTCCAGTGTTAAAATAGTATTTTAACAGGTAGTGGTGGTTTTAATGCGGGTCCCTGGTGGATAGTATTGATGAAATGTATGACATTATTGGCAGGAACATGTTGGTTTGGTGCAACCATCTGATCAGTAATAGGGAGACAAGAGTTTATACATTCCTAGATGTGGCAATGGCAAGTCACACAACATTGGAGCAGAATGCATATATATATAATATCTCACTATTTGTGGAAGGTGCAACCAATTTTCTGGTTGTTGACAAAAGTGAGATACATATTTAGTTGTCATTTGGTTCCCGTCCTCTTTGTCAGGAAAAAATACACTATACATGGTACTAAGGTACCAAAAAAAAGTACCAATTTATAGTCCTGTTTTATAAAGATTAAAAGCTGAGACTGCTATGATTTTAGTTATTTAGATTGAGTTAAGCACAGAACCATAATGGCAGTTTGTCTATAGATATTTTGGCCTTAAGACCAAGCTATTTGTCTTGACACCCAACTTTTACTCTGAGCAGTGAAAATAGCTGTTGTAAGGTATGTCGAACACCATATTAAGTTTTAGTCATTTGACTATAAAACACTCTTACTTTTTGTAGTTGGTTATTTGTGCTCAGAAATGCACCAGTAGTTGACTGTCTGAGTTCAGACCCAGTTTCACAAAAAAAAAAAAAAAAAAAAAAAAAAAAAAAAAAAAAAACTTGAGTCAGTTCAGTGGCTAACATCTTTGTTACCAATGTTTCATGGTCATATGCACACATCTTACCCTATCAGAAACAGTGTTATGTGCAGCAATCTTGTAGACCCATGAACACTTTCTTAGCTAGGGAACTGACTTACTAGTATATTTTTAACTGGGCCAGAAATCCCTGCTATAAGCCTAAAATCGAACTTGTGATTCAATTCTTTTGTGACACTGGCTCCAGTATTCCTGGTATCATGTCTGGCTCGGGTTTCCTATGTCTCAGTATAGACAGAGTTTGCTTGAAATGACAAATGGTGCCATTATGTTTTGACTACCCAGGTTCTCCACCTATGTAATAAATGCCCTGATATTAGGTCAGATATCCAAGTTCTAAGCCTTTCATCCTGATTATTGTCTTGTCAGATTCCAGACTCCATTAATTCTCTCTCAGTGATGTTTTTTGTCCATATTTGTACATATTTGGAAGTGCATCATATTTTTTCAGCATCCGTATTTCATGCAGAATTTGATATTGTGTGTATGTATGATTTATTTAAACTTATTGATTGGATAATTGCTGTGGTATTATGCTTTGGATTAGCTGTATAATTAACAGTTTGTGTAGGCCATCAAAATGAAACATTTAATGTCACACAATAAGTTATTGGACAACTGAAAACATGCACATTGATCAGTGCTTGACTATCTTGGTAACACACAGTGTAGTTGGTAAACTACATGCATTGGGATTGGCTGCAGACCTCCGTAACAAGGATTGAAGAGATTTAGTCTGATATGATTACCTGAAGTCACGATCAGGTTTCTTCCTGATCACCATAAAATGGCTAGCTGACTGCACACATTTTCATAATCAACTTTCATGACGATAAATTGGTTTAATTTGACCTGAGCACGATTTGCTAAGCAGCACATTCCCTGTAGATTGCGGCCCTTTAATGATACGTATCTAATCAATTTCTTTTTTCAAGTGATTTCTACTGGCTTGAATACAAGCTACCTTGGAGATGATACATTGTATGTGACATTCATCATGACAGGGAAGCATTTTCATCTTTAAAAGCTCTCTGCTAACTGCTTAAGTCTGGTCCTAAAGGAACCATCTCGATAGAAGTCTGTCCCTGTAGACATGTAACCTAGTATTTTAACCTGATTTTAAAAGAAGTATTGCATATGGCTTCATCTAAAGTGCCTGGTAAATTTCATTTGTGAATGTTGATAAAGGATTCTTTACATGGTTGCTAGTTGCACAGAGGCTTTTTTATTCTAGAAAATCAATTACTACACAAAGGTTAAAGAATTCAATGCATTCAGGATATGAATTTTTTGTCTTGTTTCAAGATCCTCGCAAAACTCTTGATAATTCAATTCTACTTTCAAACCTGATTTCCTATCTGTTTGGCGATACTTATGTCATGTTTAAAGATTCTTGGAAGAGGCTGTTGGCAGCTTCCGTTGTTTCCTTGTAGAAATCCGTATCATATTCATTTGAAATATCATTGTTCTCAGAACTTTTCTTTTTTCTTTGTTGTGTTACTAGCATTCTACTATCGATTGTATCCAATACTCTATGCCTAAGCTTGTTTTATACCTTGAAATAATTTTTATTGACTCAGCTTTGAGCTGTTATTTCTTTCAATGAGAGGCTTTACGTAAGCCTGGTAAGCTTTGGATATCAATATCACATTGCTAGTATGTTTTAGCTGCGTGGCTTCAGTGGAAAAAAAATGATTCACTGACAGCCTTGAGCTGATTAAAATGTACCCGAGTTCAAGCATTTAAAAGTTGATAGCTCATCATGAATACAGCTGAATTTGATTGGGTTTAATGAAGTGTTGGGTTTAATAATAGAAAGGGACTTTCATATGGCCTGCATGTGGCCCACTTAATTGTGGTGTTTTACTGTATGTTTACTAGTAGTTGTACACTAGTATATCTTTAATATCTAAAATTAAGAAATTTTGGATTCTCTGGAAAACTGCCTCTTGGTATCAAACAAATTTCATTTCTTAATTCACAGGACAGTTAAGCCTGTTACAGATGGGCACATTTGTGAAATGTGGATATATTTTTCTTTTTTTAATGTCATACAAATTGAGACATTGTGTCAGATGGTTAATATCTTCATTGAGTGCTTTCTTATGTTGCTAGAAATAAGCTCCAATATTTTAAAATGCTGTTCTTTAGAAAGGAGCCAAAAGGGGATTGTTTTGCTGACTGCATGAAAGGCTTTGGTAAAGTCTATGATTATCAAGTGATTTTGTCTGCTTCTAACATTTTTCATTGTAAATAAATGAGAAGGCATGTAAAACAGGAATCTGGTATTTAACTGGTATTTGATACAGTGCCTAATGGCCTGTCATCAAATTGAGAATATTTCTGAATCATTATTTATGCACGCTGAGAGTCACTGTGGTCATTTTTTGCCAAGTTGCCAACCAGGCTTATCCTAATTGATTATCTCTGTCACAAAGGAATTAAGAGCTGTTTTAAGGCCAAAAAAGCTAAACCTTGTATAAACTGCAGAAAAAAACAATTAATCCTGCTGATAGTAGAGAGTGGTGATACGTATAATACATTTGTAGCACAACAATTTTGAATAAAATATTAATGGTCAAAATTTAAATGTGAACTAAATTGCTGAAAATTCAGAAGTTTACAAATTCAAAGATAGAGTAGTGATGTTGAGATCTTTCACACAGTTTTTTAAATAAATGATTAGGAATTTTAGTTTTAAGTGAAGTACTTTACTAGTAGGTAAATTATTGGAAGAAACTTGAAATAATAATGAAAAAAGCCTTAAAGACTGAATCACCAGTTTATTTTCTGGAGTACTATTGTGTATCTTGCCTAAGGTTAGCATGACTTTGTGCTTTTTTTTATTTCTGGATAAACCTTAGTAAGTATTTATTGGAAACTTTTTAAAGAAGAGCTTCTGATAACGAGCTGCGATTTTTGAAAAGTTAAATTATTTTGAGTGAGTGGCTAAATGTATCGTGGTACATGCTTGTAAGGTTAGACTTAGGCTTCATTCACATGCAATGTCTATTTTCTAAATTCTATTTTCTATTCGCGGTATGTCTTATGATCACGGTCTGTGCCCTTAATATCCCGCGGCGTAATTACTGGCAGCGCGAGCCAGTTACTATAAGTTACTATAAGTAACTGGCTCGCGCTGCCAATAATTACGCCGTGGGATATTCAGGACACAGACCGTGATCATAAGATACCGCGAATAGAAAATAGATTTTTAGAAAATAGACTTTCCATGTGAACGAAGCCTAATACTTTAAAATTCCTCTTACTAAGAAATTACTCATCCAAAAAGTTGTGAATAAAATTCACAACTCCTGATCTGTCTGTAATGTATTCATTACTGGTATAACAAGGCACAGAAGTGCTTTAGTAATTATTCAATAGATTTAAACATCAGTTGTTAAATCATCAATTTTTTGTTAGTATTACAGAAAAATATTGATTCAAAACTTTTAAAAGTGTAAGGTTTTTGGAAATGAAATTAAATTTTAAGAAGTGTCTAAAATGATCTCATTTAAAAATTAAAAACAGAGGCATTTGAAATTTCAAAGTAATTACTGTATACAACATGTAATTCTGGTAAATGAATGGTTCAATCTGGTATTTTTCAGAGTGCGTGTGGAGTACTTCACCAATGAGAAGTCATTCAAGGAGAGGCTGCAGCTTTACTTTATTAAGAATCAAAGATCCAGTAAGTCATTCAGACCCTGTTATTCACAGAAACTTCCTTACAATTGTTACCTAATTTCTTAGAATTAGAACTAGCTCTCATTCTAAGAAACCGCAGGTAACCTTTTATATTGCAGCTTGAGGCATAAGTTTCAACTACAGATGCCCTGTTTTTTCTTTGGATACTGGTAAAGATAAGATAGTAATTCTTTCCTTACAAAATGCATTTTTACTGTTATTTTGGTAAGTTTATGTAAGTATGAGCTACTATAATTATTCATATTATTATTTATATTTATATCCATTCAAGGCCATTTTGATTATAAAATCTAACTTAAAATGGATTACACTACATAATCTACATTATTAACTTTGCCTTCTGAATGGAGTCATCACTAATCTTTTCTCTTCATGTACAAACATGTTGAATTACTGGGATTAGTCTGGTTTTTGTTTGATTTGCACAATTTTAGAAAAATTCTTTACTGCATCGTCTTACATTACCAGTAACCGCAATGGAAAGTCTAACCAAAACCTTTTCACAAAAGAGAATATTGATTTCCTAATGAATAGATAAATATTTTTCCTAAGAACAATAATGTTATGAATTATTTTTGTAGATCACCTTGGTGAACATGATATGATATTTATGTTGAAAACCTATATATTTCTCTTTAGGTCTGCGCATTCGTATTTTTAATTTGGCCATCAAGTTATTGACTTGTGTGCTCTATGTTGCCAGGGTGATGACAGATGACCCGCGAATGAATTCATGGTACCATGTACTCAATATATGTTTTGGTGTAACTCTGATGGCAATTCATCTGTGTACTAGTAGTTTGCTGATCATGATCATAAGTTTAAACTTTTTCTCTTTCTGAGGAAGGTCATGGTGTGAACAAAAATTATGTGAGGCCATCAAGTTATTGACTTGTGTGCTCTAGCTATATACTAGTAGGTTAACTTCAGTTTGGATTTGGGTGTAGAAAGCAGAAAGTTGAAACTTATGGTCATTATGTTTAGGTGTTATTAGTTAGATGATGTGTAGATAATACATGTACGTGGAGTGTCTTGTATGAAAGCATGTTATACCTGCCACTTCTTGGTATTATAATATTTGGTCTTATTGCTGTTTTCATTTTTACTTTGTTTTTTTTTTTTTTTTTTTTTGTTTGTTTTTTCATCACTCATCTTCATATGTTGTGCAGTAAATTCAAGGAAGAGGGGGTTTGTTGTTGTGTTAACATTATAATCCCATTTAATCAATTGTAAAATACTTTTACGTTTAGTATATAACCCCTATCCCGAGGATCAAGTTCTTCTATTTGTCTGCCTGCCTGTTGGTCTGTTTTCTTCTCCATTTGTGGCTATCATTACGTGATGCCATGTATTTCTACATTCTAGTTTAGTTTCAGAAAAGCTGTGCATGTAAATCTACTTCAGCATGTGAGTTGTACAGCTTTGTAGACTATGGTGTAGGCCTGCATCTTTCTGTTTGTGTTACAGTATAGTGGACCACCTTACAGATATTCAGAATAAAGGAATTTCATTGCATTCTTAGGCTAGATTTGTGATTGATTTACCTTATTCTCATTTACATCACTGAGGTTGCTATAGAATTTTACTAAACCAGCATAGGTTACTGAACCTGATAACTCAACCATGTTATATACTAAAACCATCATATATATACTAGACCACTATGTCATGTGGGTAGACCTTGCATTGGTCAAGGTCAGCCCTATTTTCCATTTCACTTCAGAATGAGTTGTATGTATCACATTTCTGTGATTGATGTATTAATTATATATTAGACATTATTTTGCAATGTGTATTTAACATTTATGTTGACCAGCAAGATATTATTGGGTGAAGCCGTCGTTCAGAAGATCACCATTACATTAGCTCAAGCATGCAATCGTAATGACTCCATTGTATATCTGAAATGATATATCATGATACTAGGTGTTATTAGTAAAGGTGATTCATCATATAGACAGTTAATTTACATTCTTTATATAGTTCCTATTTTGGTGATTCTGAATATGTCCAATTTTAAAGTGCAACCTTTTTCAAATGATGTGTTACTTTGTATGTAGCCAGAGCTTTGAAATTGTACCAAACTGTAAATGATGCATGCAAGCCATTTCTTTGAAAAATATTTGTAAATTGGCCATCAATTGGAGAATGTTTTCTGTTGACTCGGCATGAGATTTCCAGTTTTCCAAAATCAGATTTTCAGATACATGTTAATTAACTGCAACTTGTTGGATTTTGCAAAAGAAAACTGTGTATTATTTATTTTTCAGTTTAGTTTTAATCATTGGTGTAACTGTTTTATAGAGTGCATTCAGAAAAGAGGACTAACAGATCTGCGAATCAAATATGGCAGTCACTAAAAAGCTTGCCGCTTAATTTCCAATTAGACATTGAATAGACTCCCTGCGGGGATTATGCAACAAACGTTCAAGTCGGTCAGCCATATTTGATCTGCGGATCTGTTAGTCTGCTGTTCTGAGTGTGCTCATAGGCTTCTAACCATGAAATTGTGTGTGATGTACATTTATGAGCTGTCTGCCTTGCTGCTGTGTTTATGATCTGTTCATGTATGTAATATGTATATTTCATGTTTACGCAACATTTTGCTGAGATGGCTTCATTATTATCTGTAATGACCCATTTCCATGTTCTGGCAGCAACTTTTGACAGAATGTCAATTTCTGTAATGTTGTGTTGATAGAACCACCAATAAAATGTCCATCATATTAAGCCGTTATCAAGCAGTCATCAATAATTCGAGATGCCTCACATACTTAGTAATCACCGTAGACTCTGCTGTGTACAAAATTGCATGCGATATCAATTTTGTAGCTAATATTCCTGTCTCTTTTTTTATCGTTGATTGCAAGTACTGGTAATATTCCTGTCTCATTTTCATTGCTGATTGCAAGTAATATTCTGGTGTCACTTTGGTCGGGTTAAATGAAAAGGCTGTCTGAGCCAGAAAAACTTTTGTTTGTAATGTAAGCTTATGTATGGATGAAGTATGAGTTATGTAACTGGTTACAGTGATAGACTGAAGTTGAGTAGACGGCCAAGTATTTGGTTGAATTCACATGAGAAAAAAAGTTCAATTTTACTTCAAATTATTTCCTTGAGTTAGTTTAGTGTCAGCTCCATGGGATTTTGCTGCCAAAATGTATTTTCCTAGAGTAAAGTTCAATCATCTACTCACAAATTATTTCTTCACCCATCCCTGCAGTTGTATTTGATATTTTATTCCATTTTTAAGTTGCTTATTTAATTTATAATGATTGGCCCATCATTATAAATACGTCTGCTGTCATGCAGATTTCCTCATTTTTACACAAGAAAGTGGCAGGGTGTTTTGTATCACGGCCCTGTGCCGTGTATAATACAGACGTTACAAGCTGGTAATGGCTAACCAACAGTGAAAAAGAAAAATGATAACAACACAAGGTACACTTCAGATACATTTTATCTGAATTGGGGAATATAAGAAGCTTTACTTGACATGAATATAATTAAGGTATTTCAAACATGTGAAGAGAATCTCTAGAAATTAATTTGTCAGGAAAATCCCATGGAGTGTACCTTTTAAGCATGCTTTCATTCTTAAAGAAATAGAACAATGTGTCTTTCATAGTTTGGTATATTTTTATCATGATTACCTATACACATTCTCTTTCTTTCTGCAAGACAAGTACATGTACTGTATTTCAATAAGTTGTGTGAAATGACCATGGACATACGTCCCCAACCAAGAGACCCTTTCTGGCAGTAGTTTCCCCTAGTAGAAAACATCACATAAAAGGGGATAAAGTGCTTTGGTACCATACCGTTTTCACTTTCTAAATCTGCGCTGCCTGCCTGCAAAGCAATTATAGTATGGAATTTGCAGCAGATAAATATGTGTTCTTATACCACAAATGATCTCCATTAGGTAGCCTTCATATCTTGAGTTGAATAATTGAAGGCAAATGTAGCATATATTATTGGCTATTCTGTTTTCTGTGTGAGTATGTAGGCATGCAGGTCATTGAAGGGCCATCAGCCAGTTTAATATCTCACTTCTATAAAGTGGTATTCTCTGATAATGGCTTTTGAAGTGTTATTAATAATGCCCAAAATAACTGGAAAGTTCATCAGTGAGATACGCACTTAAGTAGAGCGCAAAATATGCCATTATATTTCAGAATTAGGGAGAAAATATTTAAGTATATTGACGGATGTAATGGCCACGTGTCCTTCAAAATTAGAAATGCCCACAGAAGAAATGCTCTATCTTCAATAATGGTTAATGCTAAAACATCCGTCCTGCTTCACAGAACTTGTATTGATTTCAACTCTGAGATAAATTGACTGGATCATTTAGTTGAACACTATTATTTGCTTAGTCAGGTGGTTTTTAGCTTAAGTCTGATTGTACTCGTGTATTGATAATACATCATGACTTAATTGCAATTCGAAATCCAAATAAATGTACTCCTGTTATAGATGAAAATTAACAACTTCATGGTAACAGTTTGTACAAATGTTTGCTAGAATAATTGGACTGCTTTATGTGGTGCCTAGAAAATACAATACTTGGCGACAAGTTATTTTGAAAAAAAAATGTTGGGGAGGGTATACCTTTAGGAGTCATCCATTTTTATCATCATGTTTACAAGTGTACAAAGAGTAGGCTTGTTTCCATAGAGTACAGGGTGAAAAATAAAAAATGATTACCTTTGTCCAGCATACCCCTGTGGATTGAAGATAATCATTTTATTCTATTTTTATTATTTTTCCATAAGTGTACAGAGGGTATTAACCCTCTCCCTCCCCCACCCCCAGCGTACGGTTTGTGGACTTGTGAAAACAATGATAAAAATGGATGAAACCTTACTCAAAATACTTGAATGTGTATATATGATTATAAGTGAGTATGATACATATCATGTCTAAAATGTCTTTGTGTATTCCAGTATTGATCTCAGTAATTGTGATGCCAATGCCACAAAACATGTCTATATGATCCCGGATATTGAGTTTAGAGAAAATCCAGTCATAAAATGGTGAGAAACACATTGCTTGTATTTATATATTGTTTCACTGAAAAAAGGTCTTGATACATGACTAAAAGACTAAATTACTGTGTGAAAGTCACATGCTACATTATGCTCCACAATCTATGGACTTTGACAGCCAATGGACCTAGGAATCAGGAAGCTATGATAAACAATAGGAAGTTGCTATTATAATCCACAGTTCCTAGTGTTTACCATTGCGCACTGTTTCCTAGGTACTACATTCAGGTGCAAAATCACCATTCACATGATCAAGGTCCATAGATACATGACTCTCGTTGCTTTATCTCTCTGTCAAGAATTGCTCTGTTTTGCCATCTTATCTAGAGGCCATGAGAAATCTTTTCCATAGAAAAATTTCCATTTTGACTTTTATGAAACTATGATCTAAGTGCAAAAAAAATTGCCATTTGACTTGATTGTGTCAATACGGATTATTGGGTATATAGCAAGATCTATACTCTTTCAGAATGTGAAAGATAAAAGGGCACAGGCTCGTAATGAATGCAGTATCTTCATGAGTTGACCCAGAGATGTTGACTTTGTGCATAGCTTATGATTCTTTATTGATAGACTGAATTATCCTTTTGTTGTTGCAAATAATCTACGCCATATGAAATATCATTATTTTCTAAGAAATTCTGTCTTTGATGGACTTGTCACATATTTTGAGTGGTTTAAAATGAATTTAGATTGTGAAGTTTTTATGTTATCCCTGAATTTTCCCTGTACTTGTTTTTAAGTATGTTAAAATTTAACTTTGCTTACAAATTATATAACATTTGAAAAAATGAATATTACTTTCACAGTGTTAAAAAGTCAAAAAGAGCCAAAGCTTCTGCTATCCTCAAAGCTTAAATTTTTTTTTATCTAAAGGATACAATGTATACACTATGTTGTAAATCATGCTTTCCATTTTTTTATTCAGGCAGAACATAATCTGGGTGGAGAGACACAATGTTTTATGGATCATCCAAGTCAGTGTCGCCGTGATCAGTCTGGCAGAGACGTCCCTTGTCACTTATCTGGGCTACAAGGTATTTTTCTCCTCACACGAATTCCATGAATTATTCCACTGCTCTATTAACATTTCATTGGCTCATTGGAGGTGTATTTCATTGGAAGTTGGGCTGGCTTATCTTAGTAAAACTGGTCTCAGTGGTCTTACTGATGATGACTAGCTAGCACACTCCGGGCAGAAAATCCCATTGTAATGAATTGAAAAAAGTCCAAAAATAGATTTAAACTCTTAGACCAAAATTTTGCCTACACTGATCCAAGTTAAAGCAGCAGCAGTAGTCCAATTTAATGAAAAATTTTATCAGATTTGTTTTATAACAAGAAAGACATTGCCCATGCTTCTTCAGACCATGTGAAAAACCAATCACAGACATACAAACTTCTGAAATCTAGGCATTGAGAAGGTTAACCCACTTTAACTGAAAACTTAATGGACTTTGTGGGGCCTTTGCATTTCCTGGTTCTGGCTTTTCTTGTAAATGAATACAAGCAAATTTCTACTGCCTTGTTTTAGTTGTTGATTGCAAATTTAAAAAAAAGTTGATTGCTTCAATTCCCTGCAAGCTGAGCACTGAGCTTTGAGGTCCATATGACCTTGACCTAGTTGTTTTATCAGTGTTTTGTAGGAAGAACCACTCATGAATGTGTGTATTGAGAGAGATCATGAGAATAAAGCCTAATGATAATTAGAGCATTATAACTTGGCTTTGATGGATACACTGTGATCTATTCTAATCTTCATCCGGCAGCCCTTAATCTCTTAGGGGTGCATCTGAGCGTTTCAGCTGGCGACATGCTTTGTCAGGGGTATTTATATGGTTAATTTTTTGTGTTATGTCAAAATCTCCTGGGTTCCATTAGGGCTCTTTTAATGATGGCTAGAACATAAATAATGTAGATTGCCTATTGATTTTTAGTTAGAAAAATTGTCTGATGAAATTGGGATAATGTAGTGCAGACAAACTCCGTCCAGGTTAATTGTCAAAAAAATCAGACAGAGCGTGCTCTCTAAGTTTCTCAGCTTCTGCTTAAATCTCGAGAGTATAAAATAATGAAAGTACAGACCATGATTTGAAAAGTTTTAATTTAATGTGAAAAGAAAAAGGCAATAAGAGTTCAAGTTACAAGTCACTTGGATTTGACTCTGTGATAAATAAAGGTAGTTTGTATACATTTAGAATATGCCTCATAGATATGGTCAATAAGGAATTAAAACATGGCTGAAGATACCAGGAAAATTCATTAATTTCATGTTTGCATGTCAAAGTCCTGTTAATATCTCCTCCATATTGTGCAGCATATAAATGCATTAATGAAGTAACTTGCATTGACAAATACAATATTCAGGTTGATTGATGTTTGGCCAGCTATGGCCACTTTTACATGTATAAATGCCACACTGAAATTAGAATTAATAAGTGGTCATGAGATAAATATGTAAGTCTGCAATTGATTGCGAAGAGTACTGAAATATGACGCAGCCAAACTTGTAATTATAATAAAATAGTTTTGTGGGGTTGCAGAAAGGCCAAACTGACAGCTCCTTTTAGAGAGGTATATATACCTTGACTGTTGCAAGTAACCACAAAACCACAAATACCAGAAACAAAAATTGATCAAATATGTGCATTATTCATTAATATGTAAAAACTCCTTGATGGAAGAAACCAGAGGTCAGTTGATGTGAGGTACATTTAACTTGCAGTCATTAGTAAGTTCACAAGAGCACAGCACCAGCATTTTGAAATCATGTTTTGTCCAAACTGTTGCACATATATAGAATGACCAGCCTATAATTTTATTTCTCTACAATATAGCAAGAACTATTGCTTATGGTTATTTTAATGGGTTCCTTTCACGTTTTTTATCAGGGCTATAACATGGATAAAACACTAGGACAATTATGCTGCCATAGATGTGTTACAGTATAACTACATACAATCCATATATTTCCCATCTGGACATTCTTTGAAATGATTGTTTTCATTCACAAGGTTATCTTTTTGTTTCAGGGCAATATTCTTCAACAGATCCTGTCAGTTGGATTTTTCCTGGAAATCTGCAACACAGTTCCTTTTATTGTCACAGTATGTTCTAAGTCAGCTGTTCTTCTTCTTCTTCTTATTATTTGGCTGTGATTAAATAAATGGGTGCCAACACAACAGATAGAGTGTATAACTATTGGAATATAAAAACCCACTTGTAAAATCTTTGAATGTCTATTTATTTATTTATTTATTTATTTATTTATTTATTTATTTATTTATTTATTTATTTATTGTGAACTAGAAGTTTGTAAAGCCAACTTTGTTGGATGGTTGCTAGAAAAGATGGAAAAAAAAGGAATTAAAAGTGACCTGTCCATATCCTTCAGGTTTGCTGGCCAGACTGGTCTGGGTTGTTTATTCCCGTGTTCCTGAACTGTTGGCTGGCCAAGGATGCTCTGGAAGAAATGTTTGTAAGTGGCAGATTGGTTAAGGGCAACTTGTGGGGAAATGAGGCTTGCTGGGTGAAACTCTGTAGTAGCAGTTCGTATCAATTATAAAGAAATTTACTTAGTTTGAGATTTACAAGTGATATGTATTGGGTTTTTATTTACATGTGTTTAACCTTGGAGATTTAATGAAATTTGATTTACAAGTTAATATCACTGTAAATATAGGTTAAGATTTTGCATATTGCTAAAAGCAACATTAAATTACTGTAATGTGCCATGAATTTTGTACAGAAGAAAATAATTAAAATAAGGAAAAGGTTGTTTTGGTCAAAAGGGCAGTTGCTTAAAACTTTCAGGCATTCAATTTTCATGAAATAATCTTGTTTTGGAATGGAAATTGTCTGTTCGTCGCTAGACCCTGTGTTACTTTTCTCAACAATCTCTGTGTCAATTAACATATTGTCTACAAGGTGAGTGTCAGTAACTGTGAACTGAGAAATATACATACTTTTACACAAGATCTATGTATTGAGGCCATGGTGTGAGTTTACAGTTGGTACATTTGGTTTGCAGTGCAAGATGGCATTGTCATCACCATAATTGGGGTTTCATAAAGAGAATTAAGGGAGCCGCACTGTTGCCCTAGCATATTTTACCTGAGCACTTGTGTCTGGTTTCCAGGTTCATTTTTCAAAAAATGAAACTGGCAGGCAGAAATTATTGTCACTTTTCAAAAACAGACCTGGCAACCAGAAACTAGTGTCATTTTTCAAAAATGATTTTGGCTCCCAGAATGAGAATGGATTTATGAATTTCAAATTAAATATTTTTTTTAGGGTGACCTTCACCTAGTGATGCAAAAGTCTCATTCCGCTCTGTCTCAAAGGATGATGATTCTGTGTGTGACTTTTGCTTGTTTGGTATTTACAAGGTATAGATATATTCTTTTCATCCATTTATATAACACAGTGGGAACTTCTGTGTATATGTAATTTTATTTTTCTTCTTTCATAATTTTTATCAAAATGTTTGTAATCATCTTTTTTTATAGTCTTAAACTTGATGAATTTTTATTTAGATTTTCTTATTGATAAAATGGTGTGATTATGATCAGTTGAAAGTATATTTTTAATAATTTGCGTTTTGTATGAGATTTGCACTCAGTACATCTTATTCAACATATTTTTGATTTGACTTCAGTTGTTTACTTAACAAAATCGTAAAGTCTTTGTTTGTTTTAAAAGCAATATTTTATTAAGATGAGTCATTTAAAATATTTAATCCATATTATTGGCTTTCACCATCAATGTGCATATATATATGTGCCTGTAGTTTGTAGATAATGACAATTTATCAACTTGTCCATTTTCATTCTTCAGCATGTGTGGTATTCAGCACCTTCAGCGAGCAGGGAACCGCCATCTTGATTTGTTTGACTCGCTCTGGTTTGTGGTGGTTACGTTCTCCACAGTAGGATTTGGAGACATCACTCCAGATATCTGGCCCAGTCAGCTGTTCATGATCCTCATGGTGGGCCTGTCATTTGTGGTCTTGCCTATACAGGTAGGTCACTATAGAAGTCACTGATGAGACTTTTTTTTACTTTTGTTGGAATTTCGACTTTTTCAGGGTCATTTGGTTCATTCTTGTGAATGGTGTACCCTAGACCCCAGCCAATTTTTCTACTTTTTCAATGGGGACTGGTCTTGACCCTCATAAGTGCTCATTCACAATGAAACTACTTCTAACTTCTATGTTGATTGATTCAACTCTTGGCGATTGTAATCAGACGAACAGATTAGCATACCTCCTCATGTTGTTGAAGAGAATATAGAAAACTTGGTGTTTATATGAGAGCTTTGGAAACAAGGAGACTTGTAAATCTTTTAACCAGAGTGCATTCAGTGAGAGCCCCGCGGAGTTGAATGGATCTATATAGGAAGGTAGTTTCATTCAGAATTAGCCCTAAGATGGTCTGCTTTTTTGTGGCCATCACTGTAATATTGCAATACATTTTATCTTATAAGTTTGTAACTCATTTCAAGATATTTGGTCAATTTACAGTTCCATTTCAAGATTTTTGGTCAATTTACAGTTCTAGAGCTGTTTTCTTGATCATTAGAACATAAGAATGTGCCAAAAAAAAAAACAAAAAAAAAAAAAAAAAACAGAGAAATATTCAGTTTTGTATAAAATATTCAAAAGTGAGTACAGAAGGTGCTGGGGTGGGTTGGGAGTGGAAGAGGGGTTATGAAAACTTAAAGAAAAGATGAGTTTCTCATCATTTATTCACATTCCCTGCTATACCTGATTGTTTTCCAGATGCAGCAGCTGGCATTCACTTGGATAGAGCGTCAGAAGCAAGGAGTCACATACAGCAGCAGACGTGCTCAGAATGAGCTCCATGTTGTTGTTTGTGCCACAGCACTGCATACTGACACTATCATGGACTTTCTCAATGAGTTTTATGCCCACCCTCTGCTTCAGGTAAACTGAATCTCTTACAAGGCTTCACTGAAACATGGGTATATTAGATCAGTAATAAATAAATTAGAGAATAGCACAAACAGGTATTTTGAACATTTTTAAATCAATTGTTTTGCTGCCTTTTGAGCGCTCTGTGTATGATGAAAATAAATTAGTAAATACATTTTAGAAAAGTATTTGATTTATAATTTTAATATGTAGAGAGGAATAAAGGAAATTAATTAATTTCTGTTGATAAGAAATAGAACTGTAATTTTACTCAGTGACTTCAGATATTTTTAATCAAATATCTATCTATCAGATATTTTTGTCAAATATCTATCTATCTATCTATTTATTTATTTATTGTGCATTAATTCCGTAATCTGCATCCCAAACTATTTAATCTGTAAAACATGACACAAAGTCTGTCCCTCACCTCAGGATTACTATGTTGTCTTGCTGAGCCCGTGTGAACTTGACCCCAATCTCAAGGCCATCCTTCAAGTTCCTATCTGGACACAGAGGGTCATCTACATCAGGGGCTCAGCGCTGAAGGATGTCGACCTTTCCAGATGCAGGTAAACACAGACGTGATTTTTTTCCTGATTTGAATCAGAAACTCCAGTTTTTCTTAGCAGTTTTCTGACTTGAGCTCTCTGGTTGTTAGGATATTCAGCCATTCTTCCTACTTTTTTTACAACACAAAATGTGTAGGCAGAAGATAATTAGTTCTAGGGTTGTTTTCTACTGTCATGTCATTGTTTTTTTGTTTTTTTTCGTCTCCTCCCAAAGACCGTAAAATTTTCTCTATAACAAAGTGTTTTATTGCATAACAATACTTGAGGTTGAAATTTGCAATTAGCTAAGTACAAATGGCTGTTGATAAATGAGTGCTCCATGTGCCAGGCAAATATTATCTAAAACTAATGGATAAATGATATAGCTGTAAGCAACAGATAGCCGATAATTAGTTAGAAAAAGTATCACAAGAGAGCATGGATTTATGACAGCATGAAGATTTATACAGTAGCATGTTTGCAATTGTTTATAGATAAAAGAATGTGTGCAAATGTTTGTTACTGTCTTTGTTTCAGTCAGAATACCTAGAGATATCAAGTAGCTTCATTGATAAACATTTTTCCTTTTGTATGTTTTCATATATCTCTGCATGTTTTAGGATGCAGGATGCTGAAGCCTGTTTTATCTTGGCTGAGCGCAGCTATGCAGACAGAAATGCATCTGTATGTATGATGACAAGTATTATTACATATATAAGCTTAATGGAGGTGGCAGTAGATGCAAAAGGCATATATTGGGAATATGAATCATTTGAAAATTTTCCAGCTTTCTGTAATTGTGTTTTATGAGACTTGCAGTATTTTGCATGTTTAATAGTATTCAGTTTAGAAATAATATTTTTAGAAAAATTGCAGTAAATGTTTTTTATCATTTCAAATTGGATCATTGTGGTATATATATATACCAAAAATATCCTTATGGGTATAAATATAAAACTTTTGAAAATGAAATATAGCTTTTTGTCAAAAATTACATTTTTGTGAGTTTCTGAGAATTTCACATGGGTTACACTTTAAGAAAATTGAGGCATTTGAAAATTTTGAATAATTACAGTATTCTTTTACTCCTCAGGACCAGCACACCATCCTGCGCTCCTGGGCTGTGAAGGACTTTGCCCCTAACTGTCCTCAGTATGTGCAGATCTTCAGACCAGAAAACAAGCTGCATGTGAAATTTGCAGGTAAGGTGGCCTGAAAATGCCACACAGTGCATGTTTGCATGTTATATTTACAAGTAAGGTGGCCTGGAAATGCCACACAGATCAGAGATCTGATATTATGGAGATAAGCATTATGTGTTTTGAATGTAGCTGTTGATCTTGTTTCTTGGAAAAGTGCATTAAGTAGACTTTTAAGTCTACTGAAAAGAAATATTCTTATCACTATTTGAAGAGTAAATAAAGTAGTTGACTTTCATTCTGTCTCACACAGAACAAGCATTACAACTGGATTCTAAATATTTGAATGCAATATTTGTTGTGTTATTTGTATAAACAATGGCATCCAGAGCAGTGTTTCTGTGACATTGAATTATCATAATGATAAATGTGTTTTATTTTTCAGAACATGTGGTCTGTGAGGATGAATTCAAGCATGCTCTCCTGGCCAACAACTGTCTCTCCCCGGCCATCTCCACTCTAGTCACCCTGCTGTTACACACCTCCAGGGGGCAGTGAGTAGCAGTTGTAACCAAGATGTGCACATTTTGCTTGGAAGATTTAATTTCTTACATTTTTTTAAAACTCAGATAAAGCATCCGTTTTCATACTGAACGTAAACTGCAGTGTATATATCTTTTTAGAAATTTTGCTTCTTTTATGTGACAGGTTTTGCTTTTCATTGTGATAGTATGTACTAATTAAATGACAGATTTCCCTTTTTCAATGCAAAGATCACTCTATGGATGAGTATTTATCCTGCATGTTGTATCTGGAGACATGTTTATTTCCAGAGAGGGGCAGGCGTCCCAGGAGGAGTGGCAGAGGATATATGGAAGATGTTCTGGAAACGAGATTTATCACATACGCCTATCAGACAGCAGATTCTTTGGAGAATACGATGGGAAGAGTTTCACTTATGCATCTTTTCATGCTCACAGGAAGTAAGTTACTTCAAACTCATCCTTACAAACTAAGTTTGTGGCAAAAGAAAAATTTTGATCTGATTATGAGAACAAAATTTGGTTGCAGGCCTGTAGCTAGTAATAGCGGGGGTTCTTTTTCTGAAAAACTTTTTACTCCTTTTTAACCCCTTAAATGATCCATATAGAGAAATAGCAAAGAAACCATATCAATGTTTGCTACAAAGTAATTTTTTCAACTAGAAGAGCAGTTTTTTGGACCCCCTCAACCCCAACCTCCCCTTACCAATGGAACTGGCTTTCATGAAAACATGCTGTTCTTTAACTATTCTCTCCAGGTTTGGTGTGAGCTTGGTGGCAGTGCAGCAAAACCTGCCAGGGTCCAAAATCCTCCTGAATCCAGGGCCGCGGCACATCATGAAAGCAACGGACACCTGCTTCTACATGAGCCTGACCAAGGAGGAGAACTCGGCTTTCATTCTTGCCATTAGTGATAAAGGTCCAAGGTCCACTACCAGGTTAATTCCCCTGAGTGGACAGGCCACCAAGGTGGCTAGTATTGTAGCACAAGTAGGTAAGCTGATATAGGACGAGGGATTTTTGAGATACAAAATAAAATTGGAACTTGCAAGTGTTGTAGTACTACACTGTAAGATGATATAGGTAAGTAAAATAGTAAGTAGATTAAAAAAAAAAAAGAAATATCACTGAGGAGACGTTCACTAATGTTGCCAGAATTGTGGTATTATACTTGAACAAAGAACTAAAAAGTCATTAACGCTTTTATTTGTAAATAATATTTCTGAGATTCCTGGAATATTATAAATGGTTGCCTGTGCTTTTTAGGAAGATTATATATAACTTGCCTTTCTAAAAGCTTTGCAGGATATGTAGAAGTAGAAAATGTGACTTTGGGATATTTTCAAAAAGAAAATATACCTTTAAAGATTTTCTAGGAACATATACTAATTCATACTTATAAAATTGTCACAGGCACTCTAGCGTTGGAGCTGCAGCACACCAGGTCTTCCACCAGTATCAACACACAGGGCAATGCCACCGATGACCCCGAGAAAGGAAATGTGGACCAAAGTAAAGGTACAGGCAGTTCCAGTCTCGTTCATTGTGAAAATTTCCCCTCCATTTTTATTTGATTAGAACTCTGAAAGGTAAATGTGATTGGCCCTGAAATGATCTTGTGTTATTGAGTTTAATTTGAAAAAAAAAAACTTTTTTCAAAATAAGTTTGTCACCAAAGGAAGGAAAATTTTAGGTACATGCCTGGAATTTAACAGTTAAACCTATTCCTAATTTATCATTGTCTGGCAGGTCCAAGGTGTGCAGTGTAAAGTGCTAGTTTAGAAAAATAATTATACTAACTAATAGAAGGAAATAATAGATATAACTACTAAACTAGTAGTAGTATAGACTTATGTTGATCTAAACATTTTTGCAACTGATAAGTCACTTATTATGTACAGACACAGATATGTCTGAACATATGGCCATCACCTGCATCTTTCATCATCGTCATGGCCACCGTCGCTGTGCACTTTCACCAATAACATGATAAGTGGATTGATAGTTCAAATTAGAAAACCCGCTCTATTGGATTTTCATTTTTTTATTGAATTTTTACATCTAATTTTACATCTTTTGTAAAATTTTCATTTTTCTCTTTCTGGCATTTTCTAAGTGTGAACTTGAACTGTCCTGGGTCTGAAGCCTTATGCTTTTACTTTCATCAGTATTACCTGTTGTGCATTGTTAAAATTTGATGTTGACTATGCAGTTAAGCATAATACATTATTGCATCATATAACTGACAGTATCCTATTTTGTGCACTATTGTTTTCTGCTTTTTGTCTGTACATTTGGCAGCTTTGCTGCCTTGTTTTGCTTTTGTTTTTTGTGCAAGAGATATGACAGACTTGCTCTATTCTTGATATAATTGTAACAACTGTCATCTTTATTTTTCTTGACGAAGATTATGTAACTAAAAATAATAAGCTGAGCGTGAGTAAGTAGTTGTGCCGTTTAATGACCTTGACCTTTCTGCCTCGGTGAATTGTTTTGAACAAAAACCCTGTGTGATTTTAAGCTTTTGATTCCATGTGACATTAATAACATATTCCTAGGCCACTTACTAATAAATTCAAATTGATGAGTCATCCCATTTCAATCAACTAATCATTATCTGTTTCCCCCACTTTTAAAATTCTTGATTTCAGATGATTGCTTTGTTGTATTTGTGTACTCTACCTTCCCTCCTATTATCTCTAACCTGTATGGGCTCCATGTCTTTATGTATTCTTGCAAATTAGAACTTTAACATAGACCTGCAGTTTTAGTGGGGGAAAGCTTTTTCTGAAAATGTTGCATTTTTTACCGCGATCTACATGTGCTTAAAACCTACTGCTAGCATAAAACCTAGATCAAAATTTAATTTACAGGGAACCATTTCCCAACCAAAAGGGTAGGTCATTCGATCACCCCCCCCCCACACACACACACACACAAACACACACTTATACACACACAAGCATGAATGCTCGCGTGCACACACACCCAAACACATCCACCCACCCACACACACACACACACACACACACACACACACACACACACACACTACCTCATGACATGCACCACCTTGTTAGATATGCAAGATGCTAAATGTATTTTATCTCTGGTTATGGAGCCAGCTCAACCAGCTGCCTTTGTACATCCTTACCTTTCCATCAGGCCTTCAATAGTTTCATTTATAGATAACCAGGGATCAGTTTTGAAAGACGTTGATGAAAATTTTGGTGATTTCATAGAGTAGTTTTATGTAGTTGACAATCACGCAAAATGACAAATCCACAAATACTGAACGTGATATGAAAGTGACCTGAAGTCACCAAAAACTATTCAATGCTTTTGTTTCTAGATTAATTTGCTGAAACTAAATTTTTACCATGTGAATTTGTTATTGGTCAAAACTTTATTCTACTGCTGATTTGTTGATGCCTTCATCTCTTGCTAGTGTATCTTCCTACCTGTTTTTTACTTTATTCATTCTTTTTGACAGTTTCTTAATGTCATTGTTGGTAGTTTGTAGGAAAGATAAACTAGTGTAAGTTTTATGGTGCCTGCACATTTAAAGGTTGTATTACAGAATATTTTGAAATTGGTAGGATATCCTTTATAGAATTTGTCTGTAGTTTGAACTGAAAAGGGTTTTGTCAGAAACAATTATTACATTAGACAAAGTAGTATACTTAAATTAATTTTAAAACTTGTCCAGCATAACCAGTAAAAAAACAAAAAAAGCATGTTTTTCCTTGCTGTTGTTGCTAATGTATTCATTTTCAAGCTTTAAGTGTAAGTTGCTCAAATGCCAACAACTATTTCATTTAGAACCTCTTCTAGGGGCAGGTTTGACTATTCAAAGTCTGAACCGTCGCCCAAGTATAGCGCCAGTCCCTGCAGTCCTGGAGGCCCATGGGATCAATATCACTGTGGACTCAGACTCTGATACTGAGGCAGAGAGCCAGATGACAGATGAGACTGATGGATCAGAGTGAGTCATTTGACCAGAAAGAGAAAATATTTTTCTTACAAATTAATAATATTATATTATAGGATTATTTATTTTGAGTTTGATTTTTTGATAAGTCTTTATTATTATTATTATTTTCTTTGGGGGGGGGGGGATGTGATGTAGATGAAATGACATAAATATTTCCCAAAGTATAATTATTATCACTGAAGTGTCATTGTGTGTTGTTGCAAAATAAAAAGAAAGTCAGTGTTGTTTTCTTTGTTTTCAGCATTTTCCCTGGATTCCCCCCTGTTGCCCCATACATTGGTACCAGTCCCACCTTATGTCACCTGCTGCGAGACAAAAGACAGCTGTGCTGCTTACAGCTTACTAAGGTTTGTAACTACATATAGAAACTTACAGTATAAAAAACTGCCTTCCAAGCAGAGATTATAAATATTGCTCTAAGGTCATATGTACATGTATACTGATGCCTGCATAAAGTTGACAGTGTGATATTATGTAGAGTGATTGTGTGTTAGATATAAGGGTGAAAGACATAACTTGATTGATGTAGTCATGGGTTTGGGTTGTACACATCTCTCTCTCTCTCTCTCTCTCTCTCTCTCTCTCTCTCTCTCTCTCTCTCTCTCTCTCTCTCTCTCTCTCTCTCTCTCTCTCTCTCTCTCTCTCTCTCTCTCTCTCTCTCTCTCTCTCACACACACACACACACACACACACACACACACACACACACACACACACAGAGAGATAGAGAGAAATATACATCAATACATACAAAAATATTTCAGGAGTGCCAGCACTGTAAGGCAGTGACAGCTAATGACTACAACTGGAGTAGCAAGGTGATCATTCTGATAGCAGACAATGCCAGTGTGGGCATCTATAACTTCATAGTGCCTCTCAGGTCACATTTTATACCAAGCAGCCAGCTACATCCTATAGTACTGCTGCTGGAAAGAAGGTAGGGGTATTGGAGAGATACTGTTTAAGGAATTTGGATTTTTTGAATCGTTAATTTAATTGTAATGAGGAAGATCAGCTTAGTTTTTTTTATCTATGTAAAAGGCAAAATTTGTCCTAGATTTATTTTGATTCGGAGTT
Source organism: Lingula anatina (assembly GCF_051362555.1). Taxonomy (NCBI): domain Eukaryota; kingdom Metazoa; phylum Brachiopoda; class Lingulata; order Lingulida; family Lingulidae; genus Lingula; species Lingula anatina. The sequence goes on along the minus strand of NC_141769.1, from coordinate 2,839,149 downwards.
TATTTAAGATGTCATTTTATTTGTCAAAATGGGCAAAAGAATGTTGGAAGATGTTAAGTTTTAAACTATGTTCTTATGTTGTTGGCATCGGATACTTGAGGCCCAAATTACAGTATTTCATTCAGATTGTAATAGATTAAAGTACACCAGTTATTCTGCAGGAAAGACTGAATGTTGTGCACCCAGTACAAAGCTGTTGGACTTGTTTCACCACTTACACAATACTGCCATGTTTCACAACTAACACACTGCAGCTAAGTTTCACAACTAACACAATCCTCATATTTTTCAGACCAGAAGAGAAATTTCAAGAAGTGATCAGCTTCTTTCCTCTAGTGTACTGGATGATAGGATCTATGGACAGGTAATTGTTATCTTTACTGCTTCATTTGATATACTCTTCTCAAGATTCTGTTTGGCTGTTATCACATCTTTTGATCTTTTCAACCTTAGGCTGGACAGTTTTTGAACCTTTTAATATTTTTTCCAGTCCTAGGAGTTGTAGTCTGAAAAGTTATCTGTATTGTGTCTTAGATGACATGGTATGAACTATGCATAATTCATAACTCTGTATTGCTTTATCTGCCTCTTTTCTCATTATTTCATGTTTAACCAATACCTTAAAATGTGTTTCTAAAACTGTTGACCATGATATTGTTTATCAATCACTATAATATTGTAGTATTGATGACCTGCTGAAGGCTGGTATTAACATGGCAGACAATGTGGTGATAGTGAACAAGGAGAGTTCCAACTCTGAGGAGGATGACTACCTGGCAGACTGTAACACCATTGTGGCTGTACAGACAATCTTCAGGTTAGATTCTTTTAGAGGGTATCAGGACAATTCCCCCCCGGACTATTCCCCCCTGGACAATTCCCCCCCAGGACAATTCCCCCCCGGACGATTCCCCCCCGGACAATTCCCCCCCCCCCCCCCTGGGGGGGAATTGTCCCAGAATCCTTTTAGAGCAATCCATCCTGAGAGTGCAATGGATTTATTAGAATACACACAAATGAGTCTTGTTTAAATTTTCCATGATTACACACACTGATTTTACGTTTTTTTTTTTTTTTATGAATGATTACACTGTCTGTTAGCTTAAATTTACAAACATTTAATTGATATGTACCTGTTTGACCTAAAAGTTTTGTTTCAAATTGTGAGATTTTTTGTTTGGTTTTTTAAGGAATATGGCAATATTGTTGAAATTATGCATTGCATAAAGCAGTCTTTATAATATTCATAACTAATAAAAGAATTCCAACCCTATAAATTTGTTACGTACACTAAATATTCCAATGATTTTTTTTTCTTTTTTCAGTAACTATTGATACAAAATGAACTTTTTGCCCACAGTTAATTTGTTACAGTGGACCAGAGATTACTGATAAACATACAATATATTGCTTTTCAACTCTTGCCTTATCTTCTTATTTGTAGGCTATTCCCGAATGCCAATATTATAACAGAGCTCTCCCAATCCTCCAACATGCGCTTTATGCAGTTTTTAGCCAAAGACAACTATTCCCTCAGTCTCTCCAAAGTGGAAAAGGTAAGTGAAACTTGAATAAGTGGGTCACTCTAGCATGTCGTTGTCAAAATTTACACGTTTCAATGGCTTGGACAGAGTCCATTTTAGCCAAATGATCCCGACAGTAGATAATACTATTTCATTTAATGCCCTTTTTATTTACCAATTTGGTAATTAAGCAATGTGATATTGGCTAAAAAGGCTTTAATGTAAGTAATGGAATAAATCCACACAGATTATGCTGGAGTGATCAGGAAAAAAATGTTCCACAGAAAGTGGGAATTTGTGATTTCCTGCCAATTTATCAGACTTCCTCGTTGTCTGAGGAAATTGGCCACAGTGCTGATATGTTAATGACTGCCTCACTGCTAAAGCCATCTACACCTCAAGGGGCTTAGCTTTCTTTAATTGAGGTTGCTTTAAAATTATAGGAATACATGTATGCAATGCTCAATAAATCTGATTTGAACCCTATTGATTATCAGATGCCTGGAGACCAAGCAGCTTGGTGGCCATGTCCAATTGTCTGACATCTATTGCAGCTTAATTTTTGTTTTGAATTTATATTCCTGAGGGAATACTGGTTTAATTACCAGACTTTCTCAATTTTGTGTCATAGTATTTAAATTTGCTTGAAGAGCTATAAAAGAGAAGTGAATTTGGTATTTGTGGAAAAATCCAGTTGCAAATGAGCAGTCAGACACTAAAGTTGTTTAAAAGCTTAAAATATAATTTTATTAAATCAGTGAATGAAATATGTGCGTAGCAGTTTTCCTTGTTCAAGTGTTCTCGAGTATCATTCAATCATTTGTAAATAACATCCACTACGCTTTAGTTTTCCAATAAACAATCTGGTAGCTCTTGAGATCAGGTGTTGGAGAAGCTTGTTTTTACCAAGTGTTAAATCATCAGTACCAAAACATAATTTGCACTTGCATTTTAGAGTTTCTTAGTAAAAGAGAGCAGACTGTCAGAGTAGGCTGGAATAAGATAATTGGTCATGAATTACCATATGTTGACAGTGTCTATTTTGAGAGAATGAAGAGGAGGAGGAGGGACACACCATGAGTGACTTTTATCATCCTTTCATTGGCTTGTTTACACTTTTACTTTGTCACAAAAGATTTTGAACTTTTGAAGGAAGTAAGAGGTTTTTAAAAAGTTTTAACACACTGGCTGTTTCTCGTTTTAATCCTAAATTTTAATTCAAATTATCTTTTAATACACCATCTTATTAACTGTTTTGTTTTCACTTCTTAAACTTCTGGATTTTATTATTAACATTACTTTTTTATCACTTTTAAGAGCTCCATTAGTATTCAAATATCTGAAATATATATTTTACATGTGCGTGTGTGTGTATGTGTGTGGTATTAATGCTCAACCTAATAATCTATGGGAACAGACATGAACAAGGACATGTTGGAAAGTTTAAAAAACACCCCCTCTCTTCTTGAGCATAACTTGAGCTACATATGGGCTAAAAACTAGACAGAAATCTTTTGGCTTAGATGACGGAAAAGTGGTGGTTATGGGATAAACAAGTGCCATGCATTTTGATCTCACTTTTTGATATTGATTACTGCTGATAACTGGCTCTTTACCGAGCCTATACTCATTAAAAACAGGATGCACACACTGCGGTTGACTTACTGGTGGTATGGTCTATTAGGTAAATGGTGATTGTGATTCTTATTATACCTTAGTTACCATTTGTTTAAGGAGCACTTTCAAGGAGACATTAAGGCGCCTCTCAATTCTTAGAAAAAACAATCAATTGCATGCCACGTGCATTAAAGATGACATCTGTGATTTGACTTGTAGGACTAAATGGCACTTTTATTTGGTTTCCTAATTTGCTTAGCTGAAACTTTACTGGATGAATGAAATATTTATATAATCATATAAGCATTAGTTACTATAATTTTTATAACTCAGAGATAAAATGATAACAATTAGGGGTAACTGTATCTTTCATAAGATAAAATGATTTTGTGGTTAGAAACTAGCTTTGAGACTGTAGTATTGTTTTGCATGTTGCAGCAGAATGTTCCAGTCAATTTTGTTTCTCATTGAATGGATGGATGGAGGTTTTGTCTGTTGATTTTTATCATTTAAGCTCTCTCTCCCTTTCTCCCTCCCTCCCTTCCCCCCTCTCTCTCTCTCTCTCTGTAAATGTGCAGAATTAGAAAGGCCAAATATGAGATGTGGATACAGGTGAGCTTTTGTAGAAACACTTTGCATTTCTTGATTTGTTTTTTTGAAGAAATATAGGTCAATTTAACTTTCTTCACAAAGGCGCACATACTGCCCTGCAATAAACGTTTAATTCTTGAGTGATTTGTAACTGACCAAAAATTTGCATATTTTAATTAATTAAAATTATTTTATTGAATTTCTATTAGATTTTATATCTAGTAACAGCTCCTTAGCCAGCGATTTTAAAAGAGGGTCTATTTCTGATAAAGTGGACCTTTTAACTAGATCAATTTTTGCCAAGAGTGGACATTTTTCTGGCCAAAATGGCAGTTACCTCAAACCCCTGAACCCTTACAGGCTATAATTAAAATCAATAGTAATGGTAGTATTCAGATTAAAGTTGAATATGTTTTACTTTTGCAATAGGGTTATTAGAAGATGCAGTGATGGAAGAAACCTGAAGAGCCTCACAACATATTTAATAAAACTCATTTTAGATCATAACAGGTGTCTGTTAGGTTTTAGTCATGTGTGATTTTTTTCAGTCCAAAATTAAAGCTTTTCAACATCAGATCATTGGCTATTGATTATCCTTATGGAAGATTCTACACAGTTGATCTGTAAAAATTGGTGGCCTTTTGGGGACTTTCATTCGATTTCCTTTAATTTAAAAGGCAGCTGATGGAATAAAAAGATTATACGTAACTAAAATGTCTGATCGTCCTGCTGTAAAGTTCACTGAAATAGTATTATTGAAGAACATCGTGGTGCTTTCAATAAATGCAAAGGATTGACCAAACTTAGAAATGAAAGAAGGAAATAGAAAAATTAATTGAATGATGAGCTTTTGTGCTACTGCAATTTTATATAATTCTGAACATGCAATTTTGCATTGATGTAGTTGAACCAGGACACTCTAGCTTAATTTTATTGTCTGGATATGGTTATAGAAGAAAAGGATATATTTGGCACCCATGATTCATCAATACAGAAGGAATTGTCAGGGAAATAAATGAAAAAGCACTCTCTCTTTTCACTGGGAGAGAACTGAGGCCTCTCTCACATGAATAGAAAAAGAAATTACAGAAAATATACCAATTAGGCTATGAGTAATTTGAATATCTAAATTGATTGGGAATGACGCAGATACGCTGCTGACAATAAGGCAGTACTTATTAACAATTTTGGATAGTGAGTCTGAACAAGGAAGCTTATGATTAAAATTTTGTCATTCTTTGTCACAGCTGTTGGCTGGTTTCAGATTTTTTTTTCATATTTTGGTTGTATCGCCTTGTTTTCTCTGGATCAGCATCAACTCTCAACCCCCAAGGGCGGCTAACAATTTAGAATTTCTCAGTATGACTTTCCATACAATTAAACATTAATATGTTGCCTGCATTGTTTTGCTTTCAGTTATTACCCATCCTCAATTTGTATCTGCTTCAGACCATGTGCATTTAGTGATTGACGAGGAAACAACGTGGATATATGTAAACATTTTAATTGGTTGACCCGACGTAGGGACATCTTTCCTTTATCTAGCAGCCGCTGATCTTGGTGAATTGCACTGCATGATCACGTGTAAATGCTAATTCATTTGTCTGTCAGGTGAAATGAAAAAAGGCCCATGCTAGGGAAAATAACCTGAAAGAGGAAAGAAAACATATTTGAAGAGTAATTAATCCTGAATGGCCGGATGTGATTTGGAAATTGTGCTGTGGGGAGAGAAGCTGAAATAGCCAGGCTTAAAATTATGTAGTATCGAACTATAATGAACCTATTTTTTTCAAAATTGGTTTAAGATAATTGCTTTTTTGTGGACATTTCCCACTTGCGTGATGAATAAATGTCAACAATTGAAGTCTAAATACAATTGTATTTTGTTGGTGATGAGTAAAAAATGAGCGCTTTTGAAGCATAGGAGAAATGTGCACTTTGGAATTGTGTTTTTGTAACATTTTGAAAATTCCACACCAATGCAGCTCCTCATAAACTATTTTATGTAGAGCCCCAAGCATTCACTGGATGATTTTAATTAACATTTAGACCCTAATAACAAAATATGATTGGATGCCAATAACAAAATATGATTTCTAGTTCAATTGATGCATTTTAAATGTACAGGTTTTAAGCTCTGGTAAATGATTACAGTTAAATTAGATGATTATTTTGGATGCTATTTCTATGTCCTAAGTTTGTACAATATAGCATGTCTGCTGCTATCCTGAAAAAAGCAAATGTAGCTACCTGTAAGGTATGGAGTTTAAGAATGGTAAATAGATAAAAAAGCACATTTTAATGAAATCTGGGCACAGACAATATCAAAAATCATTTCTTCCCTTTTAAGGAATTTACTGTCATAAATTGGCTTGGCTGAAAGACAACCTCTGCTGATTAAAAATATTTCGCTCATTGCAGTATCTTCTTGAAATGTTCCTGAACCTCAGATGTTGAGTTTGATTGTATATCATTTACTGAGTAGGATCTGTGATCATGCAGATACCTGGCCATTCTACTGAGAGTTCTTGATTTGGAATGTAATTATAAACAACACTTGGGAATTGTTGGCCATTTGACCTAGGTTTCTTATCTGTTTATTTACAATGATGGGAATCTATTACCCAACACTTTTGCCTGATCTTAAATTTATCTGTACACTAGATAGTAGATTGATTGAAAATTATTCCTTTACCAGAAGCCTTCAAAACTAAAGAATTTCAAACCTTCATTAGTCAATTAAACCTAAGCTAGCAAGAAGCCTTTGGATAATGGAAACTTCCTGCAACAAGTCCCAAGAAGGCCTTCAGACTTGCTGACTCGCACTGAAAAATAATTTGCTAAATGCTGACTGTGCAATATGAATTGAGTGTAGACATTTTTAGATGTGTTTGACAGCTACAGGTGACTTGTTTATTGATTAGCATTGGTCCAAGGGGTATTGATTGAAGGCAAAGAGTGCAGAATGATCCATGTGATACTGAATGTGATGTAAGATACAAAATTGTGTATTTGTGCATGTTTGCATGCTGAGCGTCCCTCTTGGCAATAGTATATTTTATCCAAATGACTATATTTTCACCATATTCATGAGAAAACAGAGCAAAATGATCATGAAATAATTACTGGAGTGTGGTGGGTCTACATGTAAAACTTTGTCTGCATAACATTTTTTTCATTTTGATAACTACCTTGTGAACATGTCTTACAAGTTTAATCCTAGATGCATATATAATGTATAATAATCAGATTAATGTTCTTATTACCTGGCATGTTGTGCTATATAATTGATGTGCTGGTGACATTTTTCAGTGTGATTGGCTAGAATAATCTGATTATGATTATTGTTAGTACCATCAACGTGAGCACTGGCGGTTCTCATGAATTTAGTCTCGGCCTGTCTTGTCTGTTGTATTGGATACTGGAAATTACAGAGCAACTTCTTGTTTGTATAAACTGTATACCAGAGTGTATTTATAATAATTTAGACGCATTGCACACGCTTTGGATAGCAATAGGTAAATCAGTCTATCTGTGACTCATTCTATTTAAAAAAGGACCCCTCTCCAAAACGAAAAAAAAAAAAGGGATAAACAAATAAATTAAAAGGAAATAGCTAAATGCAATTCTGAGATATTGTAATGCTTCTGTAAAATGATTTTTGAGACCTTTCCATTGTTGTTGTGCTAGGGGTCCAAATAATTTTGGCCCCTTATTCCCAGGTCTTTTTTATGTAATTTTGTCTGGACATTCCACTTTCTTAATCCATTTTGATATCCCTGACTAAATCATTTGTCTACCAAATTGGGGAATGAAAATGTCAGTCCACTGCGTTCCTGGTGGGACTGCTGTAATTCATTCTCACTGTCCAGAGGAACAAACATGCCATTTATATTTAATTTGGATCAGGAAGAAGGTTATTTTCAGAAAAATTGCTCTTTTCCGTTGCTCTGTTAAAAGTACCTTGAGGCAGATTATGAAATCTATTGACACTGTCTTTTGTTTTATTGACTGAAACAAGTACATGTCCCACTGTTTTGGCTATAAAGCAAAATGATATTAAAAGATAGGAAAAGTTAAATGAAAAATTAAAAATAGGCTTGTTATTACAGCATTTTATGACTTGTGTCCAAATGTTTATTTTTTTTTCTTTGTTTTTTTTCCAGATATTCTTATTTTTCTTATTTTCTAGAAAAATTGCTATTTTTTCTTATTTTTGTGGTCTAGAAAGGATGTTATATGTCAAGTCATGCGTGTTATCAGAAAATAAAATGTAGATGCCTTAGTTAACATGGAACTATTTATTAAGGTTTGGGGAAATTTGGCAAAGATATTGACTAACTGAGCTTGGACCTACGTGTCCTGTTAAAATACAGTGCAGGAAGGTGAGAAGATTACAAAAAAATCATTTGAAGGTTAAGATTGATAGCCAAAAGGTAGATGTTTACTGGAAGATTCCTATATGTATGGAACACACATACTTTCATTGGCTAAGCATCTGATCTAGACCTGCTATTCATGGTATTCTTGAGCAATGGGAGTTCATCAAAATGCTGACCAAGAATGAGAAGATAGCACCATAACCCAGCAACTACAAAAGAGCCACAGCTCAAACTACAATTTAATTGTGCTAATATATACATGATACATAGAATATGTTTTTTGTGAACAAAGCAAGGAAAATTTGAGAACCACAGGCCCCACAGATCATTCGGTATGTTCCATATGTGCAGGAGATTGTCGAGAGCACATTAATCTGGCACTGATATATCCAATATGAACTGCACATTATAGAATAACAAAATCAGTTTGATTCATTTTGAATCTTTTTATCTAATTTTCTCATTTTTCTTTCTGATCATATTAATCCAAAGAAATTAGATATTTTTAATTTGGTGGAAATATTCCTTAATTCAAAGAAATTAGATATTTTTAATTTGGTGGAAATATTCCTTAATCAGCTTATGCTTGTATCTTATCTACATGCTTAACTTATTTTTGACTTGGTGTCTCCAAAAGCTCTAATGGATAAACTACAAATAGATTGGGGTTTTTCTACAATGCCCATTCACATTTGAAAATAAGCCATTTTTCATCGATTTTCTGAAGGGCTAGTCTACACAAACTAAAAATTGAAAATTTATGCATAAAAAATATGCAGTTTAACTGATGTTTTCAGTGGCTGAAAAAAGCATGAATTTGCAATATAGGATTGGTATAACTCTTGGAAAAGTATAGAAGTGATTAATAAAATGAGCTGAATTGTACAGGCCATGTCCTCTTTGTCAAAATAGAATCAAGGCATTGATGATTTAAAATAACCAACTCAAAAGCAATTTAATTGAGCTGTTTGAATCTGTAGAAAGTATGTCAGGTAGAACTAAAATGGCCTAATCAAAAGCAAATTTGAATGCATTTTAAAGGTTTTCTATGCAGGATTTTCCTTTGAAATTCTTTGTTGAAATAGATGTTTTCATGAAGTCAGCCATTTTGGTTTTCTGTATGATTGATCGGTTGTTAAAACTTATAAATGTTTCACTCAGCAGTATTTCTGTTTCAGTGCAATTTATAAGTTTCTCGATAACTTAGGTGATAATTCAGTGGGGTAAGACGCCAGTTTACATTGGGAGTTATTAATTCGGGCTTACAGCCTCCAGAAGTACCATGTATCTGACCATTATCTCTGATATTGCAATGATTTATGGCATGCCCCTATCACAATGTACGGGTGTATTATTGAAAATGAAGCACTGGAAGTTCATATTGATTATTATTTTTGCAACGTTAAATCAAGTCTTTTGTCTCATTTTCAATGCCATAAACTTGTCTTCATTATACAGCATACAAGCTTGGGGCAGAAGTGAAATGATCAGTTTGCATGGGTTGACAGCTCTACGGCAAGATTAATATAAAAGATTACGTAGACTGTGTTCCCATAACCTTACTGTACTAGCAGGATCAAACTACCTCAGCAGGGCTTCTTGCTAACACGCAGTCAATGTAATCAGCTCAATTGTCTGGTATGCAAATCAACATGAACAGCATCAGAGACCACAAAGTTTTCCCAACTTTACCCAAGTATTTTAAGTTACCTGAGGGTGTGCCAGATATTTAAGCCACTTTAACTAAATGCAATTTAGTGAGAATCCCTGCGAATTTAGATCAATCCAGCTAGTATGTTAGGGTTATGGGAATGCCCCCTTAGACTATTTGATGCAAGCTCTGTCGCTGATATTCACCTCTCCATTCTGCCATAATTCAAATTGGTATACATTACAGAAGTTTTCCTCCTTATTTGGACATTGTTTTGCCAATCTGTCACCAGGAAAAATATTTTTGTTTTTTGTTGGTTTCAGGGCAGATAGTAAGATTTGGTGCACAAAATGGATAAAATGTTGAGATGAATGGGATCTCACTGTTTTCAGGACATTTTCAGATTATTTGTGCAATTTTTTATGGTAAGATGAACTAGTTTCACCAAGATTGCCACTCAAAGATGTATTGTGTATTTGTTAAGAAGATACCTTTCTTGGTCATAATGGTGTTAAATATAGATGCATGGAGGTGTCAAACAAAGATTGATATATTGTAGAATCAATGGTGAAAAAGCTAATTGTACCACCAGCGTTAGCGCTGGCGGTACACATGGTTTCAGTCCCGACCGGATCGTTCCGCTGGCTCCTGCGGCTCCGCCTACAAGTTACCGTTACCGCTTCTCCTCCTAGACGGTAAGGGCCGCCATACCCATCTCTTGGATTTAGGTCACCTATAATCTCAACTCGTTCCACGTAAAATTTGGGCTTTGTCGGTATTGGGGTCTGGGTGTGGCACTCATTGCAATGCACCCTTGTCCAAAAATGGCAAAATTAAATGCTAATTATCTACCCTACGGAAGGAATTATGGGAAAAATTTCTACAGACGGCTTTCCAAAAGTCATATGTGTATATTTCAAATATGCCCTTGGATTTGACCTTTGACCTTTATTTCAAGGTCAAACGGGCCAAAATTTTCAAAAAAATAAAATTTTTTACGAAAAAAAATTTTTTTGCCCTGTTATTCAGACACCACACAGACTTAACCAATAATATTATTGGAAAGTGTTACCCTTCGGGTAATCTTTCATCTCCGTGAATTTGGGGTCAATCGGTGCATTTTCATGGGAGTAGCGGCCATAAGATGCCGAAACTGAAAACTGTCTCTAATTCGGGGACCGTTAATGCTAGAGACCCATTCTTTTTTTGCATTTTGTAGAGCATGAAAAGCCCAACACTGGTAGGTTTTCGAGTTACGCTATCAAAAAGTACATATTGGTGGAGAAAGCAAAATGTGCAGTACGCTATAGTGAGGCGGCTAAGCCAAAAAATTGTGCAATAGATGATAAAAGCATGAAACTTTCCACGATGAATGACCATTGGGTGTTTGTCTATTTTGGATCGGGGGGCAACTCCAAAATTCATTAGTACTCGGATGAGCGGCTTTCTTAAATATTCATCGTGGAAAGTTTCATGCTTTTATCATCTTTTGCACAATTCTGGATATAATTTGGACTTAACCGCCTGACTAGCAATGGATAAAAAATTTTGAACTCTGGAAAAACTAGAGGATCAGAGAGGCGATACTGCCTCCGAATATTGTACCACCAGCTGGGGTAAGAGCGATCGTATAGACCCACACACACACAAAAAAGGGACACCACCACCAGTCTTGTGCTTGACAAGCTGTAAAAAATGCAATCAACAAGAATTCTCAAAATATGCAAAAAAAAAAAATATATATATATAACTAAAAATGGTACAATCAAAGTTCAATTCATAGTAAGGTAGGTCAAAGGTCAATTTCAAGGTCACAGTAAATTTCCAGTATATGACTTCCTATTCAAGTTCAATAGCAACTATGGACCTATCTCTGCCAGTTTTGGAGATAAAAGGGAACCAAAATTTGTAAACTTCAATTCATGATAAAAAGTAGGTCAAACGTATATTTCAAGGTCACACTTAGATTGCCAGTATATGACTTCCTATTCAAATTCAATAGTAACTATGGGCGTATCTTGTCAGTTTTGGAAATAAAAGCATAAAAAAGTTGCAAAGTTCAGTTTTACTATTGAACTTGGATAGGAAGTCATACACTGGCAATCTAAGTGTGACCTTGAAATTGACCTTTGACCTACTTTTCACCATGAACTGAACTTTGCAAATTTTGCTGCCCTTTTATCTCCAAAACTGGCAGAGATAGGTCCATAGTTACTATTGAACTTGAATAGGAAGTCATACACTGGCAATCTAAATGTGACCTTGAAATTGACCTTTGACCTACTTTTCACCATGAACTGAACTTTGCAAATTTTTTTCCATTTTATCTCTAAAACTGGCAGACAAAAAAGACAACTTTCAAATTGTTAGCGAAAGTTCATTCCCAATGTGAAAGAGATGTGGACGCCATTTTCATATTTGAGTCTTCGTTGGCCAAAGAGCAAGGAAGAACGTAATTTTCGTATCCTCAGTGGGGGATCGTTGCAATCGTATATTCATTCAATGGCTTTTGTTTGGGAAAGATCGTCAACTAGTGAGACAACCCCTCCCCCTTCTTTTTCCTTCCCATATGAATGCTCTTACTCCAGCTGGTGGTACAATACCAGGAGGTATCGCCTCTCTGATCCTCTAGTTTAATCAGTGTCCTTGTTCACCTAAGGAGAGCATAATAAATGTAACACATTTTTTAAAGCAAAGTGGCAAAACCATTGTACAAAAAATGCTCTTTTAACCAAATTGCCCTTACTTTTCACCATGTTTTTTGTGTCACTCCTGTTTTACACTTATCTTTCTGTTTTGAGAAAAAGTTGCAGGTACTCCAGGAGTTAATATTGCTTAACAAAGCTCTAAAGAATTTATGGAATGCCTGTCCTGAGAATACTGCATAACTTGAAATGACATTCTGAACATGTAATATCTATAATGTCATTAAAAAGATCAGCAGGAATTCCAGGAAAATTGTTTCTGAGGATAATGTTAATCATATTAGATTTATGATTTGCACTCGCCAGCAATGTTTTTTATTTGTCCACAATCCCCCAGACACCCCTTAAATTCTGCCTATGCAATTCAAAGTTATGTTTGCAATTAATATATCCAAGTGGAATGGCAAATGCCACTGTTTAACAACTGTCATCAATCCATGTCCCTAGGCCATTCAGAGGCTCTGTATTTCCAAAGGTTCATTGTCCAGGTTGGTGCCCACATTGTCCAGGTTGGTGCCCACATTGTCCAGGTTGGTACCCACATTGTCCAGGTTGGTGCCCACATTGTCCAGGTTGGTGTCCACATTGTCCTGGCATGTGTTCACAATGTCCAGGTTGGTGTGTGTGCATTGCTTTTATAGTTCTAGTTCCATTAGAACTTGAATCAAATGAAGTGTGATTCGATTGTCATTTTATCTCTATTTCTTTTTGTTGAAGGGGATGAATAGTGTAGTTGTGCAAATTATATAAGTATTACTTTAAGAAAAAGCAGCACGTCAAAGATACGTCAATACAGAAGCTATAATAATGGCATTTGTGAGCTAATGGATTTTAAGGCAAGACAGTTACTTTTGAGATGAACAAAGTCAGACCCAGATGGCCAGCAAAGAAAAGGAAGCATTTTGAACACAGTTATAGCAAACAAAATGACTTAAGGGTTTGTTTTGCACTACTGAATGTTCCATTGGGCTAATGAAATGGGTTACTTCAATGGTGTAAAGATTAATGTGCCCAACTGCACATGGTGCTACAAAAACTACACACTTTCAAGCAAATTGGATTCTAAAAATGTATTACTTTGATGGCGTGTGCATGCTTTTCAAAACCAAACCATAACCACCCACAAAGAAGATACAATTGCAGCACACCTACTAACAGATCACGATATAATCAAAGTGAAATGTTATCAGTCATTTGGGATAGCTGTAAGGAACTGAGGAAGTATTGCCCTGATGGTTCACATATAGTCCGTAAAAGTACTGGAATTTGGCTGAAAAGGATTTGGTCTCATTTAACTGGTTTATGTGTGTTAGTATAGATTTTTCACATTAGTTCTCATGTTTAAGCATATTTGTAGATTATTTTAATCCTATTTATTGATTTTTGCTTTTTCAAAACTGAAATGCTCAGTATGATAACAGTCTTCTGTTAAATGTTTTATTAACAACTTTTAACTTTTCACAATAAATAAATAAATACATAAATAAATGAATTAATAACAGACAAACAAAGAAAAGTACCATTTATGAATTTAAAAATTCAGGGGAGCAATCATCTGAATGAAAATTGTTTTTATTCCAAATGTTATTTCTGTCGGAAATTTGCATGATGTCAGTTAAATGATTTAGTTGGCAAACAACTTGCCATGTCCTTTCATGCCTCAGTGCCACTTGTCCTAACAATACGTCAAGAACAAACTGACAGCGTGTTTCATTAATTCAATCCTATACTGAAGGATTCTGTTGGATGAAAGAAAAAAAAACTCAGAACTTGCATCATTTATGTCCAGAATGTACATCAATTTTTGTTATTTATTTGTCTTTGTGGCCTTTAGTTTCTGGTCGTTTTTCATTATTTTGATACGTGCCTTGTGTCTCAGGAAATTGGCTCTTTTTTTTTTTCATTGAAGAAAATTAAAAAGTTTGGTCTCATTTTGTGTATCATAACTATTTGTCTTGAAAGAAGGATGTTCAGAAATTGCTAACCCAATTAATGTGTAGGCACACAGACAAAAAACAGAGAAAAACCAATTGGTTGTTTCATGATTGCCGTAAATCATGTCACATTGATCCTTAAAAAACTGAACAAGAGTTATTAATTGTACCACCAGCGTTAGCGCTGGCGGTACACATGGTTTTAGTCCCGTCCGGATCGTTCTGCCGGCTCCGCCAGCTCCGCCGGCTCCGCCGGACGGCTACCGTTACCGCTTCTCCTCCTAGATGGTAAGGGCCCCCGTACCCATCTCTTGGATTGAGGTCACCTACAATCTCAACTCGTTCCACGTAAAATTTGGGCTTTGTCGGTTTTGGGGTCTAGGTGTGGCACTCATTGCAATGCACCCTTGTCTAAAAATGGCAAAATTAAATGCTAATTATCTACCCTACGGAAGGAATTATGGGAAAAATTTCTACAGACGGCTTTCCAAAATTCTTGTTGATTGCATTTTTACAGCTTGTCAAGCAGAAGACTTGTGGCTGTGACCCTTATTAGTACCACCAGCGTATACGCTGGCGGTACTCATGGTTTTAGTCCCGACCCGTCTCGTACAGCTCCGCCGGCTCCTGCGGCTCCGCCGGCTCCTGCGGCTCCGCAGTCGGGCGCCGGAAACAAGTCACCGTTACCGCTTCTCCTCCTAGACCGCCAGGACCTGTGTCCCCATCTCTTGGATTTAGGTCACATATAATCTCAACTTGAACACCCTTTTTTTTTTATCTCTGTCGGTGCATTGGCCTGGGCGTGACACTTGTTGAAACGCACCCTTGTCAAAATTTTTGAAAATTCAAGGCTAAATATCTCCCAAACCAAAGGAATTATGGGAAAAATTACTACAGAAGTCTGACCGAAACTCATATGTGGAGATTCCAAATATGCCCTTGGATTTGACTTTTGACCTTTTTTTCAAGGTCAAACAAGCCAAAATTTTCTAAAAAATGGGAATTTTCTGCAAAAAAATATTTGTTTGTGCTATTTTTTGGAAACTACACAGATCTAAGCTCTCCTGTTACAGTGAGGGGTTACAATTGGGGACTCCTTTCATCTTTGGGAGTTTGGGGTCAATCGGTGCATTTTCACGGGAGAAGCAGCCATTAGATCCCGAAACTGAAAACTTGTTTTTATTCTGGAATGGTAAATGCCAGAAACCTTTTGTTCATCGCATTTTGTAGAACTTGTCAAGTGCAATACTGGAGGTGGTGTCCATTTTTTTGTTTTCGATATGGTTTAGGCATTGCGCTATATCAAAAATTACAACATTGCAATATTCAGTGGGGAAAATGATAAATATTCCAAAATTAGCAGAGATATGCCCATAGTTACTATTGAACTTGAGCAAGAAGTCATATACTGGTAATCTAACTGTGACCTTGAAATTGACCTTTGACCTACATTTCATGATGAACTGCACTTTGAAGTTTTCTGATCTTTATATCTCCAAAACTGGCAAAGATACGCCCATAGTTACTATTGAACTTGAATAGGAAGTTATATACTGTTAATCTAACTGTGACCTTTAAATTGACATTTGACCTACTTTTCACCATGAACTGAACTTTGCAAATTTTCCAGCCCTTATATCTCCAAAACTGGCAGAGATACACCCATAGTTACTGTTAAACATGAATAGGAAGTCATATACTGGCATTCTTATTGTGACCTTGAAATTGACCTTTGACCTACTTTTCAACATGAACTGAACTTTGCAAATTTTCTATCCCTTATATCTCGAAAACTGGCAGAGATAGGTCCAAAGTTACTATTGAACTTGAATAGAAAGTCATAAACTGGCAATCTTACTGTGACCTTGAAATTGACCTTTGACCTACTATTTATGTTGAACTGCACTTTGCATGTTTCCTGGCCTTCATATCTCCAACATTGGTAAAGAAATGCCCATAGCTACTATTGAACCTTTATAGGAAGTCATATACTGTGGCCTTGAAATTGACCTTTGACCTACCTTTTTACCACAAACTGAACTCTGCATATTTTCGTGCCCTTCATATCTTCAAAACTAGCAGAGATCTGCTCAGTGTTGTCCCTAGGTTTTCTCTTTTGTCAGCATACCGGTATATGCAATACTGATAATGCATTTCAAGGAAAACCAATAGGCCTATTGTCTAGAAAATCACAGGAGTGATCAGTGTTAGGAAAATATAGGTCAATTTGAACATCTCCTTGATTGGACCATTTTAACTGTTATGTTTTTTTGATTTTTTTTTTTTTTTTTTTTTTTTGTGCATATTTTGAGAACTCTTGTTTATTGCATTTTATAGAGCTTGTCAAGCACAAGACTGGTGGTGGTGTCCAATTTTTTTTTATTATTTTTTTTGGGGGGGTGTCCTTACGAATGTGCTTACTCCAGCTGGTGGTACAATATCCAGAGGCGGTATCGCCTCTCTGATCCTCTAGTTTTGTGTATGTGGGGGTCTATAGGAATGCGTTTGCTCCAGCTGGTGGTACAATATTTGGAGGCGGTATCGCCTCTCTGATCCTCTAGTTTAATTTAGAATTCCAACTAGTCTGTGTTTTTAAATAGTTTTTGATGGCACTGGTTGACCTAACGTGGCACTGGATGACCTCACAAATATTATACCTCATACTGTTACTTGATTTCCCATTGCAGGATGCAAAATTTAATGTAATTGCGCTGTGATCACTTTCACTTCCTGGTTTTTGGAAAGAAAGATGATTACCTTGATTAAAATACAGTTGCAGATGTCAGCAAGTGCATTATCCCACATCATCTCATTTTGGGGCTTTGTTAAATTTTATCCGATTTCCTACAATTTCACCGTAACTATAAGGATGAGCAACTTTTTCAGATGAGTGGCAAGCGCTGGCAGTCGGATAGCTTCTTTTTTTTTAAAGTTTTTTGGCTGCTTACTGATACACTATCAGATATATTTTATGGGACAAAATTATCAGTTTCAAAGATAATCATCAAAGCCAATGCATTCAGTGTTAATAAATTGATTAATTGTTATTTCCTTGTCACAAGAAACTGTGAAGTTGGCAGCTTAGCACTTTCTAATGATTAAGATAAGTATGATTGACAGAGATTTTATAGGTTTTAGATCTTTTACATGGTGGATAAGCCTCAGTTGATTATCAATTAAGATAGCTTAAATGGCATTTTCTAGATAACCAGCAATAATGCTACATGTGGAATTCTATCCATCATTTTGAATTGTAAGGTAAAGGGTGGGAAAAAGGAATATCTTGCTGTTAGAGTCTGTTATCTCTAATCATTTCTAACAGGAATATATGATGCTCCTAACATTTGAGAACTTCTTTAAGATGCAGGTAATGGCAGATCTCAACCTCCCCCCGCACCCCAAATAATGACTGTATCAAATTTATATACGAAACAATTATTTGGCTGCATTCATGTTAATCAGAGCCAGTTAAAATTTGGCTTGAATTGGTTCCTATGTGATATTGGGTGCAGTCAACATTTGATGAGTCTCTACTGACCACTGACTTAAATGACTTGATCTTTTTATTAAGGAAAATCATAGTTTTTCCCATGAAAAGATGGACTCATTATAGATGAAAAGTTTTGACTGAGATTTGCATGCTAAAAACTGTATTGAACAACATGGCATACAAAAATATCTTGCCTTTGTCCTGGGTAGTTTTCTGACAGGAGAGAAAGAAGTTCAAAACTGATTATATATTGGCATCAAATCTTATGAGCCAAACTACCTATTACTTGGTTGGAAATATGCCTCACGTTCTCTGGGGGGAGATATATACAATCATTTCACATCTCGCAGACTGAACAGCCCTAATATATTGAATGTCATAAAGCCAAAGGATGAAAACCACTCTCACAGTACTGCTGTAGTTGGGGAAATGAAACATAGATGAAAAATCACTGATCTAAAGTAATTTCTAGATTTTTTTCAACTGTGAGAAAAAATATTTAGTCCTATTTCTGGTACCTTAAGCTATGTTGTGACCGATTAGTCAGGGTTGTAGATGACTTTATCATGTTATGATGTCTGTAAAAAGGAAAGATACTTTGATGATTGGTATTGGATGCCAATTTTTGTCTAAATTTAGTTGAATTGATTGGTGCCCCCTTTCTTTTCAAAAAAATTGAAGTCTGATCTTGCTGGAAAAAAACATGGTTGGAATTATGGACTACAGAAAGCTTTGAGTTTGGTCATGGTGCTTGACAAATAAGGCCAATCATTGCATCGCTATATATATAATAAACATTATACATTTAATGTTATAGTTATATAAGCTGGCCTGTAGCCAGCAATTTGAGAGGGAGGGGGTCTTTTTCTAAAAAAATGGACCTTTTTACCATAATGGCATAAAACCTAGGTTCAAGTTTGTTCAGCATGGACCTCCTGGCCAAAAGAGCAGTCCATTCACTGCCTCCCCCCCCCCCAAACCCTCCTAAACCCTCTGTCTACGAACTAGTTTAGTGTTAGGTATTAACTGCAGAATAAAAGAACATTTCCAGATGTAACATATAGAAATGCTTTTTCATGTGCTGATTAGATCACATCTATTTTAGTTGAGTTTTAGACCCTTTTAACAGCGAGCAGTATACTCAAGTGAGAGATTTTTTTAAGCCATACACTTCGAGAGATGGACAATATTGGTAGCCTGACTATTAGACAAGGGAGTCACCTAAATTCACCCTGAGCTTCAGAGCTAACTAAGAACAAACCTCTACACTAAACCACACCCTTTCAATTTTCCTTTGACCAGATTCATTTTGACCTAGTTTAATAAGCCAATCAAAACCATGTTTTTCAAGATATTTCACCAAATTAGTAAAAACGCTGCTTGGATAAAAGTCTAGAAATATGTCCAGTGAGACTAGAGCGCCACATGGGTGTGTTTAATGGTGCAGCACAATATATCTCTGTAATCTTAGTTTGGTCTGGATTTGAACAAATCCGTGCTATGACTCTATCATGTTTATTGGCCAGATCTTTCATTGATTCATTGGAGTGGGCTTTAAATTTGAATGTCTGGCAGCCAGTCCTTACAAATCTGGTCAGAGGTTAAAGATGCATATGAAGTCAATTTTTTTCCCACAAAAACCAAACAAATGCCAGCATAAAGTTTCAAATAGTATAACTAAGAGAATTACCAAAAGATTGTTTAATATTACCCGCAAAATGATATTTGAAGAGGTTTTTCTGCTAGCTTTCTATGCTGTATACGGCAGAGAAGGAGGTCACATAAGTAGGTTAAATTTCTGACCAAAAATTTAAAGAAAACAGCATTCTAAGGCTCTTTTATGGCTGATTAAATGATTTATTCAGTTTATCCCTGGGCATGTTGACTTTATTTGAGTCATATAAGAAACTAGTAGAAGTGGTTTATATGGGTTACTGGGAATCCACTCTCCACCAATGCTCAGTTCATATGTATCTTTAATTATAACTCCAAGGTATGCTGTAGTATACAGGTTTGTTTCAAGTTATCTCTGAGCTCAGAGTTCCTAAAGCTGTCCCATGTTTTAAGACAGCTAATTAATTTAAAGTTTTTAAAATGTATACACATTCAGAAACTTTTGACTAGACCTTGATATGATGTTATTGCTTATTTCATTAATTAAAGAGGTAATTATAAGCACCCAAGCAACAAAAATTGAATATCTTCTCTATGCTCTATAGCTACATGACATCAAGGAGCCCCTACCCTCTTCTAATTATTTCAGACTAATGACAAAATTGAATGTTTTATCTTTGGAAATCGTTCAAGTACTATTCATGTTATGGCAGTATTTTGATTGATATCTCATCAGCACGTACAGTAGCAGTATACATCATTAGATGTACAGTGTCGACACAGAATTTTCTCATCAGATAGACCAGCAGTGGGTCCCATATTGATTGGATGATGGAGAGCAAAAATTGAGCTTTTATGAAATATATGAGATGTGGAGACATTATCTGCTTTGTAAATGGATTGAAAAAATGAAGAAGAAGCTTAAGGAGGAGATATAATGGAATCTTTGACTGAAATTGGGCTGTTGGGATATTTAGCCCCTGATAATGTCTCCATATGCCACCATTTTTCTTGATATTAATTCTCTGAAAATATTCTTGGGTAGGGAAAGTACTTTTATTCATGGTGACATATATATTTGTTAGAATATTTTCAAACATGAACTCTAAAAATTGAAAAAAAAACAAAAAAAAAACATGGCAGTCTCCATGCATTTTAGACCCCATTCCCATACCTAGATCGATCTAGCAGGGAGAGGGGGTTCTCATTAAATTGCATTCAGATTAGATGTCTCGCATGCCTATAGCAGCTGCTAAACCATAGTTAATTACCCCTTAACAACTTCAGTAGACATGCCAGACATCAGAGCCGCTTAAGCTGAATGTAATTTAGTGAGAAATCTCTCGGAGATGAGTCGATCCTGCTAGATCATTCTAGGTATGGGAATGGGGTCTTTGTGAGGTTGGACAATATTTCTTAGTTTTAAATTATTGCTCACGGGTGTGGCTGTTTTTTCATAAAACTGTCTGCAACTGATAAGTAAGATTTGAAAAAAAAATTATAAATTGTAATATATATGTTAGGGTTGTACCTTAATAATAATCTTTAGTTGACTGCTTTTGAAATGTGGAGTTCATTTAAAAGGTAGGGAGGGTATGACTCATTATTTTTTTTATGTAATTGCAGTCTAAGAATTGTATTTAAAGGGATAATAACTCTTCATATGAGATCTATATTTCACAATCAAAAACATTGTAAACAATTCATAGAAATATAATATAATCTGTTTTACCACAAAAGCAGCTGTTATAACTATTATTCTGATATCTGAGCTTGTCATCAGACCACATGACCACCATAGATGGCTGTACTCTTAATAATCTCTTAAGAGGTTATAACAAAAAAACCAAACATTTTAGAAAAAAAAAACAAAAAAAAAACAAAAAAAAAAAAAAAAAAAAAAACGAGGGACTAACTTTGAATGTAGACTTGGATTCTTTAACCATTGGTAACTATGGGAAAATTGTTGTCTACTCTGGGAAAATTCATTTTTTGGCCAAAACGAACAGTTATTATCCCTTTAAGAGTCTGATTTATGCTGACATACACCTTGATATGTGATGTTTTTCTGTTATTGAAATACCAGTGGAGATGTTTCACATTTGTCAAATAACTGTTAATTTTTATTTAATTAAATTTAATGGATAACATCAGGGCATGCATTAAGTTTTGCCTGTTCATTAAGTGGATTAAGTAGACTTCCAGAGAAGTAGTGACATTTATTACTGTTTTAAATTAACATTATATAGGTTTCTTAGGTTTACTAAATTAGTTGATAGATATATCTACATTGATTAAGGTTTAAATTAGTTGATATGTATGTTTATTGTACACAGAGTTATTGCTTAGAGTAGAATATTTGGCATGAGTGAAGTCTCATAATGGCAGCTTGATTGGGTTTTTGCTGTTATGGTTGTTAATCTCTGGATGTAATTAACCAAGATAGGTTAATGGTGCAATGGGAATCACAACTAGTAGAAAAGGTTGATGACCTCTTGTGTTTCCTCATGATGTTAAGAAGACTCCCAAATGGAAATCCTCCAAGGTAACAGAAAATGAATTGTGGCTTTTGGCACTGTGCGATGCCATATAAGACTAGAAAATGTGCGAGAATCTACAAGAGGTGGGGTTAACTTCTCAGTGATAATCATGTGACTGTTCACCAGGAATTTTGTCTAAGAAAGCAGTAGAAATCACTGATGAGACTTTTCTGACTTTCGTCATAATTGTGACTTTTTCGGGGTCATTTGGGTCATCCTTGTGAATCGTGTAAATCTGTTGAATTGTGTAAATCCTACTTTTTCAGTGAGGATTGGTCTCAAGCCTGAGAAAAGTGATGTAGGCAAAACGTGGTAAATTATTATTGTTGTACAATAGACTAAATGATATTTGACAGATCTTAAGAGAGAAAAAAAAAAGAAAATATCTATGGATAAATTTTGTTAGCTTTCATTTGTTGCCGCACTGCTCTCTCTAGTCTGACATTATTTTTCTCCAATACGGTGTGAAATCTGGCTTGATTTTCTTCTAGGTTGTAAGACTTCTGTGGGTTATAGTGGATAGTGCCGTACACTGATAGAAATGCCAAGTTGTATCCTCTGTCAGACCATTACTTGTATTTCAGGTCTGATGCAGATATTTTGTACAGTGGGGTGGGGATTGTTGTTTGTTTTGCCTATGATATTGTGGATAGAATCAGAGTGTGTTAGTACCAGTAGTTACTCCTATTTTGTACAAACTCAACCTGTTTAATTGTTGCTTTTTAAAAAGCTAACAAAATTTGAAAATTCACATGAGCCTTGAACACCTTCAATTTATCTTCTGATTTATTTATTTATTTGTGTAGTGAAAAGTGTCTAGCCAGTTTATCTCAAAGGCTTATGTGGACCTCTAATAACCAGCCTCTTGGTTATTCAGGTTCTTAGATTTACTTTTCACCAACAAGACAATTGAGACAGTCGGGTTTAATTTTCTTCTACCTAGTTTATTTCACTGCAAAACTGGAGTCTGTACAACTATAAGGGTGTCTGTCCACCTTGCTGTCTATCTCTCTCTGTCTCTCTGTCTCTCCGTCTCTCTCTCTCTCTCTCTCTGTCTCTCTCTCTCTCTCTCTCTCTCTCCTGTATGTACTTAAACACTTGATGTAGGTCTTCATTACAAGTGAATGAATTGGGATGGCAATTCTAGAACAATTTTTTTCGCAATCCAGAAATTGCAAAATTCCTTTTGAATTATCCTTCATCATAGTTGAAGACAAGGAACAGGAATAACAGATTTTACAAAAAAAAAATAAAAAATAAAATAATAATAATAATAATAATAAAAAATAATAATAAAATTCCCTAGTCAAACCATGCAGCCCTTTTTGTACACAATTTTAGCGTATGCAATTAGAAGAGGTTTGCTTATTATAAATTAATCTGCGCTGTCAGAAGTAATATGTCTTTTCCTAAGATGTTTTTCTAGGAATCTGTTTTTCGTGCCACTTATGTTGGCTCTGTCTTCTGTTAATTCCATTTGACTGATATAATAAGTTCATCTGAGGTGGTAACCTGATCTACAGATCACCTTGTTGTTCTTTACTGTACAGTCCTGCTTGATGACGTAGTTGCCCAATACCATTTTCCATCTGTGTTACTTAATCCCAGTTGTTGTACTTGCTTGGTTTCATGGTTCCCTTTTGCCTTTTAAACTAAGCATTTTGGATTTGTCTCTCGTGAAAAGAGTAGCATCTTTTTCTGGTGGTCACTTACACAGGAGGCCACTCACCATTGTGTTAGAGAAGCAGAGAAAAACTTGCTTTGCAACAAATGAAAAATGGAAATTTAAAAAATGAAGTCACACGATGAAAGCATTCTATTTCAAGTCATAATCATGGTGAACATGTGAAATCAAATTAACAAAGTTTTGTGGCTGATTCAAGAAAAAAAAAAAGATAAGGATTGAAGTGTCTGAGACAGTGGTTTTGGTATGCTTCAGTGAATGACGGACGCTGTAACACTTTACAGTAAGATAATACATACTTTCAGTAATTTAAAATTATTTTTATAAATTACTGAAAGTATGTTTTTGTGATTTGTTTTCTTCCCCCCAATTTATCACATCACCCATCCCAACCTCTCAACTGACATTTCAAATGGAGTATTTTGTGCTTGGCAATGGCACGACTTCTTGACTTCTCAAGGTTAAATGGTGCGGTTATTCCATTTTTATGTATTTTTTCCTGTCTAGGTTGTTTAAACAGTCATACACAATGTACCAAACTATGGTTTTACCAGTATACATCATTGCATGGTATTATATATTTTTGTAACAATGTTGTATTGAGGACTTTTTACAACTTTAACCCAGTTCCAATTCTGTTAATGTCCTGGTATTTTTTATTTCATGTTGATGGTTTGAAATATTCTTGGCTATTTCTTGTTGAAGATAGACATTTCTTGGAAAATATTTGTGAAAGATTGAAGTAAATGTTTGCTGATAGATTGTGAGAACTAATGTATCTTTGTTGAACAGAGTCTTGAAGGTATTTATCCATTATATTTACCTGGAGGATGATAACTGCTATGTAATGTATTGATCATTAATCATTATGAAATTTAATACCCTGCTTAGTTGAGCATACAACAGTGAATTGACACTTAATTAAAACAAATTATCAGAGTTTAATGTGAACTTGATATGTGATGGAAAGTGGAATACACCTCAAGAGAAAAGTATTCCTAAGAAGAAAATACCTGTTGAGATAAGATCTGGGAAACTCATTGCTTTTGACTGGCAGATACATGCCCTATAGGTAGAGGGCCAATCATACAGCACGACACAAAGCTAATAAGCTTTTTCTCTGTAGTGAGATGCAAAAGGCTGTTTTATTGGTCTGTTTAGAATAGTGTGGGCAGGGCATACTATTGACATTTATTCTCAGAATTTAAACAGGAGCTTAAACCTTTTTCTCCTAGTGTCAAAGTAGTGATTGGCAGAGTGGTTTTCAGTCGAGACAGTTTAGAAAGAAATGTAGCATAAACTGTATTTTTTATTTATTAAATGAAGATCATGCATATACATATGTGATGACAACTTTCATTGTGGATTTTCACACTCGCTAGTTGAAGAATTACTTGAGATAGCAGTGAGTGGACAATATGAATAGGAACTTGTAAGTATTTTATTTTTCTTTGTATTTTGTATAATTTCCTTAATATTCCTGTTGTGTTCATAAAGTTGCTTTCAAAGTATTTAACTTTGATGTTTCTGAAGAATAATTGTGACTGTAAATGTAAAGATTATAAAAATTACAATTTTAATTAATAAGAATCCAATATAAGATTTAGAAAAAATAATGTTTGAAATGGTAATTTATTATAGTCGGTCTTTTATGAGATATGATATGGACAAAGGGAATAACAAAAACAAGATTTTGATGTGAAAAAGTTAGAAAGATAGGTGCATATACTATATCAGTGTTGTATTTGTTAAATTACATGTCATTTTGTGACCGTAAATGTGTTACACAGGAAGTCATGTCATATACACATGACACATAAAAAAATTTGCCAGCATAACAGCATGTTTATGAACTGCCTCTACTCAGTAGATGCGATAGATCAATCCTTTTCCTGTATATGTATGTTACCATCCTCATCACCTACGTCTATCTGCGTCACAGTCACCCACGTCTGTCTGCATCACCATCATTATCACCTACATTTGTCTGTATCACCATCCTGTCAGCTAAAGCCTACATAAGCCTTTACCCAAAGCTGGAGCCAAAGCCAGAACATTTTTGCCCCTGCAGTATATGAAAAGCAATATAACATTTTGTTTCAAACCTACAGTGATTACCCATGCCATTGTCTATAAAAGGGGGTCAGATTTGAAACTTGGGATAATTCGATTATTTTTGACATTTAGAAAAACTTTTTTTTTGCCATTATAAAGGCCTACTGGGATACTGATTTTGGTCAAATTTAAAAATGAGCACAATTTAATCATTTTCTGTATTTAAATGTTTTAATTTGGTCTTGGTATTTTAATTTTTTTGAACTTGTGGAAGCTTAAATTATCGTTTAAATAATGAATCAGTTTGAGTTGAAACTTATGGGAGTTACTTGTGGGAAATCAGGGGCGGATCCAGAGTTATTTTTTGACAGTCTTCCAAATTATATGATTATCTTTGTTGATCCATCCTGCATTTTCTGACCGTCTTCCGACAGAAAAAATTAGATACCCGTCAATGTAAACTTGAAAATCTGACCGACTTCCGGAAGACCCAGAAGATGCCCTAAATCCGCCCCTGGAAATAAATTTTTGTCATATCAAAACTGCGCATGCATGGTCAGATTATTTCAAATCTTATAATAAAAGGAAAAAAAAATAATATTTTCATTGTAAGACTTGTAGATGCTGTATTACAAAGTTGAGTGCAAGTCTGCTAGAATTAAATCTGGGTTTCAAACGCAGGTTAAATTTTTGAAGTCATTACAACATTTCCATAAATCTCATATTTGATAATTATTTTGTAAATATTTTTGTCTCCACAATTTGTCCTGGTATATTACAAATTTTCTCCAAAGTTTGAAGATAGAATATTAACACCTTGAATTTCATGTGCTGGGCATATAGTTATAGGCATTCTTTTAGTATTCGAACTGTCAGCTTTAGCTGTTTTTTTTTTAGAACTATAATTCATGAATTACAACCAACTTCAAAATACAAGAGAATTCTGGAACTATCTGACAGTTGATGGACAAGTAAATAGTAGTTGAATATCCAAATTACCAAGTTAATATAAGTCAGGAATCAAAATACTGTAAACAAGTGAGAGCCATATGTTCTGTGTATATCTAAATAGAATTATGCATGGGCCATATTGGTTCAGTTTCATTTGGGTTTAAAATCTCAACAAACAATGTTTTAACACATGTGAAAGCCAGAAAAGGTGTTTGTTTTTTTAAGGTTTGTAGCTCAGTGGACAAGCCATGATTGAAATGGTTTTATCCAGGGTTCAATACACTAAACAGTCTGAATACATATATCTGGATAGGGAGAAAAAAGAGAAATGACAGGAACTATTATGGCCATATTCGATCATATCTATTTTATTGTTTAAATCATAACAGAATATTGGGTGAATTAAAAAGTTATCCAAATCTATCATATTGTGTGAAGCCTAAGGGCGTATTCCCAGAGCTTTTAGATCGATCTATCCCCGCGGGGAGTCTCACTAGATTACTGTCAGATAATCCGGCTTAAATGTCCGTCCCGCCTACTACAAGCTGTAAGGGGGTAATTAACTTTCGTGCCCGCTCGGCTGACAGCTATTTAGTGGAACCCCCAGGGAGTTAGGTCGATCTAAAGTAGATCGATCTAATCTCTGGAAATGGGGTCTAAGAATTGTCCAGTGTCATCATTTGATTGACAGATAACATTAATATATTGTGTTAGTTTAAATAATAGAAAGTAAAAGAAAAAACAACAGCAGTAGCGCCCAGAAATGATTGTGTGGTTGATCAGTAAGATTATATCATGTAAATACTAAAGAACAGGAGTTTAATTTTGACTTCTCAAGAATATCTGTTACAGTTGTAATTTCACAAAATTTCACTGTATATTACAGAATAGCCTGATGCACGTAAACATTTTGACTCCTTTGAGGTTGTATTATCCCTGCAAAGCTCAATAAAAAGAAATTAAAAATCAAAACAAATAAACAACAACAACAAAATAATAATAGAACAAAGATACATTAATGGCATAATGTTAATCAGAGTTGGACGTGAATTGACCAGAAGAGCTGATTAAGTGCTTGCCTTTGGCATATGAACATTTGTTGATTTTCAACACCTGATGGTACCCCTGTCTTGGTAATTAAGGTCTTAGACAAGCATTGTCATTTGTTGCAATATTTGGTTTAAAAAACCATTAGTTCTATAAATCTGATTTTTTATATAACTTTATTGCTAAAAATTGATTGAAATTAGGTCAAATTTTACCTATAATGAACCTTTTCCTGACAAAAAGGCTGGTTCTTTCACCCCCCCCCCCCCCGTACCCCCCTGGCTATCTATTACCGTCTATTTAAATAAATAAATAAATAAATATCAGTGTGATGAGACCCTACTCTAAGGACCCTATTCCAAAAGTGAATACTGCAACAGGAGGCGAAGAGTACACTCATGGAAAGAGAGAAGGCAGAAAGAGAGAGGAACGACAATTCAAAAGATCAGAAAGTTGAAACACCAAATTTAAATCTCTGCCACATTTAGAAAAGTTACAGCATATATCAGAATCTGGTATTGCGGAAACTAATAGCAATTATATGCCCATTTTCTTCACTATAGTGCGCTTGTGCCCTTGGGCATTAAAAAAAAAAAAAAGATTCTTAGGTTTTTCATTAATGTGCTGATACAATTTTTAAAACGATACCTTCTTCCTTACAAGTATACCTTAGTATTTAGTGGGGGAGGGGGCAGTAACACAATACTAAATTGAAGTATGTTAATTGGTATGCCATGCAGTCCCTGACATTTTGTCTCTTGTAGGTATCATATTTTTAACACAAAACAACATGTGTATGATGTTAATATATATCTTGTCTCTTATTATCCCCAATGTGCCCATAAAACGTAGCCCAGGTGCTGAGCCACTGAATTCACCAATTTTAGTGTGCATTAAGTGAGGCTCCGATGTAGTTTAATGCACATTAGAATCGGGGGCATTCAATCACTGTGACATAAACGCATGAAGGATTGAAGAAATAGTGGAGGTTTCTGGAAGCTTTCAGCAGTTAGATCTTAGGAAACTAACTTTGTCTGTGAGATTCTCTGTCCAGACAACAGAATTGGTGCAGGGCACAAATGGGAGACAAGTCACAAACATGGAGGAAATGATACTTTTATGGAGGTGGGGTGGATTAGGGGGGCAGTGTTTGGACCAATTTTTTATCACGCAGTTAGCCTTAGAGAGGATTCAGCTTAAATTTCCACCCATGTGA
Organism: Lingula anatina; assembly: GCF_051362555.1. Lineage (NCBI taxonomy): Eukaryota > Metazoa > Brachiopoda > Lingulata > Lingulida > Lingulidae > Lingula > Lingula anatina. The sequence goes on along the minus strand of NC_141769.1, from coordinate 2,810,149 downwards.
TACTGATGAAATGTACATAGATGTACCCTTTATATATGTTCATCATGGTGTTGTCATGAAAGCCTCGTCATTTTTTTTTTTTGTTCAACTAAGTGGGAGGATGAATGATGGGCAAATTTGAAGGGGTTGGGGGAAGGCTTTGATCATATTTGGTTTCTAATGATAATTCTATTGTTACAGGTCACATTGACAGAGAAGACATATTACTCCTATTTTCATTGGAAATAAGAGCGAAAAATACAGCCATAGTTAAGAGTTCTTTTAGTTTTGTGCCAAGATAAAGATCGTTACAAGAGAAAGTGATCAAGCATATCATTAGAAGGAATAATACTGCGTGTGGCAGCTGCAATTTCGTAGGATTTCCTCGCTATTCAGTGATATCTGCTCACTACTGAGTTCCTGTAACTAATTGAAGGGTTTCCTGTAAGCTGATTATGTGTGGCAAGACATGAAATCCAATTAATTAATGACAAAGAAGCAGGCATTAGTTGAACAGACACGTGGATTTCCATACGGATTATCATTTTCTTGGAAAAAATAATCTTATGCTGAAAGAAAATGATACTTGCCAGCTTTACTGTAAGATGGGCACAGTCAGAGTATTAAATTTTATCAGCATTTTTTTAATGAAAACTGCCAAGTAAATTTTTTTCCTATCAGAGCAGTTTGTCTGGATTAGTGACAAAGCACCTCTCATTCAACGAAAAAATTATTTTGGTCTGGATTTTAAGAGTTGCTGCCTTGCATCTTAAGCACTAGTGAGAACACTTTGGAGATTGAGTTTCAGACAGCGCCTACTCATCAGCCCATTGTTATGTAGGAGTTATGACACCCTGGTGAATTATGAAAAGACTGCCAACAGATCAGAGAATTGAAGATAAATGAGACACTTGGAAGACCATTTGTCAGAGCTGTAGATTACTGTTCACTATTGCGTGCGGCAGATGACATGCATGTAACAAGGCGTTAATTTTCTCACTAGACAGGAGCCGATGTTTTTCATCCAGACTGGGTTATTTCATTAAAAGACTGTTATTTTGGATGCTTGGCAGTTTCATTACATTTATTTCTACATGTCAAAAAGTTTGATGGATTGAGCAGATTTTGTAGCAGTTTGTCCCCATTGGTATTGATATCAATACATGTATTAGTGCCACCCCAAATATTTGAAAATAATGGTGAGTGCATGGCATGTTGAGTTTTAACAGACTTTAGATAGAAGTGATTTACACTAAACCAAGAAAATAACTGATAGTGAAGGAAATATGGCATGTTGAATTATTCACAGGAAAATACACCTTTAACATTATAAGAACTGCTTAGTGATTTAAATTCTGCAGTTGTTATATTTCTATTTATTTTATAAATTTAGTTTTTGTTTTATTCTGAATTATTAAGATCTGGTCGTGTACAGGTTGAGTCCATCACATACCAGCAGGTACAGTTTGATTGAAGGGAATTTGTACATAGTTTGTGCTTAACAATTTCCTGAAAAGAAAAAAAAAGTCTCAGGGCTGTTGGCCTATCACATTGATCAGCAGTGTTATGTACTAAATGAGATTCTTATTATTCTTTTTCCATTTGTTCAGATCATAATTGAAAACAGAATGCCTCTCCAAGAGAGGCCAGGTTCCAACCTCTCAGTTCTGCTGTTGAACAGTTCTGTAGAGCATGATGCAGATGTCTCCTCAGACTTTGCATTCAATTGTTCTTATGATAATGTCAGTGGAAACTGCACTAACATCGACCCAGTCACGCAGAACAGTTTACTCCATATCATGATGAGCATTCTTTTTTATGCTTTTTGCGCTGCTGGCATAGTAACAAATAGTTTGTCCCTAATTGCAATATACCACACATCCAGACCATTCAAACCGAAAAGAATTTTTATCACAAATCTGGCAGCGGTGGACTTGGCCACAGTTCTGTTTATATTATTAACAGACATGATAGACCAAAGCCACATTTGTAGTAACATGTCCACTACCATTCTGATATCAGTTTACGAGGTCTCTGGGCTCACAGTTTTGACTTTGACAATCGACATGTTCATTGCAGTCTGTGTGCCCTTGCACTACTCCTTGTCCATGACCAAGGTGCGGGCTTGTATTATTATTGCCATTATTTGGGGACTCATCATTGGAAAAGATTTGCTATTCATTACCGTAGGGGGAAGCCTGTATGGAAGCGAGACTCTCTGTGAAGGCGCCACCCCAGCATTTCCCTCCCCTTTGGTGTACTTCAATGCAGTATTGTGTGCCCTCATATTGCTGTTGTCATTAATATTGTACATTACAATTTTCCTGGGCATTAGAAAACACCAGAGCATGCTGCACAATGTCGAGACAAGGGTTCAGATCAAAATGAACCTCAAAACCACCGTTACTCTTCTTCTCCTCTACTCGTCGCTGTTAGTGAGTTGGGGCCCATGGATTGTAGCCGTGGTCTTAATTAGCTTTGGCTACGGAAGCCCTCCTGTGAATAAGTTGCTGATGGCAGGGTTGTTTTTAATGCTATTTAATGTCTTGTCCGATTCCATTGTCTTTGGCATCCGCATGCCTGATATTCGAAAAGGCTTGAGGAAGGCATTCAAGATGAAGTCCCGCTCGGCACGTTCTTACGCGAGCTGCCCCACTCTGAATGGTAGTTTACGGGTATCTACATCTATATAAGGCATGCCGTTTGTGAAATTTAAAGAATCCATGAAATGCAAGGGTGGACGAAAGCCTTCTTCTGGGTCTTCTGGAAGACGGTCAGAATTTTTCAAGTTTACATTTCTGTTGGAAAATGGTCAAAAATGGAAGATGGATCAACAAAAATAATTTGAAAGACTGTCAGAAAATATATCTAGATCCGCCCCTGAAATGAAAGTAGTGAAAGATTTTATGAACAAACTGAGCAAATTAGAATTCTAGTTTAATAGCATCCAGGTGTAATGGGCTGCTACCTTATTATGTTTGTTAAAATGTATGTACCATAGGAGTAACTTTAATTTGGACTGTAGCAAGTATATAGAAAGCTTGATTTGTACATTTGACTTAGTTTTTCAGTGGAAATTATTTAATTGGTAGTTTGATAGCTGAGCTGTTTCTGTCAGCAGCCAACTATTTATTTCTACATATGTCGATCCATGAAATAGTTTGTCTATAGATTTATTAGTTACTTAAGAGCAGATTTGGTCAGTAGGATGTATTTTAGTCATTATTGCAGAGATATGGTTTCAGAAAAGCTTTTGAGCAGAAAGCTGTTTAAAGTTTTTCGATAAAAGCAATTTTTGAATCAAAAATGGTAAAGGGTTTACCAGCTGACTTTTGGATTCTCCAATAATTAGAAGTCTCATGGTGCATGCCTGTGTGAAGTCTGTCAGATTTCATGTGGCTATGGATATGACCAGCTCAATATTGTGAAATGAGAAGTTGAAATCTTCACGGGGATATTTTGTGGCTTAGATGCTTTTTAGGTGTACTGTCCATGGCATGCTTTGAAAACATATGCCAGTCATTGTTAGGGATATTCCACAATTTTTGTCCTTGGTTTCATCTCTTTGCCATTGATAGGAAAGAAAATGAAAATGACAGCAATTGCTGTTGTTGTTGTTGTTATTATTATTATTATTATATTTGTTGTATATGAAAGGATAATAGGCAGTTTATGGGCATAAAGTGGTGTTATGAAGGCAATGAAAATTCCTTGGAGTGGCCCATTATTTGAAAAACTGTTATTATCTAGACATTTTTATTCAGCACATTTTTTCTGTTTGTTGATATTAATTGCAAGTTTTTTTGTTTTAAAACAAAAGGGAAGAAGTTCAACTGTTCTGCTGTTTACTTTGAAGTACCACTATGGAAGTTTGTCCATCTCTAAATTTGTTATTTATTATGACAGAGCAGGAAAGTAAAGGGCTACCAAGTCACAGACATTTGTGAACCACATTTTTTCACCAGTAAATGCTAGTTCTGAAAGTTTCATTAAATATTATATTGTTAGTTGCTCATGTGCAGCAAGTATATTTACACATGCATTCTGACTTCTTATTTCACCATAACTCGATAAACTGCCATTTCGTGATCATTCATTGAAAAATGGCGTATTGTTCAGGATATTTTAAGAGCCACCAAACTGAGACCTTAATGGTATTTTTTGTATGGAGTTTGGATCTGTTTTGAAGTTTTAGAGTCAAAATTATATTTTCATATGTGTATACATGTTCAAAATGAATTAAATCCAAGACTGATTGGAATATTGTTGAAAATATTGGAATATTATTGAAAGTAAGTATGTGTATTATAAAGGTTTGAATGTGTGTATTTCAGAAATCAGCCACCTTTCATGATTCTGTCAACTTTGGGCACTTTTTTGCAGTGGCTAAGTTCACTTATAATTATCTCTCAATGTATCTTTCTTGTTTTTACTCACATTTAGAGACCCTAAGCTCAAATCATAGAATTAGAAAATGTTATACAAAGTTTGTTTTATTAGAATTATTCTTTTTAGTATAGAATTGCTGGAATCTGTTTTGGTATACATTGTTGCACATTTGTTTGTATATCATTGTAAATAGGTGTTAAAGGTTAATATTCATTGTGACATTGATATTCACTAGAATTATGTTATTTGTTATTATATTTATAATGTTTATTGTCTATAAAGAAAGTGTTAGTGGCATTTGTTGTGAAAAAATATTTGATCTAATAAAGTGATACTGATATAATATATAAAAATCCTTATTTTATTTTCTGGTATGAAAAAGAAAAGGACTATTACTTTTAGTCAGTATCTGCTTGGATAATAAAAACAACTTTGAGAGTTTTGCCTGATGTTATTTTTTAATAAATAACTAAAAGATAATTTGTAATTAGTATGTTTAATTACCATAACCCAATCGTCCTTTCCTGGACATACAGTTCATGAAAAAACCTAAAGATAAGTGGGAAGTTTTTGCATTTATTTATACAAAAAAGAAATAAATTTATAATGTTGGGTCAACCTATTTAATCTTATCATTTGCTAAACTGAAGAGCAATGCCCCCCAAAAAATGCTTGTTCAAGCTTAATACAAGATCAGCTGCTGTCACGTAAGTGACGTATGAATGTATTATTTTTTCAACACTTGTTTTGTAGACTAAGGTTCCAGTGAGCCCAGACCAGGAATATTTTCTCCCAGGTTTTTTTAGAAATTTGGTCCACATACATGTAATCATTGAGACCATTCACATGGAGAAGGGTTGAGGTCTAGCAAGGCTGAGACCTAAATATGGCGGACTTACATGAAAGGAAGACCGCGTAATCCTTTAATGGTCTCTCAGTGACATTCATTGATATTCATTGAGAGGCCATTAAAGGATTACGCCATATTTAGGTCTTGGCCTTGCTAGACTTTGGCTCTTCTCGATGTGAATGCTCTCATTAAGGTAATATGCCAAGGAAGCTTTGTCACACGTTATGGAAAATTGGTTGGGTGAGATATGAGTGACTGGCATATAAATAGCATATGAATCAAGCATTACCAGACCAGATAATGTGACAAGTGTTGATCAGCTAGAATGGATCGAGAGGCTTATCAGTTTTGAGTGCTAAGACATTTGTGTCAGTTAAATTTATTTCATTATTTTTCAAAGGACTCCTAGCAATTACTAGGGTCTCTCTTGTGCATTTGGGTATTTAGCAAAGTACTGAAAATAACTTTTTTGTCACCAAATCAATGTTAAATTGATATTCTTTGATCAGATATTTCAACGCACCCTGACCAATTTGAAAAATATTGACCCGAGGGAATAACTTAAGCATTTGACTAAAACTTGTTTTGTTGATAGTGACTCAGAATCTAGAAAGATTCTTTACTTGTGGTCTGTCAGGTTTTAGTCTTGCCAGTGCTTGGACTTGGACTACATTCCATTGTGATCTTTTATAAGCTGTTTAAACCACTAAAAAGGCATCTTTTTAATTTAAAACCATGTGTGAAGAATTGATATATTTTGATGTGTTTGAAGGTTATTAAAAAATGTACTAATTCATTTTTACACATCCTGTGTGATACTTATATAATATTTTTCATTTTGATTACATTGCTTTTAAGTGATCCTGTCCGAGATTCTTCTGCTTGATTTTTTTTTCAGAAAATAAGCAATTAATACAGAATATAGCCATCTGTGGAGGTCACGTGGTCTGATGACAAGCTCAGATATCAGAATAATAGCTATAACTGCCATATTTGTGGTAAAACAGAATATATTATATTTCTACAAGTTGTTTATAATGTTTTTATTGTTAAATTTAGATCCCATACAAAGAGTTATTATCCCTTTAAGGTCCGAATTGGGAAAGATAAGTAGCTTTTCAAGACATGTAGACAAAGAAATTGAGACTTTTGAGATATTATTAAATACTGTTAGTATGCTTTTAAGGTAATGGACCCTGAGTTGGGGCTTTTTGACCACAATCAAGTGGTAAGTGGAGCAAAGCATGAGTCCACCATATAAAAGCTACTGCCACTCTGCTGTCTATCCATGTAAACCACATTATACTCACCTCCATAGAAATATCAATAAAATTTTAAGTACTGTCTTTGTTGATTGCTGTAAAATCTGTAAAATAAAGCATCCAAATCAGTTCAAGAATAGGCCAAATTGAAGATTGAATCTTCTGAAATCATGTCTTTTTAATTTAAATTAGTTGCACAGGCAGTTGTTTGGTACCAGTATACTTAAGGAACTTTAAAGAAAAGGTTGTACTTGATTCACGATTTACCTTACAAAATGAATTTTCCTCAAAAAAAAAAAAAAAAGAAATAATAAATAAATAATTTTAAATAAATAAAAAATAAGTAAATAGATAAATAATAATAATGAAATAAATGAATAAAATTTAAAAAAATCCCTAACTTAGAAATCATTGCTCAACCCATTGTATTCAATGTTTAATATAATATTTTTAATTGAACAGTCATTTAGAATGCCAGAATTAGCAAGATATGGTTAGAATTAGAGTGAACAATGTCCAATGTCTTGTGTATGCAGTTATATATCATTTGGGCATGTTGATGCCCTTTTTGTTTTCAGTACAAATGAAAGACTATCATTTGTCTTGCTACTGTTAAATCGACTGTCATCATTTCATTAAGAAACAGTATTTATCTTTGTTACCCAAAGAAATTGATAGGCATGACATAAATGGAAATAAATGATATTTTCCGTTGATGGCACTTTTATTTTTGGGCATGTTGAACACAGTGCTGGCCTTATCTGCATGAATTTTAAAGCTAAATGTCAAAAACCTTGGGTGCTATTTTAATCTTTTTCATGCATGATCTCCATAATTATATGGTGAAGAGAAACTTAATATATATATCAAATCAGTTTATGAGTAGTGAAGAATGTAAGGCCTTTGATTGTAAAATAAAGGAAATATAAAAATTATAAAATGTGAGTAACACATACTCCTATTAACTGTGGTAATAAGGAACCTGGTAAGTTGGTAGATTTTTATCAAATAAGCTTTTTTTGATATCCTTTGTTTTTTATGTGTGAACGAAAAGTCTCCCTATGGAGACATGCAGGCAAGGTGTTCTCCTTGAACAAGGCTTGAAGTACCAGTAATTAATACATGAGGGATATTGATTTCTTTAATCCTACATTTAGCTTTTAAGTTGGCAAAGGCAAGGCAGTTACAGTAGTCACTTTCTGTTACCAACCTGGATAAAAAAACACTTCTGTGGTGAAAAACTGACAGCTAGCACATGTCTTTCTTATTTCTTTCAAAGATTCATTTACCACATACATCATGGTAGCTTTACCTTTCACGGCAGCTTATAGTACACTTTGCCAAAGTTTTTTTTTTTTCCTTTTCGTTTTTCAATGTTACATTTCTAAGTTTGTCGTCTGGAACAGTTTTGGTACATTTGCATTAAGGGAGGAAAAGGTTTCTGCTGTAAAGATATGGTGTCATCCATCTTGTTACAAAGAGCTGAAGCACATAGCTCTGTAATGAAGGAAGTTAGAGCTGCTGTGATTGCCCTTTGATAAATATTTCTTATACATATCTCAACTGTTCAGTTTAAGGCCTTGATCATTGCTCTGATGATTTACAATTTAGGCTCCTGCTGTTGATCTTTTCCTTTGCAAAATGGTTTTCAAGTACAGTGTACTTTGGGTATAGTTATAGCAGTACTGAATAAGGAACATCCTTCGTATGTGTGTGTGTGGGTGGGGGTATAGCGTTCCCATAGTATTATATTCTGTCATTCACAGAAAGAATCATGTTTAAATCCTTATGTTTTGAATGAGGAGGATTTACACCATTAGCGTAGACTTCTCTAATAGAAAACAAAGTATAGATTATATATTTGACATCACTATATGCATATGTTATATATATATATCACTCATGCCACCCTGTCACCAACTGATATGCCATTGATTAATAATGTATGTCATGGGGCAATTGGTACATTATTGTTCCCTGTTGATGAGAATGAAGTGGCTACATGCAGGTACTTGTACAGTGTACAAACACAAGGTACAGTGTACTTAAACAGTGTACTAACATGAAGCTGCCAGATGGAGTCAGCACCTCATCCTTCATGTATAACTATGAAGGCATTCATGCATGCCTGCCTGTCATAATTGACTTACCAACCAGTTGGAATTAAATGGTATTCCCCGTTGAATCGGTATCCTTCTCGGGTCAACCTGATAACATAGATATACATTGAACCAGCTCAATAGCTCTTTAATTGATATCATTATTTGGCCAACCTGATCAACAGATCATCAGTCCAATGCTGTCCATCTTGTGTTAGTTCAGATATAAACTACGGAAGCCTATAAGGGCCACAAGCCATAAATAATGATGTAATATATATGTCACATACATATCACAAAAATTAAAGGGATAATAACTGTTTGTATGAGATCTATATTTCACAATAAAAACAATGTAAACAACTCGTAGAAATATAATATATTTTGTTTTACTACAAAAACGGCAGTTATGGCTGTTATTCTGATATCTGAGCTTGTCATTATACCACGTGACCTCCATTGATGGCTATACTATATAATAATCTCTTGAGAGATTATAACATAAAATCAACTTTTAAGAAAAAAAAACAGGGACTAACTTTGAATGTAGAAATGGATTCGTTAACTATTGGTTAGTATGGGAAAATTGTTGTTTACTCCAGGAAAATTCATATTTTGGCCAAAAGGAACAGTTATTATCCCTTTAAACAATAACACAGAAATCTCAGCTTGATAATGCTCTTGTGACAAGAGAGAAACGTAGCTGTTTCACTATAATTCCTTCCAAAGTTAGTGATAATTGTGATTAAAGTGTATATTAAATTATCCAGTAGTGCTAAATTTTCATCTTCAACTGAAATTCATTCATTACATATTTGATAGAAAACCCGTTTTTAATCGTTGCATTGGCTGCAGATTCAAGGTCACTAATCAAGAGCTCAATGAGTAGATTAGGCTTTTTTCCAGGATTTTTGCAATGTATCAACACTTGGATACAATAGGAATAAAAACTAAAATGTCTATATAGAATATATTTTTATGTAAAGAACTAACATTCCTGCTGGTCTGACCTTTGTCAATGTATAACATTGTCTGTAACATGGCGGCAGTGTGTTGATGGAATATTTATTGTCTACTGAGCTATAGACTGCAATAACTGCCAATAAGAGTTTTATCTCTTTTTTTTTTTTTTTTTTTTTTTTGTGACAATCAGATGATACTTGAATCATGATGCTTCAAACATTACATTATTAATTGGAGGCACAGAGTCAAGATTCAAATAACCTAAATACGTACATGTACATCAGAAGCAGTGTCACAAATCTCCTTGGGAAGTAATTACAGCTTTTTCTTCTTTCTTTAATTTAATACCAATTAGTTAACAGAAGCCTGTATAACAATAATGATAATATGTCTTCGGTTTTTTTTTTAAAGATGTCTTGTATGATCACAATGAGTAACATCTGCTGATGGCCAGATATTTTTTTTTCGTTGGTTATCTATTTTGCTATCAGTCTTTTTATTAATATGTGATTTTGATATATTTTGTAGTTTGGAAATTTGGTCCCACCAGTTGCCCTGAGTTTCCTTAATTAAAAGACCTCATTTTAAATTTCCATATCCAAGCTTTGAAAAAATTTTGACCTGTTTCAACTCTGATGAATTATAAATAGTCCATAAGAATAAAGCCCATGCTGATATGATTTTTTTTTCTTTTAATTCTGATTATTTTATGAGAGATAAATATGGTCAGGAAAGTCACACTCAATACACTCCCTACCTGCCCTAGAAAATTGTTGACATCAGGCTCTATGAGATTTGGTATCCAACACAGTGCATGTTCTAACTATCAAACCTTTGTCTCCTCCATCCCAGTGTACCACAAACTTTCATAGTCCCATTCATAACAAGAAAAGAAGGCAACAAAGAATATCGATTGTTCAAGATTTGGCCAAACAAGGTCGCTTTTTATTATGTAACCCCATTTTAACAGTAATAAATAATGTAGCAAATTGTTGCCTGTATTAAATTTTATAGCCTTAGGGATAAAAAATATATATCAAATATTCAATAAAACTCATCATCCTAAAAATTATGATGTGACGGATCACCAAAAGTTACTATTATTTGGTGTTAATGGACTTTTTATTGAATAAAGTCAAGAAAGGACTCGTGCACATGGTTTCCTGCGAGGCAAGTATGTGATTGTTCAAGCAGTATGACACATTACTTTATCTGTGTTTTATTTATTTACTAAAAATCTACTGGCTTAACTGTTGCTCTGTCTATTTGTGCCTGGCTGAGAAGGCAGTGCATATAAAGTTTGGGAATGTAAGTAGATAAAATAACCAACTGCTTAGTGAGTGTTTGATGCTTATAGTGGGTATATGCACTTCCTGGCAGTCAGTTACTATCTTTGGACTTGAGAACTTTGAATCAACTGATGTTCACACCAGTAAACCACCGGATCAATGAACCCAGGTCTTAAATTTCAGATTTCATTTTTAAATATGTTTTTGACCAATGAACCTTTGGACTATCACTGTTTGTTTCCTTTCCACAGTTTAGACAGCTTTCAGAGGATGGGGCTTCAACTGCTGCTGAGGAGGTGAAATTAAATTGTAATAAGACTACCTGTATGAAGCTTAAACACAGTCTAATTCTTATTTGAACGGAGATCAGGTTGTTCTGTCTTAATGCTTTACAGATGTAAACAAGGAGCTTATTTTTCCTTACAAAGAAATATATGACATTTCATTTGTAAACACCTGTACTTTCATAGCAACAACTGTCTATTTACTTTTAAAGCAGCCTTTGAAAATAGTCCACTTTATCTGAATGATGGTCATAGAGTTCTTTTTAATGATTTACAGATGTAAACAAACAACTTACTTTTCCCTTGAATATACATTGGAAGACTTAAATACCTGAAATATTACTGCATCAGTTTCTACATTGTACCCATACCAGATAGTGAATTAGAGGCCATTCAGCATGAGAAGAGCCGAGCTAGGCCATGACCTAAATATGGCGGACCCACATGAAAGGAAGACCACTTAATCCTGTAATGGTCTCTCTGCCTCTCACACGCCTCCCCACGCCTCATCCCTGCAAGGGCACAGTAATTAAATCTCGGTTTAATTCAACTGGTCAAGGGACGATGCATGGGGAGCAGTGTGAGAGGCAGAGACCATTACAGGATTAAGCGGTCTTCTTTTCATGTAGGTCCATATTTAGGTCGTGGCCTAGCTAGCACTCGGCTCTTTTCATTCTGAATGGTCCCTTAATTATTGATTTCCTAGATTGTAAATTAATTTTAAACGATAACCTTTTTAATTTTTATTATTTTGAACAGCAAATGCATTTGAAAAAGTCAAAATTAATTTTTAATGACAAAAATAAAAAAAAAATTGGGTAATGGCTGTCTTTTCAATGGAGAAAAAGTATCAATCTCTCAGATACATAATTTTGAAGCTATTAAATATCAATATGTATAGCATTATTGGTGCCTTTATTGTATAGAATAAAACTATAAGGTAGACTTCTTTTCAGTTTAGTTGCTGCCTCTCTGATTTTAAGAATTTACAACTTAAAAAATACAATATCTGTAATTTCCCCATTATTATATCTAAAGCTTACAGGACATAAATGTAAAGAGGAAGAATATGCAAGGTGTTTGCAATCAACAGTTTGCTGCCTATAACTTGCCATCTCATCAGTTTTTCCTTTTTTTTCTCTAATCTTTTGAACTGTTAAAAATACATTTTGCTTCTCCTGCCTGATTTACTTCCTCATGTGTAATATTAGGAAGATCGATAAACCATTACACCTCAAATTGAAAGCATCGAACCATTCAGTTTATATAATTGTTTCCTAATTGTAATCATCATGAACTAGCAGTGTGATACGTGTTGCATAATCTCACTAAATTACACCAACTTATGACTCTTTCCGGAGATTTCATGACTTTACAGCTGATAAACATGGCCATGTCTTGCATTAGATAGGGAAGAGGTTTTTCTGATTATCAGAAGTTTTCCGACTTTTTATGAGCCAAGAAATTGGCATAGGTGGCCAGCCAACTGGATCCTACACCATATTTTCTGACTTTTTCTCTAAATGCAGTCTCATTCCTGATAAGACACCAATGTTTGCATGGATATACTAGTAGAGCTTGGAAAAGTTAGCAGTACTTTCTACATTTAATTATTACAGTAGTTTTATGTTAACCTTGGCAGTTGTCAATAGGAACAGATAATTTTAGATTTATGTGTTATCACCTCAATACTGTTATAAGCATATCCTCTTTACTTCATTTCTATCAGTGATGTTTAGTGACATCGCTTGAACTCATTTAATTTGTAATAAACTTTGATGATAAATATAAGAATTTATTGTAGCCAAATATACCAGTACCGTTGTGATTACGTGGTGATTATGGAAAACTGTTCTGAAAGGGTACTGTTATAGGATTTACTCACGTTGCATAAAATGTAACTATATGTCTAAAAGCAGAGTATTGTAGTTCCATTATTGTTAGTGCAGTCAGTTTTCTGGATTTCTTTTCTTCTGGCTAGCTCTTATTGCTGGAAGAAAACACAATTTTAGCAGACAGTTGATAACTTTTGCCCTAAAAGAATAATTGTATATTTTTCATCATCCATGTATTAAATGAACTTGAGCTGCAAATGTGCCTTACATCAGTGAAGTTTCATTACTGTACGTGGAATAAGTTTACTTCATATTTCATAACCCCTCTTTTTGCTGGAAGAAAATGAGATTTCAGCAGATAAATAATAATCCAAGTTATTATCCAACCATTGCTTGTTTTCTGGTTGTTGATTTGTTAAAACTCTGTTTATAGAGACAAATACTGTTGGGGAAAGAAATTCTTCATTTTTTTTTTCAGGCAGTGATTATCCTGTTATTTGCAAATAATTTTAAATAGAAGTGAAAACTTCAAACTACAATCAAGCAATGCAACATGCATCAAAATTCAAGAAAGGCATGGTATTTTTACTTCTGGCACAATCAGGCAGGTCTTTTAGTCGTAAATTTAATCTGATTTTGGACTTTTCACAAATGGGGAATATCAGTGAGAATTTCCCCCTCTTTTGAGGTGATTTAGTTGCCTTATGCAGAGGATGGTCTGGTCCAAGGGTTAGAGGGGACTTGAAATACAGTGGCTAGTGTTCTCCTCCCAGGAAATGAATATTCAAGGTAAAACGTGGATCATAGGGTTCAAATCAGATTTTTTGTGAATATTTCAATTTGATTTTCAGTCTATCCTTTTCTCAGTGCATAATGAAATTCATAATTAACTTATAATTAATATAAATAATATGTATTTTTAAATACATGTGCATTATATTACGTGACAGGTAAAAATTAGTTGTCCAATGAGTTATAAATAAGAATTTGAATTGTAAAAATGATGAATTTTTCAATCTTTTTAAAACAAAAATCACCTTTTATTCACAATAACACTATTTCTTTATCTTTTGTACTTTGTGCAATGTTTTAGAAAGAAAAAGAGCGGGGTTCCCACATCTCCTATATGTTCAGACTGCCGTTTGCAGCCGGGAATGTGTTCAGCGCCAGCATGCTGGATACCTTGCTCTATCAGGTGAGAACTTACGCTGTAGTTTGTTGTTTTTACCCAAAATTGGATTTTCACACTGAAATACATGTAGAGCTTGCATCAAAATAGATTGAAATATACCCTGCAAGATATTTTATCCAAACTGTGAAATAGATACAGAAATAGAGCTTGCAATGTGACAAATAAATTGACAGACAGCCGGCAGACATGCTTTGTAATTTTATACCACATTTTTCTAAATTAGGTGTTCTGGATGCTCATTTTTATCTTCTTTCAAGGCCAGACATTTATTTTGCATTAAAGCCAAAACAATTTTATTCAGGGAGTGATAGGAAGCATGATGAAAATATAAATTGGAATCCACCATTAATTTCTGGAAAAAAAAAGAAAGAAAAATCAATTTTGTGTTTCCAGTTGTGAATGTTGCTTATCTGCCTTGAGACTGAAACCCAAACTGTCCAGCAGTCATATCAGATGTATTTCATTTAGAATTTTGAAACTTTTAATTAGCAACTCGTGATATTTGCATTGACTTACATGTCCTAAATGAATGTAAGTACCCCTTAAGTTATGGGTAGTAGACTTTGTCCATGCCAGAACGAATGTTTTGGTTAATTTTGTGAATTAGGTCGCAATCTGGTGTCAAATATGGCAACCCACTAAAAAGCTTGAAGTCTAATCCGCTAATAGACACTGAATAGATATCCCATGGGGAAGTATTCAAGTGGGTCGGCCATATTTGACCATGGGACTAGTTAGTCCTCTGTTCTGAATGGGGCTTTAGAAGAGGGCATTCAGGACAAGTTGATCTGCAGACTAACAGATCTGTGGATTAAATATGGCTGACCCACTTAAAAGCATAGCTGACTAATCTGCTGATGGTCTCTCCCTGCATTCACATGCGCCATTAAACGGATTAATTCTTGGCACTGAGGTTTGATTGCTAGACCTCTGCAGAGAGATCATTAGTGGATTAATTGGCTCTGCTTTAATGTGGGTCGGCCATGTTTGATCTGCTTAATCTGGGAATGTTGAGGTGAAATAGTGGAATTAGGTGATAGTTTTGTGTGAAAGTCATTTTGAAAATAACATCTGGGATCAGACACCTTTATTTAAATGAAATAGCCCAACATTTGGGTGTTTTTATATGAACTTTAAATGGTAAAGAAATAAATTATATGTGATATGTATTGTAGTAAATTATAAAAATTGAAAAACAAAATTACACGTTTATCATTTCTAGTCTTATGTAATCATAATTTGTGTGTCCAATGTTCAGGTTTCCTGAAATGGTCTTCTTATGGAAAGAAATGTATTTTTGCCATTTCTAATAAAGATGTCATACTCAGTTTATATTAAAATGCTTTTCTTATTTTGCCAGAGCAGGGAACAAACCATTCAGTTGCTTGGTTTGATGTTCATGTAGCTGATTAAGTAGACAGCAGTGGCTTTTATCTTGAGTAGTTTGCCAAGCCAGGTCACTTAAGGGCTACCGTAGACAAAATTACCCCTAAGAGATAATTAATTGTGTAGAGATGTCATTTATAAGTGACCTTCCTAAATGCAGGTTAAAGGGCCATGCCATGGGATTCCCCCTCCCTTAAAAATATTTTTATATGTTTTCTCCATGTATGGCGACCCACTAAAACGCTTGTTGTCTTATCTGCTAATAGGCACTGAATAGATTCCTGATGGGGAAATATTCTAGTGGGTTGGCCATTAGTTAGTCAGCTGTTCTAAAGGGGCCCGTTCTGAATGCAGCCATTTTAAACTAAAGTTCTAAACTAAAAATGGAATACAGCATCAAATCCAAGTGCAAGGAGTTGTCAAGCAATAAATCTGTAGGAAAAGTAGGCAAAGGAAAAATTCCTCTGTATCGCAGGAAAATTCATTGTGGAGGGAAAATCCCATGGAGTGGTCCTTAAAGGTTTTATATAGCAGAAATAAATGAATGTAGACATATGTTCATTAAGAGGACTTTACAAACTGGAGGGAGGGATTAATAGGTCAATTTCAAACCAGAAATTTGAAGAAGGTGTGGTTTAAAGCTATGTTTTGGATGAAAGATGAATTAATTTGGTTTATGACTTGGCATGTCAACTTGATTTAATAGTCATACCAGTATAAGAAGCTAGAAGAAGTGGTTTATACAGGCCCATAGCCAGCAATTTCAAAAGGGGGGTTCTTTTTTTGGAAAAAAAAAAACAAACCTTCATGCACCTAGATAAAATTTTGCCCAGAGAAGACCTTTCTTTGCAAAAATGGGATTCTTATGCACCTCCTGGTTACGGGCTGTTTTGTGCCGTACTAGGAAGCCATGCTTACTTTTATGTAATATAAGTGTGTCACTTGATATGAAAGCTAAGGACCATGATCTTCTTGGAAGTCCACCAATTAAACAATTAATACATGCACACACTACCCTTATATCCATGTAGCACTTGAACAAGATTTTTTTTTTTAATTTTCAGCCCTTGCTACATTATTTTACCACAGCTGGATAAGATTTTTTTTTGACATGATGAATTATCTTTTTGCATGACATAATATTGTTTACTGTTACATTAAATTGATTGCTTTTTTTCAGTGGTTGTGATACTTTGTGTTCCAAAATACCAAGATGTCTGGATTCCCTCTTTCTTATTTGAGGTGATCTGGCGTCATAGCTTTTGATTAAGTACAGACAGGCCAGAAGCCGGGGAGGAGGGTCAAACAAACCACCCTTTTTGCTGGGAAAGGTCCGCTCTGGGTAAAATTGATCTAGGTACACTAAGGTGTCATGGCAAAAGGTCCACTTTTTCAGAAAATGAACCACCCCACGCCCTTTTGAAATTGCTGTCTACAGGCCTGGCAGAGGCAGTGAAAAATATGAGCTTTGGCCAGAGACACAGAACAGGGGTTATGATGGTGAATTGCAGTTAAAAACAGATGCTAGGATTATGTTGGGTTTTTCATATCTGAGTATGCTGTTGTTTTACATAAAGATTTTTCATACTTTGAGTCTCCATCTTATTCGATCATTGGTTTTATTCAATCTTTTCTCTAGGTAATTAAAATGGTAGATAATAGCTAGGGAGTAATGAACATTGAAAAACATAACAAAAGCATGGACACATCAATGATGTAATGAATTCCTTTTGACAGTTATTTCATTCTTTTAATACTGATATTTGATGAAGGGAAAACTAGATTAGTTTTAAATGTTTCATTCCAGGCCTTTGTGAAGGATTATCTCATCACTTTTGTACGTCTTCTACTGGGGATTGATCAGGCTGCAGGCTCTGGGCATTTGTCCTGTGTAAGTGCACTTCACACACATGCACATGCATACACACATACACACACACGCGCTCACATGCACATGCACATACTACACATTTAATTACTGTACAACCTACTTCATCAATGTTCCTTGAATTTAATTATTTTTTTTAATTTGGGTAATTTCAAAACCAATCGCAGATAAAAATGATTTGTACAAGTTTGAACATAGATATCAGCTGGTTTTTAAAAGAGAGGACACCTGATTGGTATGTTACTGGGAATTCTGGTGTCTGTGGTAAACCCCATTTTATACTGGACGGCGTCCTTTCTACGTCCATGTAGTACGGCCCCATTTGAAAGTAAAAAATAATACTTTACGTGCCGACAACTGGCCAATCATTGAGGATTCATTTAGCAACTAAAGCGATGCTTGTGCCTCCTTTTAACAACCACAGCAATGCCAGTTTCATGGTCACACAAAGGATGCAGGAAGGACGCCGTTCAGTGTAAAAGGGTTTTAAAGACATGACTGATCCTAAACTTGGGATGCAGGTAGTGCGAAGAGACACATGAACCAACCCATACAGTGTGTTTACCAGTCTTTGTGATAAATTAACATTTGGTCTCTTGATACATGTACATGTAGGTATCAATTTTACCATTCTCTACACGGCTGAATAAATTTAAAGCTTTATAGATATAATGCATAATAGATACCATCCAGTGTTCCTGGGGGTTTATTACTGAGCTTTTATCAATCAGCTTTCAATTCTTTCACATTGGTTCCCTGTGACTCAAGGTGCTCTGTTGATAATGTGATTGCATGCTGATAACATGATTGCTTTTAATGGCTTTCACTTGGAAAATTGCACACCCACCAGGACATGTGGCATGGGACATGACTGAAAATGAATCAGATTGATAATTTACATAGACAAAATATATGAAATTGTGTACTTGATTTGCGGTCAGTTCTTTTTTTTTTTAACCCAGCTCAATTAAAATGGTTTGGAACTTCTTTTGGGATAAACTGCTCTTCTGTAAGGTTTGGTTTAGTTTTTCCTGCCCCTGCACCAACTATTTTGTTGAAATATGTTCGAGATCAAATCCTCCCATTTGATAAAAAATGCCCTGCTATAACGACAGAACTAATTTTGAACATTCAAATCCTCCCATTTGATAAAAAATGCCCTGCGATAATGACAGAACTAATTTTGAACATTCAAATCCTCCCATTTGATAAGAAATGCCCTGCGATAACGACAGAACTAATTTTGAACATTCAAATCCTCCCATTTGATAAAAAATGCCCTGCGATAACAACAGAACTAATTTTGAACATTTGAAAGATATTTCACTATAATTGAATATTTGCATCTATTCTCTCCCCTCCCCCCACCCCCCTCCCATTTCTCTCTTTTTTCCATTCTGAATGTTGCGAAGGATAAATTAGCTCTCATTGCACAGGTGGTAATTGTGTCTGATTATTGCAAGATCCAAAGCTGATACATTCTTTCAGAGTGAAGGGAAATTAAAACAAATCCACAAAGTGTGAAGGATAAAGCAATTGGAATGTTTGTCAAAGATAGCAGTATTAACCATCAACTCTATCTCTCCCTCTGGTATTTATCAGTGTATAAAGCTTCTGTCATGCTTGAAGTGGTACTCAAGTTGTATCCCTACTAGTACACTGTACTTGTTTTTCATTCCCCAGATGCGTATTACAAGGGACCACATGTGGATCAGGACGTACGGCAGGCTGTATCAGAAACTGTGTTCCACGACATGTGAAATACCCATCGGAATCTACAGGTCACAAACCCACCAGATGCTACCTATATCATCAACGGTATGGCAGGTGTAATATCACACCACACGTCAGACATACTGACATTTCAAATATATTTGTATATCAAATGGCCAGTGTAGTCACAAACATCTGTTACCAATGTCACACACATATACATGGCATGTCCTGAGTAGTGGCACATTGGACATTGTATTGACATGTGTATTGACATGTTAAATCTATTAATGTTTCATGTCCTATATTAATCTGCTGACTGCCACCATGTCATCACATCAGTTTTATTATGCAGGTCACAAATAGAGGGCAGTTCAGATTGAGTAAAGTTGCAATAGCCACTGCTCACTAACTCCAAGCAGGCATGAGATTTTTCCGTCTTTTGGCGGAATTCCGACTTTTTCCTTCAAAAATGTCATTTTTTATATCATTGCAAATCCGTTGAGAAAATTTCGGGGGGGGGGGGGGGGGGGGGGGGGGGGGGGGGGGGTAGGGGTACCCTTCCCTTCCCCGGCGAGACCCTTCACTCATCGGCACTCGCATGTTTTCAATTTTGACCTTGCCGAAAAACGTTACCAACCGTACATATATATCGATTCTGGGACGCACTGTTATCAAGGGGGAAACTTTTGCGACATCTATACGACATTTATACAGTCATTGAATGCAATTACCGTAAAACGGCCTGTATCCTGTTCATATAGCGCTGCGCGGTTTTTTCCATGTGGTATCGTGTGTCGCTTTTGCGTTTTGGAAAATGAAGCTACTTGAGGCCGGTGTAAACGACGATAGAGTCAGAGAAATCGATAAAGGGATTAAGAATAAATTCAGGTAGGTTGTTTTACTAGATCGGTTGTGTGTATGTCGTATGAAGACATTGAACTTGCATTTGAAAATTTTCATGTTTTGAGTTGCAGGGTTCTGCCCAGAGCGCGACATTGCGACATTGTCGCCCAAAAATTGAAAATGTCGCCAAAAAATTCCTAGAGATGCGCCCTCGGGCGCACTCCTAAAAGGGGACCGAAGTATCAAATAAACATACCCAGTACGCTTATTAATTTTTCAAAATTCTTCCACCCGGTATGTTTATTAAATACCTATCGTACCGGTGGGAAATTATACAAGTCAATTAAGTTTTTTATTTTCTCAAATTGAAGTATAATGAGAAGAAATACCGGTGCAGCTACGTACTGTTCAACATACAGCACTGGAAAGTAGGTCAAGTGAAAGTCGCTCTCTGAACACAACAATACATTGCGTCATCTGATTTCAGTTCCTATAAATAGACGTGCTTTCCCTTCAACAGTGACAACTACTCATGTCTATGGATCAAATGATGTCACGTGGCAAGGTGAAAGGATCATATTTATAGCTAACGAGGTCATTTCAAGTGCAGCAAAGAAGTTGTGTACGTTTTCAAAAGTCAATTATTTCATGCCGATTTATGATTTACACGATGTTAAATCACACTTCTATGTAAGATAAACCCTTAGATCTAGGAGTTTACAGGCATGCAAAATGAACCTTAATTATATCTTAGAACAAATTTACTTTGAATAACGTCTCCTAACAGCATATGGCTACCGGGGGCGGCTTAGGTGCGATATATCTGGGTTTTCCGACCCTGACGTTTATGAAATTTAACCTCGTTTCCATGGATGCTGTTCACACGAATGTATATTTTCATTATTAGGGGGCGACAAAAATGACATTTCATACATTTTTTAGGATGTATGGCAATTTCTTTTTTTGAAAATAAATTAGATATCCTGTTTTCAAGATAAATTAATTATAATACTGAATGAATTTTACCTGGTGAAAGTTTTTTTTTTTTACAATGATAATAGCAGGGAAGTACAGAAAGATATTGGAAGAACAGCGACAAAAGTTAGCAGAGAAACAGGCATCCCTGAACATTTCAGCAAACAAACTACAATCAAAATTAGCAGCAAAGCGAGCACAACATGCTGCTGAAAAAAAAGCTAGGCTTGAACATCAGCTGCGGCAAGAGAAGGCTCAGAGGAAAGCGACCATAGGAGCAAGACTGAAAAAGCTTGTTGCTTTAAAAAAAAAAAAAAAAGACAATGTGTGAGAAAAAAAGAAAAAAAAAAAGATTAAAAACAAAAAACAAAAACAAAAAAAAAAACTCTAATGCTTTGGAGTCAAAGTTATTTGAACTGAAACTGCAAAATTAACTTTACATGAAAAAGGTCACAAATTTAATTGAACTGAAACTGCAAAATTGACTTTTAAGGATTATAACAGCATTTGAAAATTCAACAAATTTCATTTGAACTAAGGTAAGAAGGTTCTATATTAGATTGTATTATTTATTCTATTCAAATCATGTGCTTGTGTAAATTTGTATGAAATTTTCATGTATTTTTACACATTTTTTTACACATTTTTGCTTGATAGAAAGTTCATTTTGTGGGTCTTAAATGCAAGGAAAGTGCACCAATCATAATGCAAAAGTAAAAAAAAATTTCCATAGATAGATTGTATTATTTATTCTATTTAAATAATGTTCTTGTGTAAATTTGTATGAAATTTCATGTATTTTTACTCATTTTTGCCTGATAAAAAGTTCTTTTGGGGGATCTTAAATGCAAGGAAATTGCACCATTCATAATGCAAAAGTCAAAAAATTTTCCAAGGCTTAAGGGGGGCGCACCCCCCTTAACAACCCCCCCACGCACACTACGTGTGCGTTAAGATTTTTCTTCGAAAAATCTTTCAGACTTTTTTATCAAAACCAAATCTCATGCCTGCTCCAAGGGGACTCTTGCTGAATATAATCAGACTAAGAGGTCTCTTCCTGGCATTGTGTAGAATACAGAGAA
The DNA here is from genome assembly GCF_051362555.1 of Lingula anatina. NCBI lineage: Eukaryota > Metazoa > Brachiopoda > Lingulata > Lingulida > Lingulidae > Lingula > Lingula anatina. Next base: position 2,788,117 of record NC_141769.1, on the reverse strand, counting down.
GTTGGTGATCACACAAATAGATTGAAAACAGACTAATTGCAATCAGCAAGTCCCACATAGAGTCGGTGTACATGTGCGCTCACTCATTCAGAATGGCCCCATGTCAACAGCAGCCAGATTCACAAGATCATTTTTAGGATCAAAAATTGATAAAAAAAACTTATAGTAAAACTATGATTTCTGTCTCCTGTGACCCAGGATAATCAGGATTAATATAAAAGTTCAGTGAAATAATATAACCATTTTATTACAGGAAAGGCATGGCTTTTTCAGACCAATATTTTATTTAAGAAAACTGTCACGGACTTATCTTATAAATAATTTATTTCATACAGAAGTTTGCCAATTTTTTTATTTATCTAAAAGTTTAGACCCTTTTCTTAAACACTATTGTGGAACCGGCCTCAGATAACTTCTTTTAATTATTGTTGTGTGCTATATTATAATTGTTGAAGAGCCAGCTGACACATCATTGATAATACTTATACATTCATTTACTGGTAATGGATGCATCTCCATTTCTCTTTGTGCAAATGTCTTAAATATATGAGTTGACACAAACATATGCCTATCCATATTACTGATGTCTCCAGTAACTGCAGTCAGGGCAGTGCCCGTCTTAGTCAACTGTTATTAGTACATGTAACCTAGTTCATACTGGCTGCTTTATCTGACATGTGCTTGGTATTCTGTTGGCTGATGTGCTACAGAACTGCAGATGTTTTAATCATGTTTTGGGTAACTTTTGCAATTTTCTCTCTCAAACTGAACAAAAAATTCACATTAACATTTTAAGTTGTTTATTTCTACATGCAGTAATTAGTGATTAGAATCTCAGCAAACTAAAATGTATGTAATGTAAATACAATGTATAGCTTGAGTTCACAGATGTAAGCATAATGTAGTATTAAATTTGCACCAATGTTTCTGCATAAATCACTACTTGTATGACTCAGTGGAGTAAATAACGCTATCTTTTCCTCTCTCTCTCTCTTCATCTCTTCTTGCACAGTGTACCACACCTTTGATCTCTCGTTCCTTGAAAACCATGTCTGCTTCCTGTGATATTACTTCTTGTTGTAGACCCTCAAAAGGCACACCACCTTTAGTAAGTATGCTCTCTTTTGATGCTTTTTCAGTCAAGTTGGGTCAGTCCATCTTATAGCCATCCAGGTCAAATGGCAGTTGAGATGGTTCGACTCAGTTTGATTGGAAAAAAGTGGCTTTCATAGTGATCTTTTTTCTTCATCCTATTGGAAATAAGTTTAGATAGAAGAAGCTTTACATAGACAATATTAAATGCAATTGATATGTCGAGGTAATAGCTTTTTTGGTTGTGTTGTTTTGTCAAACATATTTTGTTTGCAATAAGCATTTTGGCCAGACGTATGCAATTTGAATTGCTTCAATTTTGGTCTCTAAGTTGCAGATAATGAAAACTGACTGGGAATCTTTTTGGTGCACTTTCACACTTTCTTACACTGAAGGATTGAATATATATGTTATTTAATATGCGTTTGCCTAGATGATTTGACAGTAAGTTATTAAAAATTGCCAACAACTATGGGTGGTGTCAGACTATCAAATACATAGATCTTACAGAATCTGTTGGTGCCAGAAATTGCTGATGAAGATCTTAGTTATTGGCAGAACTACACATGAACCTGAACTGTATAACCTCATGGAAAAAGATCAGAAAATATATTCTGTGTAAAAACTTAGGATACTAATTTTTGCAGAACCCTTAATTTAATGCATATGACCCAGCTTTTTCTTTAAAAACATGGCTGCCAGTGCCAACCCATCCAATTCCTTGTTTCTGAGTCCTTTGGAAACTTACTTTATATGATTAGTTAAAGGGATAATAACTCTTTGTTTCAGCCAAAAATGAATTTTCCTGGAGCAAACAACAATTTTCCCATACTTACCAATGGTCAATGAATCCATTTTTATAAAAAGTTTGGTTTTTTGTTAAAATCTCTTAAGAGATTTTAACAGAGTATAGCCATCAATGGAGGTCACGTGGTCTACAGACAAGCTCAGATATCAGAATAATAGCCATAACTGCCATTTTTGTGGTAAAACAGAATATATTATATTTCTACGAGTTATTCACATGTTTTTATTGTGAAATATAGATCTCATACGAAGAGTTATTATCCTTTTAACAATGCTTTATTTCAGAAAAGAACTTCAGGTGAAAATTATATTATATTATTAAAACTTTGGTCTTAATCTGTACACTTTAAACCCACAGTATTTCACTTAAATTTTAATAATGGAAGTATTGATTTAAAATATATTAACTTCATCTTTTTTTTGTTTGTAAACCAGCCAAAAATTGCCATTTAATTGGGCTACTGCTGATTTATCTTGCCTTATCTTCTTGCTGAAGTTCTTTTGTTAGACAGGCCCAGCACCCTTTTCTAAATGTATATTATGTTTATTGGGTATTTATAGTGGAAAGTTACCAAATCATCCTACAGTTTGGACTGTCTGTTAATTAAGAGTTTGCTTAATTATCAATATCTGTTTAGAAACTTGTAGAACAGTGGTGTTTGCTTTTATCTGCATGCTGTTGTATTAACTCAGATATGTTATGAGTTTTATAGTACAAACAGAGAAGATTAACACACAACTTTGTTACATTGTTGTAGGCTTCATTGGGACGGCTAGCCAACCAAATGATGGAGGACAGCGCCAGCAACCAAGTGGCCCAGGAACGCCAAGAAATCGGCCAAATGGTGAAGTGTCGTATGAGAAGTCTGGGAATGCCGCCTGAGGAATATGGTACTGATATGATGAAATGACATTGTGTTGTATGAAATGTGTGCCATCATTTCTCAATGTTAATACTGTTGTTTCAGTTTGTACTGTATGCTAACAGGAATACCCTATTGATAACCTCTTGCCATATGAACATTTTTTGATGCATTTTTTAAAAAAAGAGTGGTATGAGTGTTAAGAAAATCATCAAGAACAATATTGTTTAAAGCACATGTATCTTACATACGTAATTGTTCTCATAAAATAGTTAAAGTAGTTACAGAAATGAGGAATGTGTATGCTTTAACTGAAAAAAATTTGTTGACATTTAAATGACAAGATTATAGGATGAATGTAAATGCTACAAGTGAAAGTAAAGTTGTCATAGTGATGGTTACGTGTTGAACAATGTCACATTTATACAGGGCAATCTTTTTGATGATTCAAGAACCATCTCATTCCCAAACAATGGCATTTTCTATCTAGTTTTGTAAAGAAATCAAAGTGCGTCGCTGTTATTTCCAGCTTGCACCAGGAATGATAAACTAAGCAAGTGTCTGTGAAAGTGGGAAGAAATGGCAAATTAGTACTCATGCAATCATGCACTTAACGTGTAATTTATCATTCTGTGGCCTGCCCAGGTTTCATATCTGTATGATAGCTGGTTTACCAGAGTTGACTTAATGCCAGTGGTCCTTGCAGAATACCAATGTGTCCCAGAGTGATGGGTGGTTTTCATATTACCATACTAGTACTGTAGATTGCAGCAATGGCCAAGTTAGGCAAATTTTGTGATTAATATCCTGTTTATCTAAATTTAAGATATAATCTACTGTATATAGCTTTTAAACATGCATTGCCTGTGAGATTTTTATAGACCAAAGTAAAAAAAAATTTTCTATTTTCACTGAGGTAAACCTATCTTAAAGTGTTGAGAAAATTAGTCTTTTGACTCATTTTTGAGTTTCTGATTTTCATTATGTTATGTGAAATTCGGTCTCCATTATGAACATAAAAGACACAAGGTACCCTCCAGATAAACTGTTATTTGAGAGATTTTAGTATCTGAAGGTCTGAATAAGGAAATATAGGAAGCTGTGGGGAATTTTCAAGCTTGCAGATTGCCTTAAAACATTATATTTTGTAGATGTAAGAAGGTGCGTACATGAATGCCATAATTTCCAATTTAAGATTAGATTTCTTTTTGCAGCATCATGTAATTTAAAAAGGAACCTGCCTGAAGTTGTTATTAGATAATCAAAATGTCAGGGCTTGAGGGAGATTTTAAAAAGATGACAGGTTTGCATGAAGATGATGCGATACAGTGCATTATTCCAAGACACCAAATGTTATACAATCAAAATGCTCTTGTGATCACTTGGCATTCTGGTTGTTATTAACTAAGCAACTTGTTTCAACTCCCAAAAGATTCCAGAGTGGATGGCAAAAGAAAGGCATTGAGCTCCAGATGGCTCTGTTCTCATTAGAGTAAGAAAGACTGGCTGTGAACTGGTCCAGAACTACTGTAATGCAGTTCAGAAATGAAGCTCAATCAGAAGTGCTGATTGCAATAAATAATCAGGTTGATTTTGACAAAACAATGTTGTATGAAACATAGTTATAGTCAACATAAGTGTTTAATTTTGATGTTAGGCTGGTTATTGTTCAATTGCCAAGTGGCAGAAAAAAAGTGGTAAGAGCAATTTTCCACCTAACCCGTAGCTAACCATTTCGAGGTGGGGGGATTTTTGCTAAAAAAGTGTACCTTTCACCATGAAACCTTGCCGTACCTAGATCAAATTTTACTCAGGGCATGCCTTTTTCTGGCACAAATCGCAGTCTGTCAACACCCCAGGTCCCCCCCCCCCCCCCCCCCAGCTACAGGACTACACTGAGGGTTTATGTAATATGCCCTGTTCCAATAACGTTATTGCACGAGCTAGATCAATCTAACTCCTTGGGGATTATCTCTAAATTGCATTCAGTTTAAGTGGCTTAAATGTCTTTAGTTACTAGGGTAAAGACAGGAGAACTTTGTGGTACATGATGTACGTTGTTCATCCCTTATTAGCAAAATATCAGGCCTGCGAACTCTGTTGCAAATTCACTGCAAATTTGCAAGAAATTCTTGCCCCAATATTGCTGCAAACTTTTCATTTTGCTAAGGGATGTTGCTTTGGGAGAGGGCGTGCTTGACAATTAAGGTGATTACATTGACTGTACCATGGCAAGAATCCCTGCTGGGATAGATAAGGTTAGGAGAACGCAGTCATAGGCCCCATTCAGAATAGGGGACTAACTAGTCTGAGGGTCTAATATGGTGACCCACTACAAAGCTTGCAGTCTAATCCACTGAATAGATATCCTGTGGGGAAGTATTTGAGTGGCTTGGCCGTATTTGACCCTCGGACTAGTTAGTCCCCTATCCTGAATGAGGCCATAGATACACCATGAGTCAGGGCAGTGTATGTGATGTACAGGAGGATGAAGTACTTGTGTATGTCTCAGATACCATACTGATGAGTGATGTATCTAACTGACTCATTACAGGATGTGGAGAACAAAAGACCCGGGCGTGATGCAACTGGCATGTGTGACAAGCATGGTTTCCAGATATATCACGTCTGGTTCTTTTGTTCTGCGCCATCTCCTGTGACTAAAAAGGAATTGAATGGATATCTACTTGGAAGTTTTCTTTACCTGAATAGTACTCAGGAGGTTTGGAACCTTGATATGTTTGAATTGCTAAATGCATTGTTATGTATCCAATTGCTTTTACTTTCAGATGATACAATGGAAAAAAGAGACCACATTGCTTACGTCATCATTAATCCTAGCTATGATCTGAAACTGGAACCAGATGATGTTGTGTAAGTCCGGGCATAAAATCTTTACCAAAAAAAAGGGAAATTAAGTAGCATTTTGACTTTTCAAACCCTCTTAAATCGTGATTCAACATTGGTAATCATTAAAGCCAGTTTGGGAGTAAAGCCAATTTGTCTATATCTGCATGTGGGGAATGAGTATCATTGTGGCCTGTTCTGCATTCAAAATTAACCAGACAGTGTGGTGTGATCTTTGAAAAGATTTAGCTGAAGTTTAATGCACAGCTCAAAATGTAAGCCTGTTTTTTTTTTTTTTTTTTTTTTTTTTTTTTTTGGTTGAGGAATTTCTTGATGAAAGTCGGATAACTTGCATTCAGTTAAGATATCTGATTTTCTGAGCTTCCTCTGAGGTTTGAGATAAAACATAGCACAAAATGATGCAGTTCTGAATGCTGTGTTACAGAAATGTTAACTCTGAGCTTTGATTTCTCAGTATGTACTTTTACATATTGTTGAAAATAAAAATGCATCTGTTGCAAATATTTGTGTAAAACTTGGAAAACTTGGGAGGAATAAAACTGCCATTGCCCTCATTGGTGGCATAAACTTAAGTTGACATATAGTTATACCATCACTTATGTCTTTTCACACTCAACATTCATATGTATGACACAGTATTATACTAATACAGTATTATACAGTATTATACTAATGAACACAAACAGTTACCATGAAATTCACGTCATTTAAAAGATTTCTCTGCTCTTCACAGATATTTGATCAAACCAAGCTCCCTCTCGCCCAAGGCTTCCCCCTTGATTGATGAGCGCAAGTTATCTTTGAGGAGACCAAGGAAAAGGCAGGAACCCACGGGAGCAGATAAAGACAGCATCGAGAAACATGTACCAAATAACGTTGGACCAGAGAATATGGTGAACCTTTTTTGTCCTTGTTTCTTTCTTGGTCCAATGGTGATCTTTAAGGGGCTTGCAAATTAATTGCTGCAGTAGACCTCTTTTATAATGATTTTATTGGACTGACTATTTTTGACCATTATTTGTGAAATCCAATATGTGCGCAGGGTCAGGATTTCTAGATTCAGTAGTAGAAAGAGAATTTTTTTCAAAATGTAAATGCTGCTAGTTTATTTTTTGTTTGCAATAAGAAATGGTCATGGTGATGATTTTCACTGCAGATTTTGTTCAGGATATACATATTTAGAAAAGGATCAATTTTTGATTCCAGCAAGTTCCCACAGTGTCAGTGAGTGATACAAGCAGTGCAGAGGGCAGCAGCTGTCAGGAGTCTGGGGTGAAAGGAACCATTGTGTGAGCAGCAGAAAGAACACCTACATTGTACAAGTACCTGTTTTAACGGTCTGCGGACTGCACAAAGTGGATTACGTGGAGCAAGTTAGGGTTATTGTTGTCACTGAGATAAGGACATGTTTGGGGAGAGTTCTTTGACTATGTTTGGAGATTTCATAGATTTTGCAAGTGTGGGTATTTTCACAATTAGCAGGATTCTGAATGAATTAATGCAATTAGATGAAAGTTTATGTGAGAATTGCAATGGAGCAAAAGCCATGTGTGAGTGCTGCCTGTTTTAATTGTGCAGACGAGTTCAAAGGCATGTGTAAGCAGTCTACAAAAGATATTGCCTCTGCCAGAAATAAAAGGAATTTTTACTTTTGATGATATACAGACATCACAGAGTGTCTGTGTATATCTAGATCACTTTTGTCTGCTCGTGTCTTGCTGTTGCTTTATTTTTCAATTTCCTGAGGAGTATTGTCGAAATAGTGGAAGTGAAGTATAAGCTGAAAAATCAATATTATTTGGGTTTTTTCAAAAAGCCTTATCAAACTTGTTACATTTTTTATACATACTGGTATAATATGTAATTCATCTCACAAGAGGCACTTGGATTATATAATGTTATTGGGTGAGTGTAACATAAATTATTCTTTTTGCAGAAGTTGTCTAACTTTTTGTGAAAGTTTGAATATATTTGTGCTGTTGACCCCATAGATGCCAATTTTTTAAAAATTTTAATTGAAATGTTTGTATCACAAAAAATATACGTCCAGATAAAAATAGTAATTACAAATTCTCCTTTTTTCATATGGACTGTTTTGTATTTAGAATTTGACTCTCTCCACATGCATATACCCTTACATAAGTATATGTTCTCCATGTCACCTGACAATCCATCCTAGCTTGATAAGATTCTACCCGTCTTCTCTACCACAATCAATCCTGTTGTGATAAAACCTCTTCTCTAACACAATATCTCTGTGATAAATCCTCTTCTCTAACACAATTAGTGCTGTTGTCATCAATCCCGCTCACTGTCACATATATGAGATAAATTGAGATTGTGTCATTGTGTGAAAAATGTATAAAATTGATTAGCATGATTTGAGCATGAAATGTTTTTAGTTGCAGTGCTATGTATTTGTATTTGGTCAGAAAACCAGTACCCCATGTGATGTGCAACCCCAGGTTTTAGTAAAAATTGTTTCCATGTCCTCTGCAAAAAAAAAATGCAGATCAGTTTGAAAACCAGCAGTCTTGCAGGTATTTCAGTATCACTCGCCCTTAAGCTGTCACACCACATTTTTTCTTTACATCTGCTAGTATTTTTTCTATGTTTGAAAGGGGTTCAAATTCTAAAAGGAAGATTGGATTTTATGCCAAAATATGTATGGAATTACCTCTAAAACCTAAAGAATAATCATGACTTTGTAGGAGCTTGCATTGGCTTGATAAGAAGTAAGAATATTTCATTTGTTGATGTGAGAATTTTCAGTCTCATTAATTTTTTTTTAATTATGAACCTGATCTTTGCCTAGATTTCTTGGAAGTTCTCTCGTTGGTTTTGGTTTAATGTGTCTGTATATCAGTCAGCCTTGCTGTCTGATTTAATTTTCTATGAGTCTTTTTGAAAATCTACGTAACAGCTGTTGATATCAAAAATACTTTTAAACTTATTTGCAAGGTATGTTTTACCAGATATTGGAGGGCGTGGCTGATCCCCCGTGTCACAACTTGTGAGATGATTGCATTTTTGCACAAAATTTAAATAAAAACTAAGTTATGGATTTAATTGCCATACATATTTCTATGATTTGCAGCAGCAGAAACATATTGCAGTATGTGTAGTTGTCTGTAGTAATAATATATAGATTTTGTATATGTCTCCTCATATTGATTTTGTATAATTTCAAGATTTATAATTTTCTGATTTTTTTTTTAGCCTGGCTTACTTTTTAGAATTTTTGCTTTCAGAAAAAAATATCATTTCTTGTACTTTGTTAAGTTTAAAAGAGGATTTGTGATATATAACACAGTGATTCATACTTTGTATTTAATTTTGTTTATCTGTGCTGTATTATCAGAAACTACGCACTTGTTATTTTTATTTGTAAGGGACAACATTCTTTCTTGTGAATTCAGCTTAGTCTGGAGGCTAAACCTGATAAAAATGGACCAAATTAAGTTAATATAAAATATAGAAAATATTTTTAAAAGTATTTTTCCTTATTTAGCTTAACTTGTAACAATTTGAAGCCATTTATGTAATGTCTCTATTTCAAAATGTGATGTTTTTGTGATTGCACTTTTGTGAAATTTAAATACTTATATAAACGGAATGGGTAACATAATAAAGGATGCTAAAATAAGGATTAATTTCTAGTTAAAATGTGTTTTACACCTTTGGGTATCTATGAACAGACACCAGGTATGCACCCACCTTCCTTTTCACCCCCCCTTCAATTGTTCTTTTATTATAGTGAAATTAAATTTGATTTTTTATCATTTTAATTATGCAAAAATGCCGTTGGTATACATGGTTCTGTGTCTTATTAACGCCTTTAAATAATGCATTCTTTGGGTGTCCATTTTGTCACTAGAACTGCCTTTTTCTTACCGTAATTAATGTGGAACATATATATGGTCAGATTTCATTTGTTAGTTTTGTTTTTTAATGAAGAGTAAATTTAATGCAGGATGCTGATGTGACTTTGTACAAGGATCTTACAAAGCAACTTATCTTTGATTTTCTTCAGTAACATTTAGGTTGATTTATTCAGTATTGCAGGCCTTCAAGTCCAGATGTGAAAATGAACTACAAATATGTTTATAAGTAAAATATAAAACAAAAATGTAATCATTACATCTTAATGAAGATTTTCCAAAGCAGAATTTTATATTAAACATTGTGTATTGTGTTATGAATGTGATATAAACATTTCTTGCATTTTATTATAATACTATTGGTTTTTCACAAACTTTCTAAACATATCAGTTTTCAATTAAAATGTAAGATGTCTATCTCTGCACTAACCGCAGTGATATCTGTTAGCTAATCTCTTAATTAATAAAATTACTCGTACTATTTGTCTCTCTTATCGTGCGTTGCCTGTTGACAAACGTGCCACTGTGCCGGTGTAGCAGGAATGACATTCCTAGGAATGGAAGTTAAGGGCCCCATATGATACCAGTAAGCACAAATAAGGGTTAATCAGAAGTATCGGGTCGAAAAAATGAGAATTTTTCCTGTACAGAAAAGTACCATTACCAGCACCACACACCCCAACTGTCTCTCTACACGAGGTGGGGGCACGAATGTTCTCAACAATTCGTACAGATGAATCGTGCAAAATCCTCTGTGACGTACCCTGGTAGAGTGCAGTCAACTTCTCTTAAAAATAGCATATTACACCAGTTACAGATTCATTTATACCTGCAGAAATATATGTCAATGTTGAATTATCTAGGAGTAGAACGGTTCTTCTCGATTTCAAGGTGACCACTGTATGCCCTTATAAATATTTCCATTACGATTCCTAAAGGACTAATTGGAACTATATAGGCATTCTATAGAGTTCCTATCTAGAACATGTCCTATATATATATATATATATATATATATATATATATATATATATATATATATATATATAGGTCCTTATAGGATTTTGGACCAATATCCAGAGTTACACAGTAACATTATATTTTGCAATTCGTTTAAAAGAAAGAGGTCTGTACAATGAAGACATATTGCACCTACAGCTTACAGCAAGGCTAAAGTGGTACCAATAACGTTAAAATTAAACTGGGTTCCTATACCTAGATCTGACAGGATCAATCCATCTCCGAGAAGTTTCTCGCTAAATTGCTTTCAGCTTAAGCAGCTTAGATGTCTGGTACGCTGACTGAAGATTTATAATTACCCCCTTAAGCTGCTTAAGTTGATTGCAATTTGGCTAGAATCCCCTCGGAGATAGATCGATCTGAAGTTAGTACGCCAAGGTCTGGGAATGGTCCCTTAAGGTACATAGTTGATGCGGTCAGTTTGGTTTAACCCGGACATTGTGGGGAGTGAACTACCTGCCCTCTGTGCACGGGAACGCTTACCCATCAAACGGAAAAACCCTTTCTGTATATCCGGCATTCGAATCCCGTAGATAATTGGATCCGCCAACGTAGTCGCCAGTATCATACATATTGCCGTATGGACAAGAACATCTTTGCATCGTGCATCGCAGTTGGTCATTTTAACAAATTTGACCAAAGCCACTGCGATGACCCATGGTCCCCAACTGACCAGCAACGTGCCATAAAGCATCACCAGAGTGACCGCCGATTTAAATTCTTTTCTGGAATTAACCCGGGTTCCTACGTGCCGGTGCCTTTTTATCTCAATAAAGATTTTAACATAGAGGCCTAGGGAAATTAACAAAATGCTTGCATATATTCCGCCGTTGATGTAAATCAAGGCTGTGGGAAAGCCAAGCAAACAGAAGGTTCCCATCCCATGAACAGCCATGCCAATGAGAAGGGCGGTTAGCCCCTTGCCAATTGCCACTCCCCAAATACAGGCAACTATAACGCACGCCCTTTTCCTTGTTATAGACAACGGATACTTCAAGGGTATGCATACGGCAACAAACATGTCCAAAGCCAGGACCAGAACTGTTAGCCCAGAAATCTCGAAGAAAGTCAAGAAAAACGTGTTGATTAAACTATCACACAATTGTAAACCAAGAGTATGTAAAACATCAATGATCAACACGAAGAACAAACTAACAAGATCAGTAATGGCTAAATTCATTATTAGAATCAACTTTGGTTTGAAAGGCTTTGGTGCGCAGGCCAAAGCGCTCAGGGAGACGCCATTTGCAATAAGACTGATTGCGCAAAACGTGTAAAATACGACCGCAAGAACTTGAAACAGAGGATTGGCGTCAACAGTCTCATCTTCATTACTGGAGTTATTGATTGAGATGTTCTTCTCACTGTTATTGTGCAATAACGAAAATATAAGAATATCGCTGTCTGTCACCAAGGTCGTGGTGTTGACGTCTGGGTACAAGGACGCCATGATTCATAACAAAATGCCCAGTTCACAAAATGCTTCGACCTACAATATCTACTACAGGACAGGTGCGTAATGGTAAAGCAATCGCACCTTAATAATTGAAACTTAGTCTATATACCGCCGGTACAATCGACCGATCATGTAAAATGTTAACATACACCAGTTTCAATATATTAACTAAAATTACATCGGCAAGGTGATATTTTGACAACACTTCCTCATGTTGTTCATGAATCCATATCTGATTTAAGCTTGTAAATTGTATAACATAAAATATACGTAATTTAAAATCAAGATCACGACTATGCGTGCACGTCTGACACCCGCATTTCTACATTTAGAAACTACTCACTGAGGGACGTTTCAGCAATTGCTGCTTCGACGTGAAATGTTTGCAATGTGCCTGTGTGTGAAAACCTGATTACAACCGCAATTCAGTTATTTAAATCAAACCGAGAAGGACAGCAGTTACCAGATGCACTCTCTGCACCTCAAGCACCGCGCGGTCAGTCCTGGCCAATTTGATCAAACCTCTGGCCATATGACCGCTGCCAGATTGGCTTGGAATCAATCAGTCTGATTATGCAAGAATTCAAGAATGAAACCAATTGTTTTGAACAGATTCAATGATGACTCGCATCTATTCCCGGTGTTGTTACGACAGATGGTTGTGGAGAAGGGCACTTGCCGGTTAGATATTACGCTATTAACTATTTAGACTGAAATGGTTAAGTAACTTCACCTTATATAAACCAACTTCAACGTTTCAAAGTCCTTGGTGCCGGTCACACCAGCTTGCCTACTTATATACTAGTGTATATAGCTACATTGGATCTCTTTTCAAGTCGAATTGTTACAAAACGTAATTAAACCTTGCGCTCTCGTTTTGCAAGTCGTTCAGTTCCTGCTGCTGTTTTCACTCTAAAGCTCCTCAAAAAGGGCCTTTCTTAATTTTTTCCACATAGCATACTTTCTTATCTGTTCATTGTCGTAATGAACATGATCGCCATACACTTGCCCTCCTGGATTCTTCAAAGTAGACGACTATGCGTATGTCATTCAAAATAGTTCAGTTTGTTCAAAGAGCAAAAACCAGTACAGAGTGTGTTTGTTTTGGCACAGTGCTTGTGTTAAGATGTAACATTTCTAGAACGTAACTCAAAACTATTAGCCTGCCCCGACTTCAACACTCTCAGGGTCAACTGAAAGCACGTGCTTTCTACAAAAACCGTGTGAGCTTCGCGTAATAACAAATGAAGTATGGATTTACACGATGTTTGACATCAAATTATCCCACCTCTGAACCTAGAGGCAAATATGGCACTCAAATGTCCCCTTCTATGCATCCAACACTTCGTTAGTATGTCCTTTTCCTAGAGAAAGAAATTTTTATATTCTGTCTCAATGATACCTATTCAGTCCCGTTATATGAAGAAATCCTGCTCTGATGGGTTGGAGAAATGTTTTCCATTTCCATTGCATTGTGACTTGCCATACAGTTGATACCGAGAATGTTGGATCTGAGAAAGAAACTTAGTTCTTGGCGATCCTAAAATGTCTTTACAGTTCCACGACAACGATGACAAGAAAGCGAGCCATGATAGGCTTAATCAACACTGAATTTCTCCTCTTCTTTCAAGAAATAAATGGACAGGTATTCCAATATAAAGCAGACACGTCAATCCTGGTTATGGATGCTGTTTTAAGAAATCAATGAATGGCACACATCTGGAAGCGTTGTTTTAAAGAAATTGGTTCCATGGACCTAACGCGATAATCCGTTGTAACAGGAAAGTGAAACAGCGGGCATCATCCCGTATCTCTTCTTGCATAAGAACACTGCATTTTCTTTAAGAGATCACTCAGTGAAAATGACCACGGAGCAAAAGCCATCTGTTCATCTAATTAAATGCAATCAAACAAAAGTAATTCCTGTCCTCTTAAACGTCGATGAATATCATGAGCAAAGATTTACACAGTTTTTCTCATACTTACTGCGAGTCCCATTAACAAACCGGATTCGTGGTCAGTTCACTTCATTACCCTTAATGATTGCTACCATCTTGAGGAGAGAATCTGATTTATACATGCGAAATTACTGTCTGCACAAACCGCTCACTGTTTTTGGAATTTCACGGCTGTATATTACTCGACAGACTTGTTTTGCGCTTCTCCTTGACGGTCATTTCAACAGTATAATACTATCTTCTTAATTACGTACAATAAAATACTTTTGAAGTATAACAGTTGCAACAGCCGTCTGTGCCCATCCCTTCCTCGAACATGTCTATCAAAATCTCTTGTGGTCATAACCAGTATTGTCATTTCATCGACAAACAGAACATGATATGAACGCTGGTCAATAAACCGACCTGTACCTCCACAATTACTTTCTGCAGCGTCTGAACAGGTTACCATAAATAGTATTCACTTCAGCTACCCCAAGACACTTTCTGCACCTGGATTGGCGTCATCTGGACAAAAGTGGAAGCTCCCTATGGCGATTGTACAGTGGCGGGTTTAGGGGGTGGGTGTTTCAGGGGGGTCTCACACCAATAGTCCCTTCTTGAGATTAGAATTTTGACTAGCTGGATCGTAGTTCTAAACCATACCAAAGGGCACCGTCCACCCAACAATACACCTATTTTTCAAGGCCCATCAGCGGGCCCCGAACCCCACACCAGGGGGGGGGGGGGGGGGGGGGGGGGAGGGTCGGCTTCGCATCCGAGGCCTGTCATTTCTAAAATACGGATCCCCTTTCAAATAATCCTGGATCCGCCCTGGATTGTAGAATAGCATGAGCTATTCATAATGTCGCAGTTCCGCCACCATCGAATTTAATTTGTGAGTGTCGTAATTTTGTAGTTGTTTATCTGGAAAACCTGTCGGCCAGATTTTGTTTTAGCCTGCAGATCTCAAAGCAATTCCCCTCTTGAGACCACCCGATATTCACACTGGTGAGATAACATAAAGAGCTGACGGTTTACATACTGGGTACCATTACTGCACAAAATAAGTAGTCACCACGAGTATCCGGTATGTAGAGAAATGCCACATATCGTCTATAAATTACCAAAGAAGTGTCCAGAATGGACTGGTGGAACCTCTTTAAACTTGTGGCATACGGGCTAAGTCATTCCTTGACACCAGGAGAAATCCGACAATAAATACCCAAGGCACAGAGTTTGTGCTCCGACGACTCTCTTTTGTTAACCTGAACGGCGCCGATTCACTCATTTACAGTATATATATATATATATATATATATATATATATATATATATATATATATATATATATATATATATATATTAGTACCCTTATAGTCAAAGGGGAAATTTGATAAGTATAATGAAATTAATATTATTCTATTGTTTATTCTAGAGTCAACCACACTAATAAAAATATTGAATTTAAGTTTTGTAGTCTAGTTTTGTTTAGAATTAAGGGAGAAACGATACCAAATGATGCTTATTGTGTATACAAATAGCTTTTGTTTAAAATTCGTTTTCCGTTCTCTTGATGGGCGCATGTACTTGCGTACATATATTTTGGCTAATTCAGCACGTCGTGTTTCCTATCATTAAAGGAAAAAAACGCAGAGCGTAATCCCAACAGTACATGCATATATCTGTCTGAAAATCAGCAAATTACATGTTCTTACGATTAAATGGATATCACGTGAATAATAATATGTCGTATGTAGTGTGAGTGCTGCAATTGGTCACCCTAATGTCATATCATGTTATATAAATAAAACCTCTCCTTTCAAAGAAATGCAGTTTTGTACAAAAGTGTCTTTGGGGCGTATTGGTATATGCATCATTGTCGTCTTGTTTACACAGAATGGCTTGGTTCCAAATTTTGTCTTTTTTGCTCCTCTGTTTGGCACAAGAAGGTAAGCATGTATATATATGAAGTTTTTTGTGTTCTTTTCTTTAGATCATGTAACTTGGAAGCTTATTTTGACTTAGAATTTATTTATTTATTTATTTATTTATTTATTTATTTGACTGATCATCGATTCATCTCTTTTTGATAGTTACATCAGTATTTTTGTGTGTAACAGTTAGCCATCTGATTACTGGCAACTTTTGTTGAAAAATATTAATTATATAGAATAACAACAAAATAAAAGTATGGTGTCATCAAAATCTCACGAAAATGAATGAATTTTGTTGACGCATTGAATGTGATAATATAAGCAGTTAGAAAGATTAAAATATTAAACTATTTAGCCTTTATGTTTTCTTTCGCCTTTATTTTGTCTCTGCTTGGATTTTCTATGTAATTTAGTTTTTTAACCGTGCAAATACTATTTGTCAATTTAAGCATACGTTTGTTCCACATAAACTTGGGCTGTGTTGTAACGCACGTGCAGCAAAAAACTTTTTATCTTTAATTTTTTTAGTTGGTCATACTTTGTAAGACAAAATTTTCTGCCAATACTTGATAATTTAGGAAGTATTAACAACAAAATGTATCCACGGCATATAGAGATCCTTCCCATTTCGAAACCAAATTGAAGAAGAAAGTTGCAACCCACGGTTCGTTAATAGCCAGTGTCACGCATTTCAATATTCGTAAGTGCTATTTGGGGGCTGTATATCTTTCCATCTAAGTACAAATTCTAGTGTTTGGTGTGAAATATACCGCAATGTGGTCATTACGGGCAGTGGTAGTGCGAGGCGAGAGTGGTGCAACCCACGTAATGATCATGTACTTTTTCTTCATGTGACAGAAATTACAGTATTCGTTTTCTTTCCTAACTAAATGGTGCCGGTATGCATGGTATTTAAAGTGCTAATATATGCTCACTAAAAGCAATGCTTTCTTTTTTATGTGTTCTAGCAGGCCAGCAATATCATATAAGGTTTTTTTCTGGACAAATGGACCTTATTACCCTTTTATGATAAAAGTGGCATTAAATTTTGATTGAGAGTTGACCTTTTCCAGCCAAAAGGAAGTTTATTTCGACCCCCTCCCTCCAATTCCCCTACAGGGCTCTCTAATACATTTTAATTTTACTGTTAAAACAGTAATTACTGTTCATAATTAAAGATAGATTGGCTACTTAAGGCAAGCATTCATTCAACGTTTCGCCGGATTTCTCTATGTTTAAGCTTTAAGTCAATTTTTCTTTAACACAAAGTGCAAACAGTTGTATTTTTTTACCAGCGGCGCAGTTAAGCAGGGCAACAGGTCGTACGTTTAATCTTCCAACAATTTGCAAACCGAGATAATTTCCATAGCAGGTCTTGTAAGGTCCCAGCTACATGAAACTTGCTCTCTTCCTCACTCTTGTTGTAAAACATTGCAAGAGTCTGGTAACTTCTTTTTAAAAGGTTTATTCACATTTTTAAAACTTTAGGCCGAAGCATTCGTTGCGGTTCTTGTCTCCTGCTCACGTCCAACAATACCGAGATGCAGAACGCCATGGCGTCTGCCTTCAGCCGCGTCTTCAACTCCAAGTGCGCAGACGACCGTGCGGCAGATATCAGTGAAATACAGTGTCCGGGCTCATGTGAGCATGTGACCTCTAATGTCGGGACTATGGATAATGTGGGTATCAATGGTTTGAGTAATTGGGTAAAAGAATCAGTTTTTTTATAACATTTCCATTCTTACACACAATAGGCTACACAACGCGATGAATACAAATGACAAGGCAAAGGAAAGATATGAATTTCCCATTTGTCTAAACCAGACCACTTTTTATTGCATCCGCTCCTCTCATGATCAGTTACTTTAAAACTAAGTCAATTATTCCGTTACGCAAGAGACGCAATCAATAAACGTATACGTGATAATTAGCAACCAATTAATATTACGAATAAATATAATAAAAAAATAATCAATTAAAATTAATTAATTAAATAACAAATAACCAATGGCAGATTTGACGGAAATGAAATATTTGAATATTAATTATATTAATTTACTATTCACTTTTTCTTTTCAGGGAGGGCGACCAATAACACTTACACTTCACTTGCGCCGGTGCAACGCTTTACGGAGTCTCGATATCGGTTGTCAAACACTGAGCATGGCAGACGATACAAAGATCAAAAGTTACCTCAAAGACATATTCGGGTCAATTAATCGTTTCACCAGTGTCCACGGTCGCCATTGTCTGTGTAATACCGACGGGTGCAATAAAAACACCAGGAATCTTCCTGTAATGGCCCCAGGTGAGTTGCAGAGAGAGAGAGAGAGAGAGAGAGAGAGAGAGAGAGAGAGAGAGAGAGAGAGAGAGAGAGGGGGTAGAGGGTTTGCATCTTTCTGAATTGTCATCAATTTTCAGTCCCCGTCACACAGTGTTACAAGTGCCAGTGGAGGCAGTACCGCAGTAGTGACAGTTCAATGGAACAGCTGCTGAACGCTGGCCACAACACCCAGATCCAGACTTCCTGCAAGGACGCCCAGCCAGTTCCCGCGATTCCTTCTGTTAGTTGCCGCGGTTCTTGTGGCATCACCAATTCTACGATTCATATGTCCTCGGTAAGCTGGTAAAAACAATCTTGATATCCACCGTCGATAATTTGATCGCAAATATAACATGTTGATGATAGGAACTTAGGTATAAAACGTATAGAATTAAGGGTTAATTTCTGTTAGCCATACTCCGCACAGCTATCACTACAGACAACTGCTTACAATTAATGTACAATAAATAAATAAATAAATGAATAAATAAATAAATTAATAAACTTATTTCATAATTTTCCAGAAAGACGGACGCTTTATCAACATCAAAACAATAGAAAGAACTTGCATTCCCCTCAGAACCGCCAGCGAGTGTGTCAATGGAGCTCCACAAGGCAAAGATGGACATCCATCACAGCTGATGCAGCGGTCAGGCTTCGAAGACGTAAGAATAGAGAATCTCGCTTGCACGTGTAATAGAAATGGCTGCAATGGTATAGGAACTGAAGCGCTAGCGAGGGTCTCCAGAACGAGAAATATACCAATTCAGTTCACCCCAGTGGGAGGCCCTGGTAACAGAACTCCAGGCAATCCTGGCCTGCAGCCCTCAATGAACGCCGGTACACAACCACTTAACGGCCTCGCTGCTATACCACCACTGATGAACCGCCAGGCAGGTATACCATTAATGAACGCTCCCATCTTTCCTAACAACCAGTGGAATCCCAGTGGTGCCAACAGCCCCAGCAACGCTCCAATCACGACGACACCAAGTTCCGGCCAGAAGAACAATGGCGCTGACGAGAAGAACCTTGAGAAGCATTTTTACCTGCCTAAAGAACACTCTGGTAAGAGCAGTGGAACCATCAATATTTCTAGTCTAGGCACGATGTGCGCTGTCATGACCTTACTACTGGGCTGCGTTGACCTGTTCTAATTACTTAAAATCAAAAAACATGTCCATTTGTAACATTGTGGTTTTATTTTAATTGATTGTCCATCGTAACATTGACATGGTGTAAATAAATATTTCTTAAATATTTAACTATTTCTCTGCTAATACATAACTGAATTTGTATGAACTATGCATCATTTATGAAACATGAATAAAAGTCAGAAAAATACAAATGTACAGTTAAAAGTGATTGTCAAGGCTTCTTTGTTTTTTTTTTTATTTAATTCTCATTTGCTAACGATATAAATTTTAAGAAGACACAGAATTGTAAGTTAATGACTGTCTGACTAAAACCGATTTAGACATGACAATAGAAGACAATTGATATATAAAATAAAAAAATGTAATAAATCCTTTCTCAGTATTTACCAACCATCATAACAATTTAATGTGGAGTTAAAACTCCACAAAACACCCTCCTTATCCCTATATATATATATATATATATATATATATATATATATATATATATATATATATATATCACATATACTTAAAAGGCATTTCCACATGAACATCTGTGCTGAATGTTGAACCTACATAAGACTGAAAAAATTAAACCTTTCATACTACACATATGATAACATAAATCAATCTTCAATAAAATAATCTCATCCCTTTTCACAGATAATATTATCCTTATTAATGCAGAAAAATTTAAAATAAAAACAGCTGTGACTAAAAAATACTTGTGCTGAAAAACGAATGTTACCTCTGAAGTTTCTTTTAGGCCCCTATCATACAAAATGTCTAAAATTAATAAGTCACTTTCGTTGATTTTTTTACATCAGCTCCTAGGGCTTAATAAAATGGCACTTTTTTCCATTAAAGAGAAAGATAAAGTCAGTTTACGTTCCCATGCATGCACTTGCTACTTTTTATACTTAAAATTGCAGCAATGATTTCGCAGTCTATAACCAGTTTTCCACATCTCCTGGTGATAACTTAATAACAAATCATTCTTTGATTCAAAATATTGAAAAGTATGTTAAAAGAAAATACATGTAAATTTATTATGACATGATTATCATAAAATATAATACATCCAAAAACATGTTAAATGATATTCACTGTACTTCCCGAAGACCTTGAGAGCAAATCTGCCTCCTTGTCTGACATCGACGTCAAGGACAACGATACCAGTTCCTCATCAGTTCGAGGTCTCTGGTCGACCAATCGGAATGCTTCAAGGAACTCGTTAAAATCAATCTGGCCATCTTTATTGATGTCAAGGCACCGCGCCAAGTCCACAACTTGCTCCTTGGAAATTTCATGACCAATGTGCCGACTCAAAATATCGCAGGCATCTTCAAATTCTTGCATTGATATTGAGCCTATAAAGTAGAAATAATAGTGATAAACAGACCCGTGCATGCATTTCATTTATACTCATTTTGTTAAATAAATTTGTCATTTATTTTTTTACCAGAATCGTTTTTATTATTAATAGGTGCTATCTGTTATTCTGAATGGCATGTTTGATTTTGAATAGGAATAGTTGATTCAATGATTTATAATTTGACATCAACTTAAAACTAGAGGATCAGAGAGGCGATACCGCCTCCGAATATTGTACCACCAGCTGGAGCAAGCGCATTCGTATAGACCCCCACATACACAAAATAAGGGACACAGCCACCAGTTTTGTGCTTGACAAGCTGTAAAAATGCAATCAACAAGAATTTTTAAACTTTTGCAAAAAATATATATGGTACAATCAAATTTAAGTTCTTCGTAAGATAGGTCAAGGGTCAATTTCAAGGTCACAGTAAATTGCCAGTATATGACTTCCTATTCAAGTTCAATAGTAACTACGGACCTATCTCTGCCAGTTTTGGAGATAAAAGGAAAGCAAAATTTGCAAAGTTCAGTTCATGGTGTAAAGTAGGTCAAAGGTCAATTTTAAGGTCACATTTAGATTGCCAGTATATGACTTCCTATTCAAGTTCAATAGTAACTATGGACCTATCTCTGCCAGTTTTGGAGATAAAAGGGAAGAAAAATTTGCAAAGTTCAGTTTATGGTGTAAAGTAAGTCAAAGGTCAATTTTTATGTCACATTTAGATTGCCAGTATATGACTTCCTATTCAAGTTCAATAGTAACTATGGACTTATCTTTGCCAGTTTTGGAGATAAAAGGGAAGAAAAATTTGCAAAGTTCAGTTCATGGTGAAAAGTAGGTCAAAGGTCAATTTTAAGGTCACATATAGATTGCCAGTATATGACTTCCTATTCAAGTTCAATAGTAACTACGGACCTATCTCTGCCAGTTTTGGAGATAAAAGGAAAGCAAAATTTGCAAAGTTCAGTTCATGGTGTAAAGTAGGTCAAAGGTCAATTTTAAGGTCACATTTAGATTGCCAGTATATGACTTCCTATTCAAGTTCAATAGTAACTACGGACCTATCTCTGCCAGTTTTGGAGATAAAAGGGAAGAAAAATTTGCAAAGTTCAATTCATGGTGAAAAGTAGGTCAAAGGTCAATTTCAAGGTCACATTTAGATTGCCAGTATATGACTTTCTATTCAAGTTCAATAGTAACTACCGACCTATCTCAGCCAGTTTTGGAGATAAAAGAAAAGCAAAATTTGCAAAATTCAGTTCATGGTGTAAAGTAGGTCAAAGGTCAATTTTAAGGTCACATTTAGATTGCCAGTATATGACTTCCTATTCAAGTTCAATAGTAACTACCGACCTATCTCAGCCAGTTTTGGAGATAAAAGAAAAGCAAAATTTGCAAAATTCAGTTCATGGTGTAAAGTAGGTCAAAGGTCAATTTTAAGGTCACATATAGATTGCCAGTATATGACTTTCTATTCAAGTTCAATAGTAACTATGGACCTATCTCTGCCAGTTTTGGAGATAAAAGGAAAGCAAACTTTGCAAAGTTCAATTCATGGTGAAAAGTAGGTCAAAGGTCAATTTCAAGGTCACATTTAGATTGCCAGTATATGACTTTCTATTCAAGTTCAATACTAACTATGGACCTATCTCAGCCAGTTTTGGAGATAAAAAGGAAGCAAATTTTGCAAAGTTCAGTTCATGGTGAAAAGTAGGTCAAAGGTCAATTTTAAGGTCACATTTAGATTGCCAGTATATGACTTTCTATTCAAGTTCAATACTAACTATGGACCTATCTCTGCCAGTTTTGGAGATAAAAGGAAAGCAAAATTTGCAAAGTTCAATTCATGGTGTAAAGTAGGTCAAAGGTCAATTTCAAGGTCACATTTAGATTGCCAGTATATGACTTTCTATTCAAGTTCAATACTAACTATGGACCTATCTCAGCCAGTTTTGGAGATAAAAGGGAAGCAAATTTTGCAAAGTTCAGTTCATGGTGAAAAGTAGGTCAAAGGTCAATTTTAAGGTCACATATAGATTGCCAGTATATGACTTCCTATTCAAGTTCAATAGTAACTATGGACCTATCTCTGCCAGTTTTGGAGATAAAAGGGAAGAAAAATTTGCAAAGTTCAGTTTATGGTGAAAAGTAGGTCAAAGGTCAATTTTAAGGTCACATTTAGATTGCCAGTATATGACTTTCTATTCAAGTTCAATAGTAACTATGGACCTATCTCTGCCAGTTTTGGAGATAAAAGGGAAGAAAAATTTGCAAAGTTCAGTTCATGGTGAAAAGTAGGTCAAAGGTCAATTTTAAGGTCACATATAGATTGCCAGTATATGACTTCCTATTCAAGTTCAATAGTAACTACGGACCTATCTCTGCCAGTTCTGGAGATAAAAGGAAAGCAAAATTTGCAAAGTTCAATTCATGGTGAAAAGTAGGTCAAAGGTCAATTTTAAGGTCACATATAGATTGCCAGTATATGACTTCCTATTCAAGTTCAATAGTAACTACCGACCTATCTCTGCCAGTTTTGGAGATAAAAGGAAAGCAAAATTTGCAAAGTTCAATTCATGGTGAAAAGTAGGTCAAAGGTCAACTTCAAGGTCACATTTAGATTGCCAGTATATGACTTTCTATTCAAGTTCAATAGTAACTACCGACCTATCTCAACCAGTTTTGGAGATAAAAGAAAAGCAAAATTTGCAAAATTCAGTTCATGGTGTAAAGTAGGTCAAAGGTCAATTTTAAGGTCACATTTAGATTGCCAGTATATGACTTCCTATTCAAGTTCAATAGTAACTATGGACCTATCTCAGCCAGTTTTGGAGATAAAAGAAAAGCAAAATTTGCAAAATTCAGTTCATGGTGAAAAGTAGGTCAAAGGTCAATTTCATGGTCACATTTAGATTGCCAGTATATGACTTTCTATTCAAGTTCAATACTAACTATGGACCTATCTCAGCCAGTTTTGGAGATAAAAGGGAAGCAAATTTTGCAAAGTTCAGTTCATGGTGAAAAGTAGGTCAAAGGTCAATTTTAAGGTCACATTTAGATTGCCAGTATATGACTTCCTTTTGAAGTTCAATAGTAACTACGGACCTATCTCTGCCAGTTTTGGAGATAAAAGGAAAGCAAAATTTGCAAAGTTCAATTCATGGTGAAAAGTAGGTCAAAGGTCAATTTCAAGGTCACATTTAGATTGCCAGTATATGACTTTCTATTCAAGTTCAATACTAACTATGGACCTATCTCTGCCAGTTTTGGAGATAAAAGGGAAGAAAAATTTGCAAAGTTCAGTTCATGGTGAAAAGTAGGTCAAAGGTCAATTTTAAGGTCACATATAGATTGCCAGTATATGACTTCCTATTCAAGTTCAATAGTAACTACGGACCTATCTCTGCCAGTTCTGGAGATAAAAGGAAAGCAAAATTTGCAAAGTTCAATTCATGGTGAAAAGTAGGTCAAAGGTCAATTTTAAGGTCACATATAGATTGCCAGTATATGACTTCCTATTCAAGTTCAATAGTAACTACCGACCTATCTCTGCCAGTTTTGGAGATAAAAGGAAAGCAAAATTTGCAAAGTTCAATTCATGGTGAAAAGTAGGTCAAAGGTCAACTTCAAGGTCACATTTAGATTGCCAGTATATGACTTTCTATTCAAGTTCAATAGTAACTACCGACCTATCTCAACCAGTTTTGGAGATAAAAGAAAAGCAAAATTTGCAAAATTCAGTTCATGGTGTAAAGTAGGTCAAAGGTCAATTTTAAGGTCACATTTAGATTGCCAGTATATGACTTCCTATTCAAGTTCAATAGTAACTGCCGACCTATCTCAGCCAGTTTTGGAGATAAAAGAAAAGCAAAATTTGCAAAATTCAGTTCATGGTGAAAAGTAGGTCAAAGGTCAATTTCATGGTCACATTTAGATTGCCAGTATATGACTTTCTATTCAAGTTCAATACTAACTATGGACCTATCTCAGCCAGTTTTGGAGATAAAAGGGAAGCAAATTTTGCAAAGTTCAGTTCATGGTGAAAAGTAGGTCAAAGGTCAATTTTAAGGTCACATTTAGATTGCCAGTATATGACTTCCTATTCAAGTTCAATAGTAACTACGGACCTATCTCTGCCAGTTTTGGAGATAAAAGGAAAGCAAAATTTGCAAAGTTCAATTCATGGTGAAAAGTAGGTCAAAGGTCAATTTCAAGGTCACATTTAGATTGCCAGTATATGACTTTCTATTCAAGTTCAATACTAACTATGGACCTATCTCTGCCAGTTTTGGAGATAAAAGGAAAGCAAAATTTGCAAAGTTCAATTCATGGTGAAAAGTAGGTCAAAGGTCAATTTTAAGGTCACATTTAGATTGCCAGTATATGACTTCCTATTCAAGTTCAATAGTAACTATGGACCTATCTCTGCCAGTTTTGGAGATAAAAGGGAAGAAAAATTTGCAAAGTTCAGTTTATGGTGAAAAGTAGGTCAAAGGTCAATTTTAAGGTCACATTTAGATTGCCAGTATATGACTTTCTATTCAAGTTCAATAGAAACTACCGACCTATCTCAGCCAGTTTTGGAGATAAAAGAAAAGCAAAATTTGCAAAATTCAGTTCATGGTGTAAAGTAAGTCAAAGGTCAATTTTTATGTCACATTTAGATTGCCAGTATATGACTTCCTATTCAAGTTCAATAGTAACTATGGACCTATCTCTGCCAGTTTTGGAGATAAAAGGGAAGAAAAATTTGCAAAGTTCAGTTCATGGTGAAAAGTAGGTCAAAGGTCAATTTTAAGGTCACATATAGATTGCCAGTATATGACTTCCTATTCAAGTTCAATACTAACTATGGACCTATCTCTGCCAGTTTTGGAGATAAAAGGAAAGCAAAATTTGCAAAGTTCAATTCATGGTGTAAAGTAGGTCAAAGGTCAATTTCAAGGTCACATTTAGATTGCCAGTATATGACTTTCTATTCAAGTTCAATACTAACTATGGACCTATCTCAGCCAGTTTTGGAGATAAAAGGGAAGCAAATTTTGCAAAGTTCAGTTCATGGTGAAAAGTAGGTCAAAGGTCAATTTTAAGGTCACATATAGATTGCCAGTATATGACTTCCTATTCAAGTTCAATAGTAACTATGGACCTATCTCTGCCAGTTTTGGAGATAAAAGGGAAGAAAAATTTGCAAAGTTCAGTTTATGGTGAAAAGTAGGTCAAAGGTCAATTTTAAGGTCACATTTAGATTGCCAGTATATGACTTTCTATTCAAGTTCAATAGTAACTATGGACCTATCTCTGCCAGTTTTGGAGATAAAAGGGAAGAAAAATTTGCAAAGTTCAGTTCATGGTGAAAAGTAGGTCAAAGGTCAATTTTAAGGTCACATATAGATTGCCAGTATATGACTTCCTATTCAAGTTCAATAGTAACTACGGACCTATCTCTGCCAGTTCTGGAGATAAAAGGAAAGCAAAATTTGCAAAGTTCAATTCATGGTGAAAAGTAGGTCAAAGGTCAATTTTAAGGTCACATATAGATTGCCAGTATATGACTTCCTATTCAAGTTCAATAGTAACTACCGACCTATCTCTGCCAGTTTTGGAGATAAAAGGAAAGCAAAATTTGCAAAGTTCAATTCATGGTGAAAAGTAGGTCAAAGGTCAACTTCAAGGTCACATTTAGATTGCCAGTATATGACTTTCTATTCAAGTTCAATAGTAACTACGGACCTATCTCAACCAGTTTTGGAGATAAAAGAAAAGCAAAATTTGCAAAATTCAGTTCATGGTGTAAAGTAGGTCAAAGGTCAATTTTAAGGTCACATTTAGATTGCCAGTATATGACTTCCTATTCAAGTTCAATAGTAACTGCCGACCTATCTCAGCCAGTTTTGGAGATAAAAGAAAAGCAAAATTTGCAAAATTCAGTTCATGGTGAAAAGTAGGTCAAAGGTCAATTTCATGGTCACATTTAGATTGCCAGTATATGACTTTCTATTCAAGTTCAATACTAACTATGGACCTATCTCAGCCAGTTTTGGAGATAAAAGGGAAGCAAATTTTGCAAAGTTCAGTTCATGGTGAAAAGTAGGTCAAAGGTCAATTTTAAGGTCACATTTAGATTGCCAGTATATGACTTCCTATTGAAGTTCAATAGTAACTACGGACCTATCTCTGCCAGTTTTGGAGATAAAAGGAAAGCAAAATTTGCAAAGTTCAATTCATGGTGAAAAGTAGGTCAAAGGTCAATTTCAAGGTCACATTTAGATTGCCAGTATATGACTTTCTATTCAAGTTCAATACTAACTATGGACCTATCTCTGCCAGTTTTGGAGATAAAAGGAAAGCAAAATTTGCAAAGTTCAATTCATGGTGAAAAGTAGGTCAAAGGTCAATTTTAAGGTCACATTTAGATTGCCAGTATATGACTTACTATTCAAGTTCAATAGTAACTATGGACCTACCTCTGCCAGTTTTGGAGATAAAAGGGAAGAAAAATTTGCAAAGTTCAGTTTATGGTGAAAAGTAGGTCAAAGGTCAATTTTAAGGTCACATTTAGATTGCCAGTATATGACTTTCTATTCAAGTTCAATAGTAACTACCGACCTATCTCAGCCAGTTTTGGAGATAAAAGAAAAGCAAAATTTGCAAAATTCGGTTCATGGTGTAAAGTAAGTCAAAGGTCAATTTTTATGTCACATTTAGATTGCCAGTATATGACTTCCTATTCAAGTTCAATAGTAACTATGGACCTATCTCTGCCAGTTTTGGAGATAAAAGGGAAGAAAAATTTGCAAAGTTCAGTTCATGGTGAAAAGTAGGTCAAAGGTCAATTTTAAGGTCACATATAGATTGCCAGTATATGACTTCCTATTCAAGTTCAATACTAACTATGGACCTATCTCTGCCAGTTTTGGAGATAAAAGGAAAGCAAAATTTGCAAAGTTCAATTCATGGTGAAAAGTAGGTCAAAGGTCAATTTTAAGGTCACATATAGATTGCCAGTATATGACTTCCTATTGAAGTTCAATAGTAACTACGGACCTATCTCTGCCAGTTTTGGAGATAAAAGGAAAGCAAAATTTGCAAAGTTCAATTCATGGTGAAAAGTAGGTCAAAGGTCAATTTCAAGGTCACATTTAGATTGCCAGTATATGACTTTCTATTCAAGTTCAATACTAACTATGGACCTATCTCTGCCAGTTTTGGAGATAAAAGGGAAGAAAAATTTGCAAAGTTCAGTTTATGGTGAAAAGTAGGTCAAAGGTCAATTTTAAGGTCACATTTAGATTGCCAGTATATGACTTTCTATTCAAGTTCAATAGTAACTACCGACCTATCTCAGCCAGTTTTGGAGATAAAAGAAAAGCAAAATTTGCAAAATTCAGTTCATGGTGTAAAGTAAGTCAAAGGTCAATTTTTATGTCACATTTAGATTGCCAGTATATGACTTCCTATTCAAGTTCAATAGTAACTATGGACCTATCTCTGCCAGTTTTGGAGATAAAAGGGAAGAAAAATTTGCAAAGTTCAGTTCATGGTGAAAAGTAGGTCAAAGGTCAATTTTAAGGTCACATATAGATTGCCAGTATATGACTTCCTATTCAAGTTCAATAGTTACTACGGACATATCTCTGCCAGTTCTGGAGATAAAAGGAAAGCAAAATTTGCAAAGTTCAATTCATGGTGAAATGTAGGTCAAAGGTCAATTTTAAGGTCACATATAGATTGCCAGTATATGACTTCCTATTCAAGTTCAATAGTAACTATGGACCTATCTCTGCCAGTTTTGGAGATAAAAGGAAAGCAAAATTTGCAAAGTTCAATTCATGGTGAAAAGTAGGTCAAAGGTCAATTTCAAGGTCACATTTAGATTGCCAGTATATGACTTTCTATTCAAGTTCAATACTAACTATGGACCTATCTCTGCCAGTTTTGGAGATAAAAGGGAAGGAAATTTTGCAAAGTTCAGTTCATGGTGAAAAGTAGGTCAAAGGTCAATTTTAAGGTCACATTTAGATTGCCAGTATATGACTTTCTCTTCAAGTTCAATACTAACTATGGACCTATCTCAGCCAGTTTTGGAGATAAAAGGGAAGCAAATTTTGCAAAGTTCAGTTCATGGTGAAAAGTAGGTCAAAGGTCAATTTTAAGGTCACATTTAGATTGCCAGTATATGACTTTCTATTCAAGTTCAATAGTAACTATGGACCTATCTCTGCCAGTTTTGGAGATAAAAGGAAAGCAAAATTTGCAAAGTTCAATTCATGGTGTAAAGTAGGTCAAAGGTCAATTTCAAGGTCACATTTAGATTGCCAGTATATGACTTTCTATTCAAGTTCAATACTAACTATGGACCTATTTCAGCCAGTTTTGGAGATAAAAGGGAAGCAAATTTTGCAAAGTTCAGTTCATGGTGAAAAGTAGGTCAAAGGTCAATTTTAAGGTCACATATAGATTGCCAGTATATGACTTCCTATTCAAGTTCAATAGTAACTACGGACCTATCTCTGCCAGTTCTGGAGATAAAAGGAAAGCAAAATTTGCAAAGTTCAATTCATGGTGAAAAGTAGGTCAAAGGTCAATTTTAAGGTCACATATAGATTGCCAGTATATGACTTCCTATTCAAGTTCAATAGTAACTACGGACCTATCTCTGCCAGTTTTGGAGATAAAAGGAAAGCAAAATTTGCAAAGTTCAATTCATGGTGAAAAGTAGGTCAAAGGTCAACTTCAAGGTCACATTTAGATTGCCAGTATATGACTTTCTATTCAAGTTCAATAGTAACTACCGACCTATCTCAACCAGTTTTGGAGATAAAAGAAAAGCAAAATTTGCAAAATTCAGTTCATGGTGTAAAGTAGGTCAAAGGTCAATTTTAAGGTCACATTTAGATTGCCAGTATATGACTTCCTATTCAAGTTCAATAGTAACTGCCGACCTATCTCAGCCAGTTTTGGAGATAAAAGAAAAGCAAAATTTGCAAAATTCAGTTCATGGTGAAAAGTAGGTCAAAGGTCAATTTCATGGTCACATTTAGATTGCCAGTATATGACTTTCTATTCAAGTTCAATACTAACTATGGACCTATCTCAGCCAGTTTTGGAGATAAAAGGGAAGCAAATTTTGCAAAGTTCAGTTCATGGTGAAAAGTAGGTCAAAGGTCAATTTTAAGGTCACATTTAGATTGCCAGTATATGACTTCCTATTGAAGTTCAATAGTAACTACGGACCTATCTCTGCCAGTTTTGGAGATAAAAGGAAAGCAAAATTTGCAAAGTTCAATTCATGGTGAAAAGTAGGTCAAAGGTCAATTTCAAGGTCACATTTAGATTGCCAGTATATGACTTTCTATTCAAGTTCAATACTAACTATGGACCTATCTCTGCCAGTTTTGGAGATAAAAGGAAAGCAAAATTTGCAAAGTTCAATTCATGGTGAAAAGTAGGTCAAAGGTCAATTTTAAGGTCACATTTAGATTGCCAGTATATGACTTCCTATTCAAGTTCAATAGTAACTATGGACCTACCTCTGCCAGTTTTGGAGATAAAAGGGAAGAAAAATTTGCAAAGTTCAGTTTATGGTGAAAAGTAGGTCAAAGGTCAATTTTAAGGTCACATTTAGATTGCCAGTATATGACTTTCTATTCAAGTTCAATAGTAACTTCCGACCTATCTCAGCCAGTTTTGGAGATAAAAGAAAAGCAAAATTTGCAAAATTCGGTTCATGGTGTAAAGTAAGTCAAAGGTCAATTTTTATGTCACATTTAGATTGCCAGTATATGACTTCCTATTCAAGTTCAATAGTAACTATGGACCTATCTCTGCCAGTTTTGGAGATAAAAGGGAAGAAAAATTTGCAAAGTTCAGTTCATGGTGAAAAGTAGGTCAAAGGTCAATTTTAAGGTCACATATAGATTGCCAGTATATGACTTCCTATTCAAGTTCAATACTAACTATGGACCTATCTCTGCCAGTTTTGGAGATAAAAGGAAAGCAAAATTTGCAAAGTTCAATTCATGGTGAAAAGTAGGTCAAAGGTCAATTTTAAGGTCACATATAGATTGCCAGTATATGACTTCCTATTGAAGTTCAATAGTAACTACGGACCTATCTCTGCCAGTTTTGGAGATAAAAGGAAAGCAAAATTTGCAAAGTTCAATTCATGGTGAAAAGTAGGTCAAAGGTCAATTTCAAGGTCACATTTAGATTGCCAGTATATGACTTTCTATTCAAGTTCAATACTAACTATGGACCTATCTCTGCCAGTTTTGGAGATAAAAGGGAAGAAAAATTTGCAAAGTTCAGTTTATGGTGAAAAGTAGGTCAAAGGTCAATTTTAAGGTCACATTTAGATTGCCAGTATATGACTTTCTATTCAAGTTCAATAGTAACTACCGACCTATCTCAGCCAGTTTTGGAGATAAAAGAAAAGCAAAATTTGCAAAATTCAGTTCATGGTGTAAAGTAAGTCAAAGGTCAATTTTTATGTCACATTTAGATTGCCAGTATATGACTTCCTATTCAAGTTCAATAGTAACTATGGACCTATCTCTGCCAGTTTTGGAGATAAAAGGGAAGAAAAATTTGCAAAGTTCAGTTCATGGTGAAAAGTAGGTCAAAGGTCAATTTTAAGGTCACATATAGATTGCCAGTATATGACTTCCTATTCAAGTTCAATAGTAACTACGGACATATCTCTGCCAGTTCTGGAGATAAAAGGAAAGCAAAATTTGCAAAGTTCAATTCATGGTGAAATGTAGGTCAAAGGTCAATTTTAAGGTCACATATAGATTGCCAGTATATGACTTCCTATTCAAGTTCAATAGTAACTATGGACCTATCTCTGCCAGTTTTGGAGATAAAAGGAAAGCAAAATTTGCAAAGTTCAATTCATGGTGAAAAGTAGGTCAAAGGTCAATTTCAAGGTCACATTTAGATTGCCAGTATATGACTTTCTATTCAAGTTCAATACTAACTATGGACCTATCTCTGCCAGTTTTGGAGATAAAAGGGAAGCAAATTTTGCAAAGTTCAGTTCATGGTGAAAAGTAGGTCAAAGGTCAATTTTAAGGTCACATTTAGATTGCCAGTATATGACTTTCTCTTCAAGTTCAATACTAACTATGGACCTATCTCAGCCAGTTTTGGAGATAAAAGGGAAGCAAATTTTGCAAAGTTCAGTTCATGGTGAAAAGTAGGTCAAAGGTCAATTTTAAGGTCACATTTAGATTGCCAGTATATGACTTCCTATTGAAGTTCAATAGTAACTACGGACCTATCTCTGCCAGTTTTGGAGATAAAAGGAAAGCAAAATTTGCAAAGTTCAATTCATGGTGAAAAGTAGGTCAAAGGTCAATTTCAAGGTCACATTTAGATTGCCAGTATATAACTTTCTATTCAAGTTCAATACTAACTATGGACCTATCTCAGCCAGTTTTGGAGATAAAAGGGAAGCAAATTTTGCAAAGTTCAGTTCATGGTGAAAAGTAGGTCAAAGGTCAATTGTAAGGTCACATTTAGATTGCCAGTATATGACTTTCTATTCAAGTTCAATAGTAACTATGGACCTATCTCTGCCAGTTTTGGAGATAAAAGGGAAGCAAAATTTGCAAAGTTCAGTTCATGGTGAAAAGTAGGTCAAAGGTCAATTTCAAGGTCACAGTAAGATTGCCAGTATATGACTTCCTATTCAACTTTAATAGTAACTATGGACCTATCTCTGCCAGTTTTGGAGATATAAGGGACTAAATGTTATAATTTTGGAGTTACCATAATGTGCCTTAAATTTTGTACAGAAAAAATTAATTAAAATAAAGAAAATGTCATTTTGGTCAAAATTCTTGAAATAGGAGGTGCTCTGAAGTTTCAGAAGTTCAAATTTGATGAAATAATGTCATTTTTGAACACAAGTTGTCTGCTTTGCCAAGCCTTATGTTTTATTTTTCCAGAGTTCAAAATTTATTATCCATTACCACCAATATGTACTTTTTGATACAGCGTAACTCGAAAACCGTATGGAATACAAAAAAAACGAGACCACCTCCAGTGTTGGGCTTTACATGCTCTACAAAATGCAAAAAAGAATGGGTCTCTAGCATTAACAGTTCCCGAATTAGAGACAGTTTTCAGTTTCGGTATCTTATGGCCGCTACTCCCGTGAAAATGCACCGATTGACCCCAAACTTATGGAGATGAAAGATGACCTGAAGGGTAACACTTTCCAATAATATTATTGGTTAAGTCTGTGTAGTGTCTGAATAACAGGACAAAAAAAATTTTTTTCATAAAAAATTTCATTTTTTTGAAAATTTTGGCCCATTTGACCTTGAAGTAAAGGTCAAAGGTCAAATCCAAGGGTATATTTGAAATCTACACATATGACTTTTGGAAAGCCGTCTATAGAAATTTTTCCCATAACTCCTTCCGTAGGGTAGATAATTAGCATTTAATTTTGCCATTTTTAGACAAGGGTGCATTGTAATGAGTGCCACACCCAGACACCAATACCGACAAAGCCCAAATTTTACGTGGAACAAGTTGAGATTATAGGTGACCTAAATCCATGAGATGGGTACGGGGGCCCTTACCGTCTAGGAGGAGAAGCGGTAACGGTAGCCGTCCGGCGGAGCTGGCGGAACGATCCGGACGGGACCAAAACCATGTGTACCGCCAGCGCTAACGCTGGTGGTACAATAACACAGATTAACCTTATAATAATAATAACAATGAAAATAAAAACCTGAATTGTCTTTATCGATGATCCGAAATATGGTTCCAAGGCTGTCTTTATTTCTATACAAAGTTTCTGTCAAACTGGGGCCTTCTTGCTGCAGAATAATAAAGTAAAAATATAAAATAAAATTTATGGCAGACATTATATACAATTTTTATACTAAATATCCCCACAGTATTACGTAGGTCACTTCTGCCTTTCTCTTTAAGTTAAAATAGTTAAATTATTTTGTAAAGTGTTTGTGCCAAACTGAAACACTGAGAATATTGTTATAATTGTCAGACTTACATATACAGAAACTAAATCTTTGAAAAAAAAATTAGCCAAATACTAAATATATTCTTGAAATATTCTTGTAAGGCACTTATGAATTTGGAGATCTATCGATTGCTTCCTGGCAAGTAACAGATAATAACTAAAAAAACCTGTAAATTGTAGTGCTTTGCAACAAACGTCTCCTGTTAATCCTTTTAAATCAAAGTGACTTACAGCAGTAGTAAAATTGCAGTGGATCTGGCAAAAATCAAACATGGTGGTCACTATGACCTTTCCGTCGGCATCCACATCCACTAACTTTTCTCTGAGGGTTCGCCATGGCAACTCCATATGTAAGACATTCTCCATTGCACAGCACCAGTCCATCACATGAAGTCTGCCTGAAAACATTGCCAAAAGGAGAATTTAACAATGGCAATCCAAAGACATTGACAGAAAATTTTTACTGACTGCCGAATATTTCACAGCTTTTTTTAGTGAACAGCTGTAATGATCAATGCAAAAGTTTTAAATATTTCTGTGGCTTTCATGTCACCGGTACCTCTGCTCTGTGTAGAAATCACTACGTAATTAAATGCAGAAATTACAATTTCCTGCATAATTGTAAACAACTCTTGCAGCAATTTCTTATGGGATGTCCCATAGGAATCCTGCAAGACTCTATGGGACTATAGGATTCCTGCAAGACTCTATGGGACTCCATAAGAATCCTGCAAGACTCTATGGGACTCCATAAAAATTCCATTGGGAGTCCTACAGGATTCCTATCTAGGACATATATGTATGTCTCAATGACCCTGTAGGATTTTGGACCAATTTCCTATTGAAAATTTTGCTAGAGAAAAATCTGCCAAAGTAAAGATACATGTGTATGCGTAAGAGTGAAAAAGATAAGAAAAATTAAGCCACTTTTTGTTTCCAACCAGCTAACAAGTCAATATACAAGTCTACTTATAATTTTCCAAAGCAATGTGTTTTCATACGTAAATAAGACAATACCTGTATTTTCTGGATCAAATTTCTGGAACTCTCGTTTTAGTTCTAGACCAGAGGCAAAGATTCTTTCCTTCAGGTTTCGTATTGCTGAGGCCTCTATAATACCCACCCTGTAATGTGTTAATGTACATATTTATTAAAATTGATAAGAATATAAAATATATACTCTCTCTCTCTCTCTCTCTCACACACACACACACACACGTGCACACCATGCAAATAAAAGAAGGATTATGTTGTGGCTGTTGTGCACTTCACATCTGTTGCAATCCTGGCTACTATCATGGCCACTTTACTATCTTACACAAAAACTTGCAAATACATTTAATGTGTGTATTTTCTATGAATCCTACATATGGTTACAATTAACCAGATTTCCTTTAGTGTAATCTTTACACATGATACTTCAGTAACACCTACAATGTGTTAGATATACTATGCAATTCAAAATGCACTCAATGACATGTTGTATTATATTAAATTATATTACATTAAGCTCAAAGCTCTGTGATTTGTCTTTGTCTGATTGAAATATTTCTGCCTTTGCTAGCTCTTGCTGTCATGCACTGTACTAATGCAATTATTTTTTATTATATAAAGCTCAAAGCTCTAACTTAGGCTTGCCTTTGTCTGATGGAAATATTCCTGCCCCTGCTGGCTTTTGTTGTCATATACTGTACAAACTCTGGTTTATGATCCTGGCCCAGTTTGATGTATGCTCCTTTGTTGCTGCCCTCTTCGTAATAGTTGGAGGCAGAGAAGATTGTTAGCACCTGAGACATAAATAAATAAATAAATAAATAAATAAATATGTAAAGAAGGATTTTGCACTTTATTAGAAATCCTAAATGCATCTTGCACATGTCAATGTTCTACTTGTTAACTGGAAAACTGCAACTCTACTCTTACTTAATAATTAAAACAATAAAACAGTAAACCAGTACTTCAAAAACCATACATAAAAGCCATTTTAAGTCAGAAAAGGCATATTTAACGCTGTCAGTCTTCCTCAGGAACTCTACTAAACAGGTAAGTGCAGGTGTAACCATGCACAAAATTATCTTATTATTATGTTCACTAATCAGTTGAAAGTTTGACAAGGAAAATTGCCAGCACTGTCTGTGATAAAGTATGCCAAACAACAAAATATCATGGATTTATAACAGTACCATACTTATGAATTTCCTCAAGTCTTTTAGACCAATCACAACCAGAGTCTCACTATATATGAAACTCCTATTCAACATTCAATCACCTGTTTATAATGTGTGTATTCATACCCATCACGTTTACATTCATGAGATCGTATGATCAGCTTCAAGTTGTTACTGCGCAGAAACTTGTCTGTGACATCAGCACCAAAGTAACACCCTCCCCCGCGGAAGGAATTGGGTGAGCAACCTAGCTGCGTCTTTGGGTCACTCCACAAAATGTCCAAAACCTAGAAATATGAAATAGTTTTTAAGTTTCCAAGGCAACAAGGCTGGCATATGTTTCTTTTCATCATTAAAAATGATGCTAAACTAACTGAGGTGCAAATTTATCACCAATGACTGATGCTATAGTCTACTGTTGTACTTCAATACAAAAAAATCCACTGTCTGGAATTTAAAATACTGTTATCGATAATTATGATGTTCATTCAAAAAATATCTCACGATCAAAAATTGTTACAATGTATCACATGTAGCCAATCACTTCAATGGACACTTTATAGGATTTTTGTTGCAGATACTGAACTGTCCTAGGTATATTAGGTACATGTAGCTTGTGCTTATATCTCAAAGGAAAAATCTTTTTAGAAATCTGTTTTGAAAATTTTACCAAGGCCTGTGGGCACCCTTAGGCTTGACCAGCCCTGGTCAAAAGTTGCATTCAATGGGTAGTTGTTTTGCACAGGAATGCCCAGCAACATAGCCACTTTTACCTGCTTCCATTCTATAATTTCTGACATCTTTGGTTTTCCTGAGTCGTTAGCCTCTGAATTGCCTCCCTCTATCTGGTAAGGTGGCTTGAGCACAGAGATATACTAGAAAATGAATAAAGAATGTAACAGATATAATATAATAACAGACTGCACTACATAGTCAAGTTTCTCAATCATTGATGATAAAATGGATAACACTACCCACTTGATGAAATATTTAGGGACGATTCCCAGACCCTATCATACTGACTGTGGATCGATCTAACTCTGAGGGGATTCTTGCTAAATTGCAATCAACTTAAGCAGCTTAGACGTCTGTCACCTCTACTAAAACTGCTAGGGGGAAATTATCATTTAGTGCCAGACATCTAAACTGCTTAAGCTTAAAACAATTTTGTGAGAAACCCCTTGGAGATGGATCAATCCTGTTAAGACAATCTAAGCAGTGGTAAGATCTTTGAGCAGTGGATAATGTTATCCATTGGAAAGCGCTATCCAGTGTTGATGAAAGAGGGTCCTGATGTAAGGAAAGACTGAAGTGGCATCAGGGAGGGCCACTGGACTACTGGTACATTGGGCAGCCATGGGTACCACATCAGCCAAATTGGGTGCATTAACCTTGACTGCACTTATGGTACATGTATGTGTCCAGTTTGGCACTTAGATTTTCAAGAATCATATGTGATCCACATGGACCCATGACCCCACCCCAATTTTTACCCATTTGGATCCTACAGAAAACCTTGGGCTTTATATGAGCAATTTTTGTCACAGGTTCTAATTTGGGCCTTATTTTTGTTTTTTATTGTGAGCGAACATTTAGAAGTGAATTCTAAGGATTTGGTTCAAAGTGTTGCTTGGTTAAAATGTACTGCTACACGTATTTCAGATTACCTTGTGTCTGTCTAAGGTTTCCAGGGAGAATAAAGTAGTATTGTCTGAAATTCCTCCATGAACAACAAATATCTTCTTGTCAATCATGGTGGCGAGGGGAAGCCAACTGAAAACCTCCTCAAACAATGTGAAGACTTTCGTTCCATGGTCTTTATATTTGTTGAGCACCTCTTTCATAAAACCATATCTGGAAATAAAAAAAGACAAATATCTACATTGTGATGTGAACTCAGAGTCAAGGATCAGGTAGACGCCTTTTAACATCACTTATTAGCTTAAGAACAATAATAATATTTAAAGTTCAGAGCTTCTCTTGGAGTGAAGCATGAGCAAAAACAAGAGGCAGTGTTCAGTAGTGGGTTTAGACTGTCACCCTATGTCCTCATGGGGTGAAGAGGTTAAATAAGTATGACAGTATTAAAAAGTTTACATATAACTGTTACTAAAAAGTATGTAAAATTGCAACAACAGAAGTAATATACATGCCTACATGAATGCCATACATATCATAACAACATAAAATTATACTAATAAAGGGATTGTGACTTCCAATAACTCATGATAAAATAACAAAAATTCAAAACTGAAATAAGTACAAAATAAAATAACATAAAAAGACCTCATGTTCATGACGCTGTCCTCGTGGTTCCCTCGGTTGATGTGGACATCATTAGGAAAAAGTAGGAGACAGGCAAACAACAGAGCAGCTACCTCCACGGAGTGGTTGCCCCGGTCCACAAAATCTCCGTTGAATATGTACGGATTATCTGGGCCAGGAAGGCCATTCTGAAAGAAGTGAACTGCAATATGATACTCAGTCACATGAAAAGTGTTTATTCTATGTATGCAATACTTGGAGAACATAAAATATGATAAAAGAACAATCTATTCTCCATATTCCAGGATATACCCTTTCAAAAAAAAAAAAAAAGTAATTTTTAAATTGGATGTTTGAATAACACTGATTATCATTTTTAATTTGGAAACATGCTTGTAGCCTAAGGTCTTAATTAAATTATCAATGTCTGCTTGATAAATTCCCTCAAAAGGCAAACTTAAAACAAAATAACCTCCCATCAATCACCTTGTAGAAAATAGTAAACAAATCATCAATCTTTCCATGGAGATCTCCACATATTGTCAGCTGCTTCGTGATGTTCAGGTTTACTACGTTGACATTAGCCTTTGTTTTTAACAATTGTCTTGTGTTGTGTAACAGCTCTAGCAGAAATCTGGCATGTAGAGTCTACAGGGGAAACAGACAGTTAATAATTCAGTTGCAAGATGAAATAATTACTTCCCCACTCTTTCATTTCCTCCATCTCTACAAAGATAGCATTAATCATCAGTTTGACAATATCATCTACATTAATTTTGTACTGTAATGTAAACAATTTTTCATTTTATTACGGTTATATTATGGGTTTTTCATTGCCTCTTACTCAAAGATGATACAAAAACCAGTCTTACTCAAGAGACAAAATGTGTTTTTCCTGTATTCAGGTAATACAAGATTTGTTTTGGCTTTATCAAACAAAATGTCAGTTAATATTTTTATATTTGAACTATGTACATGACATAAACAGGAATGGCTCAAATCAGTATCTGCTTACCACCTTTAGTACCTGTAATAGCAAATCATGACTGATATAAAAACCTCACTTCTTTATTAACATACTCACCTTCCCTCTCTTGAATCCTTCCACCAATGTTGTGAGTTGGTACCTGGAGAGAGGAAATGTCAATCTGGGACCTTTATAGGAGGAGGTCACACGAATAGTGGTGTAATCTGTGTGCTTCAGAAGCTCCTGTTCTGACTCAGTTCTAGTAACTGCTGTGCCTCATGAAAGAGAAACCAATTTCAATGATAGGATGATAAAAAAATTAATGCATTAAAAATGATTGAATGCTGCAAACATATGAAACACTTGTAATTTAAACATGAGCTGAATGACACCCAAACTATGGCAAACACATGCACGCACACACACACACATACACACACACACACACACACAAACACAATGAAAGCTATGCACAGGAAATTTGGGATTAGGACACTTGCAGAAAGAAGATACTAATAACATACTGCAACAATTATTTTTTTCTTTTAAAATAATCATTAATTACATGCATGTCCATATAAAAACATTAACTTCAACTACATACAACAAAATAGTGATAAATGATCAAGAAATAATAAAAAATACACACAGCATTTTTTGAAGGACTGGAATGGTGCCAGTTTTGACAAATCTATAGAACTGAACTGTCTCTTAGCTGGTAGACAAATGGGGTTTGAAGATGGCATTATTGGACAGCATTTCAATTTCTAAGTGCCTATTTCAGAGTGACAAATGCAAGGGAAATTCCACAGGAAATTACTTGACCAGATTGTAAGATCACAACTGCAGTCCAATATTATCAAAGAAAAGATATCCGTCAACATTTATCTCGGTCATAAACAAATTTCCTCTTCTCCATACTTAATCTGATTGAGTTACCTCTGGGCTAAACAGAAAAAGTCTCTCTTTTTATTCAGAAGCATACATACACTGTGTCAGTTATCAGTAAATCAATTCCTAGGAAAACAAAGGTTAATTTGACACACAAGTCTGCTTTAAATCAATTACGTACAAAATAATCATTTCAAGATGTCAAGCTGGAAACAAGTGTCTGACACATGACTGCCGCTTACAAAATTATTGTCTAATGAAAAAATGGAGACAAATAATGAGCATTCATTAATCCTTTCCTTTCAGCAAAAATACAATCCCTTTGTGTTTGCCTGTCACCACACTATACACCCCAAGGGACCACACTTCCATTTCAAAGGATTGACAAGTGCTTTTTTAATTTGTATCAATATGCTGGCCACAAATTTGAACACTGAAATGAAGGGATAATGGAATTCATTTGAGAAATGAGTTATATTCTTTAACATGCCACAGACGTATATCTTGCATTTTGTATTCAGCAGTTCTCAAAACTGTCAGATATTCTTCTCTAGTCTTTCACTTAATTAATAGGGTGACGCATGGTAGTGCACACGGCTGCTATCAGAATGGCAGGCATTTTGAGGTCAATACTGAGGACAGAATTTTAGTCAAGTCCATTTAAAGGAAACCCTGAGGTTCAGACGTCATTTTCTGGAAAAGGTGGATCAAGAGAATAAAGAGTTCTGAGGAGCATGCAATGAAGACCAAGACTTGGTTTTCATACTAGATGGATCTAACATGATCAATCCATCCCCAAGGGTTTTCTCTCTAAATTGTTTTCAGCTTAATCAGCTAAGATATTTGGCACGCCTACTGAAGCTGCAAAAGGATAATTAATTACCCCTTATCGGCTTCAGTAGGCATGACAGACATCTAAGCCACTTAAGCTAAAAGTAATTTAGCAGGAAACCCCTTGGAGATGGATCGACCCTGGTCACCCACAGTTAGTATGACAGGGTCTGGGAATGGTCCCCACATACGATACATCTCTCATTGCATTTATGATGAGAATAGAGACCAAATGATTATCTTCACCTGGGAGAAAATGGTAATTACTATTTTTTCAATGGGGGAAACTGTGAATTTTACAGATACTGTATTTTTTAAGTATTTATTTCTTGAAATAAAAGCAATCTTACTGAGTGGTAGCAACAAAATTTAAAAGCAGACTAACTGATAGTTGTATTCTATGCATTAAAAGCACTACATATGCTATACAAAAATATAATATTTACAGTTTTAAAATGATGTATCTTAAAGTTTGATAATTTTTGCCTAGTGAAAAGATCGAGTCATTACCATATTGCATGTGTATACTCACCTCCTGCTGTAAATCTAGCTGTGATCACACTGGACAAGTGCTGGTTAGAGTTCTGGTCTGGAGGCAGGAAAGCCAGCATGTTGTTGAAGAAGTTGTATAGCTAAGTGATAGGTGAGAGAAAAAAATATCGTCATATTAAAAAATAAATAACAGATAGAGTCTGATGAGAGAAAAATATCACCTTTAAGTTAATCAAAATATAAATAATAGCTAGAGTTGTATCTGGAAACAGTTCTCTATATGTGTTCCTTTTATTCCTTTATATTCAACTCAGTTACTGTCTATTAGGAATATATTAAGCCTTAGGTATAAATCCACACTTCTCATATATACAAAATGTATAACATGCACCTCACGCCACATATATATTTTTTACCTTCAGTTGATCTTGCTCTCCTGCATATTCAATAGACTGATAAATCTTCCATGCAGAAATTCTACGTGCTTCAAGGCGTGCAGAGTAGCGGCGGTACCATTTCTGTATCAGCAGGGCCGCCTTCATCACTGCAAGTAAGAAAACATTGATCCAAGATCTGCATGTAAAGAGCACTGGCCCCACCTTCACACATAAACGCACTCATTCCCATGCACGCACACACACACATACACACACACACACACGCACCTCCCCCATTTTGGCCATAAAAGGTTTGGTATTAATCAAAATTTGATTTAGATTTACACTACTTCTCATGGATCAACTTAAGGGGGAGAAAGATCCACTTTTTCAGAAAAATAACCTTTCGTTGAAATTGCATGCTGAAGGCCTGGCATGATCTAGCCATCCATGCGTGTGTCATGATAACCACTGCAGATATCTTATTAAACTACTGAACACTGCTTGCGCTAA
The DNA here is from genome assembly GCF_051362555.1 of Lingula anatina. Taxonomy (NCBI): domain Eukaryota; kingdom Metazoa; phylum Brachiopoda; class Lingulata; order Lingulida; family Lingulidae; genus Lingula; species Lingula anatina. The sequence continues at coordinate 2,745,915 of NC_141769.1, read as the reverse complement.
TGCCTGCTGGAGGAATCTCTGTCAGTTCAATCATGAAGAAAGAGATTGGAAAAACATCTTGATCTCATGGACAAAGCTCAACACTAGAAGCAATTATAACTGTCTTGATTACACTAAAGGTAACAGTGGCTATTTCTGTCTATTGCTCATATTTGAGTTTCAGTTACAGTATCCCCTCTCCCCCGGCACACAAAAGCAATTAATTTAAATTCATTTAAATTCATTCACAAGCCCCAACGTAAAGAAATAAGATTGGCAGCGAGTGAAAAAAAGGAAATGAAGGGCATGGATATTGAAAAAATCCAATCTCAGAAATGTACTGAGCAAGAACTCATCATGAAACCATCAACACAACTGACATGGCCAGACTGAGTGCTAGAATACTACTAGGTTATTTTACTATCAGGACAGAAATAATTGACGGATCACAGATAGTTTGTTTAACTCACAATCAATCATGTAGTTTCCAGTAATATATGAGAGGCTTTTTTATCATTCTTTATTTTTCTTTCACTATGAATAGAAATACTTGCACGAGTATCAGAAAACAGATAGAATGCAAGAAAAGGAATAGATTTGAACGGGAAAATAACCAATAATATTAACTGAACTTGTTATCAAATAGCATACTCGAGGTAAATGCAAAAAGGGCACATGTACGTGTATGTATGTACTCAAGCACACATGGCAGATACATGTGCCTTCAACTGACATCCCTTATTATGCTATTCTATTTATCGGCTTATTTTATAGTGCCAGAAATATGTAGGATTCCAAATCATGAACAGCAGCTGCAGATCTGCACAATCAATCACTTAAAGAAATTCATCATCTGACTTATTTCCCTAAGTAATTCTTCTTAATTGCATAACCTTATGAAATTCTGCATGCCTGATAAATCATACAAAAAAATCAATTATATCCACAACATTTCGTGATTTCTTGAAATGGATTTTCTAAAATTGTGCAATTTTAGATTGCACAATGTCATTTGTGATAAGTCAATGAGGAAAATAATCAAAACAATCTTCTTTCATTTAATAGTATGTCATTACTGCAGGCTGCAGCTGCTCTGAACTTTTTCATTCACACAGGCGTCACCATGTGTGAGAGGTAATTTAAACAAATTGAATCAAATCATACTTCAATCTCATTTCAACTTAACTTCTATCCCTCAGCATATCTGGTTATTCATGAAAATATTAAATAATAAGTCAATCTATTTTTTGTCTTCTTTTTTGACAGACAGTAATTCTTGAATTTTTTTCCCATATGACCCTTTGTGTTTTACTGTAAAAGTAAGTGTCTGGTAAATCACTGAGAAACAAAATCAATCAGTTTTCTTCAATCTACTGTACTTAACCCTTTTAGAATGAAAATCAGCATGGTTGATGCATCTCTAAAAAATTAATTTTCTTCGATCAGCATCATACTTGCCACTAGAAAGTATAATAAACCTTAAAATGACTAACATGTGAACCAATTTTAAGTCAGAATAACATCACCAATAAGCAGTGAAGATGTCTAGATGAGATCTATACGAAACTGTTCAGAAAAGTGTGGATCCAAATATCAAAATAGCTTTGGGTGGGAAATAGTTTGATGCAGAGGGAGTTGTTTGAACGGTAGGGGATTGAGCAAGAGGCACTCCCCTGGGGATTGTGCTGGGTGTGTGTGTGTGTGTGTGGGGGGGGGGGGGGATAGCCTGATACAGGTAAAGTGGTCAATAATGTAAAATAACCAATTACTCACATTTTTCAGATTTTCCCATATCTGATTCTCCAGATTTTGAGGGTCCACAGCCCATGGTCTGATGAAACCTTTTCCCCCTCGATTAGCTTGTATCTAGTAACAGGCAGAATTCTTCATCTGAAACATTTCTCAAGCATTTAAGAGGTTTTGGTGCAACTTCTACATCTTTTCGTATATGGTACTCTGCCTGAAAGGAAGAAAATGGGATTACAGATATGATAAAAGAAAACAAACTGTGATTTTTTCAAACTCATACTAGTACATGTACTAGTAACCAGTAACAGCACAAAACTAAAGTTCTATGCAGTTTTATCAACCCCACTGACAATATTTATCTAAACACATGCAATAAATACATATACTGCCAGTGAATTGAACGATTCTAAATAACATCTCAGACCCAACATTTGTATTAAGATATATATACACATACCTAGGATCCTGGATTATAGCAACTACATGAATGCTGTCCAGGCTTATCAAATGGTTACTTATTTACTGCATGGAATTGACAGAACCTACACTACAACCAATCACTAGGCACAGCTGTGAAAGCAGAAATCACTTATATTCCAGGAGACCTCTGAGAATCTCTGTCATGCTGTGACAATATATTACTTAGTTATGATCTAGTGAGATAGTGTATCAAGGAAATGCTGTGGTAGCTAGGCTTATATGTGGCAGAAATGTCAGGGACCATTCAGAATGAGAAGAGCCGAGTTCTAGCTAGGACATGGTCTCTCCACCTCTCACACACCTCCCCACGCGTCATCCCTGCAGGGGCACAGTACTTAATTAAATATTGGCTCAATTTAACCGGTTGAGGGACGATGCGTAGGGAGCCATGTGAGAGGCAGAGAGAGACCATCAGAGGATAAAGCGGTCTTCCTTTCATGTAGGTTCGCCATATTTAGGTTGAGGCCCAGCTAGCACTCAGCTCTTCTCATTCTGAATGGCCTCTATGTGGCAGGAATGTGGAAGAACCACCACAACAGGAAAACATTTTCCAGTGTACCTGACTGCGATAAGAACTATATGAAACACTCCAATGCTAAAACCAACCACATATTTCTTAATTAAACCTCAAGAAAACTGCTATTTTCCCCTAAAAATATGGAATATAAAGTCATAACTCTGAACACAAACATATCTCCTAATTAATGGCTCACCGTTACCTTAGGTATCTGTGGAACCTTCCATTTCAACCTTTAGCAGGGACATAAATTCATGGTGGTTTTCTAATCAAGCACTGCTATGTTGCCCTATAGTGTAGGTTGACTGTCACCCAATTAATCAGCTTAGAACGCTGAACCTCAAACTGTCTGCTTCAAGCTTCCCATTGCCAATTCTTCCTCATTACTAGGATGTCCAGGAAACATGTTAAAAAAATGACTGCCCAGTGTATTGATCCTCTGTGTCACATTAGTCTGTCAAGTTATCTGAAACATGCAACAGAAAATCAAGTAGCAGGGAGATTATAACAGCGAGGGTTTAACAAAATAGATAGACTGCGTACGGTGATTGTGTGGGTACTAAGGGCTTATTCCCCATGAAACTATCATTCTATGTAGCTCGATCCAATTCCCAGGGGATCCACGCTCAGATGAACAGATTAACACGCCTCCTTTTTTTCCCAATGTACTCCTATAATCACTAACTTTTCTGTATTCTACTCAACACTGGAGGCGTGGTAATCTGTTAATTTAACAGCATTCAGGGAGAGTCCCCATCCACATATAATGAAAGTTTCACTGGGAATGAGAACTGAAATGTAGTCAGCTCTCTTAGGACCCACTCTCCTATATTCAGGAGATATTTTTCCATCTCCCATCCTTTTCTACATCTATACCAGGCAATACAACCTCTGGTAATAGGAATGATATGACACTAACATATCCATCACTTCTTTCCCAATCTGTTGTTACGACTTCTGAAAGCTTTGACAGAGCAGCTGAAAAGGTTATTGAATTGACACACACATACATCTATTCACAAGGGCATCTAATCACTAAGTAATCTAATATTGTCTGTCTTTGAGGAATTTCTGAACCGGACTGAACGTTAAGCTTGAACGGATAAAAAAGTCAACTTATCAAAATGACAGATGGATGTGCTGACCCAATTCAAGTAATTAAGTAAGTATGTCTAAAAATGTAGTTAATTTATAAAAGTTGTATTATACAGGGATGAGACTGCCATTTAATGAAATAGTCAGAATATACGGTATGGCATGGGATCCTTGGGGCTGCCTGGGCCAACAATATTTTTAGCTCCAAAATTAACTGTGGAAATCCGCCAGCAGTCAGTAGTTTATCCATAGCATTGACAGCAGTTATACATCATACATGATTTACTACATCATTTGGCAGATTTTTACAAACTGGAATGATACATAAAGAGGTTGAGCTTACGACCAGAAATTGAAAAAGGCGTCATTAAAAGCTATTTTTTGGCTGACTGAGTGATAAATTTGGTTTATCTTTTGGTATCTTTATTTGAGACATATAAAAAACAGTAGCAGTGGTTTACACGATTGTGTGTGTCTCAGGGAATCTACACTCGCTTCACAACTTTAATAAAAGATTTCCAACCCTTAAATAGCTGAATCTAATCTTCCTTCTTGCAACTGCTTATGATTGTAAAGGTTCACATTTACAAATGTTTGCTGAATCCCAAAGATAAATCCAAAGTGCCTAAGGATAAACTGGATTAATCACTCCATAGCCATAAAAGGTTCATTTAAACTGCACCTTCTTCAAATTTTTGGTCATAAATTTGATCTATTTATCTGACCTAGCTACCTATCTGCCCCAGTTTATATAAAGGACAGAAAGAAGGCAGAAAAATCTGTTCAAATATCATTTTTGGAGTAATATGGAACAATGTCCTTTGGTATTTATCTAGGTTATACTATTTGAAACTATCTGGTGGCCTTTGTGGCAAAAAAATTAAGTTAAAATGCATTTCTAACACTAGTAATAACAATATGCAGGATACGTTTCGTGATAATTAACTCTCGAATGGAAGCAAAATCACTTCTGCAACCATACGGTACTTCTATTTTAAACAACTTTTCCATGCACAAATAGCAAACCACACATGTGCTAGTACTGAAGGAACTGTGCCCTAAGGCAAAATAATAATAATATTAAAATAAATAAATAAATAAATAAATAAAAAACACCTTGGACTTCCAAGCAAGATCTTTGTCAATGGATAAGGTGCATTATAATACATACAGTTCCAATCCTGGCAGAGTGGGTGGCCAAAGCAGGTCTGACCAGTGTGTAAATAATCTAGAGCAAAACTGATGCCAATATGCCTATATACCAGTACATCTATTACACCTTTACTACCCAGCAAGTCAGTTATACCTGACACACTTTCCTGGACATTCAAATCGCCACAAATGAAGTGTGAATCAACTGATAAAGATTGAAAGGTCAGATTGACCGCCACAGTAGACAATACAGAAAAATAACAGAGGGAATGAGTTAAAGAGTAAGCAAAATAAAGACTGACCATCATGTGTTATAGGGCAATATTGGAATAAAGAGCACATTACACCTTTGACAATGTAACACTGGTACTTTATGTGGAGGACAGAAAAGAAATACAAAAGCCACAACCACCATGTGATTGTAACCTTTCTGGTACCATTATTCTTTCCTTGCCGCCTCAGGCCAATTGCCCTACAGCATTGGATGCACAAAAACTATTAAGAGTAAAGTTATTAAGAATCAATGGGACTACATAACTGTATTACAGAAAGGCGATTTCACTAAAGACTGTAGCTTGTCTAGGCCCAGATTTTAAGGTGCTCACCACATGAATGAAAAATTGGAAGTTCACCAAAACACTTTGTAGCCCCAACAAAAATGATCCAATAGTTTTGTTTTTGAATTAAGTGCATAGTTCAATGGTCTTTTTATGGGTCTCATGATTTTGACATAATAAAATGCATAATTCCAAGGTTTTTTTCTCTAAAGGTATCTACTTGATGGTTAAATTTATGACATTTTAGGAAAAGTAAGCCAGAATGATTTAATCTATTTATGTTGGAGAGCTTGTCTAGGCCCCAATTTTAAGGTGCTCACCACATGAATGAAAAATTGGAAGTTCACCAAAACACTTTGTAGCCTCAAGAAAAATGATCCAATAGCCTTGTTTTTGAATTAAGTGCATAGTTCAATGGTCTTTTTATGGGTCTCATGATTTTGACATAATAAAATGTATACCTCCAAGGTTTTTTCTCTAATAGTATCTACTTGATGGTTAAATTTATGACATTTTAGGAAAAGTAAGCCAGAATGATTTAATCTATTTATGTTGGGGAGCTACACCTAAATTCCCAACCAATGGTCCACACCCCTACAGCTCCATGTGCCCTACCCCAGGGTAGTGCCTCAGGTCAATGGGTATTGGAGTTTGACATTATGAAACATATTTAAAGGGCTTAAAGACATCTGTATGATAGTCAAATTATGACATTTTTAGAAAGAAAGAATTTATCTGTTTATTTTGGTGAGGTATACCAAGATGCACATTTATTCTACAGCAACTCCACCCCAGCCCAAGGCAGATGTACTAAATGATAATTCTCTTACAGGTCTCGTGAGTTTGACAAAACAGAATATTCCTGACTGATATCACTGGATTATCTGAAGGTTTATTATTAAAATCCATTCCCCAAAAGCACCTGTATGTTCAGCCTGTATCCACCAATTTCAAAAGGGGAGTTTTTCTTCCAAATGAAACCTTTGTGTACCTAGATCAAATTTTACCCAGAATGGACCTTTTTCTGACAAAAAGGGCAGTTCTTTTGACTCCCCCCCCCCCATGAACCCCCTGGCTAAGGGCTTAATGTTGGTCATAATTACATATATAAGTTTTATGAAGAGTTTAAGGTCACTTTTTCTGTTTCTTTTGCACCAGGTATACCAGCTGCCCCAAGCTGATCCTGCTCAATCCCAAAGCAAAAAGAAAGAAGAATGACATCATGATCTTGATAAAGGGTGGCAATTCCCCATAGAAGCCATCGCAATCATTCAAAATAGGGCAATGTTGCTACACTTTTAAATATCTGACAGCCAGTATCAATCATTAAATGAAACATTCATGGGAAAACCTTTGAACACACATTATTTTGGGAATGAGGAACAGGAAGGCAAGGGGATAGCTAATTTTACAAAATTCAGTTTACCATTACAGATTATGATTTCTTTTCATGAAAACAGATAACAAAACTTCCACTTGAAATGTGCAGGTTTTTGCACATCACACCAGCTGCCGTGACAACATGAAGGTTGGCTAAAAGTCTTCTGCTTGGGGCTCATCTGGGTATCTTTAAAAGATATGCACTTTATCAGTTGTTTATCATAATCAATTCTTCAAGCAATTCCACTGCAGACAGAAAAGACATCTTTCTAAGTCCATTTCAGAGATGGATCTCAATCTTGTCTCAGGAACAGTCATTTAGTATTTTGATTAATGACATATCTGTCTAATTTGAAACAGCAATTCAAATAAGATACTTGTCACAAAAACTGATCAGAAAAAATTGAGGAACTTTTTATAAAAATGGATATAGCATAATAATTAAAGAAATTGAACATTTTTGTGTTTTGTAAGAAGCAAAATATCTGACATGGCCACTGTCACTCCATCCTGAGCCTTTAGAATCTTGAATATCAGTAGGTTTATACCATCTGTGGTAAAGCTTATTATTTGATGTACACTGAAATCTTTGTTAATTAAACAACCTAAACTAGATTCAAGATTCACGCCTTGTTTTTAATAGATAATAATACAGAATTTCTCCCGTCACCATGCACACTTCACTTTACTGCAGCAAATGAACATTAAGACATGACTGGTGCATGTTTGAGTGTTTAAATTAATAATTATATTTATTACAAACCTGTCAATTAATATTAGCAGGAAAAATCAACAACTCATTTTAGCAGAGGTGACTTTATTATTGAATTTTCAATAAAAATGCATTTAATTCACAATCAACACCATTATGATACCATATTTAATAGCTACTCACAAATATACTAGTATCTTGATAGTATGGCATTTCAATTTCGACCTAAAGCTTGCATGACTATTGCATGATTTTGCTGAAGCTGAGCACCAAGTCTTAATGCGGTCTTATCAAATATCCGATCCCTTGGGCAAGAAAATTTAAACGCTGAGACACATTGTCTATAATGATGCAGTATGGCAGTACTTGGCTCAACAGCTATTTTTTCATGTCCCAACTCGATGTTTCTACTTATGTGATGGATTCCCATTTCATACACCAACTCTGGATGTACAAAACATTTTCTGCGTTTTTCACAAAATATTTTTGTCCTGTAGAGATATGTCTGAGATGTCAAGTTTTTACTGGTTGTCATTTGTTTATGTCGATGGGGATCTGTGTCATAAAATGCCATTGGAAAACAGTACCCACTTGCATTGTGTTTTGCAATGCTGTGCAATAATTCTTTCCATGTCCTTACTTTTTGAGGTATGATGAATTCATCTAAGTCATTCAAGACAACTGTTTGTATTTTTCCCATTGTCCTATAGATGCAGTTATTTATTGCTATGCTTTGCCCGTAATACCAAACATACCTGTTCAGTTCCTTAAATGGGAAATTCCATTTAAGAACTGTAAGTTCCCCTTGATCTTTATAGTACTTCAGAACCTGATGTACATCTTTTGAAGAGGTGTAATCATAAATAAAAAAATGTTGGGCACCCAAGAGTTTTGACAGCTCAAAAAATTCCACAATTTTACCTAAATTAATGTCTCCAAACAAAGATGGCAGACACATGCCAAAATCATATTGCAAAGATGCAGGAAAGATGTAATTTAATGGTAAAGTGATTGATTTAAAACCCATTGTGTTTTTAAGATGGACCAAAATTGAAACTGAGCATGGATGAAGATAAACTACTTCAAAAGGAAACTTACAATTCAGAATAAACCCAGCATAAGGGAGATTGTGATGCTCAGTTAGCTTGTAAAACTCTCCCCTAGAGGTAAAATTACTTTTTTCTGTTTGCAAATGACAAGAAAATGAAACATATCTGTGCAAAAATGCTGCTTGAAGAAGGAATATCCTGACATGAACATTTCCTGTTTTGTTCAACAAGCGATCATCTAAATATGCTGAATAAGTGAAAACTTTGAAGTTAACCAGGCGAGGTGTTAATGTAATTGGATTTCGAAGTTGGATTTCAAATTGTTTCCAATCAGTCTCTATTTCTGGGCATGTCTTCCTGTTTGCTTTTTTCCCAGATACTTTTTGTAATGAAGCAGTCACAGGATCCACTGTTCTTCCACCTCCAGTTCCAACAAGGAAAGCAGCATTTTTCTCATTTGTTTTGACGTTGATCACATGTTGTTTCTTCCATTGGTCCTCCTCAGAGAGATCATCATTTATCAGAACAAAATTCTCTTTTCTCTGAGCTTTTTTTGGGCGATGTCCTCTTTTTCTCTTCAAATTAGCACTGTACACAAAAGGCCTCCTGCTCTCTATTCCACTTTCATTCTTATAATATAACGTGAGGAGCAAAATCACCATGGCAAAGTAGACAAAGAATAGAAAAAAGAAAAAAGTTTGGTAGTTCATGCACCTGTACAGGCACCCTCTTCTGTTCTTTATTTGTCCTCTGCGGTACATTTTCCTTTCTCTATTTACAGTAAAACTGATCCTCCTGATATTGCTATTAATATCACTTCATAAACAAGCTCCTTTAAGAAGTAAACAGTGGAAAGCACAGAACCCGGCCCCCAGCATATGATTTTCAGGGACGGATCCAAATATATTTTGTGATAGTCTTCCAAATTATCTTTGTTGATCAATCCTCCATTTTTGACCGTCTTCCTACAGAAAAATTAGATACCTGTCAATGTATACTTGAAAATCTGACCGTCTTCCAGAAGACCCAGAAGACAGCCTCAATCCACCCCTGATTTTGGAGGCAAAGCTGTATGTTCGATGGTGCCCACTAGCTTCTCCTTGTTCAGGTCATCTTCTCCCTTTTTTTGGTCTTTTTTGTTGTAATAGTGCACCAGCTCCTTCAACACAAGGCCGTGGTAATACAAAGTCAATAAATTAACCTCTCATGAAAAATGTACTGCCTCAACACTTAAGTTCTATACTAGCAGCAATAGCTTGACAAACATTTCAAAATGGCTTTGGACCAAAGCATTAGGTTACTGGACACATCTGTAACAGTATATATGTTTTAGTGAATCTGTATCCATGATCTACAAACACAGGGTACTTGTATAACTGTGACCATTTCCAATCTTTAACTCACTGGTTCTCTTCAATAAGAATGCCTCTTGTGAAACTTTCATATACATGTACTCCCAACTCTAGAATACGTGGTTATCTAGCTGTTTATAGAGAACAACTTGATTCAGTAACGACATCCTTAAGCCAAAATGGCTGCGGTGAAAGATTGAAAACCAATTGAATAAATGTAACCCTGAATAGCTACCACTTTTATTGATCAAATAGCCTTACCTGAAAAGGTTCTCTTGAGTCCTATACACAGTCATTTCACAGCTATTTATAGTCTATAGACCCCAGCAATGAAACCAATGTTTGCCTTTTGCAATTTCTGTTTATGTATTATAATGCAGCACATAAGATAGCAAGTTTGATAGCTTATATTGGGTAATAAAATAATACAAAGATGAAGTTATAAATATTTAACACAATTAATTAAATATGTACATATAGAGGTGTAGCAATTCTGGGGGAGAAAACACCAAGTTTGGCCGGGATTTGAACCTGGGACTCTCGCAAACCATGCAACTGCCCCCCAACTAATATAAGCTAATGAGCCCAGGCTACAATGGTATGAAAATTACCTTTACCTTTCAAAATTAAATTTAAAAAAATTAACAGTGGGTTTTCAGTTTAAAAACTTGCTGAAAATTAATCTAATCTAATTTTCTCAATCTGTTTTTTCATGCGAGAAGAAATTTATAATTTGAGACCATTGTGTCCTCCGACATGAACTTATTCATTGTCATGATTACAAGGTTGTCACATTTAGCAGCAATAAACACCTTTTTGTAAAAAGCTAAGACATTACAATTTGGTTCATTTGCCCTATGCTACTGAAGCATAAAATTTGGTAAAAATTTGTTCCTTTCTTTTGGTCAAATGTAGGTCTTTTACTTAGATATATATGTAAATATTTGATAATGTTAAAATTACACAGCTATCATTTGACTGAAAGAAATGCTATTTGATAGTTAGCACAATGTATGATAATGTAATTGATCATGTAAACTGTGACTTTAGTCAGGGCTTAATTAGCCAATTAACGTGTAAAATATCTCTATTTGCTAAAATGAACATTCTCAGCACAGGAAAATAATCTTCTATGCCATTTCCCCTTGAAATCAATACAAATGTTAAACAGCCAATAAAGCTTTATATTTAAATGGACCATGGAAATAAAGTCCAGTGATATTTAAGATGGGGGTATAGGGAGGTTAAAGGAGAGAGGGGTCCAGTTCTAGCTACATTACTTCATTCCATATCCCAAGTACTAAACAACAGGGAAATCCTGGTTCAACCAGTGGATAAACACAAAGTCCCACTTGCCGAAAAAATAAAAATATCATATCTGTAAGCAGTCTGCTATATAGTCATCTTGCATGTTTACATGTCAAAATCTAGGTGAGTTATTCCTAGCAATAAAAATATTTAGATCAACAATAAGGTTTCTGATCAGACCAAGCTGCCTCTACACAAAAAGCGCTTTTGTTCTCTATTACAAGCCTCTTCTTAGATTTCCTTAATGATTCTGTTTACTTTTCAATTAGCCATGAAAATAGTCGAAAAGAAATCTGCTTGCTCATATTTACTTATGACTGTTCTTTGCGGCACCACTGGCTGCAAAGTGGCCCTCTTTGTATTTTTTCAATGTGGTAAACAAAACAGGTCAACCAGCCAATATCCATGCCAATTACAAAACAAACAGGCACAAGCATGTCTGTCCACAAATTATATTTTAAATAATGCAGCACTACAAGAACATAATTTTGTTCAAAGTTACATGCATTTAACACTAAAGGTAATACCAGGGTAATGTCATTAACAGTTAAGAGGAAGTCACGACTTTGGAAAAAATCATTTTCATCACAAAGATTATTCAGTCAATATGCTGATACCCACTTACTGTATACACTACTAAGTGCATGTACCTGTTTGACAGTTATGAGTACTTACATAATACAATCTTAATGAACATGGAACACATGAATTAAAAATACTTGCCTCTGCTCTACACATTGGATAGAAATTTCATCTGACCTGCCAATTTCAGAAACAAGACGATTCCAAGAATATATATATTTTTACACATATTGCCAAGACTTGTCCCTTGTGAAAGGTCATACCACACAATTGAATAAGCAATTCAGGTCAGTCAGTTTAATATCTTAGTACACAATGTTATTAATCTTGGGTCTTATTGCTTTCATACAAAAGAGTAGTGTGTAGAGACTCAGAAGAATTAATAATGCTCTTATCACTTCAGGACCATATAGGACATGCATGTGTCTAGCTACCACAGATGGGAATAACTGACACAGCGAACACATTATTTCTATTGCTTAACTTTCATAGGCTGGGTGGGACCATGAACACACATTTGTTTAGTTTAATAAAAATATTTTGACTAAATTAGCAATATGATTGACTAAAAAACAGTAAAATAATTCAGATTTTCTTTTAGTGTGTTTACATGCAAGTTATTCATCCACAGCATGCAAGCACTGTGTACAGGGACAGCAGTTAACATGGAAACCTTAAACTATGAAATTGCACTTTTTTTAAAATATAGCAAGCAAGAAGTTCTTTAATTAAAAAGTGTGTGTGTGTGTGTGTGTGAGTGTGTGTGTTCCAGTAGAAAAATGTATGCATGTGTGAGATTGTGCATGTGTGTACCTGTGTATGTTGCTCTAGTATAATTTAATAATTTAATCAAATCTTATAATGGATTGAAATGTAATAATATTGCACTTAGATAGTTGTTCTAGATAGCATTATTTTTACATAAACCTTGACCAGGAGAGCCAGGATATCCTGGACATCAATGGCCAAAATTCAGAAATTTAATAATGCTCAGGTAGTTATTTGTAAAGCATTTCTGTTTTATTCATGTGACATAATCCCTCTACTTGGGAAAACAACAAAACCTATTGAATAGGAGACAGAACAAACACAGTGCAAATTTGATGACTTAAAATTAGAAAGGTGTATGCATTCCAAATATTTGTTCAGTTGGATTTGAAAATGTAGTACAGAGACACAATACTTAGAAGTGTGACCCAACCTGGTGACATATTACCTCCATCAGATCGTGTAATATGGAAACAACTTGAAAAATATTAAGTATGTGATAAGTCACACAATTTAGATGGTTATAAAAAGAAAAACATATAGGGAATGGAACATATTATGAACACCTTTATAAACGGGCAATATGCCATATTTCACATGCATATGCTCACAGGGGGTAAATTTATTCCAATTTACTGTGGTATGTGCAGTGTATTACTATGAAGAACAAGCTGGGTTGGTAATTTCTTGTAAATTGCCACAGCTAATCTCATTAAGCTGTTTAATAATTAAAAGAGAATTCTGGCTATTTTCACAAATTTATCATCATTTAATGAAACCTACGAGAGAGAGAGAGAGAGAGAGAAAAAGAGAGAGAGAGAAAGAAAGAGAGAGAGATAAATGGATTAATTGATTTCTGAGTTGCTTTAGACAAAAAAAAGTTAACCTGGAAGCTAGCTAGGCTACACATACACCAGAGACACTACCGTTTTTTTTTTTTTTTTTTTTTTTTTTTTTTTTGTGAAACCTTTTTTTTCATCCACGCCCCAGGTAGAATTCCTGTAATATAGACTTCATTTACACAAAACACCACTTATGATTATTACATTAAGCCACTTGTGCACAATGATTAATTGAAAAAAGCGTATTGATACCTATAGTTTACTGAGTGTTGAACCATGTTCTACGTACTTTGAAAGATCTGACTTGTTAAATATATTCACGTAGGTTATTTGTTTTAAAATGTTTAATCATTTTATGTCTCTTTGTATGTTACTCTTTGTTCAATTTAATTCCATCAATGGCAGATCAATTAAGGAGGTGGGGCAAAGTGGATTAATTGTGTGCCTTTACTCCTATAGTTTATGGGATACCCCTTAATTCTCCTGCCCCAATCTCTTAAAAAATAACTAAAAATAAAAACCTGTGAAATGAGACAAAACCAAGCCAGTTATCCATCCACATGCTTCACATATAACAGAAACACCTTCACTGTTATTTTATGTAAGTGCCCAATTAATTGTTTCACGCGACAAAAATAAAGTTTAAAAATAAATGTAAAATAAAGTTCATGCACTTAATTCACATCCTTTGAAGGGTTAATAACTAGAACTAATTGTTCACTTTTGTCATTTGTAATAGATGTTGTAAAAATACACACGTGAAAGGCTTTTATTTGGCGTTGGCCTAAGGGCGAAGTAGGTTGAAGACCGATCCTTATCAGTCCGATCTGTGATAGCCCCCTCAAGCCAATATATGGTGCGACGCGGACATCTCCACTGATAGACCTTGTGGCGGTTTTTAGACCTTTAAAACACTTAGCACTTGACCGTCAGAGACAAATCGTGGCCAAAACACCTGTCCCAGCGGCGTATCTGTAGCTGAGGATGGTGTTATCTTCTTACAATAACCGGCAAATTAATAAAAACTAAACAGAAAACAATTAGACGACAGTTAACTCCGTGCTTAGCGTGATATACTGCGAATGCGAAATCACAAAAACAACAGGGCTGAAAATATGTTCAGAGAAAAAGAAATACCTGTTTTAGTGCTATCTCTCATGCTAATGTCCCCTTCTTGTCAGCAGTACAGCTAGGAAAGTGGTCTTGATTACATTGCACAGCACTTGCCGGGGTCTTTACTCGCAGTGAAACGTTCTTGAGCTACCATGCGACGTTACGTTGTTTATATCAGTTACCTATTGGAAGGTAGTAACGCGTGAAAATATTTAAGGAGTATCTAATTTTATTTTATTACAATTTACTGGATATTTCCGTCAACAGTAACCTTACTTATATACTTTAAGCAAACTGCAATATATACCATAAATATGATCATAATAAATGGATGTCAAAATTTGATTTAAATACATCTACATGTACATGCTGTGCATACAGTTACAATTTTTGGCACTTTTAAGATCTACATCCCCCAACAACACTCTTATCATATTTATTCCATAAAGGTTTTGAATGATTTTTTTTCCTTTAAAATGCTTGAAAATATCCACATGGCTCCCCACAGGCAGTACTTGTTTATATTACAGAAAAAAAAACATTGGTTGAAAGCATATTGCAATAATTGTTATCATTTCTAAAAAGCAATTAGAGGGTTTAATAAATCGCCTACTAACCACGCAATTTTACCGAGCTGATTAAGCTACGCGCGTTAGTGCTTATTAAGAATGTCTGCGCCCATTTCAAATAGTTTGAATCAGGAAGCTTTACATGTTTCTTTTCTTTTTGAAGCGTTTATGTGAATGCTGTATCCATTTGGCCTTTTGTGATGTGTGTAAGTGAACAAGGCACTGTTTCCTGCAACTAAAGCTTATGATGTATGACGAAGAAGCTTCCTCGAGTGATTTGGAAGGTAAATAAGTCAACTTCAGTAATTTATATTGTTGATAACATCCAACCAGCAAATTCTTGCTGCCATTTTTTGTCACTGTTTGTTAACTTATTGATCAAAGTGCTTGAGAGTTTACTATTAAAACACAATTAGTTAGTAAAATTCTAGATTAATTGATTTGAATAGCAGAGACATTCATTGAGGGGGAGAGGTAATGCAAAGGTGTTATTTATTTATTTATTTATTTATTTTTTATTTCAGAATATCCTGGAAAAACAAGTTATTCCAGAAGCCATGATCTTTTTGAATCTAGCCAGAGAGACAGCACCCAAAGTGAGACAGAGCAGTCCTATAAGTAATACATCTTGTTTTTGTCACATGGAAGAGAACCAAACTGGAGAATAGTTGAAATATTTCAGTAGCTGTTTAATTATACTCCCAGGTGTAGCAACAGTTTTGTGTAAAGAATGGCCTAAGTCTGTGAGTTTCTTTTTGTATGCCAATATTTTGGTGTCCATCAAGTTGTCTTCCTAAGAAAGTGAGACTGGAGTTATTCTTGCCTCTGCCTGATGTATACAGACCCCTCCCCCTCTAGCTACTTCTGCAAAAACTGTAGAACTACCAACGTAGGGCATTTATATGGTCATAAGTCAGTTGCTCGCCTTTAGATCAGTAGAAGTATGCCTAATAATCCAGTCATTATGTAGATAAAGGATACTAACAGACCAACTTTGACAAGTTTTAAAATAATGATAAAAGATCCTCTTCTGATTTTACTTTGCTTCATTGTCATTTATGTTTGCATATTAGAATTTACAAAATAAAAATCTGCTCATGTTTTCTTGCTAATGCCCTTCAAAATTTTTCTTATGGCTCTAAAGAATTCTGAAATATGTTTAATGTTTTTATCCCTCTTGTCAGATGTAATAATTTTTTGTGAACTCTTTATTACATTTCCAGCACTGCACCTTCCAAACGGTTACCAAGAGAGTCTAGAAGGCACAGACGCCACTTTGACAACGTTGACATGATGATGTCACAGCAAAGCGGAGCCTTACCAGCAGACGTCCAGGAAGTATACGCAGAGCTACAGGCCCTCGCTAACAAATTGAGGGTAAATTGAAAGCAGTGTAATATAAAATAAAGAGCACAGATGCTTGCATGAAATCAAATGTCTTGGTCTTTGCGTCAGAAAAGTGTAGTGTTCAAAATGTCATGAAGTCCCTTGTATGGTGAAAAATCAGCTGGGAAACGGTATGCCTCTTTTTAATGAAAAAATATATAACATTATTTGCCTATTTATTTCAAACGGCAAATATTTGCAAATTATATCATCTTCAACTTGTGCATTTAAAACAGAACCAATAATGTATGCCAAATCTCGTCTTGTTTTCACAGAATGAACACAAAATTCTACAAGAGCGAGAAATTATCTTAAGAGAAAGGGAGCGTCTTGTTGTCCGTTCACATGCCAACGTGAAGACATATGCCCAGGAGGAGGTGAATAAGAAATGGGCTGTCATAGAAGAGGTATTGCTTGATAAATAGATAAATAAATATATTTTTTGTTTTATATAAATGCCACAGATTTTAGGTGTAAGTTGTTGCGTGTTTGTCTGCTGTGTACTATTGAGAGAGAACGACAGACTAAGTGTGTATTCTCAAATTTATATCTTTTGCCTATCAGCCTGTCAGGATATTATTTTTTATACAAATTGAATCTTTTTTCCTGTTGATATCTTTCAGGAACATATAGCAGAAATATCAAAAATGGAACAAATATTAAGGGAAAAATCCAAGGAGAACAAGAGGTTAAAGGATAACTTTGAAACCATTAAACAAGCTAATGATTCCTTGAAGAAAGAGGTATCATCTTTTTTGTGTATTTTTATATAGTATATTGATAATTCCTTTTTTTTATATTTTCCCCTCTTTTCTTTTTTTTTCTGTCTTTTTAACATGTCTTTTAAAATATACTAAATTGAGCTATAAAAGTTTTCCACTGAAACTTTACAATTTTTATACCTTGCCAACTTTGAAATGGAAAGTTGTTTTGCAGTTCTAAATGTTTAACGTGTGCCACAACGTTAAATTTTTGGACTTTTTTCATTTAATCAGGTGTATATGTAAGATATATAAGTGGGAACTAAATAAGATTATTGATTTCAATGACTACTAAGTACTATATTTTAAATATGACTATAAATATTTCAGCTGGAAGGACTACAAGAGCAACACGAAAAGTTAGAAAAACAGACCGCTAGTTTGCAGGCCAGACTGGCAAATTTACAGGTAAGTGTTGGACCCTGTGTTACAATCTCCAGGATTCTGCTGTCTTACTATTGCACGTGACTGGTCAGATGAAGAAAGTGAACAATTATTGCCTCTTTTTTGTTCTTTAAAAAGTTCCTCCAATACATCTGGTCCCAGTTTCACAAAAAAACTTAAGTCAGTTCCCTGACTTAGCTGACTAGGATCTCCATGAGAGTGCTGTAACACTGCACCTGATAGGATGAGATGTGACCATGTAACCTTGGTAATTAAGTTCTTAGCCAGAGAACCTGACTTAAGTTTTTTTGTGAAACAGGGACCTGCTTTGATTAATATGCCAACACCTGTCCAAGGAATCCTGAAGCAATCTACCGTGTACCTTAACACACTAGTAGCAGCAAATAATTGAGGCCAAATACTTGGTATATTTTAACTGATTTTGGTCACAACTTTGATAATTTTCAATTTATGTTCAGTTTTAGTTGTTTTTAGGAGTAATAGGAGACTTAAAAGTGTAACATGTTCGATACACTGTGTCCATATCTTTAAATAAAAAGTTGTGTGTGGATTACCAACAATTAAACACGAGTACTAAACTATTGCCACTTTCTGCTTTTTATGTATGATCATATATAGATAGACATGGTAGACATGGTGTAACCTTTTATAAAGTCTTTTGATACTTGCTCTCATTTCAGAGAAAACAGGAATTTGTTGGACGACAAACGGTCGAAAATATTCCACCCACCACTATCAGATCCAAGCTACCAAGTGCTGTAGAGGCCAAAGATGGCAAACATTTGCTTCCAAAACCTAAGGTACAAGTCTGAGTGGACTTTAACTATACCTATAAAGTACACAATCATATGCTGTATATCATCATACATTAGGCTTTAGCTTGATGAAGAATAGCTAGAGGCCACTGTGAATAACATACTGGATTTGCTACATCCCAGTGCATTTCTGAAATGAATTTATTTATATGTAAGCAAAGTGGTGAATTTAAGACAGCACTTAGGATATACAAAGGGAATTAGGTTAATAATGAATTTGAATGCAAAACAGTTTTATGAAATATAAGATAATAAGATCACATTTGAAGATGATTGATAAAGCTTAGAACTGAATTTCGTCACAGCTAGTCGACGTGTGTAAAACAAATCCATGCTCTTGCCATAGCAAAAATGCATCAGTATTGTCTTCTTGTTTGAAAGCTAGTTTACCTAATACATTATGTAGTTTCTTTTCCTTTATCATAGCTCCCTTCCAGCATGCACGATGTGACCTCTCTTTTATTGGATTGGGTTTCTGAGGTTCATCTGAGACATACAGCTCTAGGGCAGCCAACAGCTGAGAGCCAACTCCCTTCCATACAAGACACACAGGAAAAGTGTTTTAAGGTACTCTGTTCAGGGGGAGAATTTTTGAAAGTTCAGCGTCTCCAATCTATTCGTCAGCAGATTAAAAAAAAAAAAGATTAATTAGCCCATTCTTATCGATGGAATTTTTTTAGTACTCTTTATTATATACTGCAATAGCTATAGCATAACACATAAAGGAGAATGAATTCACATATTTTTAATTACTCAGTTTCATACCAAATTGAAATTGACATTTTCTCAGTTATATTATTTGAACTTAAATCTTTAAGGTTCGAAGAGAAAGGTGCAGAGGCATTGCAGTTAAAAATATCAGGAGGAATTTTATAATGGTCCCTTAGTTCAAAGAAGAAAAATCATTGGTTTTCTAGTCTTCTAGATCAGCCAGCCCCTCATACCCCCTTTGGTGATGAGGACGTTTTATTTCCCTAGGTTCTCCCTTCCTTGGTTGAAATTTTGCGGGATTTGCCTGCGAGCAATGCTAGAGTGACATTACCTTGCCTACAGTTTATTTACTGGTCTTTGCTGCATTTGGACAAGGCCCAAAGTCAACAGGTACTGCAGTATGACTGAACTATTTCTGTTTCTTTTATTTTTATTCAGTGGCTAAGTTGTGGAAATGTTGCTTAGTTCCAAGCCATTTGTCAGGAATTTTAAGGTTTTTGTTTTGTTTTGTTTTAAAATACTATATTTAAATATTCTGTCATATGAAACAGATGTGTATAGTATCAATACAGTCTTGTGCAAAGTTGAGTATAAATATTTGTTCAAATCTTTTCATTCATTCATTCATTCATTCATTCATTCATTCCTTTTTAAATGTCTGTATTTATTCATTCAGAAATCCAACCTGTCCTCAACATTAAGAAGAGTTGGAGAAGAACTGTACCGGCCAAAGTCAACAAGGCTTGGCTCCAGTGGAGAGCTGTCCTCTGAGAGGCCCCTGTCGCCAGTGAAGGCCGACAAAACCAAAGATTTGGTATTTTTCAGAAGTACCAGTCTCCATGTACGACTGCTGTCATGTCTGATAATTTTGAAGACCCTGTCACAAGGTTAGAGCTCAATTGTTTTTTTTAGGCCCATTGTGGCATTTCAGTGATATAATTGTCAGGCCTGTAGCCAGTAATTTCAAAGGGGGTAGGGGGTCTTTTTTTTTTTTTTTTATGTACAGACACAGATGTGTCTGTACATATAGCCGTCATCTGCGTCTGTCGTCGCCGTCGCCGTCGTCGCCGTGCACTTTTACCGATAACACGATAAGTGGAAAAATATTTTTTCTTTTGGCTTGAAACTTACAGAACTGATGAATATTCATAATACGCAGGTCAAGTTCGAAAATCAGCATGATCGGGTCACTTATAGGGAATTTATGCTGTTTTTTCACTTTTTTCAGCATATATGCAGCACCGATAACACCATAAATGGAAAACCATTTTACCTTTTGGCTTGAAACTTACAGAACTGATGAATATTCATAATACGCAGGTCAAGTTTGAAAATCAGCATGATTGGGTCATTTTTACTGAATTTAGGCTATTTTTTCACTTTTTTTCAGCATTTTTGCAACACCGATAACACAATAAATGAAAAGCTGTTTTACCCTTTGGCTTGAAACTTACAGAACTGATAAATATTCATAATACACAGGTCGAGTTTGAAAATCAGCATGATTGGACCACTTTTATGGAAGTTAAGTTGTTTTTTTTCACTTTTTTCAGCATATATGCAACACTGATAACACGATAAGTGAAAAACAGATAGGCCAATTGTCATAATACTCATAGGAGTGGCCAATCTTACTAAAATGAAGGTTGAGTTGGAAAATCAGCATAATCGGTCCATTATTTTAGAGGTTATGCTGTTTTTTCACATTTCCTCACATTCAATTTTTAGGCATGTTAACACTCTCATTATTTAACTAATAAGATACGTAAAAGTGTTTGTTTGGCATTTCCTGCATCTTTACAACATTGTTAGTTGATTTTGTAAAAATGATAGTAAACCGGTTATCGTGTATTGTGTAATAAAGTGTCAAAAATGGAAATAAACACATATCATTGCAGTTTGTCAGATTCAATCATCCACTATGTTCAGAATCTCATAATGGAGGAAATTGGACATATAACACTGTCTTATTGATATTTTCCCATCTCATCAATTTTCTTAGTTGGTCATATAAAAATGGCACTGTTTATTTTGTTTTATGTTTAAAAAGTCTTAAAAATGGTAATAAACCCATTTCAGAACAGTGCTGTCTTGTTTCACTTTTTTCAGCATTTATGTAGCACCGATAACATGATAAGTAAAATACCGTTTTACTTTTTGGCTTGAAACTTACAGAACTGATTAATATTTATAATATGCAGGTTAAGTTTGAAATTCAGCATGATCCGGCCAATTTTAGGGAAGTTATGATGGTTTTTTTTTTTCAAATTTTTCAGCATTTTTGTAACACGGAAAACAGGATCAGTGTAAAAATGTTTTTCTTTTTGGATTGAAACTGATGAATATTCATAATACGCATTTCAAGTTTGAAAATTGGCTTGATTGGACTATATTTACAACTGTTATGCTGTTTTTTCCTTATTCAGCATATATGCAACACTGATAACACATTTTAAGGAAAACCAATCAGCCTTTTGTCTTGCAACTCACAGCAGTGATTAGTCTGACTAGTATACAGATCAAGTTTGAAAATAAGCTTGATCAGTTAAGTTTTGATGAAGTTATTAGCCTTTTTGTATATAAGTGTTTTTTTTCTTCAGATTTAATTCTTAGGCATGTTAACAGTCTCAATATGGAACTAATTAGATATGTAAAAGTGTTGTTTTGACATTTTCTGCTTCTTAACAATATTGTTAGTTGATTATATAAAAATGATGGTAAACCTGTTATCATGCATTATGTAATAAAGTATCCAAAATGGAAAGGAACTCATCATTGCAGTTTGTCAGATCCAGTCATTCACTATGTTCAGAATCTGCAAATGGAGCAAATTAGACATTTAAAATTGTTCTATTGATATTTTTCCTATGTCGACAATTTTCCTAGATGATCATTTAAAAATGACAGTAAATTGATTATTTTGTTTTATGTAAAAAGGTGTTGAAAATGGAAAAAAAATCATTTCAGTACAGTTATCTCTTGTTTACATTTTGGCATTTTGAACTTTGAACTTTGAACTTCCATGGTCTTGAAGACCTTCCCATATCACATTTTCTGAATATCCATGATACTTTTATTTTTTTTATAAAAAATTGATGGTCATTATGCTGTTAAGTATTGTGTTATATTGCATGAAAGTTGAAGAAACCTGTATTTTGGACACTGCTGCCAGGATAGCGATTAAGGGAAAACCATGTTACTTATGATACTCAAATTTACTGAAAAGTTTCATAAGACTGAAGTGCAGCTTGTGTTTGAAAACCAGTGTGATTGTTTTCTGTTTTGGAAGCAATGCAGTTCTATAGAGTGAACTATGGTGCAATAAATGTATATGGCAGTATATTAATTCAGGGTCACAAACTAATTTGCTTAATTAATTTTCAAGTGGCCATTAAATGAGATTACATAAAACACACGTTCATAAAGTAATTTGCTTAATAATTTTTCAAGTGGCCATTAAATGAGATTACATAAAACACACGATGAGATTTCATTGTAAAGTCCCCTGGGTATATCTCTCTTAACTGTGTCACATAATTAGGAATCAGTGATTATTGTGCAGGTAAATGTTAGTCATGTTAGTAATTAGACAGCTAGATTTAAAGTTTGAATAGCAGCTTTATTGGAATTTTTTGTTTTGTTTTATTTTACATTTTCTTTTAATTATTTTTCAAACACTAGCATCTTCAAGATATCACTTTCAACTCCCATCCACCAGAAGCACTCTGCATTTTCTGTTTTTCCACATAAGGAGTTGTGTTGGTTTTTATGCCTTTAAACATTGTGTAATTATATTATTTTATGCACTGTCATCTTTTTTCACATATTGGGATTTTCATTATGTGAATTTGAACTCTCACATATGGTCCTGAAACTGTAATCTTATTGACCATGTTATTCTGTTGTACATTTTGTGAAATTTTATCTTTCACATACTGGAATTTTCATTGTGGGACTTATAACTCCCAAGGACATGTAACATTTAACTTTTATTGATACTACCTGTTGTGCAATATTTGCAACTTGACTGTTCTTTTTGGCAAATAATTAATTTTCTTTGTAAAAAGGGTTTTTTTTTTTTGTTATAATCTCTTAAGATATTGTTACAAAGTATAGCCATCTTTGGATGTCACATGGTCTGATGAAAAGTTCAGATATCAGAATAATAGCTATGACTGCCCTTTTTGTAGTAAAACAAAATATATTATATTTCTGTGAGTTGTTTACACTGTTTAAACTCAAGTTGGATGATTCATATCATGGTTATGCACCTAGACTGAATGGCAGCTTTAGTGGAATATTTTTGTAATTTTTTCTTTAATTTTTAATTTTTCAAACTGGCATTTTTAAGATGTTTTCACTTTTCAGCATATATGCAACACTGTAAACACATTTCAAGAAAAAAAACGATAGGCCTGTTGTCATGAAACTCGCTGGGGTAATGGATCTCACTAAATTGAGGTCAAGTTCGAAAAGCGGCATGATCGGGCCACTATTTTAGTAGTTATGCTTTTTTCCCCACTTTTCAGCATATATGCAACACTAAAAACACAATATAAGGAAAACAGATAGGCCAATTGCCATTAAACTCACAGGAGTGGTCAATGCTGCTAAAACACAGGTTGAGTTCGAAAATCAGCATAATCGGGCCATTATTTTAGAAGTTATGCTGTTTTTTCACATTTCCTCACATTCAATTCTTAGGCATGTTAACAGTCTCATTAGTTAACTAATAAGATACGTAAAAGTGTTTGTTTGACATTTCCTGCATCTTTACAACATTGTTAGTTGATTTTGTAAAAATAATGGTAAACTTATTATTGTGTATTGTGTAATAAAGTTTCAAAAGTGGAAATAAACTCATGTCATAGCAGTTTGTCAGATTCAATCATTCACTATGTTCAGAATCTCAGAATGGAAGAAATTGGCTATTTAACACTGCTCTATTGATATTTTTCTTAGTTGATCATATAAAAATGGCAGTAAACTGTTAATTTTGTTTTATGTTAAAAAAAAAAAACATTTCAGAACAGTGCTGTCTTGTTTACATTTTGGCATTTTCAAGTTGTGACTTTGAAGTTCCATGGGCCTGAAGACCTTCCCATATCACATTTTCTGAATATCCATGATACTAATATTTTATTATTAAAAATTGATGGTCATTATGCTGTTAAACGTTATGTAATATTGCATCAAAAAAACTATTTTGGGCACTGCTCCCATGATGACCATTTAAGAAAAACCAGGTCACTTACTGTTCTCAAACTTGCAGGAAAGAAACATGCGACTAAAATACAGCTTCAGTAGGCAATGCAGTCTGTTTGGTAATTCTTACTGCCAGTTAAACAGTTTTTTTTTTTGTGAAAATTTAATTTTTCACAAGATATGCTTGAAGACCTGTGCTAGTCGCATTTTCTGAAAATCCATGATACGTTTATTTTATTTTCAAAAGTTGACAGTCTTTATGCTGTTAACCATTATGTAATATTGCATCAGAATAGAAGAAAACACAATTTTGGGTGCTGCTGCCATGATGACCATTATGGGAAAACCATGTTATTTATGACTGCCAAACTTTCAAAAAAGAAATACAGGGCTAAAATGCAGCCTGAGTTGGAAAAGTAGTCTAATTGGCTTCTTTTTCTGGAAGTTATACAATTTCAAAGTGTGAACTTGAACTCCCATGGGCCTGAAGCCTTATGCTTGTTACACATTTTACTTACATTGGTATTACCTGTTGAGCATAATTAAAATTTAATGTTGAATTTGCAGTTTAACATAATGTACTTTTGCATCAGAATTGACAGTAGCCTATTTTGTGCATAGTTATTTCCTGTTTTTTGTCTGTACATTTGACAGCTTTGCTGCCTTGTTTTTTTAAGTGGACTGTATTACTGTGAAACTTTCATGTACCTAAGCACTAACATAGAGCCTACTTGGTCAAATTTTGATTCAAATTTTGATTTTCCTGGCCATGCACAAGAGCAGTTTGTTTGAATATTTTCATTTTTATTAGTTTAATAAATTTTGCTACTCAGAAAGATATTGAAATTTCCCAAACCTGATTCAAAGAGCTAAACCTGTAAATGGTATTTGATGGCAAGCAAAGAAAGTTGACTGAAGAAAAAAAAAGATAAACAATTTTTCCAAGTAGATGAACTTAAAATGGCTGAGGATGAGATCTACCTGAAATTGAAAAATGTTATTGACAGAGGAACATAGATTAATTGTATTTGAATTTTTTCTAATTTTTTATTTGTATTTTAGTTGATCACCTAGCACATGTATTTGATGTACTGAAGATGGACCTGAAGTCTGAATCAGCAAAAGAATTATTTATCCATTACCGGGCATCTCCAGTCATAATTTCCTTCTTTAAACCTGCATCCAAGGTAACTTTCAGATGCTGAAATTCTGTCATTTGGTCGCACATTTGTAGAAATTTGTGCAAAGTTTCAATTTTGTAGCATGCACCTATGTAACTATTAGATGTGACCAAGGATAAGCATTTTTTGGTTTCATTTATTGGTCATATCAGAAAAAAGGTGCTATCTTTTGTTGCCGTTTATCCTCATTGTGACCAAGCAAGTCTATAAGTCTTCTTCTTCTTCTTCTGGTGTTCTGAATGAAAAATTTCTGCCACAGATTCCAACATCACAGACCTAACGTTCATTTTAAATAAATAAAAATATCATTCCTAAGAAGGACATATTCCTTTCTTCCTTTTTATTTGGAACTAAAACTGATGTTTTGATTTGGGTTACAGGGAGAGGTTTATTGTCTTCTAACAGAGACTGATGTTTTGATTTAGATTACAGGGAGGTTTTTTTATCTCCTCAATGAAGGATCCCATACCTGAAATGACCTTTGACTTTTTATCTGAAACAGAACTGATATTTTGATTTAGGTTACAGGGAGAGTTTTCTTTCTTTTCAATGGAGGATCCCATTCCTAAAATGATCTTTGGCTTTTTATTTACAACTGAAACTGTTATTTGGTTTAAACAGTGAGATTTTTTTTCCTCAGTGGAGGATCCCACATCTGATATGACCTTTGACCTTTTTCTAGGCCCTGATGACCTGTGCTATGGACGTGTACCTGCAGATGTCCATGGAGTCTCTGAACCTGCATCAATTTCTGGAGAGTATCAGCACAGAATCCTGGTTCAGGGCCTGCTCTGTGATACTCAGGGCCCCAAACCTGGAGAACAAGATGGTGGAAAAACTCAGCATTGTTCTGCAAAAGTTGTCAAAGATAAAGTAAGTGATTATTATTTCTGATTACGTTGTGTGTGTTGTGTGTTTTTAGGGATATGATAAGGACATCTTTAGCTTGTGATGCAAAATTTTAACATTGTGTTAGAGAACTTTTTGTCAATGTTGAAAAGACTTTTATTACTGATCAGATAGTGGTCTGTACTTTGGACAGCTTTGCTGCTCTTTTTGTTTTGTCATATTTATTATTTTGATGTGATACAGTATTCCTGTATATTTTTTCAGGAACAACAAGAAATATTTTGAAGTGTTCACCATCACAGGGCTGGTTCAAGAGGCACTGAGAAGTTACGGGAAAGATAATGCATTTTTGGCGATGAACCTGAAGTCAATTCTCTTGAACTTGAACATGGCTGTATAAGCAAACATGGTCTTTCCGCAATTGGACTGTTGTTTTAAGTGCGTCCGCTACATATCAGTCATATTCTGACGTTAAACGTATTATCCAGTATAGAAATGAATGAAAGTCTGGAGACCTTTCTAAATATTGAGAATTTAAATAATGATCACTTATTTCCATAATAATATTACCCTTTTAATGTATGTAAGTAAAGGTATTAAAATCATTTCCTTTATTGTAATTGCTCAGTTTTTCCTAATTTCAATAATTACTGGTATTAAATGAAATTATGACGATTGCCAAGTGAGTCCAGTTAGTATGTACTGGTAGTACCTCCTAACTAGCATGTTTTGTTAGGACTAGTTTCAGCGTGAACGGATGAGAAAGGTTAAACATAAATTAACAACTTGTTAAATACCCATGAAGATGAATTTTAAAAACTGATAATCAGAATTACGTTTTTTTAAACGGATTCTGTGTTCAACGAAGGTCGCCCTTCAAAGCAATCAAACTATTTCTTAGGAATATAATGTTAAAAATAATCTAAGACAACTGGCAAAATGATACGAACGATTATACACAGTGTTTTATAAACCTGAAGGGCTGGGTAGTATTTTAATCTACATTACACAAAACACTACACAATACATGTAAAAACAAATGAATAGAAGAATGAATGATTGAATGTAGAAATTGTATCTCAAAGTAGCTAATGAATTTAACGTAAATAATGTAACATTATTCATAAATTTAAGTATTATATTGTAAATCTCACGTTCACCTGGATGGCGTAACAGTAGCGTTTTAGATTAAAATGTCACTTTTGATCTCAAAGATATATCCCAGAAGGATAGTTGTAAGTACATTTTAAAGCATTGAGCCCCTTTGACAAGACTCTATTCAACGGTGTCTACAAAGGCAATGCTGAGATTTTATCAGCAAAACGAGAAAGAATGCTCTTAAGTTTACGTAAAGGTATTCTGGCCACTGGGGCAATATAACAGGTCTAACCAAAAGTCTGATAATAATATATCACCAGGCTAGCGTCTTATGTTGCCTGCGGCGCGTGCACGTCCAGGTAATTCACAAGGACCAGCATAAATGACGGGATGCATGTAACTCTTCCGCACTGTGACGTAACGCTGAATTTTTGGGAGTACAACACGTGACTTTTTTTACAAGTGTCCACATCCCATTCGTGAGGTTTTCATTTGCAGTTAAATGAGAACGCTCAGGCTTTTTTGTATGACGTTGACTTGTGAAAGACCAGATACATTTAACTCTTCCGCCAGAATGTGACGTGCCAGAGCAGCCACGTACATGTATGTCCAGGGTTAATATATGTTCTTACAAACTTGACGTCGACGTAAACAGAGGAAAAACAAGCCAATAACAAGGTTGAATTTACTTGGAGACTTTATTAAGAACTGCACAGCCGTATTTTGCAACCAAACGCATTTTGCAACCGTTTTTATTTTCTAAGCCAGTCCTCAAAGTTTCATGTCCCTTACTCATCCCCACCTGATTCAGCGTACGGCATTTATGTCCTAATAACTGCGTCCCTACCCCGATTCTGTTTCGCTATAGTACTTTTAAGTTTTGAATTCCCGTTTCAGTGACACAGAAAAATGCATTGCGGTCAAAAATAGATAATTCATGTTTTTCTTTGGTTGAAAAATGCGTTCTGGAGTATTTGCGCATTTTGCAACCGGTCTGGGTGGTTTGGGTTTAATTGCAGCAGCATATCCTGAAGGACATTGAGTCCTATACCCTGGTGATAAGATAACGATACATTGGGCGTGGTCTCTGTGTGGGTACATAAGTCTGGGCATTACTCTATGAAACTGTGCGGACCGTTCCATTTGGCGCTATAATCTGTCTAGCAATGTCTGTCTTTTTCGCGCCATTCTGGCACAGCTTAACAATTTTGTAAAACACTGCTAAACTCACTTTACGCACTGCAAAACTGACCGCTTGCATGCAAAATTTCAAATTCTTCTATGCAGTAGTTGCTGACATATGGATAGTTTTTTGACAGAACCATGCTTCGCCAAAGCCAAGCTTTGACCAGCCCAAAAGAGCACTACCCAATTAAATCACTGCATATTACATAATGCAGCAGTGCAACAGACTTGATAATCAGTTAATTGGTAGCGACACACCTGGCTACACACTTCTCCAGTCAGATATATTATATGAGATTTGAGTTTTTTGGATAAAGAACGCATTTTACCTAGGTACACCTTTAAAACTGAAATATTCCATATTAAATGTCAAGTCTGTACTTTATTAAACAATTGAAAGTAGTTCCACCATATCAAGCACAGATATTTCAGATTTATGTAGGATAAAACCTTACTGACTAAGGTTCAAATATGAATAAATGTCTAGCAATTTCATATGTATATATTATATCATTTTAGCTTTAGGTAAACTGCTGAAGGATATAGCTATATAGTTGGTTATAGTCCCGCTCTCGTGTGTAACGTATCAGACAGCAATACCAGAACAGAACGACCACTGTAATTTATTTTCAACTCATTCCGGCGACATAATTAGGCGTTAGTCGTAAATTGCCGGAATGTTATAATTAACGTCTTACCGTGGTTAATGAGTAGTCTGCATGGATGAAAATATTGGGTTCATTTCACACAAAAATGAGACATGACACATCAATATATACATATGTTTTGATTTGCTGACTATGGTGCATTTTTATTCCTAATAGAAGTATGCAAAATTTTCTGTTTTAAACCAATGACCAAATTTCGAATTGTACTCTTTTGTAAAACTGAAATCTAGTCTGATGTGATGATAAAACAGCAAAATGGATACCTGACGCAGGCAACGCCCTACATAGCAGCAGACTTAGTGCATATGAGGGATAACCCATTCATTTCAAGTGCTTTTGTCTTATAAATTATAGTACGATTGATATCTTGTTCTCGTGTAAAAATAACATTTATCACGAAAATTTATTTCTCTACTAAAACAAACACATTGCGAATGTCAATCACCTTACCGTTTTGTGACGTCACGTGCAATTGCTCCATAAAAGCCGTAGGCGTAGATTTGGGGCTCAGTGTTACGCCAACCCTTCTTAACGCTCCCCACTGAGCACAAGAGGATGGTGCAAGTTACGGGCAGCAAGTGGACTGGGGCAACTCTGATGCTGTTCATTGGCATGTCTATACGTAAGTCTTACTTAATCCTTTTCTGGTCAGAAGGCCCAAAAAGGCACGTGTAAATGGTGCGCGTATGTTTAAGAAGTTGAAGTTTTAATGTTAAACCTGTATATTGTACACTGAGAGGGAACTATGTGTACAGGGCCGTAGCCTCCGGGGGGGCAGGGGGGGCAGCTGCCCCCCCCTGGAAATTGGGGTGCAAAAAAATAATCGCAAAGGTATAAAAATAATTGCAAAGTTGGTATCAATTCTGTGAGAAAAGGCACTCATGGCCACTAGACAATCATTCAACAATCTGTTTACAAAGGTGTACTGTTTTTAGCCAACTCAGTTCATGCCAAAAAGCTCACCCTCCCTGAGGGAGCTATCCCCCAGGCCAATTGGCGTGTTGTGTTGAAAAAATGACTGTACTTGTGGCAAAATGAACCCACAATTTCTGACTTCTGATTGACCAATAAATAACAGTTAAAATGCACCAGAATGCAGTATTATACATACAGTTTTTAAATATTTTCCACACCGTGGGAGGGGGAGACCCCCTCCCACATCCTCCCCCCATCGGGGGCTTCGCCCCCTCGTGTCTGCTTACTGCCCCCCCTGGCATTTTGCTCAGGCTACGGCCCTGGTGTGTGTAACAATGTGTATGTATGTAACTATGGGAAGTTACAAAACTGCTCACCGTTTTCTAAAACCGAAGCCTGTGATTTTATCAGCAGAACGATAAATAAAGCTTTGCAGTTTACGTGATGTCTTTCTGCCTTCTGGGACGGTGTATCTTTTAACAAGTCTGACGATAAGATATCACCGCTCTAATATTCTACGTACATATCCATGGTTGTCTTAATACTTAACTCGATTTTGAGAAAAAAATGTCACAAGACTACAAGAATGTATGAAATGTATACTTGTCAATTCACTAGTGTTAGTAATTATAAAGATGAATTAAAGGGATAAAAGCAAGATACAATATTTGTTGTAAAAACTTGAAAATATGTTTGCATTTAGAATGTTGAGTGGTAATATACGAAAGAGTCCCTGGAATAACCACTGAGAAAGAGAAAAAGTAAAAAAAAAGAAAAAAAAACTCTACATTAAAATGTTGAATTAAGAAATTCGGAAGATTGTGTTCGCACAAAATGAACGGAAATGATACTGACCGATGGCGTTGCTGCTGGGGTACGGAACTAGGGAGTCGATAAACCAAGCTTATCCTGTTGGCCTAACAAGTCTACTGCGCTACGTTACTAATAGACCATGCTTTGAGAGGTACAGAACACAAAAGTGGGAAATGACGCATGTTTTAGGTCAATACAGTATACATATATATTTTTATTGTTGACTATGGTGCATTTTTATTCCTAATTGAAGTATGCAAAATTTTCTGTTTTAAACCAATGACCAAATTTCGAATTGCAGTCTTTTGTAAAACTGAAATCTAGTCTGATGTGATGATAAAACAGCAAAAAGGATACCTGACGCAGGCAACGCCCTACATAGCAGCAGACTTAGACCCCATTCCCAGAGATTAGATCGATCCAAACTAGATCGACCTAACACCCTAGGGGTTCACGCTAAATAGCTGTCAGCCGAGCGGGCACGAAAGTTAATTACCCCCTTACAGCTTGTAGTAGGCGGGACGGACATTTAAGCCGGATTATCTGACAGTAATCTAGTGAGACTCCCCACGGGGATAGATCGATCTAAAATCTATGGGAATACGCCCTTAGTGCATATGAGGGATAACCCATTCATTTCAAGTGTTTTTGTCTTATAAATTATAGTACGATTGATATCTTGTTCTCGTGTAAAAATAACATTTATCACGAAAATTTATTTCTCTACTAAAACAAACACATTACGAATGTCAATCACCTTACCGTTTTGTGACGTCACGTGCAATTGCTCCATAAAAGCCGTAGGCGTAGATCTGGGGCTCAGTGTTACCCCAACACTTCTTAACGCTCCCCACTGAGCACAAGAGGATGGTGCAAGTTACGGGCAGCAAGTGGACTGGGGCAACTCTGATGCTGGTCATTGGCATGTCTATACGTAAGTCTTACTTAATCCTTTTCTGGTCAGAAGGCCCGAAAAGGCACGTGTAAATGGTGCGCATATGTTTAAGAAGTTGAAGTTTTGATGTTAAACCTGTATATTGTACACTGAGAGGGAACTATGTGTATGTAACAATGTGTATGTATGTAACTATGGGAAGTTACAAAAGTGCTCAATGTTTTCTAAAACCGAAGCCTGTGATTTTATCAGCAGAACGATAAATAAAGCTTTGCAGTTTACGTGATGTCTTTCTGCCTTCTGGGACGGTGTATCTTATTACAAGTCTGATGATAATAAGATATCACCGCTCTAATATTCTACGTACATATCCATGGTTGCCTTTTTACTTAATTCGATTTTGAGAAAACATGTCACAAGACTACAAGAATGTATAAAATGTATACTTGTCAATTCACTAGTGTTAGTAATTATAAAGATGAATTAAAGGGATAAAAGCAAGATACAATTTTTGTTTTAAAAACTTGAAAATATGTTTGCATTTAGAATGTTGAGTGGTAAGATACGAAAGAGTCCCTGGAATAACCACTGATTAAGAGGAAAAGTAAAAAAAAAAAAAAAAACCCTCTACATTAAAATGTTGAATTAAGACATCCGGAAGATTGTGTTCGCACAAAATGAACGGGAATGATACTGACCGATGGCGTTGCTGTTGGGGTACGGAAAAGGGGAGTCGATAAACCAAGCTTATCCTGTTGGCCTAACAAGTCTACTGCGCTTCGTTACTAATAAACAATGCTTTGAGAGGTACAGAACACAAAAGTGGGAAATGACGCATGTTTTAGGTCAATACAGTATACATATATATTTTTATTGTTGACTATGGTGCATTTTTATTCCTAATAGAAGTATGCAAAATTTTCTGTTTTAAACCAATGACAAAATTTCGAATTGTACTCTTTTATAAAACTGAAATCTAGTCTGATGTGATGATAAAACAGCAAAAGAGATACCTGACGCAGGCAACGCCCTAGGGTGTATTTCCAGAGCTTTTAGATCGATCTATCCCCGCGTGGAGTCTCACTAGATTACTGTCAGATAATCCGGCTTAAATGTCCGTCCAGCCTACTACAAGCTGTAAGGGGGTAATTAACTTTCGTGCCCGCTCGGCTGACAGCTATCTAGCGTTAACCCCCAGGGAGTTAGGTCGATCTAGTTTGGATCGATCTAATCTCTGGGAATGGGGTCCTACATAGCAGCAGACTTAGTGCATATGAGGGATAACCCATTCATTTCAAGTGCTTTTGTCTTATAAATCATAGTACGATTAATATCTTGTTCTGGTGTAAAAATAACATTTATCACGAAAATTTATTTCTCTACTAAAACAAACACATTACGAATGTCAGTAACTTTACCGTTTTGTGACGTCACGTGCAATTGCTCCATAAAAGCCGTAGGCGTAGATTTGGGGCTCAGTGTTACGCCAACCCTTCTTACATGTTAACGCTCCCCACTGAGCACAAGAGGATGGTGCAAGTTACGGGCAGCAAGTGGACTGGGGCAACTCTGATGCTGTTCATTGGCATGTCTATACGTAAGTCTTACTTAATCCTTTTCTGGTCAGAAGGCCCGAAAAGGCACGTGTAGATGGTGCGCGTATGTTTAAGAAGTTGAAGTTTTAATGTTAAACCTGTATATTGTACACTGAGAGGGAACTATGTGTATGTAACAATGTGTATGTATGTAACTATGGGAAGTTACAAAACTGCTCACCGTTTTCTAAAACCGAAGCCTGTGATTTTATCAGCAGAACGATAAATAAAGCTTTGCAGTTTACGTGATGTCTTTCTGCCTTCTGGGACGGTGTATCTTATTACAAGTCTGATGATAAGATATCACCGCTCTAATATTCTACGTACATATCCATGGTTGCCTTTTTACTTAATTCGATTTTGAGAAAAAAATGTCACAAGACTACAAGAATGTATAAAATGTATACTCGTCAATTCACTAGTGTTAGTAATTATGAAGATGAATGAAAAGGATAAAAGCTAGATAC
Source organism: Lingula anatina (assembly GCF_051362555.1). Classification (NCBI taxonomy): domain Eukaryota; kingdom Metazoa; phylum Brachiopoda; class Lingulata; order Lingulida; family Lingulidae; genus Lingula; species Lingula anatina. The sequence continues at coordinate 2,711,762 of NC_141769.1, read as the reverse complement.
AATAAATACAATAAATAAATAATTGAATAAATAAAATAAATAAATAAAATACACCAGATGGTCTAGAATAGATTGAGAATCATAAGTGAACGTTAAATGAGACAAATTTTCGCAGGGGCACTTCTGTTTTGGCCATGGGCTATCTTTTGCCCATTGGAGATGACGGTTGCACGTGATTGCTGAGACTATCACCTTGATTTAGTGATGAACCTATATTTGTCTTTCTTAACATTTTATCTAAGACAGGTTAATTTTTTTCAGCTTGCCAAGCGCAAGACAACCCGTGCGGTGAACATGGACAATGTAAAACCGACTTGGACTACCAAGTGGGCAACGTATTTGGGTGTTTTTTTTACAACTTGATATTTTTTGGCGGGACCTGCAATAACGAGCCACCAAGTACTTGCGAGTGCGTTTGCCTTAATGGTTTTAAAACAGACGCAGGTGGCATTTGTGTGGGTAAGTCATTGTTATGACAATGTGGATGAAAATACAAATGTAAATACAAAAAAAAAAAAAAAAAAAAAAAAATTCGAGGGACCTTCCCTTACAAAATAAAGAAAACCAACCTTCTGATTCGTGCAGTCAGTGATAAATCATCTCCATTATGTGTTCTAGAATCTACGAATCAAAAATCTTCCTTAGTAAAAGACATTGCTCTGTTATCCCATTGGTAATCAAGGTAATAAGCAGATGGAAGATTTGTATGGAAACAACGTACTTGTACATAACAAAAATTCACGTTATCAAGAAGGAAATGGGCGAGAAAATACACCGTATTTTGAAAATTTAATGATAAATTTTTAAGGCATTTCAACCTACATGTACACGCAACACTTCCTAATGCGTGCGGTATGATATGATTTATGATGATATGCAAATAGATACACTGTGAATTTTTTTTCTGAAATCCTCCTTTTAGATATCGACGAATGCACACAAGGAATACCATCTGGATTTGGTTTCAATATAGCAGTTTGTACAGGCTTCAATTGTGTGAACAGCATAGGGAGCTACCGATGTGGTGGAGATCTGGACGAGTGTTCCTTGGGTACAGATAACTGTGCAGAAAATGCTACTTGTACAAACACCGTTGGCAGTTTCACGTGCTCTTGTTTACCAGGCTTCACTGGTGATGGCACAGTATGTAATGACATTGACGAGTGTTCCTTGGGTACAGATAACTGTGCAGAAAATGCCTCATGTACTAACACCGTTGGCAGTTTCAGTTGTACATGTTTTCCTAACTACAATGGTGATGGTACAACATGTGATCCCGATGAGTGTTCTTTGGGTACAGACAACTGTGCAGAAAATGCCACATGTACAGACACTGTTGGCAGTTTCAGTTGTTCTTGTTTAGCTGGCTTCACTGGTGATGGCACAAAATGTAATGATGTGGACGAGTGTACCTTGGGTACTGACAACTGTGCAGAAAATGCCACATGTACAGACACTGTTGGCAGTTTCAGTTGTTCTTGTTTACCTGGCTTCACTGGTGATGGCACAAAATGTAATGACGTGGACGAGTGTTCTTTGGGTACTGACAACTGTGCAGAAAATGCCACATGTACAGACACTGTTGGCAGTTTCAGTTGTTCTTGTTTACCTGGCTTCACTGGTGATGGCACAAAATGTAATGATGTGGACGAATGTACCTTGGGTACTGACAACTGTGCAGAAAATGCCACATGTACAGACACTGTTGGCAGTTTCAGTTGTTCTTGTTTACCTGGTTTCACTGGTGATGGCACAAAATGTAATGATGTGGACGAATGTACCTTGGGTACTGACAACTGTGCAGAAAATGCCACATGTACAGACACTGTTGGCAGTTTCAGTTGTTCTTGTTTAGCTGGTTTCACTGGTGATGGCACAAAATGTAATGATGTGGACGAATGTACCTTGGGTACCGACAACTGTGCAGAAAATGCCACATGTACAGACACTGTTGGCAGTTTCAGTTGTTCTTGTTTACCTGGCTTCACTGGTGATGGCACAAAATGTAATGAGGTAGACGAGTGTTCTTTGGGTACTGACAACTGTGCAGAAAATGCCACATGTACAGACACTGTTGGCAGTTTCAGTTGTTCTTGTTTACCTGGTTTCACTGGTGATGGCACAAAATGTAATGATGTGGACGAATGTACCTTGGGTACTGACAACTGTGCAGAAAATGCCACATGTACAGACACTGTTGGCAGTTTCAGTTGTTCTTGTTTACCTGGCTTCACTGGTGATGGCACAAAATGTAATGATGTGGACGAGTGTTCTTTGGGTACTGACAACTGTGCAGAAAATGCCACATGTACAGACACTGTTGGCAGTTTCAGTTGTTCTTGTTTACCTGGCTTCACTGGTGATGGCACAAAATGTAATGACGTGGACGAGTGTTCTTTGGGTACTGACAACTGTGCAGAAAATGCCACATGTACAGACACTGTTGGCAGTTTTAGTTGTTCTTGTTTGCCTGGCTTCACTGGTGATGGCACAAAATGTAAGGATGTGGACGAGTGTTCTTTGGGTACTGACAACTGTGCAGAAAATGCCACATGTACAGACACTGTTGGCAGTTTCAGTTGTTCTTGTTTGCCTGGCTTCACTGGTGATGGCACAAAATGTAAGGATGTGGACGAGTGTTCTTTGGGTACTGACAACTGTGCAGAAAATGCCACATGTACAGACACTGTTGGCAGTTTCAGTTGTTCTTGTTTACCTGGCTTCACTGGTGATGGCACAAAATGTAATGATGTGGACGAGTGTACCTTGGGTACAGACAACTGTGCAGAAAATGCCACATGTACAGACACTGTTGGCAGTTTCAGTTGTTCTTGTTTAGCTGGCTTCACTGGTGATGGCACAACATGTAATAATTTGGACGAGTGTTCCTTGGGTACAGACAACTGTGCAGAAAATGCCACATGTACAGACACTGTTGGCAGTTTTAGTTGTTCTTGTTTGGCTAGTTTTACTGGTGACGGCACAACATGTAATAATTTGGACGAGTGTTCCTTGGGTACAGACAACTGTGCAGAAAATGCCACATGTACAGACACTGTTGGCAGTTTTAGTTGTTCTTGTTTGGCTGGTTTTACTGGTGACGGCACAACATGTAATAATTTGGACGAGTGTTCCTTGGGTACTGACAACTGTGCAGAAAATGCCACATGTACAGACACTGTTGGCAGTTTCAGTTGTTCTTGTTTACCTGGCTTCACTGGTGATGGCACAAAATGTAATGATGTGGACGAGTGTTCTTTGGGTACTGACAACTGTGCAGAAAATGCCACATGTACAGACACTGTTGGCAGTTTCAGTTGTTCTTGTTTACCTGGCTTCACTGGTGATGGCACAAAATGTAATGATGTGGACGAGTGTTCTTTGGGTACTGACAACTGTGCAGAAAATGCCACATGTACAGACACTGTTGGCAGTTTTAGTTGTTCTTGTTTGCCTGGCTTCACTGGTGATGGCACAAAATGTAAGGATGTGGACGAGTGTTCTTTGGGTACTGACAACTGTGCAGAAAATGCCACATGTACAAACACTGTTGGCAGTTTCAGTTGTTCTTGTTTACCTGGTTTCACTGGTGATGGCACAAAATGTAATGATGTGGACGAGTGTACCTTGGGTACTGACAACTGTGCAGAAAATGCCACATGTACAGACACTGTTGGCAGTTTCAGTTGTTCTTGTTTACCTGGCTTCACTGGTGATGGCACAAAATGTAATGATGTGGACGAGTGTACCTTGGGTACAGACAACTGTGCAGAAAATGCCACATGTACAGACACTGTTGGCAGTTTCAGTTGTTCTTGTTTACCTGGCTTCACTGGTGATGGCACAAAATGTAATGATGTGGACGAGTGTACCTTGGGTACTGACAACTGTGCAGAAAATGCCACATGTACAGACACTGTTGGCAGTTTCAGTTGTTCTTGTTTAGCTGGCTTCACTGGTGATGGCACAAAATGTAAGGATGTGGACGAGTGTTCTTTGGGTACTGACAACTGTGCAGAAAATGCCACATGTACAGACACTGTTGGCAGTTTCAGTTGTTCTTGTTTACCTGGCTTCACTGGTGATGGCACAAAATGTAATGATGTGGACGAATGTACCTTGGGTACTGACAACTGTGCAGAAAATGCCACATGTACAGACAATGTTGGCAGTTTCAGTTGTTCTTGTTTAGCTGGCTTCACTGGTGATGGCACAAAATGTAATGATGTGGACGAGTGTACCTTGGGTACTAACAACTGTGCAGAAAATGCCACATGTACGGACACTGTTGGCAGTTTCAGTTGTTCTTGTTTACCTGGCTTCACTGGTGATGGCACAAAATGTAATGACGTAGACGAGTGTTCTTTGGGTACTGACAACTGTGCAGAAAATGCCACATGTACAGACACTGTTGGCAGTTTCAGTTGTTCTTGTTTACCTGGTTTCACTGGTGATGGCACAAAATGTAATGATGTGGACGAATGTACCTTGGGTACTGACAACTGTGCAGAAAATGCCACATGTACAGACACTGTTGGCAGTTTCAGTTGTTCTTGTTTACCTGGCTTCAATGGTGATGGCACAAAATGTAATGATGTGGACGAGTGTTCTTTGGGTACTGACAACTGTGCAGAAAATGCCACATGTACAGACACTGTTGGCAGTTTCAGTTGTTCTTGTTTACCTGGCTTCACTGGTGATGGCACAAAATGTAATGACGTGGACGAGTGTTCTTTGGGTACTGACAACTGTGCAGAAAATGCCACATGTACAGACACTGTTGGCAGTTTTAGTTGTTCTTGTTTGCCTGGCTTCACTGGTGATGGCACAAAATGTAAGGATGTGGACGAGTGTTCTTTGGGTACTGACAACTGTGCAGAAAATGCCACATGTACAGACACTGTTGGCAGTTTCAGTTGTTCTTGTTTACCTGGTTTCACTGGTGATGGCACAAAATGTAATGATGTGGACGAGTGTACCTTGGGTACTGACAACTGTGCAGAAAATGCCACATGTACAGACACTGTTGGCAGTTTCAGTTGTTCTTGTTTACCTGGTTTCACTGGTGATGGCACAAAATGTAATGATGTGGACGAGTGTACCTTGGGTACTGACAACTGTGCAGAAAATGCCACATGTACAGACACTGTTGGCAGTTTCAGTTGTTCTTGTTTACCTGGCTTCACTGGTGATGGCACGAAATGTAATGATGTGGACGAGTGTACCTTGGGTACAGACAACTGTGCAGAAAATGCCACATGTACAGACACTGTTGGCAGTTTCAGTTGTTCTTGTTTAGCTGGCTTCACTGGTGATGGCACAAAATGTAATGACGTGGACGAGTGTTCTTTGGGTACTGACAACTGTGCAGAAAATGCCACATGTACAGACACTGTTGGCAGTTTTAGTTGTTCTTGTTTGCCTGGCTTCACTGGTGATGGCACAAAATGTAAGGATGTGGACGAGTGTTCTTTGGGTACTGACAACTGTGCAGAAAATGCCACATGTACAGACACTGTTGGCAGTTTCAGTTGTTCTTGTTTACCTGGTTTCACTGGTGATGGCACAAAATGTAATGATGTGGACGAGTGTACCTTGGGTACAGACAACTGTGCAGAAAATGCCACATGTACAGACACTGTTGGCAGTTTCAGTTGTTCTTGTTTACCTGGCTTCACTGGTGATGGCACAAAATGTAATGATGTGGACGAGTGTACCTTGGGTACTGACAACTGTGCAGAAAATGCCACATGTACAGACACTGTTGGCAGTTTCAGTTGTTCTTGTTTACCTGGCTTCACTGGTGATGGCACAAAATGTAATGATGTGGACGAGTGTTCTTTGGGTACTGACAACTGTGCAGAAAATGCCACATGTACAGACACTGTTGGCAGTTTCAGTTGTTCTTGTTTAGCTGGCTTCACTGGTGATGGCACAACATGTAATAATTTGGACGAGTGTTCCTTGGGTACAGACAACTGTGCAGAAAATGCCACATGTACAGACACTGTTGGCAGTTTCAGTTGTTCTTGTTTACCTGGCTTCACTGGTGATGGCACAAAATGTAAGGATGTGGACGAGTGTTCTTTGGGTACAGACAACTGTGCAGAAAATGCCACATGTACAAACACTGTTGGCAGTTTCAGTTGTTCTTGTTTGCCTGGATTTAGCGGAAATGGTACAGCATGTGTTTCTGTCATAAGTAAGTAATCGTTCATACGTTATTAACTTAATGCATCATTATATGAAGCCTGGAAGCTTGTCAATTTTGAGAAATAACTGTATATATATATATATATGCAATTTATCAAGTAAATATATTGATGTGTACATTTATTTTGGGTACTTTCCTTCAAATTATATATACAAATATTTAATTACTTTCGTTATTTAAATTTTGTAATTTTGTAGCCTGTGAAGGTGGTCCACCAGGAACTGAACTCTGGGAGAAAACAATTGATGGAACCAAATGTTATGGGTTCTATAGTGGCCCTCTGAACTACGCGGATGCCAAGGCAAAATGTCCTACAATTGTAGCTGGAAGCACACTGGCTATCATATTGAGTGCAACTGAAACTGCTGCCCTTGAGGCCATCATCCCACCTGAGTAAGTTTACTGCTGTTTTTATCATTTCATTTTGTTCTGTATCTAGAAAGAGAGAGAGAGGGAGGGGGCTTATTTGTCGATGGATTGCCTTTGCGCGATATTTGAGCCCCAGACATTAACACCTTAATTAGCTTATACTTCGGCTTTACAAACGTGTTGCAAGAGGATGTTAAAAAAGAAAACTGTTTAACTAAAACTAAAACAATTGACCCTTCTTTAAGGGAAAAGGGGAAAAGGAGGGAAAGGGGGTACATTTTTTAAGGTGTTTTTGTGTGCATTTACTGATCCAAAACAATTAAAGTATAAAGTGTAAATTGATATTGTTGAACTAAAGCTAAAACGTCTTTAGATGAGTTTTTTCAACCTTTACATACCCCAGAGAGACACATCGCTAATCTAGACCCCCTTTGCCAAGAACCGTTGCTAGGAGAGGGGGGAGATTAATGAGTTGTAAGATCTGGTTTATTTTATTTAAGTGCTGCGCGTGAATCATCGTGGATTGGTTTGGAGCAGCAGTCACCCCCTGGTACATGGGAGTGGTTGGACGGCACCCCGGCTACGGGATACGTGAATTGGAATGGTAACGATGGCGGAAAGGCACCCAAGAAAGCTGACAAAAACTGTGGTGCCGTAAACACCAGATTAACTCCTTTTAAATGGGTAGACGAAGAATGTACCGACCTAGCGCAGTATATTTGTCAGGTGATCCTCTAATTGAAGTAGTCTAATAGCACCTGCTATTTTTTTTTTGTTTTTTTTTTTTTAGTGGAAGAATACAGTGATCCAAACTCCTACTTGGTTCCTTATGCAGTAGAGGATAAGGAAACACAGGTGAATCAATATATCAAATTTATAATTTCACTGGTTTGTTCGTAAGGTAATAGTTTACTTAAGGCTGAAACTTATTTAATTTATTGTATCTCCTTTTTTCTACAGATATTGTAAAACAGTGCTTAACTTGTGATACTCAAAGATCGGATATAGAATTATGGAAGCAATAGGATAAAAAATCGAATGATGTAAGTTTCAAATGTAAAAAATAGCAATAGATTGGATTGTACATTGTTTGTACGAAGTATGCGTATATGTTGTTTATATATTTTCCACATGTACACGTACTGTTATATCTCTACCCTGAAATGATAAAACGAGAGAGGTCGATTGATATTTCGAAATTTAATGCCTATTTTTATGACCAACCAAAACGAGGTTTATTACGAGTTTAATTCAACTTATTGGTCATGATTTCAAAAGGCTAATCCGAAATGATTGATAAGAATACTGAACTCTGGAGTGACCAATATAATATGGTAAATCAGTTATGCATAAATGGGTTTTGTGGGGTTCCGGGACGAGATTTAATTTAAGTTGCGTAATATACTTAAATACAGATATTCACATTATATTAATGTGTTAGGGTTAATGTCTGGTTTCAGCGAGGCCTATAATGTTGTTCACAACATAAATACATTTAAATTACATGTATGTATTCTCGTAAAGCATGTACTGAATGTAGGTAAAGAGAAATGTAAGAAATGAATAAAAATAGCAAGGCATATGTGTTTGTTGGAGAGTCTGTTCTTTGTAAGATTGCCTTATTGAATTTTCCCTAAATTTGAAAGTTTAACTTTGTCTTGTTAAAACGTTGTTCGTATTTAATAACATTCGGGTGCTGATGAAATTATCTTGCTGGAAATATGTCTCCATACTTCTTTATAGTATTATCGTTATAATCAAATGATACTGTTTACAAAATAAATATGTTATTAAATTTTCAATTTTCAATTTCAATTTATTTCTGTACTGGTACATAGATTGTCATGACCTTGTACAATATGATATACAAATGATGATACAATACAGTTAGTGCATTACCATCTTTATATAATGAAGATAAGTACTAGTAAAATCACTCATAGAATATTCTATCTAAGCAATGAGATAAACCTTGGTGTGATTATAAATTTAACATAAACATAGTATAAACATGTTACACAAAAAGAATGTTTTTTTTTAAAAACTTAAAAACCACCGTTACATAGCTGTTTACATGGCTGTTCAAAGCCAGTTTGATGACATTGATAATTACGATTAATGACAATTACATAAGACAGATAAGTAAATAAGTTACACAGATATAAATATTGTGCCATGTTCAGTCCCACTGCCGAGTCACTTCTCACAACAGTGGCACCATACACTGACATTTTAAGGGATATGCTAGGAGTTACCAAGCAGAGCAACCACTTCACTTCTTTTCTTGAATGATTTGATTATAAAGTTGGAGAGGGACACTAAAGTATCTTTGTTGGCACTGTTAAATACATGGCATAATTGACTGTCTGGTGACCTTGAATCAGCTTTTAGGAATGAGGTTTTACTGAAAAAGGTGACTCGGTCTGTTTTGTACATTGGGCATTGGAATATAAAATGGTATTCATCCTCAATTACCCCTTGTGTGCACAGGTGACAGATTCTGTCGCACCTTTAATTAAATCAGCTATCGTTTATACATTAGGTTTTTTGCTTGTAAGCTTTCTTCGCTGGATCTACCAAGAGTACGTTTTTTTATTTGAAAATAATAAAAAAAAAGATGTTGTCATTCATATAACAGAAATTCTCAGGTTGACAAAAATATACATATGCTATCTAGATGAAAAAGATCTCCCTTGGCTGACATATGAATGTCACAGCGGAATATAAATTGGGTCTCAGAATCTCTTCAGAATTGCACGGCTCAAGCAGTTGTTCTTCTTTACATTGCTTGTTTGTATTCAAGGCTAAATATACACATTCCTCAAAGATGAATTTACTTGCTGCAACACAAACATACTTCCCTCCACGACTGCGTTCCACTGTATATTTATCTATAAGCTGTTTATTAAGACATTATCATTATTGTACTATTTAATTGCATAATTGTACTGTTATCTCACGCTTCCACTGCATTTTACTGTTGTTGCACTGTGACGTTTATAATCGACCAATAGCAACTCCCGCAAAAAGAACAACCTAGCTATCTCAGAAAAAATCAATTCTCTTTTCTCTCTGAATTACAACCAGTTAGATATTTGTACATTGCTGCAAACGTTCTAACCAGATCTTGTGCAAGTAACACGTACGTGGACCTGTAGGGTCACAAATATTGTCGTCTGCAAAATTAAGTCACGTGGAAGGTGCTGTTTGAACACAAACCGTCAAGGATTTGTAGAATTGGTTCCTTAACTGACGTCCAGCGATACTTACATGTACATGTGATAGGTTACATAATTTATAGCCTGACTGCTTTGTAAGCAACTGCTGTAGGGTGAAAAAAAAAGCGGTGTCCTTTCTCCTACATTATTCACACTGGTTATCAATGACTTAGCCACTGTAAAAAAATGATTTTGGAGTGAAGTTGGGCATGATCTTAAAATCCCTATCTTGCTATATGCTGATGATAATGTGTTTATAGCTGAAGATGGAGAAAAACTGCAGGGTATGTTTATGGTGGAGCTCGAGACTTCTGCACAGAATCTGATATACTAGTTATTTTCCAGTAGTTTTGAAATTTACTAGTATACAATGTCCCTTATTCCAATCTTGAAAGCCAGTGGTACACAGCCTCATATCAAGCCGTGTCGGAAGCAAATTTCGGTAAACAAAATATGATCATCCCCGTGACATGTTATATGTCGTCCCGACGGACCACCCCCCTCACCCGGCCTCTGAAAGATAAAAAACTCCGAAATGCAAAACTATGAAAGGATAATTGCAGATGGTAAAATATGAGAAAATAAACTTTGTTGATTGGGCCACAAGTAGCCGACAGTACAGTTTAAAATTCGGCTTCATGGTTACAAAATGGGAAAACGTGAAAATTATATTACCAACGTTACAAAGACTGCGCGTGATTAAGTTGTGTTAAACGAAACATTTAAAAGGCCGCTTTTTTCTCAGCAGCTAATGATTAAGCTTAGACTCCTCGGGAGCCGCCAAAACTCTAAGACAGAAAAGCTCATCAACAAAAATTTCGCAAATAAATTTTGAATTATTGTCTTATGATATCTTTTAATACTACTGAAGTTTGTAAATTTTTAAAATAAAAATATAAAAATTAAAAAAAATCTTGCTGAATACAATCAGATTGACGGACTGACACGCGTCTTCCTGGGGTTGAGCAGAGTACACATTGGTTGATTTCGAGTGAGTTGAAAACAACTGAGAAATGGTTTAGAAAATGTTATTTACTGAAGGCATGGCACGCAGTCGCGTGATTACATCTACATTTGTCTTTACAAAAGTTTCAGTATGATTTAGCCGCGAGTGCAACGAGCCTGGCAGCCACGCCTTAACAGAACGACAGCTGTCTTATCTTCCCAATCTAAACAGGTGGACTTCAAAGATTAAGTGAAATCTTTATCTAAGGTTTTACCAAAGTTAACTCAGCACAATGTACTGGTTAGTGTACAGTGAAGACCTTGGATATTGAGAAAGGGTGAGGGTGGGGATGGGGGTGGGGGTATGAATAAAATCTTGTAAATAATCCCACAGTTTTCATTTTCTACTTAAAAAAAATAAATACACTTTCCAAAATTCCAAGGAAACAGAATTAAAACCTGGTGTTCTGCTGGTGACTGTATCTGTATCACTTATTACTTAAATAGCTCACGATTTTACCCGTTATCAGTCTTTTAATCTGATGGAGTAAAAATGGCCGATAATAGTACTTTTCACAGATATTTACAGGCTGTGGCTGTACTTTTCTTTACTGGGTTATAGAATATATCCCCCGTTAATGTACACTAACATGTTTTTTTTTTCAAAACGGCATGCAAATTTGTTAATTTGATTGAAATTCCCCGTATAGATGAATCGATCAACGTAGAGAGAGGTAGTTTTATATTGGGTATGAGCCTTAAACCGTCCTTTGTGAATTTTATCAAGCCCGTGGCTATGAACAGAGATAGGAGTAGGGGGCAGGTAAAGTCCCGTCTATAACGCAACTTTGACCACGCCTCCGTCTAGTCGTCACGCATGTACATGGAGATTACTTCACTGAGCAACGGATATTATTCCACAGACGAAAAATTCTGCTCAAGGAACAGTTTTACATCTTTGCCTATTAATGTATATTGGTCGGAGAAAATTAACCCGTCATAAAAACTTTTCAAAGGAAATAATCTTATCACCATATGTCAGGACGGCAGTATTTTAATAACAGGTCACATAATAAAAAGAATGCGCACAATAACAAATTTATTTTTTTTCCCTTTTTTGATAATGTTTATTAAAGGCGTCGTAAAGTAAAAACTGGCCAAATTAGGAGAAAAGGGTAGTTAATTTGAGTTTCTCTTTACTTGTTTAAATGGTAAATATGAATGTTAGTTTAATTTAGTCACCTGGGATTAAAATGCAACACAAAGGAACATTCAGCGGGGGTATGTTACTTTACAATTAAAAAAAAAACAGGAAAGAAGGGCTTCGAATTCCACAACAATATCGTAATACTAACCTGCTGAAGATGGGTCCAATTGTGGCGTTACCTAACTGGTTGAATATTGATGTTTAGCAAGTTGAACAAGACATTTTTCGTGCAAAAATAAAGATAAACCAAATGCTGCACTTGAGAAGTACTAGTAACAACACAAATGGCCTGGCGTGGTGATAGGTACCATAGAACGTGAACAAAGAAACGAGTAACTCGTAAGATGGTTTGTCACATGTATCCAGGGCCGTAGCCTCCGGGGGGGGGGGGGGGGGGGGGGGGGGGCAGCTGCCCCCCCTGGAATTTGGAATTTTACACACCACACCCTCCCCCTCGGTAGCTTCGACCCCTCGTGTCCGCTTACTGCCCCCCTGGCATTTTGCTCAGGCTACGGCCCTGGTATCTGCCCGAAGGCCCGGTCCCTAACACGAGAGAGATAAAAATCTCATTCCCCCAAGAAAGCATCATTAGCAGAGACCATTCTCCCGGTTAAAGACTTTAACGACAAGGGCCACCGCTCTATAAAAAGGCTTGGGTGTGGACCTGTGTCTCAATGTTTTGCTTCGTGGTTACCGCTGATCACAAGATGATGGTGCAAGTTACACGTAGTGAGTGGACTGTGGCAGCTCTATTGCTGGTCATTGGCATGTCTATACGTAAGTGTTATTCATCATTTTAAGGTATTCCTCTTATCCTACTCAAGAATTATGTTTTAATTCTCCATATCAGGTTTTTTTTTGTCTTTCACAGACTACAGATGTTGTACTGGCCTCTTTAGAGTGCAGTTGCCCCCCCCCCCTTTACACTTCTCCCATCAGGTAGAGGATACCACAACACTTTTCCTGTTTTTAGCCCCATTTCCTGATGAAAGTATCCCCTTAGGCACTGGACTACTGGAGTGGTAAAAACTCTGATTTAGTTACTGTTTAAAAAACTATCATTGTGATTTTTGTTCAAACTGAACCTAATGGTTCGTGAATGTATGAGACCGTTAAAAATAGTCGCAGAAATCTTGGGACCAAAGACCATTGCAAGATATTATGACACAACAAAGTAACACCACTCTTAAGTCACTCATATTGTTGTAAAAGGCTGCCACAAGACATTTGCTCATGCAGCGCCCTAAATGTGTCGACGAAATATGAAGCACATTTCACACAACTAACTTGATCATATTATTTGTTACTTACAATAGTTACATGTAGATGATAAACCTAATTCAAGGAAGACAGCGTGGATCACCAGAACCACATTAATAGCACTGTGAAATTTTTAAGAAACGATAACTTGCCTTGGGTATACAGTGAACAAATACGACACAAGGACTGACGCAGCCAAGAAAGAAGACGAAAAGGTGGAAATGTTTGTTGTCTGGTGTTCCGTCTTTAGATATATGATATCGACAAATAGCTTAGTAAAATTCCCAACGTGCAAGGGTGAGTAGTAGATCAGGTAAATCATTTCTCTAAGCATATTGCGGCAGATGTGCTCCTTGCACACCTGACACAATATCTTGTCAATGTACTTAATTGTTGCCGTCATTGTTTAAGTTCTAAACCGTACCAAATGGCACCGTTCGCCCTCTAAAATACCGAGGAGGGGGGGGGGGGGTAGGGTCAGCTTCGCATCCGCGGTCCCCCTTCAATAATCCTGGATCCGCCCCTGAAGTCGATGGACGAAAATCTTTGAGACATTTCAATGCCTATGGCCAATCGCCAGAGGTATGAGTCAGGTTATAAGTAATAAGAATTGTAAAATAAATTTTATTATGGAATTCGTATTGCTGTTGGATTAAAAGAGCTGGGTTTGCTACGTGTATAGGTTGCTTTATGGGACCGTCATCGTAATATTGATGATATAGTCTTGAACAAAAAAAATGCCAGGCTCACCCATTAAAAAGGTTTCGCAACCTGCCGAAGATCGAATACGAAGTAAGACATGTATTCTACGTTGTCTCTTTTCATAACCCATCAAAAAAAGGGGTCGAAGCTTCGTTCCCATATTTAGACCCAGACCCAGAAGTGCTAAGAAGACCAGCACAGGTAGTATCTTCTTCTGAATTAAAAATCAAACAATCTGGATACGAACACACACAATTAGATGCACATAGTGAATGCTAAACAGGTTTTTTAAAAATGAGAAAAATGAGAAATCAGAACATTACCTGGTTAAGTGCAATTGATTATAAAACGTAAAAAAGTCGCTTAATTAATAGAATAAATTGAGAGAATATTTGCACCGTCAATGTCTGTAAAGTTGAAGTTTAAGGTGTCTCGAAAAAAGTTACTAATTGCAATTTTGAAAATATTGCAATGAAATTTGGGAAACTTTAGGAAAATAACGTATTTAATAAATGCCAAAAATGATTCTGCCTTTCTTAATTTTGGCACTACACCGAAGATAAGATATTAAAGTCAAAACATAACATGCCAGCCTAGATGTGAGTTCTAACAGGTGCCTGTGTCTGGCAGTTTTGACACCTGTTAACGTGTTTTTGATTTGACGATAATATTAGAACTGTGTCACTTTTACACTCGAAATTTGCAGGGCTGACCATTTATAATGTTTCAAAAATCTACGCAAACTTTCAGTTTGAAAACTTGTGAACTGTTGAAGTAATAGAACTTTGAAATAAGAAACATATTTTTTCGAGCCCCTGGATATGTGGGCCTGAGGCGATGTAAGTCACGAGGTCTCGTGATTAGATTTATCTTTATTTTAGCTCAAGGTAAAATGTTGAAGGATATATTGGCTGTCTATGGTACCAACCACCACAGGTACGTGGAGCCCGGCAGCAAAACAAGAACAAAACGTACCCTATCGTGTCTTCCCAGGTGGTTTAATTCAGTGCAACAGGGGAACTTGCCCGCAAGATGGAGCATCCCATTTCCTTTTTTTTACCAAAGTTAGTTTAGCACTTGTATACGTAAATAAAGATATTGAACTTACTGTACAAAAAGTCACCATTAAAAGTATCTCATTAAAAGTAGCTTTTCACCGAAAGTTGCTTACTTACATTGAGTTATAGAAAATATCCATCCCCAGTAGAAGAAGATAAAAACCTTTCCGGTGGTGTATGTTATTTTCATAGACAAGTTTAGTTGGATAAAATATTGAAGACTGCTTTTAGTTTTCCTCTGTATTTGGACTGTCATCTACGCATGTATTTCTGTGTTGATGTTAATAGGTAGTTTATTAAGCAGATTGAATGACTTACAACTGGGACACCAAGGCGTATATGTGTATTTGTCTGCTTTTTCCAGTGCAGGGAGCTTTTCTAGATAACTCGTAATTGTAGTAGTCGTCGAAGTTCCCTAATTAATTTTAACTTAATAGTTAATTAATGTGGTTTAACGCTTTGTGTGGCCTGTGCATGGGGCTTCCGAAAATAGGTTCAGATTTTTGTCACATTGAAATTCCGTTCATTAAGACCGTTTTATTATGACCTGGTGGAAGCAGCTTAATTCAATTTCTGGCATATTTTTTTCTGAATAGGTTACATTTGGTCTGCCTCCGTTACCTTTCCCTACAGATGGTCTATAGAATAAAAGCTTGGAGTTCGTCCAGTGTGCGAGTACGGTGCTTTCCTGTTCTAAATCTTGAGAAGGGTCATTTTTTTCTTATCATTTAGGTTTAGACCTGTGTCCAAAAAGTGTTTTGGACTGGAGGGGAGGTATGACACGCGGCAGTCTCATGATGCCATTTGTCTTTATTTTTGCTCAAGGTAAATGCTGTATGGCATATTAGCTGGCAAAAGTCCCATCTTCCACTCACGTCACTTGTCCGGCAGCAAAACCCTAATAGAATGGCCACTATGGTATCTTTTAACCCATTCAAGGATTTGAATTCGACATAAAAAGGGGCCTTAGTCAAAAGCTGACTGGAAATTAAATTCACTTTTTATTAACGCTCATACAGTATATTAGCCCATGCATGAGGATGCTGGGTTATTTATGGGGAGAATAATAAAATGAGATAAATATAATGCAACTGTCAATGTACTTCTGGAAAGTGCAATAAAATACATGGGTTAAGTGCCTCGCCCTACAGGTGATGCTATACACTGTATCTTCGAGGTAAAAAGGTAAAAAAGTTTCCGATTTGGGGTTTTCTCTAGCACCAGGGCAACCATAATGATGATCTAAAATACAATTTAAACTAATTAAAAGCACTAGACTGAGATGTCATAAATTTCTCTTAAATGACTTCCCTCTGAATCTGTCGGCTGTCGCGTGGAATTACTCCATAGTTTGATGGAAAGAGCAGTTCACTTCTTAAGTGCACATTTAGTGCACATTTACTTGTCAAGTAGGGTGATATCCGTGGTAATCTACTGGTGATATTGATATACCATGTACTTGAAACCAATGACCTATCTCTTCAGTCCGAAAGGTATTAAACGGCGACAGTTGTTAACTGACGTGTTACGCGTACTTCACGTTATGCAATACGCATAGCAATCACTGAGGCTACAATGTAGGCGATGGCTCTGCCCGCTACATGTACAGGCCTACCCAACTACCAGACTCGGCACCTAAGGATCCTGAATTAACCGGTATATCGGACCACACTACCCGTTTTCAAGGTGTGTGTCAGATCGCATTTCGGAGTATCAGCCAGAACACCGACAGGATGAGCCCTGACATGCTCGGCTGTCACCTTGATTGGATAGGAAACGATTGTCGTAAAATCGCTATATGATTTTAAAACCGGGTGCATAATTTTGAAAGCCACCTAGATGAACCTTAGACTGCCACATTAATCTAATACAATGCAAAAAAAGCCCTGTCAAAAGTGGTTAAAACATTCAAACCGAATGTCGTAAAGTCCCCATATATCCCCATAGAGACAATAAAATAGAGTACTCTAAAGTAAGAGTACAGTTTAAGGTTGTTCAGCCGAGCGTGGATGAGCCCGCAGTCGTGCTACAAAATTTGCTCTGGGGGATGATACTCCGAAATGCGATCTGACACACACCTTGAAAACGGGTAGCGTGGTCCGATATACCGGTTAATTCAGGATCCTTAGGTGCCGAGTCTGGTAGTTGGGTAGGCCTGATGTATATCAGTCCGATGATAAGACGACTAATTACATACGTCGTTGGTTACTTTTTTTGATCATTATAAACACATACATCTTCACCTGTAATACCCCACCCATAAAAACCAGGCTCATGCTTAAACAGCAATGATTAATCCCCCCTATTTCCTCCTTAATCAACAAAAATGTACCAGTGAAAATGCCTTTAAGTGACAATTTCTTTGTTTCACTGGATTATAAACATATTAAATTCTCGGTTTCAGAACAGCAACCTTTCTTCCCGGTAGATCAGACTGGTGTGTTTAACTACAGATAATGTGACGCTTGTTTGTTCAATATGTAGTTGATTTGACAAGCGTGGATATATATTATCTGTTTTATAATGAAAATTTAGGCAAATGACCAAATTAATGATGTCCTGAAGGTGTTCTAGCTACTACGACCACAGTGATATATTTTTTCATCTATAGATATTCACAGCTATACATATTTCTGACCGGTGAGGATTTCTGCACGGTGACTACAAATGTACGGCTAATGACATAGCAAAGTGCAGAGGCAATATCTAGCAAGGATGCAGCAGGATATATTATGGAACTGGGAGACCATGGATTAATTTCTGAAGCATAAATAACCTTGGGGAACATAAGTTTATTTTTCATTTGTTAATATTTTACATTGTAAGAGGAAAAGATAAATCTCATTTTGGAGTTACCAACTACGCATATGATCTTTTGAAGTGTGGTCGGCCTTATTTTAGTTGCTGGATCAGTTAATACTGGGATAAACTATTCTGAATGGTCCCTTGGTCATATTAGGGTCACTGACCTGGGTTTTATTATATAAATATAGATGATTGAGTGAGGTGATTCACTGCAACATGTCCACGGCCTCTGCCACACCCCCTTTAGCAGCCTTTTTTAGGACCCTTGCCATGACTTCTTAGTCTTATTTGACAAATTTCAAATCATTTGGCTACAAGATGTTGCTGCCATTGTTGATGTACATCCTCTGGGCCATAATCACTTGGTTCCTCGTGTCACAAATGCCTGCTGCTTCGAATATCTGTAATCTTCTTGATCCTCAGTCTGATCCATCCAAATCACTCTCATCTATGGAATTTTTCCACTCTAAGATATTTTGGATCTTTGTTTTTCTGAAATATTTCATTGTTCTGTTTTTGTTTGTTATATAATAATCTCATTAATATTGTAAGTGGAATTTACAGAGTATAAAATAAAATATAATGTGCAACATGGGCTAAATTGCAGAAATCTGGCGGGGTCGTTTAAAACCCCATTATTACTTTGTTTCTAGTATGAAAACCATAAACAAAGCTGCAAATATATCGACTGGAAGTATAAATAAAATGTGACAAATTCATTTAATTCAATGGAAAAAGTAATGCATTATAAAAATGATGCTATCAAATATGTGCCTAGTCGTAAACGAATACGGTTAACGTATAATAAAAAACTTACACGTCAACAAATTCAAAGTAACAGAGCAAGATAGAAAGAAGAAAGATATGTTATCATTCATGATGAGGTAATGGAAGATCTATAGGTAGAAAAGTTGTGAACTAGCTAAGGTCTATTATCAAACCATTTCCTAATTAGGGATTTACATTACTTTGATTGATAGCTTATCGGAAAATGAATAAGAATAGATCATTTGTCAATACATCACACCATCACTAAATAAGGGAATGCTGATAAATTGACGGAAATATTAGAATGGAAAGTTATGGAAAAACATAGAATGTGTGTGATGCATTATGAAATAAACTAAAATGCATAATTTTAAGATTGAAAAATCAGAATATACCAATAAACCTTTTGGACATCAAAGGAATGTAGCCCTTCTTACTATCTTAAAGTGATAAATTACATTACCGTTGATCTTAAACAGGTTAAGGGAAAGGCATGATATTAAACAGACGCCATTTTCATGTGACAAGTCAGATGACTTATCATCTGCTTGAGGACCCGAAATCAAACGTGAAAGAGATTTAATCTCAGTGCTCCAGGAAGCCTTATGTAAAGACCATATATCCAGGTTGTTAGAATGGAACGCCACGTGCAAGCCCCTCTATAAAAGACTTGGGTGTGGACCCGTAGTTCACTGTTAAGCCAACTCTTCACAGATCTCCCCACTGATCATAAAAAAGATGGTGCAAGTTACATGCGGCAAGTGGGCGGTGGCGGCTCTGTTGCTGGTCCTGGGCATGTCTATACGTAAGTGTTTATCATCACTAGTTAAAGTTTCCCAAATGATTCCTCGAAATTATAGCAATTGTATCCTACTCAAGGTTCAATTGTGGACCCGTCCCTACACGTGAATTCGATTTTTATATGATTTCTAATGAGAAAACTGTTCCTGAAGAGGACAACAATTCTTCATTTCGGCGGGAAAACTGCCATTAAACGGATTTTCCGGGATAAGCGACAAATTTCCCATAGTTACCAATGGCTAATAAGTCCGTCCTGATATTCAAAGTTAGCCAATCTTTTCAAAAGTATTTTTGTAATAATAAACTCTTAAAAACCTATGAAGGTCCACGTGGTCCGATGGCATGTGCATATTTCAGCATAACTGCGTTAATCGCCGTTTTGGTGCTAACTTGGAATTTATTACATGTATATTGTCATGTGTTGTTTACATAAATATAGATGATTGAGTGAGGTGAATCATTGCAACATGTCCACGGCCTCTGCCACACCCCCTTAAGCAGCCTCTTCTAGGACCCTTGCCATGACTTCTTAGTCTTATTTGACAAATTTCAAATCATTTGGTTACAAGATGTTGCTGCCATTGTTGATGTACATCCTCTGGGCCACACTTACATGCTTTTACTGTGGAATTTTGAATCTCAGCTGAAGAGTTGCTATCCCTTAAATGACTGACCAGTCATTTATATGAAACCGCCATGTTTTCTTTCAGAAGGAAATAGCAACATGTGTCATGTACCAGGAAGTCCGCCATGACAGAGAGTCCGGGACCAGATATTTTGGAAACCAGAGGTCCGTATCCCTGGTTTGTGAAATAACGGTTCCCGGAGTCTGACACATGGTAATTGGGTATGATATACAGGGTCCTCCGGACCCCTCATTTTACCGGACCCCACAGGCATATTTTGATACATATCCTATGGACATTATTAATGAAATACCGATATTTTTTGGTAGTTACACTACAGAAGCTTTTTTGGTATTTCAAAAATAAAAGTCAAAAATTATTATAATTTACATTTCAGAGAGCTACAATACTATTCTTGCTTATTTAGATAATTTTAGAATATTGATCAGCTGAAGAAAGTTAAAAAAATATATATAAATTACTTTGTTTCCAGCCCTAGATCTGATGCATTATCAAAACAAAATTACCACTTCACTTCTCATCAGACATCCATTTGTAATAAAACAGAAACGATTCTGATTTTTGTTTCAAAAATAAAATGAATGATAAAAGGAATAAATATGGAGCAGGAAGAGGAGAGCAGATATCATATCATGACAGTAACCCTGGTTTTCCTTCCCTAAATTTGAATTTTTATAAACTTTAAAAAATTTAAACTAAAATGTGAGAAACGGTTGCAAACAAAAATGTGCTGTATTGCGTTACAAAGAAGTATGTTAAAAGGCTGCATCAGTGATATAATTTTTAAGCCAGGGACACCTTTTCTCCTGAAAACTGTTAAAATGTGACAAATTCATGAAATTTCATGGACATTTATTCTAACAAATGTGCGCCTGGGGTAGTAAGCAACCCCACCCGGTGTGAATAGGGTTAAGAGATCGGTGCCCACTGAACCATGTGTGCGTATACCCAGAGCAGGGACCTGTATCTCGAAAGCTTCGCTATGATGCGCACGTGCGCGAGCATGGCGAGCGTGCGCTATTTGCTAGTGCGATTGCACCCACCTGTTATCTCGAAGCCTTTGCAAACGCAACGCACTTATAACCTCAAACTCTACTAAAATTCGATTGCCGCATAAAGTGAAGACGTCATAACAGCGTTGAGGGTCTGCCGCTAGATGGCGTGGGGGTGAAAGCAGTCCTAAAATCTCGCAGAATCTCGCTCGCGTCTTTACACAAGAGTTTAACATGGAGCGTGGGCACTCAAACGCGTGAACCAACTCAAACGCAAATTACTTGAATGTGGTGCCATAACAACTGGAAGAACCTGGATTGATTGAAAGGTATGAGTTTTCTTTTCATTTAGTGCTTGAAAAACATGAATGCTAACTATTTTCCTTGAAAAAAATCAAAGATTAGTCTAGGTGTGTGTGAGTGTCAAATCTGTCATGTTACAGTATGTAGACTATGTGCGAGTACGCTCATATTTTGTTTAAGTAGCACGAAAGACGAAGATTTTTTATACTTAGTAAATGTACTTATTTATTTTCTTCATAAGGTTCTCCAAAGAAGGCCCATAATATTGGGGGCAAACTGTCAGTTTCAGGACCCCAGGCCAGCCAACTTCAGTAATAGAGCAGGATACAATGATTACTTCAGGAATCTTACCTATCACTTCACATCAGTGTCAAAGATTGTTGTAGCCACCAGATATGCCTAAACAAAATGTAATTTTTTTCACCATGACGCAAATCAAGAGGTTGTTTTTATTTATAGGAATATCATAATTACAAATACTGATATTTGAAGTATTTGACACCAATAAAATGTCAAAAAACAATTCAATAAGCGAAGCTTGGACTGACACAATTACTGACACATTGGTGAGTAGTGTTCAGTCTCAAAATAATAGACATTGAGGAAGGTCACGGTGCGACCGAATGCTTTGTTTCTGCTTTTTCATTTTTTGTAGAAAATGACACTTTTAAATTTATTATTATTATCAATAGACTACACAGATGAATTAAATTCACCAGAAAATATAAAAGGATGTATGAAATGTTTCATTTTGAAATTTTTCTGCATCATAAAACATGACTTTAGCATTCTTCACGTGAATATTTACCGCAAGTTTTTCTATCAGAGGTACCAGTGATTCAATCAATTAAAAGCTTCCATGTTTTTGTTATATGTTTTATTATATGCTATTGTGACTAGCAACCCAAACTTGCCACCATGTTTAATTACACGAAAGACACATTAAAATGAAGAATTATGGATACGCAGAGGCCTTTGCAACTAGTTTGTATCGCCGCAAATAATAGTCTCGAAACTAATGGTGATTTCGACATTAGCGCAAGGCCGGGATTTGCGAAGCTTTCGAGATATGGGATACCGCACGCTCGCCATGCTAGCGCACGTGCGCAACATAGCGAAGCTTTCGAGATACGGAGCCCAGAAATCTATTTGGTGTTTCATCTGAGTGACGATAAAAATGGCCGACATGTATAAACATGTATTAAAAGAGGCGAGCGCGTAAATCCAGATGCTGTGTTCAAGAAAAATAGTGTGGCAGATGACTAAACAAACAAAAAAAGAGTGCAACCAGTCAGTTAATTATTTTCCTTGATTAAACAGTTTAAATAAACGGCAGCGACAAAAATGATGAACTGCGGTCTTCTGAAAATTACATCCACGGTAGTTTACTTCAAATAATGTTGAGTGACACCATAAGCGTAATGCCAAGCCAATTACGTATTATGTATTAAGGAAAAAGTATGGCATGCGCAGATGAACAAGTCACATTAAATTGCTCTTGCTTAACAGTATTGCATTTGATAGCAATACTACTGTACTGCTTTTCCTTACATTACAGAATTTATGCGTTTCGTAATGACAAGCAATGTCACGTAAAGATATAATGCTTTTGCATCAAAAACTCATTGGCGTGAACTCATTCAAGCTGATGACCTTGCAGCAGCACCGTATATCATTCTGAATTTTATCTAAGACTTTTGTTTTGTTTTAGCTGGCAAAGCGCAAGAGAATTCGTGTGGTCAATATGGACGTTGTGCGCCACCATTAACCTTCCAGCTACCGAACTTATTTGGATGCTATTTTTATAACCTGTTCGTTTTTGGAGGATCCTGCAACACCCAACCTACTACCACTTGTCAGTGCGTTTGCCTGAATGGTTTTAGCCAGGACGCAGGTGGCAATTGTGTAGGTAAGTCGCTGATATCAGTTGAAACTGTCGTTAAAACAATAATAAAAACAAACGACTTTGGCCAATAGACGGTCTTTAAGACATTTGGCTCAATGTGCGCTTGTATTTTATACTAATGAAAGTGAGCAGAAGGAAGTAAACATTAAACCCAGTGAAGAAAAAAAAATGCATGTGTAAAAAAATAGACGGAATTTGTATCACAAGACACTACGTTTAGATGGTGTTCAGCAGAAAGATTTGGGACTTCTGTGATTTTTTCATTTTTCTTTAATTTAACAAACATTTTTAGATAAGGGGTTGTCTTGGAAGTTAAGCGATAGACTTTGTATTTCCTAAATTCGCCAGTAGTTTCAAATAATACATGAATATTTCTTATATATTTTTCAATAATTTTGTTCAATTTCCCATAGGTGTGGAATGACGGTGGAGTGGGGGGATACTTTGAACTTTCACTGTCCATCTTCACAAGACTTTGATAAGAAGGTTCACTTGCGACGTAAATGACAGCTTATTTCTAAGTGACATTTCTAATTACGCGGGGATATACAGTTCATTTAATGATATACACAGACTGTAGTAGAAAGTGCAACATTCAATTCTTTTAATAATTTTCTTTCTTGTAGACATCAACGAATGTGCAGTAGGAATCCCATCCGGACTTGGTTCCAATTTACAAGTTTGCGTAGGTGACATCTGTGTTAACACCGTTGGAGGCTACTATTGTACCCCTGATCTAGACGAGTGTACCTTAGGTACAAACAATTGTGCAGAAAATGCCACATGTACAAATACTGTTGGCAGTTTCAGTTGTTCTTGTTTGCCTGGCTTCAGTGGTAATGGCACAGCTTGTGATAATGTAGACGAGTGTTCCTTGGGTACAGACAACTGTGCAGAAAATGCCACGTGTACAGACACAGTTGGCAGTTTCAGTTGTTCTTGTTTACCTGGCTTCACTGGTGACGGCACAACATGTAATGACGTGGACGAGTGTTCCTTGGGTACAGACAACTGTGCAGAAAATGCCACATGTACAAACACTGTTGGCAGTTTCAGTTGTTCTTGTTTACCTGGCTTCACTGGTGATGGCATAAAATGTAATGATCTGGACGAGTGTTCCTTGGGTACAGATAATTGTGCAGAAAATGCCACATGCAAAGACACCGTTGGCAGTTTCAGTTGTTCATGCTTGCCTGGCTTCACTGGTAACGGCACAACATGTAATGACGTGGACGAGTGTTCCTTGGGTACTGACAACTGTGCAGAAAATGCCACATGTACAGACACTGTTGGCAGTTTCAGTTGTTCTTGTTTACCTGGTTTCACTGGTAATGGCACAAAATGTAATAATTTGGACGAGTGTTCCTTGGGTACAGACAACTGTGCAGAAAATGCCACGTGTACAGACACAGTTGGCAGTTTCAGTTGTTCTTGTTTACCTGGCTTCACTGGTGACGGCACAACATGTAATGACGTGGACGAGTGTTCCTTGGGTACAGACAACTGTGCAGAAAATGCCACATGTACAAACACTGTTGGCAGTTTCAGTTGTTCTTGTTTACCTGGCTTCACTGGTGATGGCATAAAATGTAATGATCTGGACGAGTGTTCCTTGGGTACAGATAATTGTGCAGAAAATGCCACATGCAAAGACACCGTTGGCAGTTTCAGTTGTTCATGCTTGCCTGGCTTCACTGGTAACGGCACAACATGTAATGACGTGGACGAGTGTTCCTTGGGTACTGACAACTGTGCAGAAAATGCCACATGTACAGACACTGTTGGCAGTTTCAGTTGTTCTTGTTTACCTGGTTTCACTGGTAATGGCACAAAATGTAATAATTTGGACGAGTGTTCCTTGGGTACAGACAACTGTGCAGAAAATGCCACATGCAAAGATACCGTTGGCAGTTTCAGTTGTTCGTGCTTGCCTGGCTTCACTGGTGACGGCCAAACATGTAATGATGTGGACGAGTGTTCCTTGGGTACTGACAACTGTGCAGAAAATGCCACATGTACAGACACAGTTGGCAGTTTCAGTTGTTCTTGTTTACCATTTTTCACCGGAGATGGTATAACATGTGTTGATACTAGAAGTAAGTAATACATTTCCTTTTTAGACGCATAACTTGAAGCAAAATTAAAACGAAAAATATAAAAAAGCCCAACCGAAAGCTTTCCATTAACCGCAAAAGGCTGTTACATTACTCTCAGTGCTTTACCATTATAAGATGCATTTGTTTATTTGTAAAACATAATTTACATGTTTTACTATAGATGAAAATACGTGCCAAATAGTAATTTTTATATTAATATCTTGTAATACACAGTGCACTAATATCAATAAATGAACAAATACCAATATTATGTTATACTAAATTTTTCCCACGTGTCTATTTTACTAGCTTGCCCAGGAGGTCCACCTGGAAGTGAATTCTGGGTAAAATCAAGCGATGGTACCAAATGTTTCCAGTTCTTTAGTGACCAATTAGATTATGCCGGTGCCAAGGCACAATGTGTTACAAATGTTACAGGAAGCACACTGGCTATCATACTGAGCGAATCTCAAAATTCTGACGTAGAGGGCCTCATTCCAGATGTGTAGGTTTTTAGTGTCTTTTAGTATGTTTCTATTATACCATTGCACCATGTTCTTATTTCGTGTTACTAGCAGTGATGTGATGTTTGTTACACTTGTATAATAATTTTGTTTTTGTCATAATACATGTGTTGCTACATGTTGTTATCTTGGTATAAAGTGTCAAATGTAATATGGGCCGGTGGCCTAAATTACTGGAATAAATTATTATTATTATTAGAAACCTCCTGACGCATTGCAGAGAGAGAGAGAGAGAGAGAGAGAGAGAGAGAGAGAGGCCAAATGTCGTAAAATTTTCCTTTGAATAATGTTAAACCGTGAACCAGTTGAGACAGGGTATTTTGACATATGTTAATATACCTGCATGTTTTTTTATTGTGTGTTAATGATAGTATTGCTGTCACAACTTTCTTTCACCAATACATTTCTCTACCCACAAAACAACACTGAATGGGGTACGAGTAATTATTCTTGTACATGGTTTTCAGAACAACTTCCGTCAAAAATTGGATTGGATTGGAACAGTCAACCCCTGGTACTTGGGCCTGGTTGGACAGCACCTCAACTGCAGGGTACATTAATTGGGACGGTAACAACGGCGGGACGGCACCCTCGAATGCTGATAAAGCTTGCGGTGCTATAAACAACAAACAAATTAAAAAGTGGAAGGAGCAAACATGTTCCGAACCAGGACAGTATATTTGTGAGGTGATCCTTCCTTAAACTGGTACGATATCATATACACGTAATCATGTTGTATGTGGACGCATATTAATCGGACGCACTTTTTGAATTATAGTTTTCGTTTAATTCTTTGTTAACCGGTGTTATTCTATAACGCATACTCGTATGTATTGATGTTAAAATAATTGGAATATCAAACTTAATTGTACACTCAAGATTTAAAACGTTCATTCCCTTTTAGAACCTTTTTTATTTATTCCCATCATTTTTCTTTATGTACAATGTCACACGAAAATATTACATCATATTTTTAATTTTTGCTCAAATCTTATATTAATGACTATTTTGTGCATGTCTTAAAATATTGCTAATAGTAGAAGTTGCGTACGTCAATAAACACACTCATAAGTATGTAGTCTTCTGAACAGTGAGAGCCCACATTTGTGGTTATGTCGGAAGGTCAGTGAATAAGCAAACAATAAGCAAACCGACACGCCTCGACTTATCTTTTCAAAACTCTGCATTTCCCTATTTATCAGTTTGGTATCCAGTGGATTCACAAGAAAACACGTCATTGGTTTATGTAAATTAACTTTTTTCCATATAACGTGGCATAATGTATTTTGAAATTCAACACATTGTTTTGCCTTTAACTGAACAATAAATACCCGAAGCCACATATTGGGCACGTGTTTTACTCTTCATTTTCAGAACTCCATATTAGTGAGATTTCTCTTTAACAGCCTATATATATGTGTTGTACTGGCCTCTTTGGAGTGCAGGTACCCTCCTCACCAGTGTACATGTAGAGGAAACTGTTACTGTCTGAAACACATCATTGCAGTTTGTAGATATTTAAAGGGATAATAACTCTTTGTTTTGGCCAAAAAATGAATTTTCCTGGAGTAAGCAACAATTTTCCCGTACTTACCAATGGTTAATGAATCTGTTTTTACATTCAAAGTTAGTCCCTGTTTTTTTTTATAATCTCTTAAGAGATTAAAACAGAGTATAGCCATCAATGGAGGTCACATGGTCTAAAGACTAGCTCAGATATCAGAATAACCGCTATAACTGCCGTTTTTCTTGTACAACAAAACATATTTTATTTCTATGAGCTGTTCACAATGTTTTACTGTGAAATATAGATCTCATACAAAGATTTATTATCCCTTCTTGTCTTGGCATCGATAGCAAATACTGACCCGACGGTTTTCATATCATATCATATCAGAACAGAACAGAACAGAAAGGAGCGCTCTTGCTTCACCGAGGTCCAAAGTCGGGTGATTTATCAAAGTTGAAATGATGACGTCATTGCACATTAATTCAAGATGTAAACGTATACACTTCAACGTTGATAATGTGCAGTCATCCAAATATTTATATATCGTATTTATTCAAACTGAAAAATCTTCTTCGTTGAAGGCTTATATAATTAAATTAATACCGCCCTGCGACCTTACTACGCCCGCTGCCACCACGGGATGAAAAGAAATACTCGTACAAATATCAGCTTCTTTCTGCTTTTGTCTCATAATAACGTTTACGCAACACAAACAAATTCAACTTAGTTTGTTTACTCAGTTTTGGTCCTCGATGACTTCGAAGGCATAAAGGCCGAAAGCTTGGGCCTTTTTATTTTTTGAATAATTGATCAGTATACACATACAGGTAAATACCATTTAGTGTTAATTTGTTAAACACAACATGTTCAACTCTTATGGTCCTTTTGAACCTTATCTTTAAGAACTGATTCTTTAAGAACTATCAGTCTTTCTGTGCAAATAAAAAAGGGAAAAAAGCGTAAATTTCCCTTACGCGAACGTTAAGGCCACGTTTAAAACTGCTAGAAATATCGATTCTAGCATGTAAGCCTTTATGCATCTTACTCTTATTCAAATTTTATATGAGTGAGGGAGAATTAAAAACGAATAAAATGAAGATAAAAAGCTACACCGCAGTCGGTCGGTTTATGGCAGTATACTATTGCCTAATGGATGGTTACTTTAAGACTTGAGTAGAGGGCACATGTTTTTATTAGCAAAAATATAAATGTATCAACACTGCAACGGTTAAGTAGAAAATTCAGGCATTCAGGGAGCGCAGACCTCCACTAAGGCAGCAAAGTCTCCATCCAATGCCGTTTCACCCCTAAATGTTCGATATTTTTTATTATTGATTGATTATTGATCCGGATCATCACCAAAAACTAATCATCCGTTCCCTGGTACACTTCTGACAGTTCCTGAAAATTTCATCAAAATAGGTCCATAACTTAGTTTTTTATTATTGATTGTTGATTGATTATTGATCCGGATCACCACCAAAAACTAATCGTCTGTTCCTTGGCCCTGCACTTCTAACAGTTCCTGAAAATTTCATCAAAATAGGTCCATTATAATTTTTGAATTATGTTGATGACAGACAGACAAACAAACAAACAGGGGTGAAAACATAACCTCCATGGCGGAGGTAATAATCCATGGCAGAACTGGGCAAACTACGGCAATACTTCCATTCCTTTGATATGTCAACCCGTGCAATTTCTACACGCTTAACATTACCGTCGCGTTTTTGTATTTATTTAAAGTGTACTTCGGATATACGCTTTTTACATGTATCATAGGATGTGCAAACTATTGAGACAGAACTTTTTTTATATATAAGAGATAAAGGTTACATAAAACGAACAAGTCACATGTTCAGAATCATATATCAGCGCACGGCCACACTATACTCTCCGATTGGATAATATTAATGCAAAATGCATGACGCACCACAATGTAGCGATGTGTGACATGTACAACAGAGCACACACCCCCCGTCAAAGATAAAATTGAATAAATAAATAAACAGAATAAATAAAAAAATAACTGACTGTGAATTATGATTTCACTTACTTACATAGGTGTGACAAAAGCATTGCTAGGTTTGTTTTGATTTGTTAGGTTTTCAATTAGTATTTTATTGAAAACTACAGACTTGACATTTAATATGGAATATTTCAGTTTCGAAGGTATGCGTAGGTAAAAATGCATTCTTTTTTTAAAAAACTCCGATCTCATATACGATATGTGAATGGAGAAGTGTGTAGTCAGGTGTGTCGCTTCCAATTAATTGAATACCAGGTTAGTTGCGCTGCTGCATTATGTAATATGCAGTGATTTAATTGGGTAGTGCTCCTTTGGGCAGGTCAAAGCTTGGCTTTGGCAAAGCATGGTTCTGTCAAAAAAGTATCCATATTTCGGCAACTACTGCATAGAAGAATTTGAAATTTTGCATGCAGGTGGTCGGTTTTGCAAGGTGTAAAATGAGCTATGCAGTGCTCTGCATATTTGTTTATCTGTGGCAGAATGCCGCGAAAAAGACAGACATTGCCAGACAGAAAATTGCGCCAAACGAAACGGTCCGCACAGTTTTATAGAGTAATGCCCAGACTGATGTACCTACACAGAGGCCACAACCAACGTATTGAAATCTTACCACCAGGGTACAGGACCCACTGTCTGTCGGGATATGCTATTGCAACTAAACAAAAACCACCCAGTCCGTTCAGAATGAGGGGTAAATTGCCACCAAAACGCATTTTTCAGGGCCCTTAGCGAATACCAAACTGGTTTTAGCTGGTTAGAATACCAGACGACCTCAGGGAAACCCACTGTAAACAGCAAAACATCGTTGTATGTTTCTCTAATGAATTGGGGACCCTGATCGTTTCTGAGTTGAACACTGAAACCTCGTGACTTTCTTTATTGAGGTCAGCTTTCACCTGTACCGCTCAACCAGTCAAAACAGAGTTTACAGACATCCAGAAGAGGCCAACGACTAAGCGTGTGCCGCGTCTAAAGTGACTAAGGTCATTAACAGCTTCAGTAATTGGAGTGGATACCACATTGGTGCCAAAACACCAATGATGGTCATCCACGAAAACCTGAACCAGATCAAATAAAGGAATAATCTGAGAACCACTTGACTATCATTTGATAGGGGGCACCTTAGGAACAATTTTAGGTTGCACGGTGGAATTCCCGGTACACACATAGCACTTTTAATAGCAGATTACTTACAAAACCAAGGGAATGAGCAGCTACCTTGGTAATCAAAATCGCCATATTTGAACCACATAGACAATATGTGGGTAGGCCATTACTCGCCGAATCAATGGCCTACATGTCCTACAACAAAACTGGACCAAATTGGACAGATTTTGACCGATGCCTGGAATGTTATTCCAGATTGAACTCTAAAAACCTAACCCAAGGAATGCCTTGCCACTTAAGAGCGCTGGTAGCAAACAGAAGAGGTCAAGCGTAACAGCGACCGTTACTGTGACTAGACACTGACATGGGGGTTCTTTGTGAGGCGTGTATCTCTTTTACAGAAAATTATTTGGAAAATATGGAGATCCAAAATATCTCCTTTAATTGTTGTCGTATGACATAGAATAGGCAATGTGTTTTTGTTTGCTTCTCTGGCGAATTCCATTAATGGACTGATGTCAAAATGATATCAAAGAGATAATTGAAAGTTATTAAAACACGATTTTAATATTTATTTTCATTTATCAGTCAGCAAAATAGAAAAAAATTGATGAAAAATGATTTGGAAAAAAATATTCCATATTAAATGTCAAGTCTGTAGTTGTCAACCCAGTATCTCTGCTATAAGTTTACAAACCATTCTTTGGCCTTACATACGACATGATAATACACTGTATGTCAGTATTGATATTGTATATGATATCCACATGATCTAAATATGACAAACATCCTTCTGGACATAGACTTAAAAAATGTTCAGTGATCGTATGTGGGGTACGTTGTTTCAGGTTTTAAGAATTGGATTAGACTGGGTTCTCATACCTAGATCGATCTAACAGGATCGGTCCACCTCCGGGGTGCTTCTCGTTAAATTGCTTTCAGCTTAAGCGTCTTAAAATCAACACTTTTGTCACCCCTTGTGCATGACATTTGTGGGTATTTTAGACAGTAACGTAAATTCATTATATTTAAGCAAACAATGGAGAGTGACAAATGACAAGAAGGGGGCAGCTTCAGGGGAAATCAAGATTAGTTGGACATTTATTTGTATCTTCAGGGCAAGCCCCTGCGATCCACGGTTTAGGTGGGTCAAATTTTGTTATCCAAGCAGTCTGAAATCCGGAGTCATGCGCCAGAGAATCCCGCGTGACAGTGAGTCATGTTGTTATTGATTTGTACAGTTCCTTTAAACCGGTATTCATGGGGCTGTACTTTTTTCTAGTCAGTGATGACGTAACGATCAGTGAATCCTTCAAGTATTTTGGTAGACAGATACATTCCTGTGTCTTTATTTTTATTGTGCACTTTTCTCATATCTGCGTTTTTAATTCCCTGCTTTCAGATAATACGTTCATCTTTTTCTATTTTCGGTTTTATAGTAGTTCTTTCTTTTTTCTTTTGTTTTATTCGTAGGTACAAAACACACGATAAGCTGTCATTAATTCTGCAAAATGTCGCTTGATTTGATTCGCCACACGGTGCCCATTGGTTTTTACCTTACCTTCAATGACAGACGCCAGCCTAGTTTTTTTCAAGCGCCATCGCCTGGGTCCCCTAAGGTACTAAGCACAGTGCCTTCATTGTATATAAACACACTTTGGCACATCCAATTTTTCATTCTCTTTTCTTATAGTCGATCGGAACAGATCCCTTTCTCTGGTACTACACATGTACAATTGATTTCTACAACCCGTTCGCCTTCTGTTTTTTATGTTTACGGCTCTCTCGTTTTTTACGATAGGAAAGTTTGTAGTTTACGAAATAGACCCCCATTTCATGTACTATTTCTCTTGTTAAAATCTGACAGTTTTTTAATCCCACAACAGAATTTTGCCGCTTGGTGAATTGACATAATGCTAAAGTTTGTCTCAGGGATAGAGAGTAGCTGTTACAAAACTGACTGTCTTTCACCCAATTCTGTATCAGCTAAAAGGGACTGAGAAATCCATGGCGAAGTGTACATATCTTCTGAACTCTACTCACATTTTTTGTATAGGTTCTCCACAAATGAGTTTTCTTTTGAAAAAAACATAAAATATGTCATTGACTGAAGGTCAACATAAACATAGTTTCGCGGTTCCATATATCATTATTATAGCTTTTTTAAAATGCTATAGGCTATAGTTGGTAAGAAACCCACCCGTCACGAGTGTAACGTGCCTCAAGGTACTGTCCCACATATCAACAGATACACACAAGGTGTATGTTAGACCTACGTCGTTTAAGTCTTGAGAACGCATGGAAACACTGGTGTACGTTCGGATACGTAGAGGGAGGTTACATGTATGAGCATGTTCAAAATTTTTTTGTGCTTCCTATTCGTTTATTTTCAAACCCCGACAAAAGGTGATGCCATACGCTAAAAGCTGCCGTCAGTATCGCCTCTAACAAATCTAGACGACTGAATTCTGATCACAAAGAAACTTCATCAATTAGTATTATATCACATCTTAAGTGACATCCAAGCTCGTGGCTATGAACAGGGCACTGGCTTATTCCTGTATGTAATTATAATTTTTGATCACGCCTTCACTTAGCGGTCACACATGTACTAGGAGACTTTTGCACTGAACAAGGCTCTAGAAAGCTAGTGGCCGAAAATGTCATCATAAAGATAACCATCGTATATGTGCCAATCATTTTGATTTGAGAAAAATAACTCTTCTTGAAAACATTTTTTCGGCATTGCACTTATTAGAACAGCGTTTTTTATTTACAGTTGGAAAAATGTAAATGAACTTTCTCCTGTTGTTATAAATGCAATTATGATTGTGGCAATCTTAATTAGAAAATGATAAGTAGTTATCTGGAGTTTCATTTAATTTTTTAGTCGAACTGCGAATGTAAATTTAGTCACCAGACAATATAATTTAAGATTCAGCACGGTATAAATTGCATTATTTTAATATCGAACTGAGAAACAAGGTCTTTATTCTAATCTGATGGAGAAACATATATATATCCTCTTATGCTTTTACATACTTGGTTACATATAAATGAGGATATTTTCCAAGTTGAGAAAGACTCTCTCTGCCTCCTCCATCCCAGTGTACCAGAACTTTAATAGTACTATTCATAACAAGATTGATCGAGATTTGACTAAACAAGACCGCTTTTATTATATAACCCCACTATCCTAATCATTTAAACAATAATAACGATTTAGCGGCCTTAGGGATAAAAAATATGTATCAAATATTCAATAAGACTCATCATCATAAAATTTATGATGTGACGAGTCAGCAAAAGTTCTTTTCCACAAGAGGAAAATTCAGAGCTGTTTGGATAATCACACGGCACATCCGCTCGAGGGTGCAGAACAAGACTTGTCGGAGATTTAATCTCAGTCCTTCAGACGCTAGTCTCGTCTGCAGGAACCATGTATCCGGTTTAGAAAAATGACGCCACGCGCAACGTAACCGCTCTATAAAAAGGCCTGGGTGTGGTCCTGCGATTCATTGTTTCGCCAACTCTTCTCTCTTTCTACCGCTGATCACAAAGAGATGGTGCAAGTTACATGCAGCCAGTGGACTGTAGCAGCTCTGTTGTTAGTCACCGGCATTTTTATACGTAAGTGTAATTCATCACGAATGAATTATTAAATTATTTAGTAATGGGATTTTTTCTGAAAATTCTAAATTATTTCTAAATAGATGAATTAATTCGAAAAGGCTTATGAGTCATTTGAAGAATCACATCTTCTTTCAGAAGGAAATAACCACAAAAGGTTTTTTGTTTAGGCCATTTTATAGTTTATGAGATATAAATTGGAGAAGATGCGTGGTTGTTTATGACATATGTGGTCAAACAAATAATACTTTGGGGCAGTGTTAAGCGCGGTTAATAAACATTTTAATATATATATATATATATATATATATATATATATATATATATATATATATATATATATATATATATATATATACAGACTTGACATTTAATATGGAATATTTCAGTTTCGAAGGTATGCCTAGGTAAAAATCCGTTCTTTTTTAAAAAAACTCCGATCTCATATAAAATTTGTGAATGGAGAAGTGTGTAGTCAGGTGTGTCGCTACCAATTAACTGACTTCCATGTCTGTTGCGCTGCTACATTATGTAATATACGGTGATTTAATTGGGTAGTGTTCCTTTGGGCTGGTCAGGGCTTGGCTTAGGCAAAGCTTGGTTCTGTCAAAAAAGTATCCGTATGTCGGCAACTACTGCATAGAAGAATTTGAAATTTTGCATGCAAGCGGTCAGTTTTGCAGTGCGTAAAATGAGCTAAGTAGTGCTTTACAAATTTGTTAATTTGTGGCAGAATGGCGCGAAAAAGACATTACCAGACAGATTATAGCGGCAAACGGAACGGTCCGCACAGTTTTATAGAGTAATGCCCAGACTGATGTACCTACACAGATGTCACACCCAATGCATCGAAATCTTACCTCCAGGGCACAGGACCCACTGTCTTTCGGGATATGCTGTTGAAACTAAACAAAAGCCACCCAGTCCGTTCAGAACGAGGGGTAAATTGCCACCAAAATGCGTTATTCAACGCCCTTAACGAACACCAAATTGATTTTAGCAGGTTAGAATATCAGATGACCTCCGAGGTACCCACTGTAAACAGCAAAACATCGTCGTCTGTTTCTCTAATGAATTGGGGGCCATGACCGTTTCTGGGTAGAACACTGAAATCACGTGGCTTTCTTTATTGAGGTCAGATTTCACCTGTACCGCCCAAGTAGTCAAAACAGAGTTTACAGGCATCCAGAAGAGGCGGCTAGCTACGACGAAGCATGTGCCGCGTCTAAAGTGCCACGGGTCATTGACAGCGTCGGTATTTGGAGTGGATACCACATTGGTGCCAAAACACTTGACTATCATTTGATAGGGGGCACCTTAAGAACAATTTTAGGTTACACGGTGAGATTGCCGGTTCACACCTCTAGCACTTTTAATAGCAGATAACTTACAGAATCAAGAGAATGAGCAGCTACCCTGGTCATCAAAATCGCCACATTTGAACCGCATAGACAATATGTGGGTAAGCCATTACTCGCCGAATCAACTGCCTACATGCCCTACATTAAAACTGGACCAAATTGGACAATTTTGGGCCGATGCCTGGAATAATATTCCAGATTGAACTCTAAAAACCTATCCCCAGGAATACCTTGCCGCTTGAGAGCGCTGGTAACAGACAGAAGAGGCCAGGCGTAACAGCGACCGTTACTATGACTAGACACTGACATGAAGGTCCTTTGTGGAGCGTATAACTTATTTACAGACGATAATTTGGAGAATATGGAGATCCAAAATATCTCTTTTAATGGATGTCGTATGACATAGAATAGGCAATGCATTTCTGTTTGCTTCAATGTCGAATTCAACCAATGAGCCGATGTCACCATGACATCAAAGAGATAATTTAAAGTTATTAAAACACGATTTTAATCCTTATTTTCATTTATCAGTCAGCAAAATAGGAAAAAAACTGATGAAAAATGACTTGGAAAAAAAAATTCCATATTAAATGTAAAGTCTGTATATATATATATATATATATATATATATATATATATATATATATATATGCTACCAATATAAAACAGACCACATAAATTTTTCATAACAATGTTTAACTTGAAAGGATGGAAATGCGCGGAATTAAGTAAATGTGGGTGTCAGGGAAGTAGTATGGCCGACAAACAACCAAAAAAAAAAAAAAAAAAAAAAAAAAGGTAGTGCAAGTCACGGTTATCTTGCCTCAACGGGCTTCTCTACGGCAGAATGTTTGTCTCATAGTGTGTGGGATGTTACAAAATGTGGGAATTAAACAATGCCATGTAATAATATAATGGTGTCCCATCAAAAACATCTCAGCTTGAACTGATCCTATATGTATAGCTGATGACATAACAGCAAAATTCTGAATTTCACTAAATTTCTTGTTACAGCTGGCAAAGCGCAAGAGAATCCGTGTGGTCAATATGGACGTTGTTTGCCACCATTAACCTTCCAGCTACCGAACTTATTTGGATGCTATTTTTATAACCTGTTCGTTTTTGGAGGATCCTGCAACACCCCACCTACTACCACTTGTCAGTGCGTTTGCCTGCCTGGTTTTAAGAAGGACGCAGGTGGCATTTGTGTAGGTAGGTAGCTGATATCATGTAATTGAATATACCATACAAAAATAATAATCCTTCAGATATCTGGTGCAATATGCGTTTTTTTTTCTGCTAATGGAAAAACAAAAGAAGGAGGTAAACAATAAGCCCAGGGAAATTATCCACCTATACTTTGAACTTTCACCTTTCTTTTCCAGGAGAATAAGGAAGATAAGTTTGGACTAAATGAATATGACGATCTAGTCAGTGGGGTGTGAAGTCCATTAACTAACACATACAGACTACCTAATTTTTAAAAAGTATTTCTCTCTCTTTTTAGACATCAACGAATGTGCAATAGAATTTCCATTCGGACTACGAGTTTGCATAGGGAGAAATTGTGTGAACACTATAGGGAGCTTCTTATGTACCAATGACCAAGACGAGTGTTCCTTGGGTACTGACAACTGTGCAGAAAATGCCACATGCACAAACACTGTTGGCAGTTTCACTTGTTCTTGTTTGCCTGGTTTCACTGGTGATGGCACAACATGTGTTAATTCTGACGAGTGTTCCTTGGGTACAGACAACTGTGCAGAAAATGCAACATGTACAGACACTGTTGGCAGTTTCAGTTGTTCTTGTTTAGCTGGCTTCACTGGTGATGGCACAACATGTAATAATTTGGACGAGTGTTCCTTGGGTACAGACAACTGTGCAGAAAATGCCACATGTACAGACACTGTTGGCAGTTTTAGTTGTTCTTGTTTGGCTGGTTTTACTGGTGACGGCACAACATGTAATAATTTGGACGAGTGTTCCTTGGGTACAGACAACTGTGCAGAAAATGCCACATGTACAGACACTGTTGGCAGTTTCAGTTGTTCTTGTTTGGCTGGTTTTACTGGTGACGGCACAACATGTAATAATTTGGACGAGTGTTCCTTGGGTACAGACAACTGTGCAGAAAATGCCACATGTACAGACACTGTTGGCAGTTTCAGTTGTTCTTGTTTTGCTGGTTTTACTGGTGACGGCACAACATGTAATAATTTGGACGAGTGTTCCTTGGGTACAGACAACTGTGCAGAAAATGCCACATGTACAGACACTGTTGGCAGTTTCAGTTGTTCTTGTTTTGCTGGCTTCACTGGTGATGGCACAACATGTAATAATCTGGACGAGTGTTCCTTGGGTACAGACAACTGTGCAGAAAATGCCACATGTACAGACACTGTTGGCAGTTTCAGTTGTTCTTGTTTAGCTGGTTTTACTGGTGACGGCACAGCATGTAATAATTTGGACGAGTGTTCCTTGGGTACAGACAACTGTGCAGAAAATGCAACATGTACAGACACTGTTGGCAGTTTCAGTTGTTCTTGTTTAGCTGGCTTCACTGGTGACGGCACAACATGTAATAATTTGGACGAGTGTTCCTTGGGTACAGACAACTGTGCAGAAAATGCCACATGTACAGACACTGTTGGCAGTTTTAGTTGTTCTTGTTTTGCTGGTTTTAGTGGTGACGGCACAACATGTAATAATTTGGACGAGTGTTCCTTGGGTACAGACAACTGTGCAGAAAATGCAACATGTACAGACACTGTTGGCAGTTTCAGTTGTTCTTGTTTGGCTGGTTTTACTGGTGACGGCACAACATGTAATAATTTGGACGAGTGTTCCTTGGGTACAGACAACTGTGCAGAAAATGCCACATGTACAGACACTGTTGGCAGTTTCAGTTGTTCTTGTTTTGCTGGTTTTACTGGTGACGGCACAACATGTAATAATTTGGACGAGTGTTCCTTGGGTACAGACAACTGTGCAGAAAATGCCACATGTACAGACACTGTTGGCAGTTTCAGTTGTTCTTGTTTAGCTGGCTTCACTGGTGATGGCACAACATGTAATAATCTGGACGAGTGTTCCTTGGGTACAGACAACTGTGCAGAAAATGCCACATGTACAGACACTGTTGGCAGTTTCAGTTGTTCTTGTTTAGCTGGTTTTACTGGTGACGGCACAGCATGTAATAATTTGGACGAGTGTTCCTTGGGTACAGACAACTGTGCAGAAAATGCCACATGTACAGACACTGTTGGCAGTTTCAGTTGTTCTTGTTTAGCTGGCTTCACTGGTGACGGCACAACATGTAATAATTTGGACGAGTGTTCCTTGGGTACAGACAACTGTGCAGAAAATGCAACATGTACAGACACTGTTGGCAGTTTCAGTTGTTCTTGTTTTGCTGGTTTTACTGGTGACGGCACAACATGTAATAATTTGGACGAGTGTTCCTTGGGTACAGACAACTGTGCAGAAAATGCAACATGTACAGACACTGTTGGCAGTTTCAGTTGTTCTTGTTTAGCTGGCTTCACTGGTGATGGCACAACATGTAATAATTTGGACGAGTGTTCCTTGGGTACAGACAACTGTGCAGAAAATGCCACATGTACAGACACTGTTGGCAGTTTCAGTTGTTCTTGTTTAGCTGGCTTCACTG
The DNA here is from genome assembly GCF_051362555.1 of Lingula anatina. NCBI lineage: Eukaryota > Metazoa > Brachiopoda > Lingulata > Lingulida > Lingulidae > Lingula > Lingula anatina. The sequence goes on along the minus strand of NC_141769.1, from coordinate 2,672,637 downwards.
GAGATGGCACAACATGTAATAATTTGGACGAGTGTTCCTTGGGTACAGACAACTGTGCAGAAAATGCCACATGTACAGACACTGTTGGCAGTTTCAATTGTTCTTGTTTGGCTGGTTTTACTGGTGACGGCACAGCATGTAATAATTTGGACGAGTGTTCCTTGGGTACAGACAACTGTGCAGAAAATGCCACATGTACAGACACTGTTGGCAGTTTCAGTTGTTCTTGTTTGGCTGGTTTTACTGGTGACGGCACAACATGTAATAATTTGGATGAGTGTTCCATGGGTACAGACAACTGTGCAGAAAATGCCACATGTACAGACACTGTTGGCAGTTTCAGTTGTTCTTGTTTAGCTGGCTTTACTGGTGATGGCACAGCATGTAATAATTTGGACGAGTGTTCCTTGGGTACAGACAACTGTGCAGAAAATGCCACATGTACAGACACTGTTGGCAGTTTCAGTTGTTCTTGTTTAGCTGGCTTCACTGGTGATGGCAGAGCCTGTAATAATTTGGACGAGTGTTCCTTGGGTACAGACAACTGTGCAGAAAATGCCACATGTACAGACACTGTTGGCAGTTTCAGTTGTTCTTGTTTTGCTGGTTTTACTGGTGACGGCACAGCATGTAATAATTTGGACGAGTGTTCCTTGGGTACAGACAACTGTGCAACAAATGCAACATGTACAGACACTGTTGGCAGTTTCAGTTGTTCTTGTTTAGCTGGCTTCACCGGTGATGGCACAACATGTAATAATTTGGACGAGTGTTCTTTGGGTACAGATAACTGTGCAGAAAATGCCACATGTACAGACACTGTTGGCAGTTTCAGTTGTTCTTGTTTAGCTGGCTTCACTGGTGATGGCACAACATGTAATAATTTGGACGAGTGTTCCTTGGTTACAGACAACTGTGCAGAAAATGCCACTTGTACAGACACTGTTGGTAGTTTCAGTTGTTCTTGTTTAGCTGGCTTTACTGGTGACGGCACAGCATGTAATAATTTGGACGAGTGTTCCTTGGGTACAGACAACTGTGCAGAAAATGCCACATGTACAGACAATGTTGGTAGTTTCAGTTGTTCTTGTTTAGCTGGCTTTACTGGTGACGGCACAGCATGTAATAATTTGGACGAGTGTTCCTTGGGTACAGACAACTGTGCAGAAAATGCCACATGTACAGACACTGTTGGCAGTTTCAGTTGTTCTTGTTTAGCTGGCTTTACTGGTGACGGCACAGCATGTAATAATTTGGACGAGTGTTCCTTGGGTACAGACAACTGTGCAGAAAATGCAACATGTACAGACACTGTTGGCAGTTTCAGTTGTTCTTGTTTAGCCGGCTTCACTGGTGATGGCACAACATGTAATAATTTGGACGAGTGTTTCTTGGGTACAGATAACTGTGCAGAAAATGCCACATGTACAGACACTGTTGGCAGTTTTAGTTGTTCTTGTTTACCTGGCTTCTCAGGTGATGGCATCATATGTGTTGATACTAGAAGTGAGTATATCTTGTAAGATGGTACTTTAAAACAATGAAAATGAAGGTCTGGAATAATTAATTTAATGTTATATCATAAATGTATAATGTACTTTGCATATTCACATTGTTTTAATATCCATCTTAACTCACATTTGTTTATCTGTAAGTGAAATATTCATTGGTGTTATTGATAAACATATGAGCCAAATAATCGTATCTGATACGATTTCTTTGTGATGGAGATTTTCACTTAATATAAATGAGATTTTAAAAATCTAATATTTTGCTGTACTTTTGTATGAGTTATATTTTCTCACGTGTTTTGTATGTTTTTCTAGCTTGCCCAGGGGGTCCACCTGGAAGCGAATTCTGGATAAAATCAAGCGATGGTACCAAATGTTTCCAGTTCTTTAGTGACCAATTAGATTATGCCGGTGCCAAGGCACAATGTGTTACAAATGTTACAGGAAGCACACTGGCTATCATATTGAGCGAATCTCAAAATTCTGACGTAGAGGCCCTCATTCCAGCTGTGTAGGTTTTTAATGTATTTTAGTAACCAACTTATGCATTACAGAGAGAGAAAGTGTGTGTGTTAAGAATGTCCTTTGAAAGATGCTGAAGTGTTAAGTAATTGTCCTTATAAAAGCTTATGGTCTCGATCATATCAAGTAAGGATATTTTAACGTATTAAAAATATACCTGCATATTTGTGTGTTATTGAGTACATTCAGAACAGCGACTAACAGACCCGTGGACCAAATATGGCGATCCACTTAAAAGCTTGCCGCTTAATTCCTGATTTGACACTAAACAGATTTCCCGTGGGGATTCCTCAACAGGGAATCAAATGAGGCGGCAATATTTGACCCGCAGATCTGTTTGTCCGGTATTCTGAATGAGTTCAATGATGGCATTAATGACACACCATTTTCTCACCAAAAATTGCATTTCACGGCCAGCAAAACAGTAATTATTCTTTCCCTGTGCATGGTTTTCAGAACAACTTCTGTCAAAAATTGGATTGGATTGGAACAGTCAACCCCTGGTACTTGGGCGTGGATGGACGGCTCCTCAACTGCAGGGTACATTAATTGGAATGGGAACAACGGCGGGACGGCGCCCTCGAATGCTGCTAAAGCTTGCGGTGCTATAAACAACAAACAAGGTAATAAGAAGTGGAAGGAGCAAACATGTAGCGAACCAGGGCAGTATATTTGTGAAGTGACTCTTAATTAAAATGTAATGGTATCGTTAAGTTGCGTTGAAAGTGGAAGCATTTGAGTTGTTGTTCCTGTCGACTTCTTTGCTGGCCTGATGAGAGATATACACATATAGCTGTTTATTGGTGTAAAAAGTACATGAATTGACGTATCAACTTTATGAGCTCAAGATTCTAAAGGTGGTTCATTGATTTTTATGACCTTCCCCTGTATTTATACATTTCTATCCAAGTGGTTTATGTACACTTTTACCCCAGAAAATTGGTCCATATATTTAGACTTAGCGAAAACCCTTAGGGCTTCGTATACCATATTGCATGATTGATTCAAAATTATTTACATGTTGGTAGATACTGCAATAACAATGTTTAAACACATTCAGTATTGTCCTGATCAATGTAGTGCTCAAATTTGTGTAGTAGAGAATCAGTGAATTTGGAACAATGAACAAAACTATCAATATTTAAGTGATTTGCCCCCCCAAAAAGATTTACATTTAAAAAAGTGGAATGATCTTTTGATATTGCTCATTTTGTGACACGATAATAGCTCACTATATATTTTGCCATAATTCCCATCACTTCCCTTGCTTTGTATGTAACAGTAAATCATAAATGGACGAGACGTGCGCCAAAGCTGCTCGAGATTCTAAATTGTAAAATTGCAGAATTTGCGCTAAGATATTGGAGTGTGCATTGTATGATGAAAACGAAGCTATATATATTTTTTACAAATCTACCTGAAACCAATGCAACTCCAAATTCCGCAGTTAGCTACTGTGGAGACACAATCGATGAATCCACTTCTCTAGGTTATGGAACACTAGTCATTTCTAGTTTAAAGATGCATATGAAGTCAATTTTTTGCCACAAAGGCCAGACAAATGTGAGCATATACTTTCACGTAGTATAATTAAGAGATTTACGAAAATTAAACAAGGCATTGTTTAAATTTAGCGGAAAAATGATATTTGAACGGATTTATCTGGTAGCATTCTATGCTGTATATCAATGGGGCAGAACAGTAGGTCAAAAGTAGGTTAAGTTTCTGACCAAAAATTTAAAGAAAGATGCAGTCTAAAGCTCTTTTATGGCTGATCGAGTTATTTATTCAGTGTATACCTTGGCATGTCGAATTTATTTGAGTCGTATAAGAAACTAGTACATGTAGAGGTGGTTTTTGTGTGTTACTGGGAATCCACGCTCCACCGGAGCTTGGTTCATATGTACATTTAAATAGCATGTTGCATACGGAAATGAATATTTTATTTTGACTATATATGACTAATAAATACCGTAAGTCACATATATCACATGTATTTGTGTCTTAACTTTCAAATCTCCATATGAATGAAATTTCTATTACACAGACTACGGGTGTTTTACTGGCATTTTACTGTAACATTTTTGCACATTGCATCTTGAATCACTTGGCAAAGACTTGCCTGACAGTTTTCAAATCATATCAGATCCGAAAGAATTGCTCTCGCATCAACTGAAGTACGAGACCCAAAGTTGGATAATTAATTAGAGTTAAAATGATTACACGTCATATATACTTCAACGTTGATTATATTATGTACTCTCGTCTGCTTTCTGCTATCCGCATATGCCAGTGCCCTGTATATCTATTCACAGTAATTGGGAGAATGTGGTCACTGCATACACAGTAGAGACACAGCTACGGTCGTTCTTATTTCGCATGGATTACAGCATGCGAGGGTTTTGGCAGCTGCATAAACTCGAAAGTATCTGGACGACTGATAAAGAGTTTTCCATTTCAAATTCCTATTTTTATAAATACTTTTGAAATTATCAAATATGTATAAGGACAATAATTTAAAAATCTACAAACTGAGAAATCAAGAGCGGATTAGTGTATAGTCATTTTGTACACAGCTTTGATATCAAGGTGATGGGAAATATTTCATTTGGGATTATTTTCACGATAAACAAGGATATATAATCGTTGCATGCCTTTAATATCAAGATAGCCCAGACATTTACCTCAACATGGTTATTTTTCTTTCAAACTGTATAGGTTAATTAACTGTTATCATAAAACGAGAATAACTGTTGTCGGCACAAGGGCAAATGCATTGCTTATATGATAATTTAAACCTGTGTTCTTACCATCAAATTGTGTTAGGAGAGAGAGTGGTAACACTTGTCAGTATAGTTAACGGTGTTCCGCAATTTAGCAGCCAGTGATACGTCACAGTTTGTATAAATACGGTGATCACACGTACTGTGCGCGAATGCACCCAAACCCAATATAGACGTGCATTTCACATGTTAGAGTGTCAAAAAAAATAAAATTGAAGGAATTTAAAGTTGTATCCAAATTTTTAAAACATATATGTTTATAGAACAAAAATCCACGACTGTCTCAATTTAAATTCAAAGTTTAATATTTACCATATTTTTTACATTACGCAAAGAGACCTAAATGGTAACGTACTAGTATATTCTAAAAACGTACGATAACGCATGTTCCGGGTCATTTAATTTAAATTTTCATACCGCGTTCCGTTATATATTGTAGTGGTTAAGTCATGGTAAATTAGACATGACGTAAGGATGTTTTTATAACTATTCAGACTGTAACTGAAGGGGCTTTGCATCATGGAATATACTAGGTAACGTATGTTCCCTAGAAAAATTGTCAAAATTTCTTTTTGTTCAAGTTCTTGGTGCAAGAGAAAACAATGTTTTCGTTTGCTGACCGAAAAATATATTGTGATTCCACGATAATTTGACATTTCTGATAATATTTGGAACACAAGGGGAATAATAATTTATTTGATGCCTATTTTACTGTCGGTAGGGCGTACTTCCCCGTTTGTTTTAATATTCAGCGCCAAGCAAACTAAATTTGCTCAAAGACAATTAATTGCTCTATACAGAAGATTATTATATTTTTTACAACGATATACTTGTAGGAAATAAATCAAAGAACGAATCCAGTGATGATTGAATGTTCAAAGTGAGTAAAACGTTTCATAGTTGAACGTTTTGCATTTGTGACAATGTATGTTCCTTTTTTGGGATAGAAGATGATTTTTTAAAATTATTATTCAAGCCTTCCCAACTACCAGACTCGGCACCTACGGGTCCAGAATAAACCGGTATATCTGACCACACTACCCGTTTTCAAGGTGTGTGTCAGATCGCATAAAAGTGTATCATACCCTATCACAAATTCTGTAAGCCTACCTGTCATCCGGGTATCGCGCCTCGTTTTCGTCAAGTAGGAGTCGCATGAATACAACAGACGACTCCCTCAATCAGGGGGTGGAAACGCGCTACTTATATGATTAAGACGAGCCTAGCCGTCAGTACCGGTTATTGTTTTGTGACCTTGAGGAGCAATTAGGTTTGGTCGTTGCGGCACGCATCAACAGTAGTTGAACAACCACACCTGGGTCTTTTGTTTTTGACAACTGTTCACTCGTCATCGAGGCGCTTGTTCAAGACTACAGGCTGATATCTACTAGTACTACCAGTGGCTTCATTAGTAACGTTCCCACAATACTTAAGTTTTCTGTCCGTGCGTACAAACCCTGAAAAAGGACAGCCTCGCTGACGAGAACAATGGACGTTTCTCACCCCTCTCTAGGATTACCCCTGCCCTCAATCTCGTCCATCCCGGTAGTCACGAAAATATTTAACCCCCGACAGAATATGCTTCTGCTATCAAAATTAGGTCTACTTTTCTAAATTAATATATAAGTTTGCAAGTTCTTATTTACAAAACATCAATGGCTATGTCCGAACCTAAATTTTATGTTAAAAATTGCGGTACTGTCAGATTTTAGCACCCTGAGCTTCAGAGCTAACTTGACACTAACCTTTTCACTGTAGCCTATCTCCATCGTGTCAAGTAACCTCTGACCAGATTCGATTGCCTCCGCCGCCCGCCAATCAAATTTAAAAGCCCGCACTCAATGACTCATTAAACGATCTAGCCAATGAACGCGAACGAGTCAAAGCGCGCTTTGTTCAAATCCGGACCAATCAAAGATAAGGCTGAATATCAGGGTCTTGCCGTAACCTGTGGGCAGCACGCAAATAACATCGTCTCTCAGTAGATAATGATGCAGGGCATCATACTGCTCTGGTTTCAATTCCGATATACTCCATGCTTTCTTTGTGTACGGTTATGCACTCGGAACCACTCGGAACTACTCGGATGTCTCCGCACTCGACAATAACTATGTTGTTAGTATGGAGCTTGCGGAATCAGCCGAGGATTGCCGATTGACGATCAACCAATCAGCGTTTTCACCAAACTTTGGTGAAAAATTTTGAAACATGGATTCGATTGGCTTATATAAAATAGGTCAAACTATTTTCGTCAGAGGTTACTTGACACGATGGAGATAGGCTACAGTGAAAAGGTTAGTGTCAAGTTAGCTCTGAAGCTCAGGGTGGATTTTAGCAAAAACAGAGAAAATTGCAGCAGCGCATGAATCTAGATGAGATGCACTACTTTCCAACCCCGCTAAGGATCATTGCTATCACATCGCGCACCAGGCAAAATCGGTGTGGTGGCTGATACTCTGTAATGCAATCTGACACACACCTTGAAAACGGGTAGTGTGGTCTGATAAACCGGTTTATACTGGACCCGTAGGTGCCGAGTCTGGTAGTTGGGAAGGCCTGTTATTCATAGTTCCAGGAAAGTGAAACATTGATACTTTGATACAATTATTATTTTCATTATTATCAGTATTATTACATCTTCTCTGTAACTACATGGAAACAACAGTTAAAGAGAATAAATGCTTTTCTTTTCTTGAGAAGCAAGCGTTTTCACGTCGTCACCTGCGTCTGTCGTCGCCGTCGTCGCCGTGCACTTTCACCACCGATAACACAATAAGTGGAAAACCATTTTACCTTTTGACTTTAAACAGAACTGATGAATATTCATAAAACGCAGGTCAAGTTAGAAAATCAGCATGATTGGACCATTCTGTCGAAAGTTATGCTGTGTTTTTTCTCTTTTTTTAGCATATATTCAGCACTAATAACACATTTCAAGGAAAACTGACAGGTGTATTGTCTTGAAACTCGCAGGGGTGATCAATATTACTAAAAACACAGGTCGAGTTCGAACATTAGCATGATCGGACCATTTTTAGTAAAGCTAAGCAGTTTTTCCTGTTTTTTAGTATTTATGCAACTCCGATAACACATTTCAAGGAAAACTGATTGGTCTGTTGTCTTTAAATTCACAGGAATGAACTATTTACTTACCTATTTGTATGGGTATGCTGATGACCAGAAACAGAGATGCCACAGTCCACTTGCTGCATCAAACTTGCACTATTATTTTGAGCTCAGTTGGTAGATCTACGAAGGATTGGCGAAACAATGGGCCCTCTCCCTGTCGGTCCACGCCCAAGTCTTTTAAAAGAACATGCAAATCCGTTGAACTTAAAGTTTCTCCAATGCAAACCTTTGACTAATGCCACATTTTTAGTTCTTAGAAATATTGATTCTAGATACACTGTATTTCAGGTTTTTACGCATCTCTTCTATTACTCAAATCTTGAATGAAAAAGACAAAATTAAATAAAAAAAAATAAAGTACACACACTGGACAATAGAAGTGTCACCCCCTGATTCAGAGTAATCAAAGTTATTGACCTGAAAAGGCGGAATATAAGCAATGTAAAAATATCGATACAGATGAAATGTTCATGCAGAACCGTTTCTTTTGTGAATTTTGATGTTAATAATATGATACCAGTATCATATCATTCCACAGTCATTTATCTCCCCCAAAGTACTGGTTCAGTAGAGGTGACACTACTATTGTTCAGTGTGTGTAAGTCATACAAAAATATATGGTACAATGGCCATCGGCTGTCGCAAGGGTGTTGTTTTCTTCACTGTATTTAAATGATAAATCTTACTTACGCAAAAAACATCAATAAATCAAACCTGGCATGATGGATAATCCTACGTCATGACAGGGCAGGACACTCTATAATAGTCAACGGTTACATTTCGGTCAATCGCCTGGAAGGTGTCTTTTATAGACGATCAATAAATCCCCATGATGCATGTTTTTTTTTCGCCGAAAACAACAATGCATCAAACTTATGATATTTCACATTTTTTTGCCGTGGCATGACAGGACAGCTCCTCTTGTAAGCAACATTTCATTGATTGACTGAAATCATATTTACTCCTTTAACTAACAATTAATACAGTAGCTTACGCTGTACGTTTGCATCGAAAATGTGTCTTGTTTAACTTGCAAAATGTCAACATTTATATTTGAGTAATTGTGTAAAATAATTAGTGGACTTACTTTATTTAATTTCGAATAGAGATATTGTGGCTGATTTCAGAAATGAAGCCCATCTCTCCCGCTACACGATAAATGGTTACATGTCTCTGAATCCTTGCTAAACACTATGCCAGTATATGAATGACACAAAGTTACTTTAAATGGCTATAGGCGTATCATAATATAAATATATATATATTTTAGTAGACAAGTTGTTTTTATCACCAGGAAATACAACGAACGTTAAAAAAAATTACGATCTATAAAGTAGTTTGTGTTTTTTAACATTTCTTCTGACAGAGAAACGGTGATTTCAATCCTGTTGGTAAAATTAGAAAATCTTCAGTTAATCTTCTGAAAAAGGGTTAAATCATCATTAGCCTAACAGTCATGGATGACACGTATTTTGGTTATCATGAAACAATTGCTAAATATCCAGGATTTTACTTTGCTATATACTGCTGGTGCTGCTTCTACTACTACAACTACTACAACAATCTGTTATCCAATTTTGTACCAGCTAGAATGGACAGAGAAAAAAGATGATGGAGTCGTAATCATTTTTCTTGTTTTATAATTTTCATTTTTCTTTGTTTGTATAGTTTTTTCACACACTGGTTTTTTTTTGTTGTGAAAAATATTTTAAAAAATACTTCAAATATCTTTCTGATCGAAGGCGAGACACAATCACAGTCTTGCGGGTCTATAAGATTATTAACGTTTTTGTAAACTGCTGTAGGATATGGTTGGTACGAACACCGCCCATCACGACGATTAACGGCCCAAAATAACTACCACAAATGTGACAATTCATCAAATATCATTACATCACATTTTAAGCGGCATAAAACGCGCCTTTTTGCGAAATATAATAATAATAATAATAATAATAATAATAATAATAATAATTTATTAGGCACAGGAATGTTTTTACATTTAAAGGCTCTCTATCTCACTTATATTATACATATGGAAATATAGTAATAATAGTCAATAAATAAATAAAAAAATTATGTTATATTATGTTAAAATAATGTTCTACAATATAATTTCTAATATTATACAAGTGAAATCATTTGTGCATTTCTAGTTAATTACCTTTTTTCATAATTTTACTTACAAAATCCCCTACTGCATTTGCACTCTGTGCTAAGGGTGGATTTAGAATGATGTCAAACTGTTTGACCTTGTCTGATAGATATAATATACCAAGCCTACAACTTTGAACCGAGTACAGAGTGGGACACAGGTTCATTCATGTATATAATAAAAGCATAATTTTGACCAGGCCTCCACTTAGTGGTTTTCCTTTTAAGGAGAGTATTACAATGAACAAGGCTCTACAAAGCTAATAGCTGAAAAGTACCGCACTCAGGTGATTATTATAACATGGTTGCCATTTTTTTGGTTGGAGAAAAAGAAACCCTTCACAAAATCTCAAACTTAAATAGAGCTTTACTAAATTTATAAAAATTCTGTGCATTCATTTAATTTTGTAAGTATAGAAAGTTCACTACATATTTGGCATCCCTTCATGGCACAGCAAGGTATCTGCTCGAGGGTCTGGTACTTAGCCGGTCAGAGATAAAATCTCAGTCCTACAGACACTGGCCTTGTCTCCAGATACACATGTATCATACATCCATGTGACGCCATGGCATCGGCATCCGCTCTATAAAAGTCGAGGGTTTGGACCTGTGGCTCAATGTTTCCCCAACTCTGCTTCGTGGTTACCGCTGATCACAAGATGATGGTGCAAGCTACACGCAGTGTTTGGACTGTGGCAGCTCTATTGCTGGTCATTGGCTTGTCTAGAAGTGAGTGTTATTCATCAATATTCAACGTTTCTTTTAAGGGATAATTTTCGATTTTGAAAAAAAAATCTCAACAATTTCTAATAGTTCCATTAAATTAATCAGCCATTAAAAAAAACACGTCTTCTTTCAGAAGGAAATGTGAACATTAGGTTCTTTTATTTGAGCTATTTAATAGTGTTTTTAAAAAATCTGAATTGGAAAAGATACATGTAGGTAGCTGTGTACGAAATGTGTAGGTTAACATTCAAAAATGAATTTTGAGTAGTTTTTTAAATACATGTTCTACGGAACGTCTCCAGCTCTTAACCCCTCAATCTCACATGTTATTCTTGTTAATATCTGAGAAATATTTGCTTTGTTTCAGCTGGCAAAGCACAAGTTAATTCGTGTGGTGAAAATGAACAATGTTTATCACCCATAAACTTCCAACTTCCCAACTTATTTGGATGTTACATTCTTAGCTGGTTGATTTTCGGAGTGCCTTGCAACACCCAACCCGCTTGTGAGTGCGTTTGCCAGAACGGTTTTAGACAGGAAGCAGATGGCAGTTGCGTAGGTAAGCCGCTGCTATCATAAGATTGAAAATACAATTAAAACAAACGAATTTGACCAGTACCCGATCCCTTAAACATCTAGTACAATGTGTGCTTGTATTTTATACTAGTGGGAAATGGGCAAAAGGAGGCAAACGGTAAGCCAGGTGGTGCATCCTTCTATACCTTGAAATTATTTCACCAGATTTTTGTAAGAGAGTTCAATGCGACTGCAACCGAAATGTGAGTGTACTAGGGACAATTCTAAATCAAGTTCATGAGTTTGTAATTAGTTTATTTTTTCTTGTAGACATCGACGAATGTGCATTAGTCCATTCATCAGTTTGCGTAGGACTCATTTGCGAGAACAACATAGGAAGCTACGATTGTAACAGTGACTCAGACGAGTGTTCCTTGGGTACCGACAATTGCGCAGAAAGTGAAAAATGCACAGACACTATTGGCAGTTTCACCTGTTCTTGTTTGCCTGGCTTCAGTGGTGATGGCACAGTGTGTAATAATTTGGACGAGTGTTCCTTGGGTACAGACAACTGTGCAGAAAATGCCACATGTACAGACACTGTTGGCAGTTTCAGTTGTTCTTGTTTACCTGGCTTCACTGGTGATGTCACAACATGTAAGGATGTGGATGAGTGTTCTCTGGGTACTGACAACTGTGCCAAAAATGCTACTTGTATGAACACTGTTGGTAGTTATATTTGTTCTTGTTTACCTGGTTTCACAGGAGATAACATAATATGTGTTGATAGTAGAAGTAAGTATAGCTTTAATGATTCGTAATTTTAAGCCAATGAAAACGAAGAGTAGTAAAAAGCATTGTTAAAAACTTTTTACATGTAATATTTCATTTGCCATATGTCATATAAGGTGGTACATTTTGCGAACATTCTCACAGTGCTTAAACATTTGTTTATTTTTAATCATATATTTCATTCGTGTTTATTTAATTAATGAACATATGAGCCAAATAATAATTTTAGCGTGATTATCGTAAATAAAAAAATTTGCCTATTCTAATAACCTTAAGCTATTAATTTACGCTGTACCTTGTTATCAGCTATGGTTTTTTCATGCGTTTTCTTTGTTTTTCTAGCTTGCCCAGGAGGTCCACCTGGAAGCGAATTCTGGGTAAAATCAAGAGATGGCACCAAATGTTTCCAGTTCTTTAGTGACCAATTAGATTATGTCAGTGCCAAGGCGCAGTGTATTACAAATGTCACAGGAAGCACACTGGCTATCATATTGAGCGAATCTCAAAATTCTGACGTAGAGGCCCTCATTCCAAATATGTAGGTTTTTAATGTCTTTTAGTAACATCCTCAGGCATTACAGAGAGAGAGAGAGAGAGAGAGAGAGAGAGAGAAAGATAAAGGCGTGATGAACAGGGTGACATGAATGTTTTACCTGTATTAAAATTACACTTGCCTTGAATCACAATAAATAAATAAATAAATAAATAAATAAATAAATAAATAAATAACAAGAGTTAGTGTACCTGGTGTTGTTTATGAGTATTTATTTATGAGTATTTATTAGTGTATTGCTGTCATAATATTTTAACGTCGCAACTGCAAGTACAATACTAGATAATTATTCCTGGCCTGTATTAGATCTAGTTCACTTTTTCAGAACTACTTCTGTCAAAACTTGGATTGGATTGGAACAGTCGACCCCTGGTACTTGGGCGTGGTTGGACGGCTCCTCAACTGCAGGGTACGTTAATTGGAATGGTAACAGCGGCGGGACGGCACCCTCGAATGCTGATAAAGCTTGCGGTGTTATAAAACACAAAAGCAGTTTAAAGTGGAAGGGACGAACATGTAGCGAAACAGGACAGTATATTTGTGAAGTGACTCTAAACTAAACTGTCATGGCATTGTTTAGTTGTACTTTATGTGGAAACATTTAAAATCAATCTGAACCTGAATTTTTTGTTTCCGATATATTCGTTGTTAGCCTAATGAAGGATATACATAAATTTATAGATGTAAAAAAAGTACATGTAAGAATTATTATATTATGTTATACAACTTAAAAGAAATAATCATATTTAATGGATGTAAGAGTTTAAATGTAAAAATAACAGAGTTCACTATCAGATATTGGACTGAACATTTTATAACGAAAACTTATGCCAGTACGAATGAAGTTATATTGTTTTCACAAATATTTCTGTAATGTATGCGCTTTAACATTCTGCATTTACCTACTTATCAACTGAGCATCCAGTGATTGCACAATAAGTGAATACACTTCACTTGATAATGAAACATTAGTTATATCTAGTTAAAATGTTTACTAAAATGAACATTTTGTTTTGACAATAATGGTCAATAAATAATTTAAGCCATGTATGTGACACATGTTAGTCTCTTAACTTTGCATATGGATGATATTTCTTTTTTCATCTATTTTCTTTCTTAATTATTCCATTGCACTGGCCTCTCAGAAGTGCAGGTGGCCCCTTCCCTTCTTTTTACCACCTCCTCATTTCTCCTAATTTTCTGAAGAACTACTGCTTGTAAAGTTACTCTTTGAAAAAAAAAATGCTGTAGCTTTTTTTTTTGCAAATTGTGTCTTGACATCCCTTGCAAATACTGGCCTGATGGCTCTCGGGTCAAATCATATCAGATCAGGTCATAAGGAAGCGCTGTTACATCACCTGAAGTAGGCGGCCCAAAATTGTACAATTTAACAAAGATGAAGCGATGATGTCATGCACATTTTAATGTGTTAAAACACTATAGACCTAAATGTTAATTGTATACACTGCAATATTTACTTTTTAATGAAAAAAGAATATATACAAATATGTATAATTTGATGTAAAGTTTATCCAGAGAAATGTTAATCGATCTTAATTGAAAGATTGTTTTATTTAATACCGTGCTGTGATCATTCCACGACCACTGCCAAAGGGGGTGGGGGTGGGGTTAAATACATACTCTCTTGTTTTCTCATACCAGTACCCTGTATTTCCGTACACAGTGAATGAGGAACTTGTGGTAATTGCAAACACAGTAAAGACACAGCGATTTTCATTTTATACTTTTATGTATATATATGACAATGAATTAATATTGTAATGAAATTATGTTAATTAAAACTTTAAAGTTTTATCTTATCCTTATTTCCTGTGATATATATATGTGATATTATCAAGTGTATATTTTAAGAAATCCAAATTGCCTGAAATATTCAAATTAAGCTTTGATACAATGAACTTTTACAGATGATAATTTGAAAAAAAATGATATTCTAATGATGAACTGGTATTTTCTCTGCAATAATTAACCAATGTCTTCTTCTCTCTATTATATATATTTTGACTCGACACCAATTCGCGCACTACTTGCTCAACATGTGTCATTTCTGTGACAATAAAAAAAATTAATTACAGTCATTTTCATGACAAAGCCTGCAAATCTTGACAATTAACAGTGTGGGGGCTTCACGATACTGATGCTTGGCAACCTCAAGACTTAGGCCCGTATTCCAAGATGTTCCTTAAAATAGGCCTAGGGTCAACTTTTATAAAGGCTTCCTTTGATGAGGTGTTCCTTGGTAAAGGAAGGCATAACGATATGGGCCCGTATTCCAAGATGTTCCTTAAAATAGGTCTAAGGTCAACTTTTATAAAGGCTTCCTTTGATGAGGCGTTCCTTGGTAAAGGAAGGCATAACGATAAGGGCCCGTATTCCAAGATGTTCCTTAAAATAGGCCTAAGGTCAACTTTTATAAAGGCTTCCTTTGATGAGGTGTTCCTTGGTAAAGGAAGGCATAACGATATGGGCCCGTATTCCAAGATGTTCCTTAAGATAGGCCTAAGGTCAACTTTTATAAAGGCTTCCTTTGACGAGGTGTTCCCTGGTAAAGGAAGGCCTAAAAATGGTATTCTAAGACCACTCTTTAGCCTCTCCTTTGATAAGGAATTACTTTGACAAAAGTGGGCCTTTAGGTAAGGGACACTGACATAAAGGAACTCCTCATTGGTTAAAGTAGGCCTTTGTGACACCGTTCTCGTTATAAACGCCTCAGTAATGTTGTATAATTGGGGTCAACTAGTCAACTTCAATCATGCAACAGTGCATATGGACATTATCACTGCATGTGGATGTTTTGATCTAAGCCAAATTTATTAATTTGTTAATTTATTAATTTATTATTAATAAATTAATTAATATAATAAAAAAATGAAATCCATCTAGTAGTTGAAGCCACCTTTCGAGAAACGGAACCTTGCAAAGAAATCATCATCGGTGAAGTCGTTTTCATTGAATTTAGGTAGGCGTGTTCTCATGCGTCTTGCATTCCTGTTGACATCATCAAGACGTATTTATTGGTTTACATAGTCCCCCATGGAGCTGATTTTCACAAGAGAACTGTACAGGATGGCTGCTTAAGGAAGACTTAAAGTTACTCCAGACCAACCTTACATTGTAAGGACTCCTCAGCCGAAATAATCAATTGTATCCTACTTACTGTATGCCTAAAATAAAGGTTTTTTTACCGTTCATTTTCAAAAATTAGAAAAAAACTGTAAACTCCAAAAATTCATCACTCCATTTTCATTATCTATGAAATTTGACCACAAATATTGATGTAATCCCCACAGAAATCTTTTCCTGGAAAATTTTCAAAATGTAACGAATGTTGGGGGCATTATCCATCAATCTTTGGTTAAAATACGTATATACAATTATTCAAAATAACAATGTTTCCAAACTTTTGCCGAGTGTATATGGTTTTTGCAGGTGAGTATTCCTGTGAGAAAAAGATACAAGCTAACGGCGTAAAATTCCCCCACAAGAACCGGTGACTGCTAGTAAAACCGACTGTAGCTATGTAAGCCTTGACGCATCTTCTCTTATTCTATGTTGGGGGCATTATCCATCAATCTTTGGTTAAAATACGTATATACAATTATTCAAAATAACAATGTTTCCAAACTTTTGCCGAGTGTATATGGTTTTTGCAGGTGAGTATTCCTGTGAGAAAAAGATACAAGCTAACGGCGTAAAATTCCCCCACAAGAACCGGTGACTGCTAGTAAAACCGACTGTAGCTATGTAAGCCTTGACGCATCTTCTCTTATTCTAGTCCTTAAAGAGAGGATTTAAATAATTATAAACCCGAGTTTTAGGGTTATGTCACAATATGTGGTCCAATGGCCATCGGTTATTTCCTTTTAGGCTACTGTGGTTTTTTTTACTGGATTGATAAAATTTAATGGTACCCCTGTACATCTTATTTACGCAAAAACATCATTATGTCGATGCTAGGGTGATTCTTTGCCATGACAGGACAGGACAGCCCTCTCTACTGGTCAACGGTTTCCTTTCGGCGAACTGCCTTAAAGGTGTTTTTTTAAAGATAAATAAATCCCTATGACGCATGTTATTTATGCAAAAATCAACAATGAATCAATGTAATGATGAATTATGATGTTTGCCAGGACACGACAGGACAGCGCACCTCTCGTAAGCCACATTTGGTTGATTGTCAACCCGTAGGCTATCGTGGTGGAAGTGCTTTTTCTAATGACAATTTACAAAAAAAAAAAAAAAAAAAAAAAAAAACATTCCTATTTACAATGTCAATTAGATACCCGACTAATACACTTATACTGTACGTTTGCATTGAAAAAGATATTGCTTAACTTGCAAAAAAATTGGCATTTATATTTGGGTAATTGCCTAAATAATAAATTGATTTTTATTTTCCTAAAATTGGAACTGCAATACTGTGGAGACTTTGCCTCCAGGCCACATGAAAAAGTTACAAACGCCTCTCAAGTAAATCTTTCATAAAATTCCTGACACAAGGTTGTAAGACTTATAGTTGTGATCAAATAAGCACCGAAATGGTGTTGGTAGCTGTTTGGGTAATTAAAGGATATTTATTTGAAATCAACATTATAGTTTCCGCCTCCCATATAAAGAAAATAAAAAAAAAAAAAACGCTGATGTAATGTTTTCAACTTTAGTTTCCAAACTCACGGTAATTGATATTGTGTATTTTCGCAATTTCTAAGCGGATAAAGAAAAAAGCCCAACATATCGATCTCACTGGAGAACGATAATCCAAATAAAAAGAAATAATTCATTAATTCAAATTTCATTTTATTTGTTTTAGTGATAGTAATTTCATTCTAACTTTGTCACTTTACATTAAAGTGAGTCGGTAAAGTTTAGGAAAAATCCAGCAGAATACATATTGCTTCATTAAGGACCTGACAAACTATGCCTTTGATAAAGAAATCCGACACATCATGATTATTCTGATTTGAGAAAAATCCATATATATTATTATATTATATTATTATATATATTGACTACACTTCTTTCTGATTTTTTCATGAAAAGGCCTCCCACCACGAAAGTGCATGGGTTGAAGAATCACCAAAATGTTGTTCACCGGAGGAAATACCCTGTCTTGACCTATCCTGTCCTGTCAAACAATCATCCTAAGATTAAAATATCGTTGTTGTTTTTCATCGTGGAAAAAAAAAAACCTTCAAGGCTAAAAGCCAGTGGCCATTAGACCACACGTCGTGACATTACGGTTGATTAATAGATGGGTTTAAAAAAGTGACGTCATGGACTAGACACCCGCTCTATAAAAGGACTTGGATGTGGACCTGTGGCTCAATGTTTTGACAACTCTTATTTGTGGCTAACGTTTGGCACAAAATGATAGTGCAAGTAACGTGCAGCAAGTGGACTGTGGCAGCTCTGTTGCTGGTCACTGGCATTTGTATACGTGAGTATATATCATTCATTATAATTAGAGAAAGGAATTTTCTCCTACTCAAAGTACGTAATGTTCGACTTGTCCATGCACTTGGGTTCAATGTTTTATACTAATTTCAATTATATATTAGTGGTGGGAGGGCTTTTGCTATAGACAATTAACTAAAAAGTCATATCCACACCTTCAATTAATGTTAAATACTCTAGTCTAGCAAGCGCGATACTTTTGCATCGAAAAGGGGTCTTGTTTTACTTGCAAAATATCAACATTTATATTTGAGTAACTAAGGTTTGGTTATCATTTTTAAGGCATGGGTTTTAAGGATAACTTTACAAGATAAATAGACATGAAAAATATGGACCAAAAAGTGGATAGGTAATATAAAACAGCAAAATCTAAGTTTGAGACATTGGCTTCCCATGAGGAGCATTAATCATTTGTTTTGCTTTTAAATCATCAAAAAAGTATGTAACCGCATGTCGTTTTGCTCTTCATTAGAGACCAGTTAATTTTTGTTTCAGCTTGCAAAGCGCAAGATAATCCGTGCGGGGAACATGGGGAATGTATTCCACAGACAAGCTACCAAATGTCCAACTTGTTTGGATGTTATTTCTACGACTTGATATATTACATGTACGGAGGGTCCTGCAATAACCAGCCAGGAACTGTTTGTGATTGCGTTTGCTATGATGGTTATACGAAGGCAGCAGATGGCATCTGTGTGGGTGAGTTGTACATATGGATGAAAATACAGGTATAATCTCACACAACACATACACGTACACACACACACACACACAAAGAAAACGACACAAACAGAGGGCACATCGACCAGTGTACCTTCATCGCATTTCAATTCTCCTGACAAAGGAAACGGGCGAGTTTCCTCCCTCGTACCCGGTACACGCCCGTGCTGTGTAAATTATATATAGGTTTTATTTCAGATATGAGATATGTATCACTGTTATGGTCAATGCTACATTTGTCTACAAAGATACGGGTGTTTTTCGTTGATGTACAAAGTTTTTTTCTCAAATTTCACCAGCATTTCTTGAAGAGAGTTTTGAAGAAGGAGGACGTAATGAGTTTGTAGCAATGTATCAATGTTACAGGTATAGAAATACAGACACAGACTGCAGAAGGCTAGAACATCTTAACATTTCTTACTTCAGACATCGACGAATGTACAGTGGGTGTCCCAACCGGATTTGGTACAAATAAACCAGCCTGCGAAGAAGGTGGAAATTGTATTAACACAGAAGGAGGTTTCACATGTTTCCCTGATCCAGACGAGTGTTCCTTGGGTACAGACAACTGTGCAGAAAATGCCACATGTACAAATACTGTTGGCAGTTTCAGTTGTTCATGTTTACCTGGCTTCACTGGTGATGGCACAACATGTGCTAATTCAGACGAGTGTTCCTTGGGTACAGACAACTGTGCAGAAAATGCCACATGTACAGATACTGTTGGCAGTTTCAGTTGTTCTTGTTTAGCTGGCTACACTGGTGATGGTACAACATGTGCTAATTTGGACGAGTGTTCCTTGGGTACAGACAATTGTGCAGAAACTGCCACATGTACAGACACTGTTGGCAGTTTCAGTTGTTCTTGTCTGCCTGGATTCAGTGGTGATGGCACAACATGTACTAATTTGGACGAGTGTTCCTTGGGTGCAGACAATTGTGCAGAAAATGCCACATGTACAGACACTGTTGGCAGTTTCAGTTGTTCTTGCTTATCTGGCTTCACTGGTGATGGTACTACATGTACTGATTTGGACGAGTGCTCTTTGGGTACTGACAACTGTGCAGAAAACGCCACATGTACAGATACAGTTGGCAGTTTCAGTTGTTCTTGTTTAGCTGGCTTCACTGGTGATGGCACAACATGTGCTAATTTGGACGAGTGTTCCTTGGGTACTGACAACTGTGCAGAAACTGCCACATGTACAGATACTGTTGGCAGTTTCAGTTGTTCTTGTTTAGCTGGCTACACTGGTGATGGTACAACATGTACTGATTTGGACGAGTGCTCTTTGGGTACTGACAACTGTGCAGAAAACGCCACATGTACAGACACTATTGGCAGTTTCAGTTGTTCTTGCTTATCTGGCTTCACTGGTGATGGTACTACATGTAATAATTTGGACGAGTGCTCTTTGGGTACTGACAACTGTGCAGAAAACGCCACATGTACAGATACAGTTGGCAGTTTCAGTTGTTCTTGTTTAGCTGGCTTCACTGGTGATGGCACAACATGTGCTAATTTGGACGAGTGTTCCTTGGGTACAGACAATTGTGCAGAAAATGCCACATGTACAGACACTGTTGGCAGTTTCAGTTGTTCTTGCTTATCTGGCTTCACTGGTGATGGTACTACATGTACTGATTTGGACGAGTGCTCTTTGGGTACTGACAACTGTGCAGAAAACGCCACATGTACAGATACAGTTGGCAGTTTCAGTTGTTCTTGTTTAGCTGGCTTCAGTGGTGATGGTACAGCATGTAATAATTTGGACGAGTGTTCCTTGGGTGCAGACAACTGTGCAGAAAACGCCACATGTACAGATACAGTTGGCAGTTTCAGTTGTTCTTGTTTAGCTGGCTTCACTGGTGATGGCACAACATGTGCTAATTTGGATGAGTGTTCCTTGGGTACAGACAATTGTGCAGAAAATGCCACATGTACAGACACTGTTGGCAGTTTCAGTTGTTCTTGCTTATCTGGCTTCACTGGTGATGGTACTACATGTACTGATTTGGACGAGTGCTCTTTGGGTACTGACAACTGTGCAGAAAACGCCACATGTACAGATACAGTTGGCAGTTTCAGTTGTTCTTGTTTAGCTGGCTTCAGTGGTGATGGTACAACATGTAATAATTTGGACGAGTGTTCCTTGGGTGCAGACAATTGTGCAGAAAATGCCACATGTATAGACACTGTTGGCAGTTTCAGTTGTTCTTGTTTAGCTGGCTTCACTGGTGATGGCACAACATGTAATAATTTGGACGAGTGTTCTTTGGGTACAGACAACTGTGCAGAAAATGCCACATGTACAGACACTGTTGGCAGTTTCAGTTGTTCTTGTCTGCCTGGATTCACTGGTGATGGCACAACATGTGATGATTTGGACGAGTGTTCCTTGAATACAGACAACTGTGCAGAAAATGCCACATGTACAAACACTGTAGGCAGTTTCAGTTGTTCTTGTTTACCTGGCTTTAGCGGAAATGGCACAGAATGTATTCAAGTTTTATGTAAGTGACAATCTGTAATGCCTACAATGTGAATTTAATGCATAAAAATACTAATAGTGAAAGGTGCAGGATTTTTAAAATAGCTTATTGGAAACTTATATAATTATACATACTGAATATGTGGAATGATAACTAATAGATGTATAATTTAAATTGTACACATATTTTTCTTAATTCTTTTTAAAATTTGTTTACTAGTATTTAGTCTTAATTGTAATTCCGTATGTGATGTCTTGTTGTTTTTAGCCTGCACGGACGGTCCACCTGGAACTGAACTCTGGAAGATATCAAATGACGGAAGCAAATGTTTTCAATTCTTTAGTGGCCCACTTAACTACAACGATGCCAAGACACAATGCCCTACAATTGTTAATGGAAGTACACTGGCAATTGTATTGAGTGCCGAAGAAACTGATGACATTGAATCTATTATCCCAGCTGAGTAGGTTCAAAACCTTTTCTAGCACTTTTTTTGTGTCTTTTGATGAGTTTTCAAACTTTACATACCCCACCCAGACCCAACTACGCCTTCTTTACCAAGGGATGTTGCTAGTAGGGTCGGAGGAAAAATAATGAGTTGTAAGACCTGGTTTATTTTATTTTAGTGCTGCACTGGAGTTATCGTGGATTGGTTTGGAGCAGCAGTCACCCCCTGGTACATGGGAGTGGTTGGACGGCACCCCGGCTACGGGATACGTGAATTGGAATGGTAACGATGGCGGACAGGCACCCAAGAAAGCTAACAAAAACTGTGGTGCTGTGAACACTAGATCAACTCCTTTTAAGTGGCTAGACGAAGAATGTTCCGAACTTGGACAGTATATTTGCCAGGTTATCATCTAATTATTCTAGTCTGGAATTTGCCTGCTCTTGATTTGTGTAGAATACAGTGATCTAAACGCATGCTTGGTTCCTTATGCAGGTTAGCATAAAAATATTGGTGAATTGGTGAGTCTGTCAAACATGCATTTAGAAAGATTATATTATTATTACTATTTAATATCATAGGTTCGTTATACATGGGGTTATGGTTTAATAGGGCTTAGACAAAATGTGTTCCCTATACTCGACAATATTGTAAAACAACATTTTAAGATATGTGATGTTCAAAGATGGCATCATATGTATTAATGCAAGAATGAATGCTTAAAAAATGTATATGCAAAGGTGGCAGTTCGGTATTAGCATTATGCATTTACCTTATAAAAATAGATATAAAAACAAGATAACAAAATACGGAAGAGGGCCCGGTACATAGGAAGGCAGCTGTGGGAAGGAATGAGCATCGTCCAATAGGGGAAGGTAGGGGAGAGATAATAAAACTAAATTTATGAGTTCTCATTTAAAGATGTTCAAACAAGTTAAAAGAATGCGTTGATGAAAACCCTTTAAGTGCTTCATATGGCAGTGAACCTTTAATACCACTGGGGATTCACAATCTTCGGTCAGTAAGGCAGTAGTCCTAATGGTAGTTATAATAAAAGTAATTCATATTTTAAGTTCCATGCGTATCAAGTAATTCGGATTTGAAGATCAAGGCTCCGTAACACGAAAGCAAAGCGAATTGCGAATCACCTTTATTTGGAGGCTATTGGGCCTAAATGGGACGAGTATGGGGGGGGGGTATGGAATCGAGATGCTTGCGCGATGCTTTCGAGTTACGGGGGCCAGATTAGTCAAAGTTTTTGCAAGACGGACACTTCAATCACTGCAAATCTGAACTTTATTGACAACTTCTTTAGAATTCGAAGCAAAGTGACAAAAAAGATCCTGCTTTTATTTTGACACTTCTGCGTCTTGTTATTATATTTTATAATAACTGTTTTTCTACAAATTTTACAACCGCAAAAACGTACAGAGAAACGTATATATTTGGGTATTTCTACATCATTACAATACAACATTAAGTGGAACAATTATAAAATAAACTTTACATTTTTGAAATAACAGTACAATCGAACTGAAGACGTGACATATCTAAATATTCTTATATAAACCCTAATGTTGTATCACTAAGGAAATGCTTGTTTTAAAAGTTGCAAGTAGCCTTGTTCTATATAATAAAAATTGTTACTGTGTTTGCTGTCTCTACTAGCTATTTTGCATCAAAAGGGATTTTATAAATCAACGATATTTGTCTTTGATAATTCCTGTCAGTATACAAAAAGACAATTGCTTGGTTGATTTTGCAATAGGCTTATATTATTGTGATCAAATGCCAGTTCCCTAATGGAAACAACATTAAGCAAAACGCTGTGTAGTAAACATGTAAGTGCCAGGAATTACTGATGTCTCAACGTTGCCACGACGTCAAATGGTTACTTCTTACTTGAACACGTTACAATCGGTGACCTTGCTGGCAAAGTCACAGTAAAGCCCATTGAACAAATATCCCTTTGGACATTTAAAGGCGTAGTAAACTTTCTGGTAGAAGCAATAATAAAACCTGTCGCAGTGGCGGTCATCGCGGTGCAAACCATTACCTTTGCCTCGGCAGCTAAATCTGGAAAGTAAGAGTAGAGAGCTTAATGTTGCATTATAAGATGTACGGAAAACTCTCCTCCAATGGTGGGAAATCGGTTGATGTCAGTATATCACTTCATTATACGTACAACAGTGGCGGATTAGAGAGGGGGTCAGGGGGTCTTGTCCCCCTTCGATTTCTGGTCCCCTCTTGACATTGGAATTTTCACTAGCTGAATCATAGATCTAAACCATACCAAATAACAACGCTCGCCCTTTAAAGTACCAACTTTTTCCGGGGCTCTTCATTGGGCCCCGAACCCGATGTGTGTGTGTGTGTGTGTGTGGTGGTGGTGGTGGGGGTTGGGGGGGGGGGGGGGGGGTCGGCTTCGCATCCCCCCTTCAAATAATCTTGGATCCGCCCCTGGTACAAGCATTTCAAATAACACCCCGAGGCCCCGGTATGCATAACCGCACACCAAAGATTAATTATTTATAGAATATTTATTATTAACACTTACTGTGGTAAACAAACTTCGCAGTTCTCCTTACACAGGTCACAGATATTGACCTTCTCCAATTTTTCCGAGGAATAAGAGGCCACTTCTTCGTTACCTTTTGTTAAAAAATAATAATAATTTGAAACTGAAGCATCTTTTTACCAAATATTAATAACTATCTGTTTTGGAATTGCCTGATCGTAACGTGCGACTTAAAAACTGTCTAGCCATCCAATAATCTATCATTTTTAGTTTTTATTAATCGATCAGCCAACACATCAGCCAAGATTGAACAAATGAATGAACAGATACAAAAATGAATGAATATAATTACCTGGTGAATAGTAATCTGTAACCTTAACAATGGCAGGCTGTGTCTTGGCTACCAAGTCACTTCTATACAGCGTCAGGTCAACACACGTGGCCCTCTGATCGATCTAAAATACATACATGTTTCATAAATGTACAATGTACAAATACCTTCAATAAAATTCCATGAACAGATTAAGTCAAATACAATCAAGGAGCTGCTGAATCATTAAAAGGGCTTGAAATGCATGTTCTCTTCCTTAAAACAAGCATATAATGTTCAGTAAACTTGGTGACGAAGAAATGCCATCGCAGAAGTTATTCTAACCGACTAAAAGTAAACCCCAGACTTGCAATTATCAACCATTTTTTCTAATTACCTCATCAAGGTATAGAACGACCTTCCTTTCTTTCTTTTCCACCCTCTGAATGAATTCGACATCTTTCAGACTCTCCATGTCAGCATCAAACCCTCCTGGTAGCTGAATCTGCTCTATGGCCATTCCAGTTTTACCGGCTTTGAGATATCTACCACGTTGAAATAAAAGAGATATTTGATAACGGCTGTGCGGTCTAATGTAAGCAATGTAGCGACAATGCTAGAGAGACTTGACCTTCTTTAAAAAAGTATTTTTCTGTGAAAAGGTGTTATTTATTGTTTGGAAGTAGCATCATTTACAGAACCATATTTCACAATGAAAGCATACACATATATTGAAATCGGATTTTGTGCGGATTAGTGTGGTTTGGCATTGTTTGCATTTAATGGAAGATCTAAACCAAAACTTGATAATAACGTATTATGTACATGTAACTTTACCTGGTGCAGACTCGCAATTTCATGGCATTATCGCTTTCCTCCAGTACGGTCACGTTAAGATCAAACGATTTCTCCCTCTTGTCCGACATGACGTTATACTTGACAGTGACCTAAAACAAAAACACCGTTTACATTTCAAGCACACTCTTCCAACAAGCGATCTGGTTACCTCACTAACATTTCATAATCTTACAAAACGTAATATCGTCTTAACTGAATAATAAGATAGATTCCGAAGGCTTCACGAGAAGTTCTTAAGAGAATTCCATTTAGGATGTCATATATGACTCCATCTGTCTCCAGTAGGGATCCTACAGGACTCCATGGGAATCCTTCATGATTCTACGTACTGGGATTCCATAAAGAAATTCTATCGCACGCCCTATAGTAAACATGGGGAGTAACTATTGGAAAAGAGCCATCAAGTATTTTTTTACCTGTACAAGCGCCGAACCTGATCCACGAGCTGAAATAGTGGCTTGTTGAGGAATGTCGGGGAACTGAAATAATAATAATAATAATAATAATAATAATAATAATAATATCACAATGTGTCCCTTTTGTATTTCATATCTGTTTCATCTGAAATCTCTTCACTTTCAAAACTGTACATGTAGAGAACTATACTCCAGGTGTCGGAGACATTTAATATTTCATAGACGATGTCAATAATTTCAAGTCATAACTTTTATTGTATTCTCTATAATACGTTGTGTCAATTTTGAAGAGGCTGAGTAGGGCTTGTTTACCTGTCGCATTAAGAAGCCAGTGATAAGGAAGTGTATGAAGCCATTGGCTGGAGTACGTACTAAAGGTTGTAATATTGAATAGAGAGTCAGAATGTACCTGAGCAGGCAACGAGTTCACATTAAACGATTGAAACTGGTCATTCTTGTCAGTGTGGATTTCCTCTGTAGCGTTTAGACGTAAAGATTTCGACCGCGAATCTGGAAGGTTATACTAAATATCTAAAAGTTTCCAACGGTGTCCGTATTTCGAGCCTAATTCCAAATTACGTTTATATCTAAATTTGCGCGGTTCCGGACACGTTTTGGCGTCGCTCGCCAGTTAAATTTTTACGTTTCGCAAGAGGAATATCTGAGCTTACACAATGGCCGAGGGGATGCAGCAACTCGTGGAGACGCTGCAAATAATTGCACAGGACATTCAAGGAGGGCATGTGCGTTCTATCAAAGAGAAGAGAATAGAAGAGGCGGCTAAAGGTATAACAGTCTGCGACGGAGCGGTGGTGTCGGAGGTAAGATCGTACCTAGACGACTTAGAGGTAATGTATGCTTCTTTACATGATATTGTCGGGGGAGCAGTTAAATTGGTAACGAAAACGTCAAGGGGGGCCCTCAGGAGGGAGATAGAGAGGTTTTTGCAAACGCAGCCAGAAAGGTTGGAAACCCCGTGGAGAGTTATTAAAGAACACATTCAACGTTCTTTTTTGTCTGCGAATGAATCCGAGCGCCTTAAATCGGAATTGGAGGTTTTACGTCAAGCATCGTTCGAGACGTTGTTGGAATTTAATAGAAGGTTTAGGGAGGCGGCAAGTCGCGCGTACGCCGCTCCACGTGGCGCGGATACGGAAAGATTTATAGTAAGAGCCTATACGCGCGGATTGTTGAATCAGCAATTGGCTGAGGAATTAATTGTCAGGGGCCGACCTGAGACTCTGGAGGCTGCCATTCAGTGGACCGAAAACGAAAATTGCGGGAGAGAAATCTTTAGGCAAATGACCACGCAGGGTCACCACGCGCCGCAAACTAACACCATCACACAAAACAAATTTGCCGAGAAAGTTTTTTCACCCAGAGTAGAGGAAGATATGGACATATCTTCTGTTAACGCGGTCAATAAAGATACTGCACTGCTTTTATCTCAACTACAGGAAACCTCTAAACACATACAACAGGCACTAAAAGCACAGGAGCAAATGCAAACGCGTATAGCAAAAGTGGAAACGCGCGTATACAACTCCCCAAACCCCACTCCAAAATCGCACAAACATACACAGCGGCCACACCAACAGTCGCGTTCGCAGGGAAGTTACAGTTTACCGCAAGGGGTCCGAGATAATACTGGCAGGCGTGAGGAGAGTACGATACGATGTTTTCACTGTAACAAACCGGGTCATAAAAAAGCGGAATGTTACCAACTCAGACGACAGAGGAACCATTTAAACTAGTTACGGCAGGCGCTATGACCAAACCACTAAGTTATAGATTAGGCGTTTCACTATCCGTTAGCGGCGTGCAGTGCAAAAGTTTGATTGACAGTGGTGCCAGTTGTAGTTGCCTGCGTTTAGACATGTTTTTAAAGATCTGCAAAGCAACGGGTAGAACGTGTTTTTTAGAGAAGACAAACGAAATTTACAGTGTGTCGGGAGAGAAACTCGAGGTCAAAGGCAAAGCAAGAATAAAAATTGACGGGGCCAGCATTTTCGAGGTAGTAGTGATCGCGAATATTGAGCATGAAATGATACTGGGGATCGATATTTTAAAGAGCGGGAACGCGGAAATAAATTGTGTACAAAAAACAATGGTTTTCTTCGGCAAAGAATGGTCTTTGACCGACTACGGACGGCCAGGTCTGATCGCGGAAATAGTTCAGTTGCCACCGTCATCGGGAAATGCCGATATTGACGCGATGATCAACGAATACCGCGACGTATTTAGTTCTACCGAGAATCCCCTAGGCAAATGCGACCTGTTGCCGATGATAATCGACACCGGAGACAATAGACCCGTTCAACAACGAGCTTATCGCGCACCACTAGCAAAAAGGGAACTCATAGAAAAGGAAATACAAAATTTGCTCGATAATGACGTGATTAGGCCGAGTCACAGTCAGTGGAGTTCCCCGGTACTTCTTACGCCGAAATCGGACGGTTCCATGAGATTTTGCGTCGATTACCGCAAAATAAACGAGATAACAAAGGTCGATAGGTACCCGTTGCCACTTATCAGCGACATCTTTGACAACATGGGAGGAGCGGCGTATTTTAGCGTCCTGGACCTGAAACAGGGGTTTCACCAGTGCACGTTAGACGAGGCAGATATGCATAAAACCGCTTTTATTTGCCACAAAGGTCTATTTGAATACAAACGCGTCCCTTTTGGTTTGGTTAACGGACCTAATCACTACCAGAAGCTGTTAGATCGCGTTTTAAACGGCCTTATTGGGAAGTCGGTGTACTGTTACATAGACGACTGCGTGATTTTCTCGAAAACAATGGAGGAACATGTCGAACATGTGCGTCAGGTTTTAGAAAGATTCCGCGAAGCTAACCTCAAAATCCACCCAAAGAAATGCGAATTTGCCAAAGGTGAAGTACATCTCCTTGGTTACATCATAAGCAAAGACGGGATTCGCAGCAATCCCGACAAATTACAACCAATTAAAAACATGCCGACGCCGCGGAAAGCGAAAGATGTTAGGTCCTTTTTAGGCACCTGTAACTATTATGCGCGTACGGTCCCTGATTTTGCGAGAGTAGCAGCCCCATTGTACAAACTAACGAAGAAAAACGAGCGATTTGAGTGGAGGGAAGAGCATCAGAGAAGTTTCGACAGATTAAAAGAACTGCTGATGTCCAACAAAGTGATGGCACACCCGCGAATAAACGAGCCGTACAAACTTTACACAGACGCTTGTAATCACGCGATAGGCGGTGTTTTGGTGCAGACGGACGAGCAAGGGGAAGATAGAGTGATTCAGTATGTCAGCCACAAACTGTCACCCAGTCAACAAAGGTATTCTACCATCGAAAAAGAAGCTTACGCGGTTATGTACAATGTCAACAAATTGCGACCGTATTTGTGGGGCGCGGATTTGACCATTTACACCGATCATAAGCCCTTGAAAGCGCTATTTTCTTCTAAACTGCAAAATGCGAGATTGCAAAGATGGGCGGCAATTTTAGCTGAATACAATCCTAAAATTGAATACATAAAAGGCGCGAAAAACGTGTGCGCGGATTTTTTGAGTAGACTCCCATCAGAGCGCGAGGAAATAGCCATTATCGACACGGAAGAGGATTGGGTGGATCCAAGGTCATTTCCGGATAGCATGGCTTTACATAACATCCCAATTGAAGCCGATGGGTTAAATGTTGATGATATAAGACAACACCAAACCGCGGAATTTCCGGCGGAGATAGCTGAAGCCCAAAACGAAGACTCAGATTACGAAATTCTCCAAGGGATTCTTTACTCGGTCAGACCACCTAATCCGACAGAGCCCGATTATCCGCGTTTATTGCTGCCTAAACAGTTCAGGAACAATATCATTGACCGCTGCCATAAAGATGTGGGACACATGTCCGTTTATAAAACCCTTTGTCGTGTCAGGGAATGTTATGTTTGGAAAGGGATGAGGAAACACATTTCTAAATGGGTAAAACGATGTCCGACTTGTCTAGCCCATAAAAGCACCCCCCAAAGAACCACCTTAGGCGAATTGCCAATGCCCGCTTACCCCTTTCAAGTTGTGGGTATGGACCTGATTGGCCCGTTTCAAGAATCACCAAAGGGAAACAGGTATTGTTTGAATGTTATTTGTTATTTAACGGGTTGGGCCGAAAGTTATCCCATTCCGGACAAGTCTTCAAAAGCAGTTGAATTGGCTTTAGCTACAGAATTCTTTCCCAGACATAGCATACCAGAAATTATCATCACAGATAGAGGTAGCGAATTTAGCGCGGGGGAATTTCGCAATTATCTTCAAACAATGGGTGTAGATCATAGGCGGACCACAGCTTATAATCCCAAATGTAATGGCAAAGTTGAAAAGTTTAATCAATGTTTCAAAGGATTATTGGCCCGCCTTGTTAACAACAATACTCGCACATGGGAAGAGCAGATAGCTAATGCTTTGTTTGCTTACAGGAATAGTGTTTCCTCAGTGACCGGGTACACACCATTTTTCCTAGTTTATGGCAGGAACCCTAGAATGCCACTGTCGACGTTGGTAGGTGCATCAAATAACCATCATCCTTTGAAAGGTCGGCTTAGTGATCTGTCTGACGCTCTAACGGCAGCCCGAGATAATCTTCAGGCAGCTAGATTAGAGAACAAAAGACGTTTCGACGCTAAGGCGAACGCTAACAAAATTGAGGTAGGTGATTCAGTTATTGTTTTCGCACCTGATAACGTGACTTTTGGATCAAAATGGGACCCAGTCTGGACAGTGACCAGACAAAGAGGGAACGTCTTCTGGGTAAGTCATCAGCAAACAGGTAAGTCGCGTGTAGTGAACAGGGACAAATTAAGACTTGTGGACAGAGGATTAGCCTGGGATGAGATCAGACCACGTGCGCGTCGAGTTTTCAGGAGACGACCCAACCCAATAAGAGCTGAGTTGCAACTTGGTACCACACCAGTCAACGCCAACGCTCCAAGGGCAGAGGTCAACCAGCGCGCAGCGGTAAGTAACTCCAACGGGCGTAGCCAGGTAGCGGAGAGGATCGAATCCGAGATGCCGGTAAGTGTTGGAGGTGAGTCACAGGCAGCTTCACGCAGGCCAACATTGCATGCAAAACGCAAGCATAACACCATGACACGACACCACACGCCCACGCACTCACATAATACAAGGTTTAGGAAAAGATGTATCCAAGCAACGGAACAGGAAGATGCGCTGTTGTCGCAGATTGAAGGGGACGAACTAGACGGTCCCCAGCCTGTCAAGGCGTTAAGGATAACCGACAGTGGGTCGGGAGAGAATATGGAAGTGGACTCCATGCATAGATAGGAGCATGGGTAAGTAAAAATGGCGGTTTTAAGCATATTGCTTGGTATTTTAGCCCCAGGGTGAAATGGGGGTGGCAGCAGCTACCTGATGGCGTCCTAGTGACCCAGAGGCAGCTCTTTGGCGGTGACAAAG
Source organism: Lingula anatina (assembly GCF_051362555.1). Classification (NCBI taxonomy): domain Eukaryota; kingdom Metazoa; phylum Brachiopoda; class Lingulata; order Lingulida; family Lingulidae; genus Lingula; species Lingula anatina. Next base: position 2,641,261 of record NC_141769.1, on the reverse strand, counting down.
GCCGTATGGACGGTAGAAGTCACCAGGGAGAAACCGCTGGTAGTCTAAGAGGAGACTGGTAGTCTCAGGGTAGACTATGGATACGGATCGCCGTAGTAACACGGGATTACGTAGAACAGACTGAGGGAGGTGTACATAACCTCAGTGGACAGGGAACAAGGGCGAAGGGGATAACGGTTAACTTTAACCCTTTCTGCAGGTAAAATGACTCTCAAACGGCTGTACCAGCCTTGGCCAGGGCGGGTCCAGTCGGTTCGAGCGAAGGTGCACATTCGTCTCGGACAAAACTACGAGGGTTATTTGACTTTGTAGGATGGGCGGCTAATGTTCCTTTTGGTATCGGCATATTCTAAAGTGCTGACCAGTGTCGCCAGGTTGTTCATGAATGACATGTTCATGATAATACTAGGGGGTTACCTAGTGAGGTGTTCTTTGTTTCTTTTTTTCTGGTACTTGGGTTATCCCACGAAATTATATTCGCTAATTTCATGTAAAACTTGTATTTTTCAGAAAAAGTAAGAGCCTACTAAGGTGACCATCCAAGAAGCCACGCCGAGCAAGACGAGCATTTTATCCCAGAATCCACTGGGAGTCTTGAAATATAATGATATTGAATTTCATTTAGTTTGTAAAGATTTATTTTTCTTTACATGGCGAGCTCAAATTTGGATTCAAAATGTGTTCATAAAGAATGAGGAGGGTGATGTCATACCTAGCAAGGGCAGGTATACATACCCCATATTTTTGTCACTTGATTCTATGAACTATGATACAATTAATGTGGATATAGGGTTATTTTCGATATAGCACTAATGTTTTTTCTCATTTTTCTGGTAGACAGCGCATGACCCAAGGAAGCATGGAAATGTACAAGTAATTTTGGTTTCCAATATTATTGTAGATAGATAATGATTTTCGTATACTACCCTAATGATATTTTTCTTTTTCTTCTAGAGAGCACATAGCCCAGGGGACGGAGTAAAAGGATAAAATATTAACGCTTATAACAATTTTTTTTTCAATTAACATGAATTCTTTTTCAGAAAATCCGCATTTTGCGTTTTAAGTGTACTTTCAGTTTCAGAGCGAATTCCGTAGCAGTGTCAAATAGGGCGCGGCTACAACCATTACCGGGCCGTCTTCGATTTGTGGTCTACGACATGTTAACACCAGCGGGGAGTGATAGCTGAGAGGGTTCCACCTATGGAGGCATCGCCCTTTTCCATCCTACGAGTTGTCTGTAATCTACACAACGCACGGGCGGCCTGCACTCTCCGACGCTATTATCATCGGCGCTCCGATCGTCATGGTGGGCTACGAATCGTTTGGGTTTACTGGTGGAGGTAGTCACTTCGCATTGGCTACGCACAAGATATATGGACTCTAACTAGAGAACAAATGACTCATATATTAAAAAGAAAGAAATGTTAAAGCAAATGGTCGAGAGACAACTCGATTTTTTGTTTGTTTTTTTTTTGTGCTGTCTGAGCAATTGGGTAAACCTATGTCCCTCTTCCTAAAGAAAAAAAATAGGGAGAGGCTGGCGCAGCCGGCTCTCAGCACCGTTTTACATTTGCTTATTCAAGGTGTTGCTTGCTCAGAATCATTGTTATTATTACTATTGCTAACTTTTTGATGCATATATATATGTTCCTTGGTGTTGTTTTAATGACTATAATTTTCCTGGTGCTAATAGCAAAGTGCATAATACTTAGTGTGTAGCGTACATTATTATTATTATTATTAGATTAAAATAATTTGGTAAATAGGGTTTCCATGGTAATGCTTGCAGGGTTTAATTGAGATTCTCATTTTAAGTAAGGCCGTATAATTATTTGAACGTCTACAAAGTAAGAAAAATTTCATATATATATTCCATTTTTCTTTGTTTGGGAAAGGGAGGAATATGTCGGAGACATTTAATATTTCATAGACGATGTCAATAATTTCAAGTCATAACTTTTATTGTATTCTCTATAATACGTTGTGTCAATTTTGAAGAGGCTGAGTAGGGCTTGTTTACCTGTCGCATTAAGAAGCCAGTGATAAGGAAGTGTATGAAGCCATTGGCTGGAGTACGTACTAAAGGTTGTAATATTGAATAGAGAGTCAGAATGTACCTGAGCAGGCAACGAGTTCACATTAAACGATTGAAACTGGTCATTCTTGTCAGTGTGGATTTCCTCTGTAGCGTTTAGACGTAAAGATTTCGACCGCGAATCTGGAAGGTTATACTAAAGCGTTATCCTATCTAAAAGTTTCCAACGGTGTCCGTATTTCGAGCCTAATTCCAAATTACGTTTATATCTAAATTTGCGCGGTTCCGGACACAGGGCTCCTATTCGACATATCTGGAATATGAGGTATGTAAAACTGAAACGAGATAAACTTAAACCTACCTGTAACCACACTATCATTTTAAATTTTAAAATCTTTATTTCACTGAAGCCAATTAACTATGCATATATATAGGGGTATTCGAAGCAGTTTATTTATTATTAATTAACTAACCTCGGCTCTTTGCAAAACCAGAGCGTTTTGATCATTGACAGTGAAGGATTCCGAGGAGCCCCCTGCTGTGACCCGGATGGTCATATCTCTGGTGGTGGCGTACAATGCCACATACTCGGTCAGGGCCTGAAGCGCTACCACAGTATCCTGGAATGAGGATAACAATCATTAACTTACAATCAGGGCTTTCCATACTATGTCAGGGCTAGTAGTAGTGCTACCACAACGTCCCGGCATCAGGATAACAACGATGAAAGTACATCTTTGAGCTTTGCTTTTGATAAAAAATGTCCAGCTTTAGCATCATGAATTACAAAACAGAGTGAGCTTTCTAGTGTTCCTTGTATTCTTGGATCGTTCATACTTATTTTGACAAGAACACATTAAGTCTCGCAATGATAGTAAGGAGTCATACTGTAAAAATATGTTAATATCAGTTGGGAATATTGTTACACTTTAAATAAACACTTTAAGAAGCGAATTACCTACAAATGAATCATGTATTTCTATGAAAACAAAAGTAAGCAGTTCAGACTTATTTAGAATCACGTCTCGAATATATAATACACTACACCTCATGTAGATATTGACCGCCACCCTCACCTGTGTAGAGCCGAAGCTGCCATAAGAGTTCTGTTTGGAGACAAGGTACTTCAGAATTGGAATGCTCTGTTCATTATTAATGGCGTTGTGAACAAAGAGAGCGTAACCAGCAGTCTCAACTTCTTGTGTTGGTGGATTGTAGCAGTACCGATATTCACACCTTGGAGTATCAGCTATCTTCCAGTATTTGTATCCATCTGAAACCATTAAGCTCTATTAACATCCACAGGCCAGGAACACAGTTCTTTTTTCAATGTACTTGCCAACCTTCGTCTATAGCCATTCTTATTTTAATAAGTGTAAAAACTACCAATGCCATAGAAATGTTTGAAAATGCTGCTTCCAAAGTATGAAGCGATCAGTGAGAACACCAAATCTCAGTGTTACGGCGGCCGCATAAAGATGCAGAATTCTGCATACATGTTTGCACATCCCTGGATGTCATAATTTTATTCAGTAAACTTATACAATATTAGCCGACAGTTCATGACATTTGACATTTGACGCAAAAATGGCAGTTCGTATCACATTTCAATACACAATATATTTCATTGCGGGCTGCAGATGAAACCAACAAAACGATTTTTTATACATACCTTCGTATGTAGCCATGGCGTTGAGCTTGTTGAGCGCCATGTTAGCAACCGGGCTTTTTGCTAGATGCAGTGCATAGGTCACAATTGCGAGAGGATATGGATCGTTTAGGCTTGGCAGCTGGTTTTCCAGGAACGAAACAGCAGAGGAAATGGCCCTTTGGAACTCTGTCCAGTTAGCCTGTAAAAGACACAGCGTATCATTGTAACATGCTGTATTGCCTTGGAAAATAATCTCGATGATCTTTGAGTCAATCAATTTTTATATATATATTTTTTAATTTGTACATTACCTCCTGTACAATTTTATAATATACAATTTCCAAGATACTAAACTTATCAGCTTATCCCATTTAATACAAAATTGTAGTAACTAGAAGTACAAAAAACTGCCGAAATAATACCAATGTATATACATGAATGTAAGCATCCGATGTGTTTCTATGTACCATGTACTTACATTGACTGCATCGTCGTTTTCCTTTAGTGCAATGAGAACAAATGCTGTGAGGGGCGCCCCTTTGCCAGACCCACCCTGGAACCAAAATAATCTTTGTTTGAGAATACGTTTTTATAAATGCTTGTTTCACTACGTTTGCAAATGTTTATAGCACATCGTCATAAAGCAAGATATAAGTTGGTTTAAAATAGCTTGTAGATTAACATGTATATTTTAATTCAACAAACCTTGCATAAACAAGATTTTATGCACCAAGAAAGGTATGACCAAAATAATGTATCAATTAATTGCTTTCAAGTGCTGACTAATATGTGGTAATATGAAGAGAAGCGTTTTGAGTACTGTCGTGTTGCCAAGCATTTAGATGGTCGTAATCACCTGTAAGTTTCTGCTGTGGACACTGCCCACCTCGGGGAACGAGCCGTTTTCGGCCTGGTTATTAATGAGGAACTGCAGACCCTTCCGTAGAACTTCGTCGTCGACAAAGGTGAACTCCTTGATCTGGTGGAATATCTTCATGACAAAAGCAGTCAGCCTAAAACATTGGAAGCAAATTGCTATAATATGAAATAAATTCAAGTAGACTGTGCTGTCAAAAATGACATTAAACCATATGCTCCAAACTAAGGTCAGCAAAAAAAAAAAAAAAAAAAAAAAAAAACAAAAAACAAATCAGAAACGAGGTATCCGCTACTGGGAAACAGACAGAGAAAAAACTCTATGTTTAATTTTTAGCCATAGCTTTATTGGCTTGGGCGGTATTACTGTGGGAGAAGAAAAGCTCATCCGTATATTGAACGCTTACCAGGTGCTCCCGCCTTTTTTATTGTTCTTTGTCGGCCCCCAAGCACTGTAGGATCCATCGGGGTGTTGATAAGTGATTTCGCGCATAACACCTAGAGAAAACGTGACAATTGAAGCATCACAGTATATACCTTTAAACATCATAATAAAAACTTAATTGGTGCAACTGGTCTCCGTGTATAGGCTTAAATAACCAACTACAGGTTTCCCAAATAACAACTATTAATTGTGTAATTTACGTCTTGACCAGTCCGTACCTTTCTCCATAAACCCAATTAGTTTAGATTTTATAGGTTCCACCAACTGGCCAAGCGCTTTGAAATATTTGGCCACGAATACATCTGGCGCCAAAGCAGCCATCGTCTGCTCTCCGCACCCAGATGGCAAGCGCATCAAATGCTCTAGGTTTTCAACAATATTTCCAATCAAATCGCCTGGAATATAAGAAGTAAAAATAAGCGCTTACGTGGATGCACAACGATACAGTGCCAAATATGTACTGACGCAGATAAATAAACGTCTACAATTTTCAAGATCACAGTAGTATAGGGATTATCTTTAAATCACGCCCATTCCTTTAAAATGTCAAAATGACAAGTTCTGTATCCTTCTTAATGCAGACAGGTCACCGTACCTACCTATGACAGAGACAGACGCCCTGGCAGATCCTTGAACAACGCCTTGGGGTAATGCAAGATCAACGTTGGCCGAGAAGGTTCTTGATTTAGACAAATCAACAATCATTGCTCTGTTCAGTTCACGTTCTAGACCCTCAGCCTGGTTACGAACAAAACACTTCAGTTACACATCATGTGAGTTACACATGTAAAATACACATATAAATCAATGGTCATATTTTACCTTTTTTATTTATTCTCTCTATTTATTTTTTATTCATGTTCTTTAGCCTTTTATTTGTGTGACATATTTCTTTTTAACTAAAGCAGACAACAACATGACATATTATTATTATCAAGAAATCCTGATGCACTCTTACCTCCACTAAAAGCTGTCTCCTCACTGCGTCAGCGGCCATGTTGGATTGGGCGCGAATCTCTACGTCAATCCTGCCGAGGGCAACAGGAACAATTGGAAAGAAGACAGACTTCCCGGTGTTGGCAGGAACCTAAAGGTGACAAATAAATCACTTTAAGGAGGGGGTGCTTTCAATACCGATTCACATGATAATATTGACAAAAAACTTATAAGAAATGGTTTTATTTTTGTAGAATCATTTGTTATTATTCCTGTATTCGTTTTATGAAATAGTGAGCGGAACAAACAGAAATATACACACTGTACCTTGTAACTGAAACAAGCAACAGGGAAAAATGAAAAATTAAAATATGGGTGCTACATATAAGAAGGGAGTTTTTCACATATTACTATCTCTAACAGATAATTATATATATTCATTCGAACTTGAACGTTACTTTTTAAAAAATATTTTAGAGGGTCGTGAAATTTGAATTACTATCAACCAACCTTTATACGTAAAACCTGCTCTTCGGCCGATGTGGAAAATTCGCCAAACATGTTTCTGACAATATTCAGGAATCCCCCTGTATTTGGCAGGGTAACTTTTACCTGAAAAGACACAAATCCAAATGAGCCCTTGCCTGCAATAAGTATTTGAATAGCTTATAAAGACTATATAACCCCTAACTCTAGGCATCACCAACAGAAAAGACCATTGGTAAAATAACATGCATATAATGAATTTAATAATAATAATAAATAAATAAATAAATGACAGATAATTTAGTAATTTAATTACTAGATAATTAAATAAGGCTATAAACTTTGTTCCGTTTCCAACACGGCATTCTCTTGAAATGTATCTACATTCAACTCTGATATGTTGAGCAATTCTGCCGATACTTACGTTCAGCTCTCTGTCCATGTAGTTAAATACGACAGCTTGTAAGATGATTTCTTCTCCCCTGGTGACAGAATACGGCAAGTTGAAGGAAACGAAGAATGGACGGAACACTCTAATCTGAGAAAAAAAGATAAGTCTGCTTGTTAATACCAATGATTTATAAAAAAAAACAAGAATATTATACGTTGCTTTCAAAAAAAAAAAAAAAAAAAAAAAAAAAGAATATTACAGGCTATCATCCACAAAGGCATCGTCTATTTATTAAGAAAAAAAAAAAAAAAAAAAAAAAAAAAAAAACAATTAGCAGAAATTGCCAAAAAGCAGAAACGCTAAAACATATGTAAGACTATGACGGTTCATGCCATATATATCACCATCACCAGCATCTAAACTGTGCTGTTCATCATTCTTACCTTGGATGGGTCATCAACAACTCCCAGACCTGTGACTGGGTTGACAGCGAACGCACTGGCTGACCACGAGGTTATGGTGTCTGGAACCACGACGCTCATGTCTGCCATGCCGGAGGAACTGAAACACACACAGAATGCATAAATAAATGAATAAAATAAATAGATAAACTTTGGGGGTTGCTTTTTTACTGCTTTTCGCTAGGCACCTGTGAAATTTACATTTTGTATGTGTATTACAATACGAAAATGATTTTTTTGGTACATATATACAAGACAAACATATGATTTCCATCGATTACAAATTACATTTTATATTTACAACTTCAGATAACATTAAATTTTTAACCTTGATAAATTCATCTTGCAAATGACAAAATTATTAATTACATCATACTGAATTTTACCCTTTATATATCTGTTCTATTTTGTTTATTTTCACCCCGTTCCATTTTATTCTATGCCACTAATCTCTAATCCATCCGTTTCTGTTCAATCGATCTGCTTCAGGCTACACTGTGAAGCAAGTTTTAAGTACTCCCCGCCCTTTCTTACATGCCCTACACCATGGTGACTGCACGCAAACAAAAATTACTGTCAATGACTGCTGAACGACATCAGAAATAGCGGCTATTTTTAAATGACTTATTCATGAATATCAGTCGACATATTATCTATTTCAGGCCAATATTTAGCAGGCAGTGTAAAAGCAACGACTCCCTTTTGGGTGTATATCTGGATCAATACTCACCAGATCACGAATGAAAATGCAAACCACATAAACTACCATGTATTTTATGATATTTTCTTTTTATGCCCATGGTTATGAAGTCATCTATTGTAAGTGGCCAATGTAAAATGGTGAAATAGCCGCAATTTCAATACGACATACCCCAACGAAACTTCGGACCAAATCCAAGTTTCGGGAAAATATTGCCTAACTCTACCCACGGGCTGTAAGTCATTCCCCGAGGAATCAGTCGAGTCAACACTTTCTTCGGGAACTGGACCGGACGCGAGTGCACGGTTGCGGTCACCGATTTCCAAATATTTGGGTACAAGTCTATGGGCTGCAATGTGATAAAATGGACTTCTAATACAAGCATTCATGAATTTATCACAATACCATTCGACGATTGCTTTTGGAATGTTCCTTGTTAGTGGTGGTGGAAGTAGCACGGTCCTGCCTCCCAGGGGTTGTTCTGGGAAGTACACAGGGAAACGGTAGACGTCATAGGCATTGGTTATTGCCTGTGAAGTACCGGTCGATAGGGTGTTTTTATACCGTACCTTACAGTTGTCTTACTCCAGATCCAAGTTTCAGGGAAATGCTTTCTGACTCTAGTTACAGGTTGCACATTATTGCCCGATCCCCTAGGTGATGCTACCGGCATGGGAGCTGGCGGGAACATTCCAGGTGCGCCATCCAGGCCATCAACACCTGGGTAATAAGGCAGAGGCCTTCGGACTGCAATGCGATAAGACGCTGGGGGTATATTTCGGACCCATTCACGTCGAGAACATAACGAAGCACATGTTAAACTGCACTGACCCTAGAACACTTCGGTTTGCTTGGGTTCCCGTTAGTGAAAGAGAAAGCGGAAGTGCAAAGGCGCGTGGTGATTATCCTGATTATCCGCCCTAGGTATCCCTCGTTCTTTGCGTACTCGTACTTGTTATATGAGCGATCAGTAGAGTGCGTACTTTTCCACAAGCCAATACCATACCTTAGAGTTGTTTTACTCCAGATCCAGGTCTCTGGGAAGAGTTTCCTGACTCGAGTTACAGGCTGTAAGTTACTCTGTGTTGGGCCTTGGGTAGCTGGGGGTGCTGGGCCTGGAGCCCCGGGTACACCCAACGGCCCCTCAGCTATACTGTCAATGGTTTTATAATAAGGTATGGGCCTAAATACTGCAATGGGATTAAAGAATCCTTACTAATTCATACCAAAACATGCGCGTAAACAGGCAAGTCATTCCGTGGTTTTGGGGAATGGCGGATACGGCCCCTTGGGGACAGCCGTACCAGGAAATAAAACAGGAAATTAATCTTGTCATCCAAGATCTGCCTCAACCTAGCGACGGTTATGGATTTATATACCGCTACACACCTCATGCTGAATGTGTCCCAAATCCAAGCTTCCGGAAAGAATTGCCGCACCCGTGGTGAAGTCCCACTTTTACGTGTAGGCGTTGATACAACAGGCGGCACCGTGGTTGTGGCGGGTTGCCTAGTTGAAGTAGTAGTAGCGAATGTAGCCGTTGGCCGATATGTTGTTGTTAGGTACCAATGCCTCTCTACAATCAAATAACATACCTTACAGTTGTCTTACTCCATATCCAAGTCTCGGGAAAGAATTTTCTTACTCGGGTCACAGGTTGAAGCCCTTCGCTTGCTCCACCACTGGTTGCAGCAGGACCGGGTGCCGCCGCCAAATTAGTGTCAGCTACGGCACTAAAGGCAATACCGCCACCACCACCTCCTCCGCCACGGGCGTAGGCCCCGCCTTCTGCAAATGTGGAGGGAATGAGGGATAGAAAGCCGGGGGGAAACGAAGCTTTGTTCAAATCAGGATTATTTTCGAACGGGTATTAGTCTAAAAAGCGTCACCAGACGCCAGGATTTTAACAAAGCAAATCTGTCGTTAGAAGATGCAGTTTAGGCCGATATCAGGTCGAAGCAATCCTGTCTGAACACACAAGCTAGTTTCATTGCATTTCAAGCGGTGACAAGTAGAAGCGATTTTACAGGATAAGCAGTGCAGTGTAAAGGATTGATTCTTTAAACAATTAATATGACGGGATCCTATTACAGGACAAAGCTCGATCAGTTTTTTGGAAACCCGAAGGTAAAATGTGATAGGAATATTACTTTAAACATATTTTCGTAATAAAGTAAATCTTTAAGAAAGTAATTAAATTAAGCGTACTGTCATATAAGTCTTACTCTGATTAATAATGAAGGATAAATAATGATCATTGAGACCTATATATCTAATAAGGAGATCGTTGTGAAAACGTTTTAAGAATATAAGCACCACTTTACACAAAGGTTATCTCCGTACCTGTGGAAAAGGGACATTAAAGCAGGAAAAAAGTAGAACCTACCCTCGATTTTTTCGTAGACCAGTGCGTCCGTGAGTATGATAACCCCGGCGTTCTATAAGGTAAAATTTAACAATTAGATGTATGAAACAGTAAAAGACATATTTCACCCTTAAAACAGTTTGTACTGTAAACAGCAAGATATAAAGCATTGAATCTCTCTGTTTATAGTACAGAGGCGTTTTGCTTGCAAACGGGTTTTGAAAGACAGCATGGTACACTGATGGGAAATAAAATAATAAACCATTGCAAGGGTTATTCCTTACATTATGGACCATGCCTTTCATAACTGAGTAAAAAAAAACTTAAGAGGGGAGTAATTTTTTTTAAAGCTAGGAACAAGCCTTATTTATTAACTTACATTAAACACGTCCTTGGCGTCGGTCCCAGAGATACTGTACGGCCACCAGTATCTGTAGAAAGGTCCGGGATAGAATCCAAATCCACCGTATTGGTTCACTTCTTCCATAATCTGAATTATTTTTCATCGAAAGACCATAATATAGTACATGTCTATAACAGTTTAAAGTAAAGCAACTTGGTATCTATTCATCAGAAACATTGTACATCACATAAGGCCGAGTATGTATTATCAAACCCATCGTGTATAAAATCATTCTCCAATTTTAAAAACGAGTAATTTTACTTCATGTCGATTTGTTTAAAAGTCAACGTAATAGTTTTACAAGAGGACGTGCTTGACTGTCAGTACATGTCGCCATTGAAGCACTTACACCATCTTTTGTGATATCATTCCCCTTGTTTAACAACAGAACGCTCTGGTCAACAGCCAGGAGACAGACCACAGAGTTAGGGTCAGCTCTTACTCTGAGGTCCACACTCTGTCCAGGTTCGGCCTCACTTCTGGACGCATTCAGAGAGACCTGAAGTAACAATTTCAAAGATAATAAACGATTAATTTATGGTGACATTTATTTATCTTTATTTTTCAAATTTTACTTAGGATTGATTGAAATAAAATTTTAGTTTTTTTATGATAAGCAGTTTCATTTTCTAATGAATTGTCCCGCAAAGCTTTTAATGAAATTTTATTTATTTATTTATAAACCCCTAAACTCACAAGCTGATATTTTTTCTCTAGAAAAAATAAATCTTAACTTCATTTCAAAGAAAAAAATTATTCGTTGCCAACTCACCATGTTCTGAATAGCGCCTTCTACATTGAAGCTCACGCCGTCATTGACAATCTCGCCGTCAGGTCTCACATAGTACACAACCATTTGGGCGCGGGGGGCCATCGATGACGTCAGAGGGATGCGGAAGGTGCTTGAACTGGTCAGCGTGACAACCCCAGATGCTGCTATTTCGCCTCTGGCCAAAACCTAAGAATATGAATTTAGAAAGTACTGCAAACAATCAGGTACGATGTCCCCCCGAGTAGGGTCTATTATATATACATGTATATAACCTGTACAGTAGCTATATGTATTGTCTACCAATTCACCGTCAGTAGATTAATGTAGACGGTTCCGGTATGAATATCGAGTGAATTAATGTTCTGATACTGTAAATGTTTCTTCTTTAAAAACTATCTCGATTATGCCATTGACTTCTAAATGGGTGGGTTACAAACTTATTTACTGAACAAAATTATGTGTAAGTATTGTCCACATTAACTAAGTGAAAAATTTTATTTGCATTTCAATCTCCGCGCCAATTTTTTTCCCGCCGATAGCGAAGTTTATGACGTGAACCACTTCGTCACGTGGTCCGAAAGTGTTCAGGCTCACCCTACCTGATAGTTCAGCTGGTCGACTTGTTCAGTAGTAGTCACAGCAAATGTGGCATATTGTCCCGCCTAAAAAAGTAAGAATGTTATCGTAAATACTTGAAAAGGGGTACGATATGCAAATGCGAGGTACTGTACTTAGTAAGGCCTACGGGTAATCCGAACGCACAAAAATACTACCACATGTAAGTACCCTATGAATGAACACGTTCAGGGTAAATTTGCAAACAGCGTTTGACATCTATTTTCAAGGCCATCATAAGCCGTCATTCTTGAGTAGTGATATACAGGGTACTATAACTTTCCACTACCAAGTTTATGTTCTTACTCACCACGGCATCCGTTGTGATTACTAACAGTTGTAGATAGCTGTCACTGGGAGAGTGCATCCTGTTAATATTCCTGTAACCTGTCCTCTTTTCATATTCAGCCTAAAAGAGACGGGTTACTTTAGTTTCTATTGTACAAATTGCAACTGAACGATTATTATTATTATTATTATTATTATTATTATAGTTTTCTCGGGGAGAAGGGTTGGAAGAAATTGAAGATGATAATATTACATTAATTTTGAGTAAATTTGACTGTTACCATTATAGAAGCCTTTCTCATCTCTACTCTCATGTTTTTCCTATATTTACTAATCACTCTATCGTATAAACAATTCGTTTTATTCTAGTGTTCCAACGATACTCACCCTTAAATCCATTTGCTGGGCGTCACTCGGTGGCGTGAGGGTCACTTCCACTATCCCGTCCTCTGGGATGGACAGCAGCATAGATGGTCCCTCCCTTGACAGTAAGGGATCATACCACCACGGTCCGGGGAAGGCGATGGAACGCTTGGCAATGCCCACGGGTTTAAGGGGCACGGGTTGGATGAACGGTGGAGAAGGGGTTGGGTCTGGGTTGGGGTTCTTGTATCTCACCGTGGATGTGATGTTCAGTGTGGCGGGTTTTCCTAATGGCGTGTCGTCCTGGTATGTAACTTTCACCTGAAAAAGTTTTAAAATACACCGATTTAGCGATTAAGAGGTGTCAACGCCTTAGCCTTAAAAAAAAAAAAAAAAAGAATGACATCGTCTGAACGCGACGCCATAAATGACGTTATGTTTTATGCCAAAATTAATGTCTGTATTTCACAAACATTAACCAGGACGTTAAAAATACTGACTTTTAGTTTTTACCATAAAATTTCCATTTCAGTGCTAAACCATTATAATTTAAGCCATCACCAATGTCTTGAAAACATATAATGAAACTAAAAAATTATAATAGCATCGCTGGTACATGTAATACGCATTTTTTATTTTTTTTATTAAGGAAATAGAAGCACCCGGGACAATTAAGTAGTATATTATATGTGTTCATCAATCATACTGCTTTGTTTAATAGGTTTTCCCATGCATCTACAATTTAACCACAGAGTTTACTTTATTTGCAAGTGCTTGGTGATAAGAATCAACCGTGTTTCCACGATGTTAACAGGTGTGACCTACGAGTAGTTTCGAACCGGTCGAGGACAATTTTGGTTTAACGTAATGTGGAATATGTAATATTACTAGCAGGACTACATTCTTCTGCATGTGAACGCGTTAAGGAGATATCTATCTAATACTCAGTCATGTTTCGATCATGAAGCATCCTGGAATCAAATCAAATTTTAATTCACTTTGAAAAAAAAACTTACATATCCTTTATAGGCCAGGCCAGGTTTGAAGGAGCTGGGGGAGTTCTGCAGCCATTCGACCTTATATGGCGAGTTCACGAAGTATTTAGATTCTTCTCCAGAAAGCGTGATGCCAGTGAGGGTCTCTGTCACGTTCGCTTTCACCTCAATCCCGTATATATTATTGTGGCCTATCAGTAAGTCTTCCCTGAGAAGAGTGAAGGACGCTTCCCCTGTCACTTTGTCCAACTGAAATATATCAAAATATCCCATTTAGTCAGCTATCCGGTGCCTTTATTTCACTTGCAATCTCATTAGCAATAGTGATAAAAGTCAACTTTAATGCTTAAATGCTTAATACAGAATGGAAGTGAGCAGCAGAAACTAGTGGCATTGCGAAAGTACCCCAAACAAAGTCAGCCTTATAACCTGGTTTAAAAACTTATAAAATATGAAATGAGTTGGTAAAATGGGATAATCTACTTACCACCATTCTTTGTTCAACACCATACGTTCCGTTGTACCTGTATTTCTTACAACAGGTGGGAACTGCTCTCAAAGTAACGGTACCTTCCACAGGCTTACCATAGGTGTATCTATTGTGCAAATAAATAAATATTTCAATAAATAAATATTTAAATAAATAAATAGATAATTATAAGCGATATATATCTTTGTCCTTATCTTTATGTAGGGAAGAAGCTCTATACACTGTACAATGTTGCAGCATCTGTGTTCTGTTGTTGCAAACATGCAATCGACCCTCACGGTTATTCTAAGAACTTCAGAAAAGTTAAGCGTGTTTAAAAGTAACTACCCTCATTTTAACTGTATGCAAAAAATGACTTAAATTCACTGTCATCTTACTGCATGTCTTTATCAAAATGACATTGTTATTGTTTATTATTCAAAAAAATGATTTAATTATTTCGCTAATTGGTTAGTTGGTAATAATAGTTCTTTTTACTTACGTTGCAACAATTTTTCCAGTAATTGAAGGGGCGTCCTCTAAGATATATGGTGGAAGTTCAACTTTGACCTCGAATTTCGGTAAAACTGATAACAGACAGAATGAAGGTATTAAATACTGGTACTACTACATGACATATAAGGAGCTTTAGAGTGAAAACAAGATAAAATTATCTTATATTAGTCAGGAATAAAGTTTTTATTACTTTAAACTGTGCTTTTTATTCACATTTCTAAAATGCTTATCATTTTCATCTTTAATCAGGTCTTTATATAAAACTTCTCAATGTAAACATGTCTGATCTAAGACAATATCATGCTTACCATATTCGTCGACCTCAAATTCTGTTTCCTTACTTTCTCCCTGCAAGTTGGAAATGTACATAAGACTAATAGTTTGATAAAATATTTTACCACTAAAGATCTCGGACAGTAACTGTGATTAATTAAGTTCCAATTTAATATTTGGCAGATTCTTGAGACATCATTATACTTTACAACTTTGTGCCAATTTCTAAGAAGTAAATTTTACATCCATCCAATTTTGAAAAAAAAATTACCATAAGGAAAGTATATTGGCCAACCTCGCGTGTTTCCGTTTCGCAGGACGAAATTGGCCGAGGATTTCCAAATCACAGGTCGGCTACCACTAAAACCACGGCAATCATGCCGAAGACTTACCAAGATCTTGACTTTTATTTTCCAATCTCCCAAGACTGGTTCGGAAGGCAGCGCCATTTCACTGCTTACTATGCCAGCCTCTCCCTGGACGTCGATCATCTGCTTTACTCGATTTTCTCTGGCGTCCTGGTTAATAAACAATTTTCAGTTTCTGTTTGTGGAAAGGATGTTTACGTTCATGATCTTTTTAGTTGTAAACATCCATAAATAAACTCCCAGGAGTGAAAAGCGGAGCTTCAACGTTTTTCAAGATACGATATTACTTGAGATCATTTTAATTTTTCATGAATTTCTAAACAAAATTACACATCCATATCAACAAGATGCAAATCAATCGAAATGGGCAATAAAGATTTTTTTAGATTTCCGAAGGTTCAATTACATCTATCTAATAATTATGAGGCTAAAAAAGAAACACTCTTACGTATATCTCAACTGTCATAGGAGCAATGATGGGTTTCAAGTCGGGACCAGTGGCGAATGCCCTGAAGCGAACTGGAAAATAAAATTCAACATAAAGTTCTCAAATGTGATGTTATTACACCATGACAACGCGAAAGACATAACTCTGCAAGGAATGAGTCACCGAGGAAATCATTACAGCCATGTTAGAATAATAGAAATGACAGCTTTATACCTGAGTTATCTGCATATCATGAGGGTTATAGTTAATGCAACAACTGCCCTAGAGTGCGCGATTTTAAATTAAATATGAGTACTGGTTGAATAATTCATTGCTCCATTCGAATGATCAAAAATATTTTTAAATTTAAGCAGCAAACACTAGGTATATTTAGACAACTGTGAGTGATTTATATCTGTTTGGATGTTGCAATGTGTATTTAAACATTTATTAAGTGTATGAAAAAGTGGGCAATAGTTAAAAGGTGGGCGAAACATGACAAACGAAGCGTCTTTTTTCAAAGCAGATTTGCGAATAATAAAGTACTTATGATGATCTGACACTTGTCTATGTTCCTTGCCATCTTTAATTAACATAAAATATAAGACCTGCGAATTGAGGGAGCGGCCATGAAACAGCTAATAGAAAAGAGTAGTGGGTAAAGCTGACCATTGTATACACTAGCAGTACACATACATGTACAGTATACTAGTTGGTGAACATATTAATTAGCCAGTGAAGCTACTTTCGTCACGACACTCACCTGTCTGTCCCGGTTGGTAAATCCCTTTATCTGTCTGGGTGAAGATAGAGAGACTTTTGGAATCAAACTGCAACCACGTCTCATTGGTGAAGGTGAGGCCGCCATTACCTATCACTTTTAACTTGAAGTCTCCGTAATAAGTATAGTATCTGTAGACATTGACGGGTTCTATATCTCTCGGTACCTACAAGAATGGTCGTGAGAACGGTTGCTACAGCATGAAACATATCTGTGCTATCTTCATGTTAGAATAAACCGCTATTATCTCTTACGGCAATTATTTCGAAATAAATAAAAAATATGATTAGATAAATAGCTTAACAGATAAATTAGCAGGAGCGCTATTTTTATCAAAATTGTTCACGTGTTCTTATCTACGCACGTTGTGCATGTATTTTGTAGAAATAAAGACGGAGCACATTCAGTTTTTGTTTTTCTCATAGAGTCGGTTATGTCGCTTTAATCAACGCCCAGGTTGTGATTAGTTTTGAGAAGATGGAAAGGAACAATATTCATGAATGTGACAACCTGTTTTGCCGAAAGCCAGTTTTGTTATCAGATGGGATCGACCTATGCGGAGTGTCATGTATACTTACAGCATGTAATTGCTTCGTACATTTGAGGATAATATAATCTGTTATCTTTATTTTTAATGAGCTGCACTAAAACTCTTGGATAAACATACCACAAGCGAGTAAATGCTTCTAGTACTTTTTTTCATGTATTTTACATGTTTAGTGCAGCTTGAAGTGGTGATTAGGAGTGGTTTAATTGACTTCTTCCGTCGCTATAGTCGCCCGTTTTAGTCTCTGCACTTTTAAGTGGAATATATTAAAATGTCAATAAGAGCCAGGCGCTAGTTGCGTAATTAAATGATAACACTACTTTGAATATATATATTACAAATGTA